>NC_047584.1:32461969-33131136 GCF_011004845.1 Esox lucius | reverse complement strand
GTCAGATGCAGTACAAGGAGCTCCAGGGGTCAAGCATCACACCTGGAATATGAAGCCACTCATCCTTGGACTGGCAGACAGCATGAGGAGAACATGTGGGAAGAGCATGAGGTAGCGCTCACACTTCTCCTGGAGACAGAGAGTGAGACAGAGAGAGAGACAGACAGAGAGACAGAGGAATTAGAAGGAAGAGAAAGTGAGGGTTATGTGTTTTATGCATATAACTCAACTATAAAAATTATGTGTATTATAATAATTATCTTATAATGTTATTGTAATGTTATAATAATGCTATTGTAATATTTTTATAATGCTATTGTAATGTTATTATACTATTATAAATATTATTTGAATGTTATGGTAAACATTGCGTTTTAATATTATTGTAAGATAAATGTTTACACTTGTCGTTTAGCAGAGAGACTGATTTCCACAGTGATTAACTAGGGTTAACGGTCCAGAACAGATCAATAAGCCTTTCAGTTATTGAACCTCTTGTCTCTCGAGGCCACACCTCCAATCTCGTCTGGCCTCCTTGGAGGTCTGGAAACCAGTGGCAAGATTACTATTGGATGTTAGTTTTCAAATAAACCTCCACTCACAGGCTTGTTGAAGGTGGGCGTGGTTTCACTGTTTCTTCAAACTAGATAGAACATATTTCCTGAAAGTTTTAAGTTCCTACCTAAGTTGCAACATATCAGAAAAGAAGCACTATGGAAGAACTGTGCTCTGCCATACAACTTGCGCTTAAATGCTGTTCTAAAAAAAATTCTGTTTTGGCGTGCCTCCCTTCAGGGTATGGAAAAGTGAACATTTGGAAAATATATATGTAAAAATGTTTTAAATTGGCCGCTTAAATATATTTATAAAAAATGTATTTGATGCATATCGCAGCATCAGCCAGCCAGTGGTTTGAACCAGCAACCCTATGTTTAATAGTCAGGTACACAAACCACTACTCCAAACAGGATTATAACACATGAAGTGGTAAGTATTTGTCTTACTACTTATATTAGACTATATTTGTGACTGTAAGAGGTATTTTGGTAATGTATATCTGTAAAACGTGTTTCACCTAAATGTGATATAATCAATACGTCGGTAATTACATTTCATCTTTTTACTTTCACAGGATCTGAAAAATGCATTTTAATATGGGCTTCAAAATACATTTTGTAATGTATTTTCTATAATACATTATAATTGTAATGACAGCATTGTTGACGGTGAAATACATTTGGAGAAAACTAAAATGTATTTATACATTTTCAAATACATTTCGGAATAAAAGCTGAAATATTTTTTGATACTTGAAATGTATTTTGAATTAAGTTAAATGTATTCGACATATATTCATCATATATTCTACATACATTTTGCATTGCAAAAATATCTTTATTTTCCATATGGGGATTTATTGAAATTGAAAACAGACAGGTCAGTGATACTAGTGGTTGGTCCTGTGATTTCATTAATCCAGGATCAGGTTTGTGTTCTGAACGCAAAAGGTATCTCAGCAACATACGCAGGTCAAAACGAGACGGGAGACTGAGGACGAGAACATTCGTTAGGCGAAAATCTTTTGGTACATGTGGGGGTTGAGACTGCCGCGCCACCTCTTTTCGTCCAGTTTAGATTTGGCCTTTTCCCCTCACAAAAGCATTAATTATTTCCACCTCATCCACACTTATATTTTACCAGAAGATTGCAACAGGAGCCACATAGAAAAGCCATTATTCAGCGTTACCGGTCCTATTATATCTTTTAACGCGAGTGTGTAGTCCAATCACAATAACAACAATTTACCTAGGAAAAGGTTATGTTTGTTTCTCAAAGATTGATGGTTCACCAAAAATGCAACACATCCACAGATTTCGATGTACACATGTAGAACCGGCCGATATACTGTGGGGCAAAAAAGTATTTAGTCAGCCACCAATTGTGCAAGTTCTCCCACTTAAAAAGATGAGAGAAGCCTGTAATTTTCATCATAGGTACACTTCTCCCCACTGTATATATGCATATATATGTATATATATAATATACCACATTCAATGTGGTAGTAGTTGTATTATCTGTTAATTATAATATTATTGAAAAACTATCCTATAGGAGAATGTTTCCAGTTATTACACATGGACCATTTAATATCAGCATCTTGTCTTGGATTGTAGATTGAAAGCCGAGTGGGTGATAAGGGATGATCAGGTGCGTAACCTGTTTAGAGACAAACGCGACTGCTCGGTCCTCGCTGGACACAGAGTGTGGTGGCAACGGTAGAGAAGTACAGTAATGCATCAGGCACCATTACATCATCCTGAAGTCACAGACTCCAAACTCATCTTTCTAAAAGTGTTTTCCAAGTTACAGTAGACAGACATTTAGCAAAATGTTTTCATTTAATTTCAAGTCAGTTTTAGAGTTTTGTTTTTACAGCCAATATATGCAAAGTAGCCTATTTGCTGAGCACTTAATATTTGAAAGCTTTGTGCTAATACAGCTTTTTTCGTTTCAATTTAACTGAATTCAAAGCAAGTAAATGTACTATTTTATTTTATACATTATATAGGCAAAATGTTTAAAAATGCTTGAGCATCTGATATTTCCAGCCAAGCATCTGTTCTTGCCAGCTGATAGTGTATCGGAAATGCTTTATTATTTCGTTGTCGTAAAAAATGTATAATAAACAAATAATATAGTGGTATGGGTGTATACATTTTGGCTAAATGACTGATACAGATCTGTAGACAATTTTAAATGATGATTACTTTGTGTCCTCATCCATTCATGTTGTTAAAAAAAACAAGCTAGACTTTTAAAATACTGTATGGCTTGGTTATATAAAAACGAATACTCGACACATAATCACAAAACTGTCAGATTTTGTTTGAGTTATGACTAAACAAAATGAGTGGAGCGAATTTGGAGTGGGAGTTATTTTTCCTGTGAGCAAATAGCGATTTTGAGCAGAGCGATGGGTAAGACATGGAGTGGTGGAGCAGAGCGTAACCTTCGCTCGAGAGGTTACATTAGGCAGGTATCACTTAACTTAATGTAATATTTCTTACTATCATCTAAAATGAACTATGTTTGTATTCAACATGTGCCATGCACAAACGTGTGTGTTTGTATTCAGTGTGAGACTGTCAATCCTCAAGTGGACAAAAATTATGGCCGGGGTCAAATGTGGGCGGGGTCAAATGTTTAACTCCGCCCACATTGATCCTCGCACTGAACTGCACACTGCTGTCAGGGGTACTTGGGGTTTAAGAGGCTATTGATCCTCAAATCACAAGGCTGCCTGCCGACACTATAATTATGGTATGATGATAGTAACAATGTTTGTAAAATTATCAAAGTTACTGAAAATGTTATAATATTATACCTGCGAGGTTACAACAATGTTACTGTGAGGTTACAACTATGTTACTGCAAGGTTACAAAAAATCTATCTATATTCATGATGATGTTCGTGTGTGGTTGCCCTCTGACCTCTGACCCCGTACTGTGGACCAGGGCCTGACTCATGTAGAGGACGGAGCCCAGGGTTCTGATGTCGTCTCCCTCCCACAGCCGGATGGACTCAGTCAAGATTTGAAGCTCCAGTTCCTTCCTCTTCCTCACCTCCTGGCACTGGGCCTGTCGCCATGGAAACACCATCAGCAACCCACACTCAGCACAACATTACAGGTTACCGCAGGAACAGCATCAACACCACAGACATCTGTGACAAACACACAATGTAAAATGGATTTCCCACAGACACACTGGGGGGCGCTAAAAGATGCCATTAGTGCTGTGGGACAAACAGGACATAAACACCCAACTAATGACGAGCAACAGTCCTACTATTTCTAGAACCAACTAGGATCAATGCGTAGCTGAATTGGGAGCATTTAAACAGTGTACACACACACGCCACAGCTTCATGCATATCATGTGCTGTTCAGGTAACAAGGTGACAGGTGACTCACTGAGAGGCTCTTGAAGGCCGTCATACATTTCTGGATATCTGGTCGGTCGGGGTGAGTCTCCTGTAGGAACATCACACACACACACACCACCCACACACACACACCACCCCCACACACACACACCACACACACCACCCACACACACACACACCACACCACACACACCACCCACACACACACACACACACCACCCACACACCACACCACCCACACACCCCCACACACCACCCACACACACACACACACCACACCCCCACACACACACACATGTGCACACACACACACACCACACCACACCCCCCCACACACACACACGCGTGCGTGCACACACACACACACACACACACACCAGGTCAATTCCATAGTTGCCATGGCGCAACAGGCAGAGCTCCTGTAAATGTGGTATTATTTAATACTTTATTTTTAATAATTTATTAGTTTTATTTTATTTTGGTTATGAACACATGAGTATATGCAGTATATATCTGGGTTGCTATTTCTCTCCTGCCAGCCAATCTGATGGAAAATAAGCTATTTTAATACAGCACACAATGCTAGCATGTTTATGTAAACTATTATAGCGTTTTATTTTGAACAGCTACACCACCTCTTGTAGTTATTTAGCCTGCGGCTCCAACAACAAGGAAAAACAGTAGCGGAGGGAGCCTTGGTAGTGGCAGCCTGATTAACTCATTATTGTAATCAGAGGATTCCACCAAAGCTTTGCAGTCTGTCATCACTGAGTGAAAACGTTAACTTCTTAAACCTTGTTCAAGACCGAAGAAACTGAGATGATTCAGTCAGATGGTGAGAATCGAGAGGCACCAGTGTGATATTCCTTGAATGGAGAGTGAACTGTGCTGCCTGTCGGCTCCTCTCTGTTATCGAACCTGTTGCATGTACAACAGTCCACACCTACTTTGTTATCTACAGTAGCTAGACACACGTTGAAATGCGCTTTGAAATTCAGAAAAACGCTTTGAGATTATTTTTATAAAACCTTTAAAAAAAAATGAGGTCACTTACACAAATGCATGCTCACACACGTTATCAATTAATGATGTCGCTCTCTTGGAGTGAGACAGACTGACAGATAGAGCGAGACAGACAGACAGACAGACAGAGAGAGACAAAGATAACAACAAACAGTGACAGCAACAGACCAAGATAGCAACAGACAGAGACAGACAGACCTCCATGTGTCTCTCCAGCTCCTTCAGTAAAGTGGGGTATTTGTCCAGCCTCATGAAGGGTTTACTGAGGCCTGTGGTCAGGGTCAGAATGCCAGGACTACTGACTCCCTTAGACTCCATGAACTCCCCCAGCTCCTCACTGGGACCAGAGAAGGGGACAGAGAAAATAAAAGAGAATAGAAAAAAAAGAAAGAAAGAGGGCAGAAGAAAGAATGAGATATTGAAATTTAGAGAGAATGACAAGAATGAGAGGGGAAGGGAGAGGAAGAGAGAATATTCAATTGTCATATTTAAATACAGTCATGAGGTCTATCATTGGTCAAGCACAGGGACCAGGATACATAGATGCTCTGGCATCATGCTGTGCAGGCTGGGTCTACCTGTGCTGGGTAAGCACGTTGACCGCCGAGGGGTGGTTTGAACAGTAGCCCACATAGAGAGCCTTCATCTGGGGCATTAGGTTCAGGAAGAACCCCCCAACCCTCTGCTGGTTCTCTGGAAGTCTGTGAAAACACACACACAACATTTACAGTATTTCAACTCAATACAAAGGTACTCATTCGCCTGTTCAATTTAATTATAATACAACTAATTACATTACATACAGTTGTATTGTTCTACTTTATAAAAAGAAAAGGCTAAGCAGAGGCAAACCAAATATCACTGTATTATAGCAGACAGCCACTAGATGTCCCTGTATTCTTAATTTACCTTGAATGAAAACTGCAGACAAAGAGCAAGATTCATCCCATTGGATTAGAACAGCAATGACACGGTTTTTCACAGATTCCTGTGTGCCGATTAGTGGAATGTGTGTGAGGTGGGACTTACTTGCTGCACTCCTCCAGTGATTGGACAAGCATCTGTTGGAAGGTGCTGATCTCCTCCAGGTTCCCAAGGATATGATAAACATCTGTACTGCTTAGTCTGGGAGGGGGAGCGAGGGGAGGAGGTGGGGATGGGAGGTGACAGAGGGGAGGAAGAGGAAAAGAGAAAAGAAGAGGAAGACGAGAGCGAGGGGTGAGGGAGAGGGGGAGAGAAAGCACGGGGAATGAGTTGAGCAGATCCAGATAAACCAGTGGTCAGAGAGACAGACAGACGGAGAAACAGACAGACGGAGAGACAGACAGACGGAGAGACAGACAGAGACAGACTGTACTATGAGTGAACCCTACCTGTCTGTGCTCTGGAGAGATCGCAGGTAGTTAGTCAAAAGGCTCTGGAGGTCCTTAGAATACTCTGTCTCTGTTTCTAGAATATTCTGCAGCACCTGGGGAGATAGCTTGCATGATTTATCTGCCAGAAAGCATCGCATCTCATCACGACATTTGACCACAGAACACCTTCCAATGGAAGCTGGCAAATCGCAGAAGCAAATGTTTATGTCTTGATGAGAGTAGAGGCTTTTCTTCTGGCAAATGAGCTGAAGAAAGATATAAGCAACATAGAGTTGGTCCTATGTTTCATGATCTGATATTATACATCCCAGAAATGTCCCATGCAGTGAAAAGGCTATGTCTCTCATTATTCTATTATTCTCCTCTTACAAATTGTTTATTAACCTTATATTACCAGGTATATTGACAGAAAATGGCACGCAATAGGTTACTATGGACATTAGGAGGCTAGAAGGAAGTGCAGGGAAGAGTAGAAAATACAACGTTCAATGCTTATTAAAGTCACGGCCAGGCTACAGAAGGGTCAGCGGGACGGAAACACTCTTTCTCCATCTCTCTCCAATGTAGCATGTATCTCAGGAACCCAAAGCATATGCACATTAAAATGTCACACACACACCACGAGACAGCGAAAGAGAGAGAGAACTAGGGTAAGTTATCTGGAGAGGCTATGGAACCTCAGGCCTTTGCCATTAAGAGTAAAGCCCGAAGACAGATCATGAAGAAACAGAAAGAGACAGAAAAAGAGACCGAAATGTATCAAATTGGACGACCAGGACTCACCAGGTTGTAGTAAGTCTTGCTTATGATAGTGGTGTCAAAGCCTTTCGGGGGACTCTTTAAGGTTCCAGATTTGGGGGACACTTGTTTGTCTGCGGGAGAGGAGACAGAGACGGAGACAGAGACGGAGACAGAGACGGAGACAGAGACAGAGACGGAGACAGACAGACAGGCAGACAGACAGTTATTCCCCTCCATCAGGCACCATGTTGTTTCTGGTGTGTCGGGGGGGCAGTAAGGCCTGGTAGGACGTAAACCAGGAAAACCTACCACAGCCTTTGATCTCACGAACGTAGTTGCTAGGGAACCAACCAGTCTTGCCGTTTAGGTTCCCCTCCCACCAGCCACCCTCTTCCTGGCGTGTCACACTAATAACATCCCCCTTGTTGAAGGACAGCTCATCCTCATTGGTCTGCTCAAAGTTGAAGCGAGCCTTGACCAATAGCTGCGTCCCACTGCCCTCAGACATGTCCTATAGAGAAGGGGTGGGGTCAGAAAATGGGAGACAGAGAAACCAGAAGTTGTCTCGATGCCTTAGTAGGGACCAAATAAGGCCATGAATCTTCTTACCTAAAAGATGAGCCTACAAATCTCCAGCGTGCTTTAGAGTGTTTATGTTGGTGTGACTGTGTGCATTTCTCTCACCAGGCTGCGGTACTGGTTCTGAAGCAGCTTAGAGGACCGTCCCAGTGACGACTGAGAAGCCAGAGACTCGAACGAACTGATCCGGTTGGCTGAGGAGTGACGAGCGCACACACTGTCTCCACCCACTCCGATGTCTGGAGATGAGTACAACGAAACAGCTGCTGACTTCAGGGACCGGGAACACGAGACCCAGCTAAATGATATCCAGGACCCCAGTCACCAGCACCAGAACCGCAAGCAGCAGTTCAAAACCAGTAACCGGAAGGACAGTTGCAGATCACTGACCATTAAATGAGAGCTCTGGAAGGATTCTGTGCAGAGGAATGGTCCCTTCTAATGTGTTCACTAATCTCATTAGGAATAATACGAAAAATACTGTTATCCTCACAAAGAGAGGGCCTGAAAACAAGGGTTCCATACTGTTGACACTTCAGTTTTTGATAATAATTGGTTGATTCCCATTAATGAAGTACACCATATCCTCTGTGCTGGATAACTAAAAGATAGCTCATTACTTGTGTTCGTTTTTTGTACAGCCCTTTTCACTCATTCATGTTGGCAAAAAATATGGAGGTGACTTTATACACACAAACACAGACCGTACCCACTCCAACGGTGATACAAAACACACCTTCACAACACACACAAACACAGACCGTACCCACTCCAACGGTGATACAAAACACACCTTCACAACACACACAAACACAGACCGTACCCACTCCAACGGTGATACAAAACACACCTTCACAACACACACAAACACAGACCGTACCCACTCCAACGGTGATACAAAACACACCTTCACAACACACACAAACACAACACACAAACACAACACACACAAACCCACTCCAACAGTGATACAAAACACACCTTCACAACACACACAAACACAGACCGTACCCACTCCAACAGTGATACAAAACACACCTTCACAACACTCACAAACACAGACCGTACCCACTCCAACAGTGATACAAAACACACCTTCACAACACACACAAACACAGACCGTACCCACTCCAACGGTGATACAAAACACACCTTCACAACACACACAAACACAGACCGTACCCACTCCAACAGTGATACAAAACACACCTTCACAACACACAGAAACACAGACCGTACCCACTCCAACAGTGATACAAAACACACCTTCACAACACACACAAACACAGACCGTACCCACTCCAACAGTGATACAAAACACACCTTCACAACACACACAAACACAGACCGTACCCACTCCAACGGTGATACAAAACACACCTTCACAACACACACAAACACACTAACCTGCAGTGACTTTGTTCAGAGCCACCAGGCAGCTGAGGATCCTGGAGAAATTGAGTCCGAGCAGCAGATCACTGGGTTCAAACGGCTGTGGGAGAGAAACACACTCAGTGGCGGTGTGTGTGTGTGTGTGTGTGTGTGTCATGGGAAAATCCATTTCCACAAGAGTCATTACTCAGTTCCGGTGTTCTGGAGCCGGGTCATGACACCAACCCAATCCATAGACCCAATTTTAACTAACACAATAACACAATAACGCTGTGACATTCAGACTGCTGTCTTCACAATCTACTGCAATCCAGAGTGACTGGGCCGTACTGTGGGGAAGCAACAGCCAAGCATCAGCCTCTGTAGCTGCCTGGAATGGAGGAGATTGATGGAGCGACTGTAGTGAGGAGATCGATGGAGCGACTGTAGTGAGGAGATAAATGAAGCGACTATAGTGAGGAGAACGATGGAGCGACTGTAGTGAGGAGAACGATGGAGCGACTGTAGTGAGGAGAACGATGGAGCGACTGTAGTGAGGAGAATGATGAAGTGACTGTAGTGAGGAGAACGATGGAGCGACTGTAGTGAGGAGAACGAAGGAGCGACTGTAGTGAGATAGACTGAGTGGCTGAATAAATGTATATACCTTTAATCAGCACAACCGTTTTCAGCTGTGCGAGCATAATTACAAAAGGGTTTTCTAATGATCAATTAGACTTTTAAAATGACAAACTTGGATTAGCCAACACAACATGTCATTGGAACAGGAGTGATGATTGCTGATAATGGGCCTCTAGATATTCCATAAAGACAGCCGTTTCCAGCTAGAGCTCATTTACGAGGTCATTTATGAGGAACTTTGTAAACATTAACGATGTCCACAGTGTATTTCTGATCAACCTGAGGTTATTCTAATGGTTGTATTGTCCGGATGGAAGGATACAGTACCAGTACAGTACCAGTACAGTACCAGTACAGTACCAGTCAACGGTTTGGACACACCCATTCAGGAACACAAACAAAGATGTTTCAACATGCCAACTCTGAGACTCAATCAACTTTCAGTTAGTGGTCAGGCCTTCTAACCACCAAACACACCTATCAGAGACAGGTCAGGACTAGGAAAACAGCCCATGACGAACCTAGACTCATTCAGACACATGTGCTGTGAGACACCAGTGTGTTCTGCATAAAGGATCCCTATCACACAGACCAAACACCACACAGACCAAACACCACACACACAAAACACCACACACACCAAACACCACACAGACCAAACACCACAAAGACCAAACACCACACACACTAAACACCACACACCACACAGACCAAACACCACACACACCAAACACCACACAGACCAAACACCACACACACTAAACACCACACACACCACACACACCAAACACCACACACACCACACACACCAAACACCACACACACCAAACACCACACACACCAAACACCACACACACCAAACACCACACACACTAAACACCACACAGACCAAACACCACACACCACACAGACCAAACACCACACACCACACACACCAAACACCACACGGTTCCAGTTTGTGGGCTGCCGTGAGGAGTTCAATGCCCGTCTGTCTACGTGTTTGACTGCCTGGCCTCCCAGCCTGACAGACAGACAACCTAGACGTGAGAATCAGTCCGACCACAAACATTAAAGTGTTAAATGACTGTTTTTATATCCTGGTCCAGGGGGCCCCAGGAAGGAAACACATGTTTCATTTTAACGTTTGCTAATTATTGTCAATCACCAGTTTACTGGGATGTGGTTTGTTATGGCATCTCCCTAAGGACCATGGGAACAGAAAACACTGTGCTAGTTACTTCAGATTACAATTACAACGTTATTCTGTGTCTCAACAAATGTTGTGTCATAACGTGTCAGGGTAAACTGATTGAAATAATTTTTTTCCCAAAAGGAGTGCCATGGACTTCAGCTAAGGGATCAGTGTCATTATAAAATAGAAGATATCTCCCACTGCCAATCTTTTCAGGTGGATGATCTGTTATGTCCAAGACATGGCGTTGTATTGACATTCAACAGAAATCACAAGTAATCCATTTACAAGATATTCAGACTCCCGTATTCAACAGTGTGCTCTCTCTCTAGTTCATGCCATCTCCATCTCTCCTCTTGCAGTCTCAACGAGTAAAAGCCACAGTGAAGATGAACAGTGAACTGCATTGTCCAGACGGGCCGGGATCAATGACCCCTCTATGCGTCAACACAGTACCGAACGTTGTGCGCGCTTGTCTGTGTTCTCGGCTCGCTCTAGACCACAGAATCATTATTCTCAACGGTTCTGTGATATTCCAACTTGGCTAGTGGAAACTGTGACAAGCACTGGGGGCTAATGCAGAATGAAGAAAATACCACAACTCGATAAGAATTCAACACGGACAATGAAGACTTATTTCATGGGACAACTAGCCTAGACAGAGAGTTTGAAGACTTCACTTTCCGACAGCAGCTACAGAAATCATTGGATTCACTGACCAAGCGTAATTCTCGCTTGCGGTTATCTGAATAACAAGCCCTTGTTTCCAAATCAGGAATACAGGACAAAACAGTCCGCCACTCTCATATAACGATGTAGGCCCGTACAATACAAAACCATCAGTCTGCCCGGTTATCGAAATGTATCCTACGAGTAACTTGGGTATTTGGAAAATATTAGTGATCCCGTTTTAAACGATGGCACCAACATTAGTGTTGCTATTGCAGACGGTCCATTTAAGAGCGGACTAGCCTGTCTCACACACGGTAGGGGATGGGTGATTGTTCTATGCACCCAGTCCAACCTCCTTCCACGATCCGTAGGCTAATTAACGATTCCCCCGTCCACTTCGTGGACTCATTGTTTAGTATTTCCTTACGTAAGTTCGGAGGCTGTGGTTCGTATTAATGTTGAATTCATGTGTTTGTATGGTTATTTTAAGGAGAACTTACCTCGACACGAAACGAAGCGCAGCCTTTAAGAAACTCCTTTATGTTGCTCAAGCACTCGCCGTCGTTCTTCGGTTCTTGGTAGATCTGGGAGAAATTAACAAGAAAAACACAAAAGTCGATGAAAATAATAGTTTTTCTCTTCTTTTCATAACTAACCTATTACATAAGTTTGAAGCTCTCAAGTCTTATGCACATTTTGATTTGTATGAAAAGTCAACATTCCCTCTTTTTTTCTGCTTGCTTGAAGCCTACAATAAGCTACAACTACCAATCCACCAGCAGGGAAGTGGAGTTGAACTGAGGGAAATGACGTTGGCTTTGGCGAATGGGAGCTCGTTGAGTTTTCAACAACAGCCCACATCTCTGAAAACAGGGGCGGGAGGATAGAAAGTCAAAACACAGAGGGGGTAGGGAGTAAATAATAAATAAAAACAAAATGTCAGCGTGACGGATGAATGTAATACATTAACGTAGATAGTAGCTCTGACGTCACAACGTTTATTACCAATATATAACCATAGGCCTCGCATGAACTAGGGTTAATTAACTATGAACTACTTAATACAAGCCATTTTAAACAACACGTATTTGAAAAACGTAGGTTCCCGCTGCTTCCATTGCACAAGTACTGCTGCAGCGCGAGTTCGAACCCCCCCCCCCCCGAGAACTCTCTTCTGTCTTTCACTACTTTCCTATCCAATGAAGAATAATTGAAAATATATATTTAAAAACGTGCTGTGATTATAAATGGCAAGTGATAATTTACTGCAATAAATAATCATTTCCAATGTTTACTTATAATAAAAAAGGACGGCCTACAACGAAATGGAACTAAATAAAGAACTGATTAGTATCATTTATTGTTGTAAAGAATACGTCAAAAGGTGACAGTTTTTATGGTGTCAGATTAAGTTTGGACCTGAGTGAATATGGAAACAATAGCCAGCATCGGCAGACTTCAGCCCGATGTGTTGCATGCTCGTTGCTCAATACCAGTTTTTAGGCCTTCCTTTCCTAAACTATAACCATTGACTACTCAGAATAAAAGCCTCCAGCTCCAGCAATATTACGCTCCGAATATGTTTTTGAATGCATTGTTGAAAGCCTTTCCCCGAACCTTAACACTAAATCACGCAGACAAATGTCCACACAAAATGTGACTGACCCCTAAAATACTGAAACACACATTAATCCGCAGAGTAATACAATTCAGTAGCTACAATTACGATGAGTGTTCGCTCGTTTAAGAGTTTGAATAGGCTAGTCTATATTACCTTTATTTTTCTAACCCTAACTCACACTGAAGGGAAACACCTCAAAACACTGTGTCCATGACATTTTCCACAGTCATGAATGTATATACGTGGACCAGGGAATAAAACCAATAATCATGGCGTTACAGGCACCATTCACTACTGAGTAATATAAGACAATTATTTCCCTTTTACCTCTGGCCATTACATCATAATCAATGCCCAGTTTTTATGGATTCGGAATATAAAATAGGAGAAAAATCATAGAATTAGGACGGACAAAATTTACTTAAATACGGACTTTCGTTCTATTTGTTACATTTCCACACAGTTAATCCTATTCCATAACACAGACCACTTTTGAAACGAACCAGGTTACAATATCAAGGGGCTGAATCCAATGCACACTCGTTTACTCTATTAATGATGATGTTATCCCCAAAAGTCACCGTGCCGGGGAAGGACCGACCGGTCCAATCCGTCTAAAACCACAAAGGATGTGCGCTAAACAAAATAGTACATGGCAAAATTGAGGAGGGGGTGGGGGTGTTGGCACACAAATAAATGCCGCACTGTTGCTTTAAAAGTGGAGAGGGTCCCTAGCTCTACGCTTTTTATTTTCAATGGCGGCCCGCTCTTGTGGTTTCTGCATACCCTCAAACAGCCCCACTATCTGTTGATATGGTCATAGGCTTTAGGGACTATATATCCTGTATATACATTTTTTGCCGCATAATAAGCTTTGGTTCCAAGCCTACGACTGGGCTATATGGGGCCTTTTCTACAAGTCCTACTATATTTTCTGTCAGTCTCGAGATATAAAAAAAAAAACACGCCTACAAATCCCTAAACATTCAGCACACCAATATAGCCTAATCGAATGTTTATCAACAACAACGACATGCTTTAAACCGTTTTCCTTGGTTGTGGATCTGGAAAGACTACTAATAAATGCGCAAAGAATAGCCTCTGTTCGTGACTCGCATCAGCCACAGCAAACCGTCAGGGCTGCCTGAGGTCTATCGCACGCGCTGAGTCTAACAGACATATGTACCACCATTTGGTTCTGTGTGTTTAACGGACAATAGCCCACGCTCTCGTGACCTACAAAGCAGCATTTTCATGGACCAGTGGGCAAAGAGAAGCGAGAAAACAAACCGCGTCACGGTTCGCAGACGCGCGGATAAGCGGGCGGCAAGAAGGGGAGACAGGCGGCAATTCTGCCCTTACTTTGTCCATGGAGCCAGGGCTCAGCCGCTCCAGCAGTCTACATAAGACCACCCCATCTTTGAGGGATATCTGGAGAAATGCTTCTGGATCCGATATGGTCTTTTTCGGCGACTCAAGCACCCCTAATGTGATGAGCCAAGTGACTGTCTGCTCCGCCGAATTCATGGCCTCAGTTGCGGACGAAAATCCAACGAAGCGGTGTTTTTTTTGCGTATTTCAAAGCTATATCTAACCCTGGTACACACTCGTCCAGGGCGTTAAAGCAAAATCACTATCCTTCCATACATGCGAGCTTTGAGGGTGGACGGCAACAACGAAATGTCCCTTGGTCCTTCCCCTTCTGTGGATTCGGGTGACGATGGTTTTGTGGAAATCCAGCGGCTCTGGTTTCCTCTCGTGTATGGTACGTTTTTTCACCTCCAACCTGGCAAGCTGTCAGATGCAGTCCGCTGTGATGCGTTCGAGCAGCAGACCGCATACATGCGCATCGCTGCCGCCAGCACTCATCCGTCAGTCGATGACATCACAGCAAGTAACGAGGACACATGCGAGTCCGACCAGTTGTCGAGGACGGTTTTTATCTGTGACATGAATACCTCTGCATGGTTTTCCACAACCACAGCCTATTCCTTATTGACACCATATCTAGTATATCGGTTTTGGAGAGGGAAGAACGAAGCTAAGTGGATTCACTAGAATGTTTGTAGAATGCAACGAATGTTTTATCTTTCTGATCTTTGATGGCTGATGGAGCTGGGATTGTAAGACCGGAACTAGCCGTATGTAGCCAAGTTCTGTTAACCTTTACATTTGACAAGAAAACATTCACATTTCAATCATTTGCCAGACGGTCTTGTCTAATGCTACTTTTTATAATTCACCGCTTTGGAAAATCAAACCCACAAACCGAATGTAGGAGTTAATATATAGGCCCATTATATTAATTTCTATAAACATCAATAGATGGATACATTCTGAAGAGCCCATGGTATCTGTGCAATACAAATCCAGTGGAGTCAGAGAGCAGTGGTTGGACTCTCTGACACGTCACATATTGTCCACACGATGGTGCTGTTACCCTCTCCGTGCTCATAGAGGATGCTGATCCTCAAGCGCCCTCTTGCGGCTGGTGTGGTAAGACCTAACGCTGAACGTGTTACGGACCATATCTATGACAAACTGTGTCTGTGTCGGTTACACAGCCTTCCAAACACCCCGCGCGGCGATGTGTAAACGGAACCGAACCACCAACAAGTAAGCGACGACACACACGGTTACTCAACACACAGTCATGCAGGTAATGCTTCTGAAAGCAGTGGCCCCAAAGTAAACAATTAGCAGCAGCTAATAATGGTTACAATTGGACACCTTGGTGATTTAAAGACGACTGAAGAGTGTCTTGTTGTACCAAATACCAATCCTTATAAATTGTGCTGCCTATCATTGAAGGTGCTTCTCCCTGAATAGGTTGTAAAGTTCCCCTTGAAGTAATTTAGCAGATGCTATTGTGCCAAACGACTGACAGTAGTGTGTGAATACATACTCATAGTGGCCCTCCTTGGGAATTGAACCCACAAACTTGGCGTTACAAGCACCAAATTCTAACCAGATGATCTATATGTGACCCCCAGCTCCTTGTTTACTCTCTGTTTTGCTCTCTCACTCATGACAAGTTGCCTACCTGGAGGAATCTGGAATCCCTGAGGTTCTCCATGGATACCACTGGAAGCTGTGGTAGATCTCTCTGGGGAACTGTGTGTGTGTGTGTTTGTGTGTGTGTGGGAGAGATGGAGGTGTGGTGGAGGTTAGGAAGTTGGACTCCTGAGGCTCAGGTGTGCTCATCATTGTGTCTAAACAGGCATGATCCAGGGACACCCCAAAGCCCCCGAGGTCCTGTCACCATGAGCCTGTTACCAAGGAGGATACTGGGAAGACCGGACCAAGTCCTCCCCCTTCATCTTCATCCCCCCATCAATGTCTCCATGGTTGTCAAATAAACACCCTAGGTTTTTCCTGAGCTCTATCAAAATACAAATCATGTCTTTTTTTTACTTTAGAAGAAAACAACAAGTCTCTTGAAAACATGTATATGAACAGAGCCAAGAGTGTTTGGGTCATAAAGCACCAGCAGATTTCAGATGAGGGAAAGTCCACTAACCGACATATTTCACGATTAGTAAAGGAAACAAAGAACAGAGAAAGGCAGGGGACAGTGGGAGAAAGAAAGATTGGCAGAAAGAGAGAGAGGAAGAGAGAGAGAAGGTGAAATGAAATGAAAAGAGAGAAATTGGAGATGATAGATGAATAACATCTGGATCACCTGCTGGGCTCAGGAGGGGAGAGCAGACACACTGAAAGAGCACACAGCCTGTTAGCAATGATCCTGTCAGAGTGTGTGTGTGCATGTGTGTGTGTGTGTGTGTGTGTGTGGTAGTCAACAGAGGGAGAGTAATACGTGTTTTTTGGGTGGTGAGTCTCGAAATATTAATATTGACACATTTTTCATACAAAATATTCCCTTCTCCTTCTCTTATCCCCCTCTCCTCACCCCCTCTCCTCATCCTCACCCCCTCTCCTCATCCTCACCCCCTCTCCTCATCCTCATCCCCCTCTCCTCATCCCCCTCTCCTCATCCTCCTCTCCTCATTCCTCTCTCCTCATCCCTCTCTCCTCATCCCCCACTCCTCACCCCCCACTTCTCATCCTCCTTTCCTCATCCCCTCTCCTCATCCTCCTCTCCTCATCCACCTCTCCTCATCCCCTTCTCCTCATCCTCCTCTCCTCATTCCTCTCTCCTCACCCCCACTCCTCATCTTCCTTTCCTCATCCCCTCTCTTTATCCTCCTCTCCTCATCCACCTTTCCTTCTCCCCCTCTCCTCATCCTCCTCTCCTCATTCCCCACACCTCATCCCCCTCTCTTCATTCTCCTCTCCTCATCCACCTTTCGTCATCCTCTTCCCCATTTTGCCTCTGCAGAGAGGATATGTAAACAGCTCTTTATTGATTCTTTATTACTATTTTATGACCAACTTCCTTGTGATTTATCATAATGCAGAGAGTTGTGACTGCTATTGTGTGGGCGAGATAATTACTTAATAACTCACTATGATCCTCTGCTATACACACAATCACGCACACATAGACACAAGCAACGAACACACTCACACACAAACACACACAAGTCCAGTGGCTAGTCCTGTTTATTCAAATGAACTGAGAACTGAAAGAAGGGCACTAGTCAAATCAACTCCAGGTGTTGTCAATTACAATTGACTAAAGGGCTTTATTGGCATGGGAAACATTTGCCAAAGCAAGAGGAAATGATTGAATGGTTGTGTCTAAACTTTTGACTGGTACTGTATAGAATATACACTGCATTCCATCTCTTTTTTATCTTATTTCCACCTCTCTCTCTTAATATATATATATACAGTGGATATAATAAGTCTACACACCCCTGTTAAAATGCCAGGTTTTTGTGATGTAAAAGAATGAGACGAAGATAAATCATGCCAGAACTTTTCCAACTTTAATGTGACCTATAACATGAACAATTCAATTGAAAAACAAACTGAAATCTTTGAGGGGGAGAAATAAAAAAATAAAAACTCACAATAACCTGGTTGCATGAGTGTGCACACCCTCTTGTAACTGGGGATGTGGCTGTGTTCAGAATTAACCTTTCACATTCAAACTCGTTAAATAGCAGTCATTACACACCTGCCATCATTTAAAGTGACTCTGATTGATCACAAATAAAGTTCAGCTGTTCCAGTAGGATTTTCCTGACATCCAAGCAAAAACAAACATCAAGTCCCCCAAAAGCACGTGGGAAAATGTATTATGGTCTGATGAACCAAAGTTGAACCTTTTGGCCATAATTCCAAAAGCTATGTTTGGCGCAAAAACAACATTGCACATCACCCAAAGAACACCATACCCACAGTGAAGCATGGTGGTGGCAGCATCATGGTTTGGGACTGTTTTTCTTCTGCTGGAACTGGGGCCTTAGTCAGGGTGGAGGGAATTATGAACAGTTCCGAATACCAGGCAATTTTGGCACAAAACCTTCAGGCGTCTGTTAGAAAGCTGAAGATGAAGGGGAAGTTCACCTTTCAGCACGACAACGACCCAAAGCACACATCCAAATCCACAAAAGCATGGCTTCACCAGAAGAAGATTAGATGGCCCAGCCAGAGCCCAGACCTGGGTCACATTAAAGGTGGAAAACGTTCTGAAATTATTTATCTTTGTCTCATTCTTTTACATCACAAAAACCTGGCATTTTCACAGGGGTGTGTAGACTTTTTATATCCCTTATATATATATGAGATGGAAAATAGAAAGATGGAAATAATATACATTATTTCCATCTCTCTCTAAATATGTAACTTATTTCCATCTTTCTATATATACATATCGTCATCATATATCACTTTTTCTCTCTACAAGGATCTACATCTCCGCTCTCCCCACCTATCACCAGTTATTTAGTCTATCAGTAATCACAGAATATTAAATAACTTCACACTACTTGTTTGACCAGTTGTGTAATCTATCATCTACTCCCTGTGTATCATCAGATATTACGCACACACACACACACACAGAGAACAGAACACACACACACCCACACACACATACAGAGAACAGAACACACACACACCCACACACACACACAGAGAACAGAACACACACACATACAGAGAACAGAACACACACACACACAGAGAACAGAACACACACACACACAGAGAACAGAACACACACACTGCCACCTCCCATCTTTCCCATAGTTCTGTAACTCAACCACAAAGAATATCTTGGCCTCTCTGTCATCCTCCCCCACAGCAAACCGGGAAGCCACACCTGGACCACAAGCTAACACACACTGACACAAACACACACTTATACACACACACACTGACACAAACACACACTTATACACACACACACTGACACACACACACACTGACACAAACACACACTTATACACACACACACTGACACAAAAACACACTTATACACACACACACACACACACGCACACACACACACACTGACACAAAAACACACGCACACACACACACTGACACAAAAACACACGCACACACACACACACACAGACACACACACACACTGACACAAAAACACACGCACACACACACACACACACACAGACACTGACACAAATACACACACACACACACACACTGACACAAATACACACAGACACAAACACACACACACTGACACAAACACATACAGTATCCTGTGTCTCAATCTCCAGTAACTTCTGGGACATATGCATCTGGTCCAATAACACGACCTCAACTCTTAAAAATAAAGATTCTTCAGTGGTTCTTTGAGGCACCTGTGATTCTGTTGCGTCTAGGAGGGTTATGTACGATGGAAACAGGAACCTCAAGGTCTCTGCAAATGGACTTGCATCTTTCAAATTGTCCATGCTTGTGTCTGACCTCAGACAATTGTCTGGTTTGATTTCTCATCTCCAAGCTCACTGTGGTTCACAGTGACACAAAACAGGAGTGTAGTTGAATGAAATGTCCAGATTGTAGGCAGCCACAACTGCCCACAGGCCCCCTCAACTGCCCACAGCCCCCCTAAACTCCCCGCAGGCCCCTCAACTCCCCACTGGCACCCTCAACTCCCCACAGCCCCCATCAACTCCCCACAGGCCCCCATCAACTCCCCACAGGCCCCCTCAACACCCCACATCAACTCAACACAGGCCCCCTCAAACCCCCCACAGGACCCCTCAACTCCCCACTGGCCCCCTTAAGTACCCACAGCCCCCATGAACTCCCCACAGGCCCCCTCAAACCCCCACTGGCCCCCTCAACTCCCCACAGGCCCCCTCAACTCCCCACAGGCCCCCTTAACTCCCCACAGGCCCCCTCAACTCCCCATAGGCCCCCTTAACTCCCCACAGGCCCCCTCAACTCCCAACAGGCCCCCTCAACTCCCAACAGGCCCCCTCAAACTCACCTGCTTTAAATCAATATGATTCTACTTCTAGAAAGTGCCAATAATACTGAACCGGCCATTTTAAGATGAAAAGACATGACGCATAATTTGAATAAAGTTGAAGGGTGTTCATACTTATGTTCCAGAACGTAGTATTTCATGGAATTTCAGTCTTACATCTAGAAACTTGTCTCTGCATTTGTGTTTATTTAAGTTTCTCTCCCTGCCACATCACAAAGCTGTTTAGTAGAAAACATCCCATAATATAGCTTGTCATATCCAATTTTCATATTGACTCTGAAGGGGGCGCGGGGCTGTGGACTTTGTTGTACCTCATCAGAATCAGATGATGACAGCGGTCCCAGCAAGGTCGAAAAAGCAAGGGGAGACAAGTCTGATATCTAGCTGAGGTGATGTAACATAAATCAGTGTAACATAAAACTACTCTCAGTTTTTAGTCATTTCTACTAGTATAACACACCACCTGATTGTATAGACTGTAACTGCAAAAATACCATGACTTTAACGGAATCTTAATTTAATTCAGTGCAAAGATGTTTGTACATAGCTTTTTTGTTCAGTTTTCCCCTTACTTCAATTGTACATTGGTTATGCTATCAGTCAAACCTGCAAAAGATTATTGAAGAGTTTTCTAAAAGCGCCATGTATGTATATTTAGTGTTGTGGGAATACAGGAAATATGCACTCTGTAGCAAATTCTGGGGGCATACACCCTAACCCCGCCCAGACTTAGTTATCAATTATAGTTTAGGAGTCGTTTTAATTAATGTGATTAGGCCTACCATTATTTATACTGGGCTTGTTTAGGTTTTGCATCACATCAATTACTTGAATAAATACAATGTTCCGCATTGACTCTGTCTCTGCTTTTTTACGTTTCCTTCTCCAGGGAGATAAAACCTTTCAGAAGAATGACCACATTTCCCATTGCGCCCCCCCCCCCCCCCCCAATCTCCCGCTTTCTCGAAGGCGGAATAAGGCGGTTCTTGGGGGTTGGTGTCACCTTCCTCGTTAAGCACTGCTTTAAATCAATTTGGTCTACGTGGTTGTTAATCCATCTCAATTTTAACCCGCTCATAATTCTTCCTTGGTCCCCCTCTCACTCTCTTCCTCACTCCGCCTTTCTATCTCCCTCGCCCCCCCCCATCCCTCGCTCTTTTTCTCAGCCTGACGCCGGTGGCATCTGGGGGCAGGAACATGAGTCATATTTCATTAGGAAATACAAACTCTACACAACCCAGACCCGCTGCGTCCCAGTCCCAGACCCCAACAGAGTTCATTTAGCGGCAATGATAGATCACACGCCGGCATTCACTTGTAGGATGTGGAGAGGGTAAACCCACGATAATTTAACAGCAAGTGAAACCCTACACTTCTGACTAGACTTTAAAGGCCGTATGATGCTGGGTAGCGCCGTGCCCTACGCACGTGCTCCAATTCAGAAACGCACTGGGAGGAGCGGGCGTTACATTGTTTACGTCTATGCGTGTCTGTGTAGGTGTGTAGTCGAGGCTAGTCACTGTTTGATATAGCAGCAGTCCCCGCTGATGTTTGAACTTCGTGCCTGAACATATAACTGATGCGTCATGTTGTGTTTTTACGCGCGAGGAGCTCTGTCATATGAATCCCATCGTCTGCCCACGCACAGCTCGCCGGCTTTCAAAACGAAACCGACTCTTACTCTCCAGTTCAGCTGGTGACGGTGATTGCTCTCTGATCGGAGATACCGGGATGCTTGGCATTTTTACAGATTTGTGTTCGCACGGTGCGTCTTCTGTGAGATGGACCGAGGAAATGACAAGTGACCAAACATGCCTACAGTTCTGGGCAACAAGGGAAAACTTTCCAGCATCTGTCGACGGCTTCGGTGCGAATCTCAGGTGAGAATACACTTACAGCAGACTTAAACTACCAATTAAATAAACATAATGCGCTAGTCAAGACATTGTTTTCGTTAATGCGTGGTGTAGTGTTGTATTAATTTGTATCAATTCACTGGAACTCGACCAAAACGTCATTTTCGGTTTAATTCGTTAATGAGTGTGAATTGTGTTTTTCAATGGGTTAATGCAACACAGTTTAGGAAGAACTGTATGAAAAATCGAAAACGATTCAAATGGAATCACGATGCGATGTAACATCAGATGAGCTTGGACTCTGTGGTTAGCGACGGTTAAACCAATTTCCGTCTTTTGACAGACCAAGCGTAACCTTGTGTTTCGGTTCAGCGTGATCTGTTTTAAACGTAGAAACGGTTATAGAACTAGACTTCCAGCATGCCCTAGAAGTTCATCACCGAGAAACCGAGATCACCTCGTTGTAACGCGGCAACAGGTAACAACAGGTGTCTGTAAAGTAGTTGTCTTGCGTGCTTGCTTGTTTGCAGGCTTCATGATGGGTTGTGGTTGGTTTGGCTCGCTGGGGACCATGGCGAGTGACAGGGGTATTGCAACAACCAGAACGTGGCCTTCTGATGCTAGCGTTAATAGATGTGAGAAATGAATTATTCACATTATACACACTTAGTCTTTTATGGCTAATCATTCAGCCTTGTGTTCAATGGAAGGGGTGCACGCACGCTTACGTGCAAACGCACGGTTTGAGGGTAATTGAAGGGGGTATAAGGAGAGCATACAGAAGAATAACTCTGTGGCCCTAGAATGGGAGAGAGCAAATTATGAGAGGGAGGGCCGGACCAGGGGGAGAAAATAGGGAAGGGAAAGAGAGAGGAGATGAGAGATGGGGGAGGGAGAGATGGGGAGAGAGAATTGCTGTGAGAGAGAATGGGGGAGAGAGAATGGGGGGAGGGAGAATTGCTGTGAGAGAGTGGGGGGAGAGAGAGTGGGGGAAGAGAGAGTGGGGGGAGAGAGAATGGGGGAGGGAAAACTTGAAGAGGGAATGGTAAAGGGGTATTCTGAGCATCATCAACAGCTGTGATTGTTTAGATATGAGTCACTGGCCATCATCAACTGTGTATGTGTGTGTTTCCATGTGTGTTCCTGTAGTCTTTCTGTCCTGTAGTCTTGTTGTCCTGTAGTCTAGCTGCCCCGTGTTCCTGTAGTCTTGTTGTCCTGTGTTCCTGTAGTCTTGTTGTCCTGTGTTCCTGTAGTCTTGTTGTCCTGTAGTCTTGTTGTCCTGTTTTCCTGTAGTCTTGTTGTACTGTAGTCTTGAGGTCCTGTGGTTCTGTAGTCTTGAGGTCCTGTAGTCCCACATTCCCGTTGCCCTGTATTCCAATGGTCCTGAGGTCTTGTAATCCCGTAGTCCCTTATATTTCCTTCAGGACTAATCGAGTATTCAGAATATGAATCTAGTCCTGTAGTCCTGTAGTCCCATATTCCCATAGGACTGTATTCCTGTGGTTTTACGGTCTTATAGTCCGTTAATCCTGTAGTCCCATATTCCCATAGTACTGTATTCCTGTGGTTTTACGGTCTTATAGTCCGTTAATCCTGTAGTCCCAAATTCCCATAGTACTGTATTCCTGTGGTTTTACGGTCTTATAGTCTGTTAATCCTGTAGTCCCATATTCCCATAGTGCTATGCGATGAAGTCTTTTCAGATCCCTGAATCATCTCTGATATCACAAACAGACTTGGAACTCTCTATTTCAGTTTCTATTTGAAGGCTTTATTGGCATGGGAAACATTTTGTGCATTGCCTTAGCACATGGAAAAAATACAGGTATGATAAATAATAAAAGTAAAAGTAAAAACAAAAATAAAATAAAATCTCATTAAACATATGAAATACACTCTCTACTTATCTCTCTATCTGTTTCTCTGTCTGTCTGTGTGTTTCTGTCACTGTATCCCTCTGTCTGTCTCAGTATCCCTCTGTCTGTCTCAGTATCCCTCTGTCTGTCTCAGTATCCCTCTGTCTGTCTCAGTATCCCTCTGTCTGTCTCAGTATCCCTCTGTCTGTGTCACTCTGTGAGCAATGGAGAGAGAACACCTGTTATTGGTAATTCATTGTTGTAATAAACAATGAAAGCAACAACATAGTAACAACAACAAAACATTACAACTCTCCCATTTATATCTGGTGTTACTGCTTATTGATACAGACGTAGTTATTCCCTGTCCCTTAGGCTTTGTTAAGCCAGTAGATAAGTTTCTGCAGGAGTAGTTGTTTTTCTTCCGCTCGTGAATATTTCACATTTTGCCTCAGAGTTTAAAAGTTCAAACTTTTGAATAAATTGAGGTATTCCTTTGAAGGACTCTCTCAATTAATAATATGTCTTCACATTGGTGGTGTCTTGCTTCCTCTTTTTTTCTAATGCTCATTATGGTGACTGACTGCAGTTTGATCCTTGCATACACAACTGGTAAAATCACACTTGAATATTTTGCACCAGATTTAGATCTCCATCTCTCAGTCCATCTGTCTATTTCCTTCACTCACTCTCTCACTCTGTTTCTTTCTGAAACTACAGTGTATCCAACATCGGGGACAGGAAGTGGTTGTGGCAGGCCTATTTTGCAGGTGTTTGTGTGTGTGTGTAGAAGCACAACAGATGAGCAGGTTCTGGTGCAGTCTTACCACCCACTGGTTTCACCACTTCAGCATGCAGAGTCATTCTCTTCAGGCCTCCTCATTGGTTGTTTGTGGACCACAGCTGTATAGCTCTGCGTCTTTTCACTTTTAAGCTCTGCCCTGAACGCTTAATGTCAGACACGGGGGCCTTCTGTTTTTTCCTCGTCTCAAAACTTTTCTCTTTCTTCACACAGATCACAGGAAGTGAGTTCAACGGCCGTGCTGAAGATATTCAACCAGTAAGTGTTGGTTTCCTTTACGCCCCACCTGGATCACGGAATCACCATGCAGGTGTCCCCCCAGCCCCACTTTGGTGGAGGCAAGCGTGTTAGTGCTGGGCCGCAACAATGAGGCTTTTGTTGGTCCACATTACAGACACTAATTTCCTCTGGTTTGATAGAAGTTGGAACCTTTAAAGGCACAAAGCAGGGCTGCCTAATGCTTCAGATTCACATCCATATGTAGTTTTCATACAAGAGCACACATCTCAGCCAGGTGTTGTTTATAGGTTACTTTTGGTTTTCTCTCTCCTTGGGGCTGCATCAACCCAGCTCTATTTCCCCATCGCTGGTAGATTCACTAAATAAGTATAGCAGTTTTGTCAAATAAAGTAAACCGTTTGTTCCAACAAGAATACTGCTTCCTGCCACTTTTCTTTTCAAAAACTAATTTGTACAATACCAGTTCTCAGTTTTCATCCATTTCCATAGAAAATTGCTGTTAGATTTCCTTGTTTATTTAGTGTAGCCCTGACAAAACATTTCTTATTTGGGGTTGCCCTGAGGCTTCTAGACTCCAGCCTTTGGGGGAATCTCTGTTGCTGTTGGTAGCTGAAGCTGAACAGAAAAAAGACGTGTGACTTGAGCCTGCCCACTAATGTAGCCCCATGTGCAGTTCATAGTCTATCAACTCCCAGGCCATGGAACGAATACACAAAGGGAAGTAATGGAGGGTGTGGAGGGAGAGAGAGATGTGCAGAGGAAGCGGAGAGGACAGAGTGGAGAGAGAGAGACAGAAACACTAAAGAGTGGAGAAACAGAAAAATGAGGACAGAGAGAGAGGAGGACAAAAAGAAGAAAGACAGGAGAGGACAGAGAAAGAGAGAATGCGGGTGTAAGATGTGGAGAAGGAAAGGAGCAGGGGGCAGAGAAAGAGCTGAGAAGGAGCGGAGGAGGAAGGAGAAAGGAGAAGGAGCGGAGTGATACCAGCTCGCCGCTCACTTGGGAAGGCCTGTTGTTGTGAGAGGAGACTCCTGAAGCCAGGGAAGAATCCGTGTCCCTGGTGACTGAAAGAGAGGATGGGAGAGATAAAGTGAAAGGAGGAGTAGAGAGATGGAACACGCGTCCTCGGGGGGTTGTGAGAAAAGGATGTTTGTTAAGAAAAGAGGGAAAGGAAACGACAGACCGAAGAGCTTTATAAACCTTCTCATAGGTCACTATATACACTTAGCATGCTAGGTATAATGTCATCATGCTGCTGGTGGGGGGGTGTCATTGACACTGTGTTGGTGACTTCCTGGTGCCTTTAGATTTTAATAAAACAATCGATTTTGGGTCAAATGTTACAATTTGGGGGGGGGGGTAGGATTAGGCTGTGATTTATGCATTCCTGGTTAGGGTTAGGCATTAGGGCTAACCATGTGTATGTCCGTGTGTGTATGTGTGTTCGTATTTTACTGAGGTTAAAGGTTTGGTTACTGTGGTCGAAGTAAGGGATAGGATATAGTGTTAGCCAACTAGCTTTCACTTCTTTAATGTCACGCCTAGCTTTGTAAAATTAGCAAACACCAGTTTTACTAGTGTCTGTTTCCAGTGTAAAGTCATTTACTGCCCATCATCAACAACTCACGTGTTAATGGCTCATTGGGATAGTTTGTTTCGTGGCATCGGCTCATTACATAGATGTTGCCAATACCAATCCCATATTTTTGACTAGTATTGGATTGGTGCCTCCCTACTCCAAACGTAATGTTACAGCAGTTTAGCGAAGTGTGTTCTTAACATGCGTGGCAGGTACCGTGGCCATCCATAGACATCTGTCCTTAATGCAGAAGAACCCTAAACTTAATTTACAGTGTACATCAGTGATGTTATATAATATGGTTGCATCTTCTTTTTTTTTGGAGCCTGCCAAGCAGAGTGAATGTCTCTGACTGACTGACTACCCAGCCATTGTTAAATAGTGTTGTGATGCAGATTGCCACATAGTCGACCGGAGTTTGATCCTTGCCACCAAACATTTAGCCATTAGAATTTGTTCATGGATGAACTGCACCGACAACGAGCATATTGCTCTCGATTTCAAATTATTTCACGATTTACAAACCTATTCCAAAAAAGTTGGGAAACTGTACAATTGTGAATAAAAACAGAATGCAATGATCTGAAAGTTTCAAATTTCAATATTTTATTCAGAATACAACATAGATGACATAACATGTTAAACTGAGAAAATGTATCACTTTAAGGGAAAAATAAGTTGATTTTAAATTTCATGGCATCAACACATCTCCAAAAAGTTGGGACAAGGCCATGTTTACCACTGTGTGGCATCCCCTCTTCTTTTTATAACAGACTGCAAACGTCTGGGGACTGAGGAGACAAGTTGCTCAAATTTATGAATAGGAATGTTGTCCCATACTTGTCTAATACAGGCTTCTAGTTGCTCAACTGTCTTAGGTCTTCTTTGTCGCAACTTCCTCTTTATGATGCGCCAAATGTTTTCTATGGCTGAAAGATCTGGACTGCAGGCTGGCCATTTCAGTACCCGGATCCTTCTTCTATGCAGCCATGACATTGTAATTGATGCAGTATGTGGTCTGGCATTGTCATGTTGGAAAATGCAAGGTCTTCCCTGAAAGAGACGACGTCTGGATGGGAGCATATGTTCTAGAACTTGGATATAACTGTCAGCATTGATGGTGCCTTTCCAGATATGTAGGCTGCCCATGCCACACGCACTCATGCAACCCCATACCATCAGAGATGCAGGCTTCTGAACTGAGCGCTGGTAACAACTTGGGTTGTCCTTGTCCTCTTTAGTCCGGATGACATGGCGTCCCAGTTTTCCAAAATGAACTTCAAATTTTTATTCGTCTGACCACAGAACACTTTTCCACTTTGCCACAGTCCATTTTAAATGATCCTTGGCCCAGAGAAAACGCCTGCGCTTCTGGATCCTGTTTGGATACTGCTTCTTTTTTGACCTATAGAGTTTTAGCCGGCAACGGCGAATGGCACGGTGGATTGTGTTCACCGACAATGTTTTCTGGAAGTATTCCTGAGCCCATGTTGTGATTTCCATTACAGTATCATTTCTGTATGTGATGCAGTGCCGTCTGAGGGCCCGAAGATCACGGGCATCCAGTATGGTTTACCGGCCTTGACCCTTACGCACAGATATTGTTTCAGATTCTCTGAATCTTTGGATGATGTTATGCACTGTAGATGATGATAACTTCAAACTCTTTGCAATTTTTCTCTGAGAAACTTCTTTCTGATATCGCTCCACTATTTTTCACCGCAGCATTGAGGGAATTGGTGATCCTTTGCCCATCTTGACTTCTGAGAGACATTGCCACTCTGAGAGGCTCTTTTTATACCCAATCATGTTGCCAATTGACATAATAAGTTGCAAATTGGTCCTCCAGCTGTTCCTTATCTGTACATTTAACTTTTCAGGCCTCTTATTGCTACCTGTCCCAACTTTTTTGGAATGTGTAGCTCTCATGAAATCCAAAATGAGCCAATATTTGGCATGATATTACAAAATATCTCACTTTCAACATTCGATATGTTATCTATATTCTATTGTGAATTAAATATAAGTTTATGAGATTTGTAAATTATTCCATTCCTTTTTTACTCACAATTTGTACAGTGTCCCAACTTTTTTGGAATCGGGTTTGTAGTTCACATAGCGTAGTGGTTAGCTATTTAACTGCCATTGTTTTCTGAAGAAACTAATCAGCTATGGAGTGATTGGAGTCATTGTTTTCATTATATGTACTGTATAGCTATTAGCTAGCCATCTACATTAATCTCTTTCTAATTTAACGGGCTGAATGTAGTGTAGCGACCCTCTTATACCTGTTGTTGGTTTGGATGTTAGCTAATGTAGGGAACTAGTTTTGAGAATCATGGAGTTTTGACTAATTGTTCACCAGAATAAAGACCCTTCAACGAGAACCTACTGTCTTCCGTATGTCAGTGTCATTGCCTAAGAAACAAGTGTCCTGCTGTGCTTTGGTGTCTGGTTGCTGCCTTGGTTAGGCAATTCAGGTTTGCAAACCCAGCGTGGCTTCAAACCAAACACCATATGGGTCGGTTGCAAATGAGACACATTCCCAGCCGTACAATTCTCAATGTTCCTTCGACACTGTAAGCCAGGTGTGCTTTCTCGATTGAAAACACTGACGATATCCTTTCCCTGACTGGGACAGGGCAGCTTAGCAGGCGGGGTTGGTTGACCCTTCCTCACAATTTCCAGCTTTTCTTGAAAAGTCCTTCTCCAAAAAAAATAGTATTTATTCTCCTCCTTCAGCCATTGTGCGTTCAGAAATCTAAATCAACCTAACCCTATTTCTTTCTGATTATATGCATCTATTTATGCTGACTGTCCTTGAATGGTGGCAAAGCGTTACAACAATCTAAATCACAAATCTAAATCAATCTAAATTGGGCTGGCAGAACTAGGCATGCCTGGTTCCTTTTCTGGTTTGGTAGTTATTTTTTCTAGCGATTATATTTCAAGGCTATTACAAATGCCTATTTCAGCTCCTTTGTATTTTTTTCACGTGTGCTGTCAGTTGTGATTTAGTCAACTCTTTTATCTACTGTTGTTTGCCCCACTGCATAGTCATGGAGCTGCTCTCAGCAGATAAAGAGTTATAATAGATGTTGGTCCTGGTGGATACAGTGTCTATATACTGAATGGGCATATTTGTCTCAAAAGGCTGCAGGTTTGTTTATATAGTTTTTTTTCTGGATTTTTCTAAACAATTTTTTTAAACGTCTTTCCCGTACATGAACCCGTGCCTCACGTAAAAATAAACACATTACCCTGATTGTAATACATAACCTTAAGGACAGACATTACCCTAATTGTAATACATAACCTTGAGGACAGATATTACCCTGATTGTAATACATAACCTTAAGGACAGACATTACCCTGATTGTAATACATTAGGTTATTTTAATGCATAAACTTAAGGACAGACATTACCCTGATTGTAATACATAAGGTTATTTTAATACATAACCTTAAGGACAGACATTACCCTAATTGTAATACAAAAGGTTATTTTAATACATAACCTTAAGGACAGACATAGCCGGGTTCTGTTGGCGGGGAGCGTGTTGTCCACTGATGGAGCGCTACACCAGACTCCTGGACCACACCGTTTTACATTTCCAAACTCCCACACACACACACACACACACACACACACAGAGCCATAAGAACAAAGATGACCTGACCTTTTCCAGAGCCTACTTCCTGTTCAATGGTGATGCAAAAGTCAGCATGGACTTGTCACACGTGAACACACAAACCACACATACACGCACACCACCAAAATCACACACACCATTCTCTTTTATGTTAAGAAATTGACGCAACAGGGATAACTGACGCAACAGGGATAACTGACGCAACAGGGATAACAAATACATAACAGACGGGATAGTAAACTGGGCAATGTATCACCTTGACACTAATTATCCTGATGATTAACATCCTGATGATTAACATCCTGATGATTATCACCCTGATGATTATCACACCTTCATAACACAATTCCTTTCCGGGTGTGTGTGTGTTCGGTGTGGACATGCATGTGCGTGAGTGCAAATGCTTGCATGTAAGTTGCTAACTGACCCCTGACCTCTACCATTCCTTCCCCAGGACATGACTCAATCCTGGCCGCCACAACAGCCGTCTGGAGGAGTTCTGGACCAGCACTTCCTCTACAACCACCAGGTACTATAGACTTGGCTCCAATTCTGCATCAGTCAGGCTTCATTAAGAATGTTGCCTGCGCTGTTAATGGTTGTTGTCTATACAAGGACCTGCGTCTTGCTAGACAGCCTGTCCGTCAAACTGATGCAGGCCTCGTCAAAACCACAAGTCCACTAGCATCGTTTGCTGTTGAGGACAGCATGTTCCTTCCCTGTGTAGATACGCCCAATGTTGTTGTGGGGATGACGCCAAAGAGAGGTGCTGATTTTGGGAGTGGATTGTTCAGTTGGGCACCACATTTTGTAGCTCTCTGCTGACAAGGGGGTGAAACAGCGACCCCTGGTGACAAAAGGCCACAGCTGCACTTGTCTATGCAGGCCTGCGGTGCTGCTATCCAGAAACCAAGGCCATCTGCTGGACATTTGCGGTCCTACACAAGATAATATTTTTTTGTCATGTTTTTCTCTCTCTCTGTGTGTGTGCGTGTGTGCGTGCATGTACGTAGCGTGCGTGTGTGTGTGTGTGTGTGTGTGCGTATGTGTCTTTAAACTCACTGTCAGTCCTTTTCTTTCTAGGAAGCAAAACAGCAAACAACACAGCACAAGCAATGTATGTATTATTCATGCTCTGGGAATGTGTGTGTGTTTGAGTGTGTGTGTGCCCAGGATTGTTATTTTAGTATATCAATAAGTGTGTCCTGATAATGTGTGTTGTCGTAGTGCGTCCCGATAATGTGTGTTGTCGTAGTGTGTCCCGATAATGTGTGTTGTCGTAGTGTATCCCGATAATGTGTGTTGTCATAGTGTGTCCTGATAATGTGTGTTGTCATAGTGTGTCCTGATAATGTGTGTTGTCATAGTATATTAATGTGTGTCCTGGTAATGTGTGTTGTCATAGTGTGTCCTGGTAATGTGTGTTGTCATAGTGTGTCCTGATAATGTGTGTTGTCATAGTATATTAATGTGTGTCCTGGTAATGTGTGTTGTCATAGTGTGTCCTGGTAATGTGTGTTGTCATAGTGTGTCCTGATAATGTGTGTTGTCATAGTGTGTCCTGATAATGTGTGTTGTCATAGTATATTAATGTGTGTCCTTGTAATGTGTGTTGTCATAGTGTGTCCTGGTAATGTGTGTTGTCATAGTGTGTCCTGATAATGTGTGTTGTCATAGTGTGTCCCGATAATGTGTGTTGTCATAGTGTGTCCCGATAATGTGTGTTGTCATAGTGTATTAATGAGTGTGTCCTTGTAATGTGTGTTGTCATAGCGTGTCCTGGTAATGTGTGTTGTCATAGTGTGTCCTGTTAACGTGTTGTCATAGTGTATTAATGAGTGTGTCCTGGTAATGTGTGTTGTCATAGTGTGTCCTGTTAATGTGTTGTCATAGTGTATTAATGAGTGTGTCCTGGTAATGTGTGTTGTCATAGTGTGTCCTGTTAATGTGTTGTCATAGTGTATTAATGAGTGTGTCCTGATAATGTGTGTTGTCATAGTGTGTCCTGGTAATGTGTGTTGTCATAGTGTGTCCTGATAATGTGTGTTGTCATAGTGTATTAATGAGTGTGTCCTGATAATGTGTGTTGTCATAGTGTATTAATGAGTGTGTCCTGGTAATGTGTGTGTGTGTGTGTGTGTCTCTTGAAGCAGGGGGGGAAATGCAGCAGGTCAGGACGAGCCAGTCTCACGTGGCCCCTCACAAATCGTAAGTAGGACACGAGAAACGCGATCCACCTCAGGTTGCTGAACACCGGACCAGGAGCCGGGGCTGTGATCAACACACAGCAGACATACAGACAGAGTAGTGCTGAAGGTTTTAGCTGTGTAGTCAACATGACAGAAGAGCACCATGACACCAGGTCAGAGGTCATCTGACACGTGTGACCTTCAGTGACAGAGAACCGAAGCTCCTCATATTAACTCTGTACATCCTGTTTCAGTCTGGGGTGGAACATACTTCAGTGTCCCTGCAAAATAGCACCCCTTCTTCTTTTGCTGTAGAACGGAGTATTTTATAGTTGAACTTAGTTAGTGTAAACTTTCCTTAAGTCCATCTCTGTGTTTTTCTCCTTTTTCCCAGCATGCTTGCTGATGACTTGAAGCTCAGCAGTGACGAGGAAGATGCTGACAAGGTTGGGAATCACCAGGATATTTTATACATCTGCCTGAAAATGTTCACCACACTTCAGATTCTCTCTGTTTGTGACCCTCCTGCTTCCCTTAAACCTCCTCTCTTCTCCTCCTCTCTTCCTTCATTCCCTCATTGCTCCTCCCTCCCCTTTTATCTCTCCTCCCTTCTCCCTCCTCCATCCTTTCTCCACCCATGTTCCCTTCGCCCTCCTCTCTCCTCCCTCCAATCGCCTCTCTCCTCCCATCTTCCCTCTCTTGCCTCTCTCCAACCCTCCCTCCTGGCTACTGCACAGCAAGAAAAAAAAGGAAGAGGCCAAAATTGTTTTTAAGTAACTCGACACAAAGAACTTTGTAACTGACCAAACACAAGAAGAGGAGGAGAGAGTTAGTTGAAAATGGTGGAAATCCTGGAGAGTATTGACAGAGGGGGAGAGGAGTGAGATGGCATGAGTATTAAGGGGGAGAGAGTATTGACAGAGGGGGAGAGGAGTGAAAGAGGGAGATATTATTTGGGGGGTGAGGGGTGACAGAGGGAGAGAGTATTTGGGGGGTGAGGGGTGAGAAGGAGTGAGTATTCGGGGGGGAGTGGGATGCTGCAGGGAGGGTGTTGAGGGGCTGGAGGGAAAGTTGTGAAGAGAAGGAGAGAGTCTGGAGAGAGGTTGAGAGGGGGTTAGCGGGAGAGAGCATGGGGGAAGAGAAATTAGAGACGGAGAGAGTCTGGAGAGAGGTTGAGAGGAGGGAGACAACAAGAGAGAGGGAGAGGGGGTTAGAGGGAGAGAGTCTGGAGAGTTGGCAACAGATGCCTCCTGAAGGAGCTCTTTGTGCTCCATGTCTGTCTGAGTGGAGCTGCAAAACACACATACACTTACACATAAAACACACACACACAGAAACACACTCTTAAGACGACCTCCCCCAACTATATTGATCAAAAGGAACTGAGATGAAATTGTCTGGCTGTCCTTTGCCTTTCGATTTCACCGATCCAATAGCAGTTGAGTGAGGGGCAGCATAGAATCTACATGACATGTTGAGGTCAGCAGGGTTGATGAGCTACATGAATAACCCCAGTTTCCTTCCTGTCATTCTACCAGGACCCTGATCACTCAGTCTCCTGGGCTGGCAACAACAGGTACAAAATGTGTGCGTGCGTGCGTGCGTGCGTGCGTGCGTGCGTGCGTGTATGCGTGTGTGATATATAAAAGGTCAGAATGTGTGGAATGTGACAGCTGAATGGTAGGTTTTCACCTGGTCTGGGGTATACTTCCCAGCCAAACTGGTGTGCTAATAAGTGTTTTAATTACATTTAATTATAAATATTAAGATGACATCATGCTATAATTACATATGTTATGGTAACATTATTATTATGACATATTAGGAAGTTGTAGGTTGGAAGATGTTATGTTTCCATATAGAGTATTATGATTGCATTCTCAAGTTATTGTAGACTCTGGTGTCACTATGTTTCTTTTTGTGTGTTGGCACGTATATCAATTTGAATTTGATTTAAATTTCAGATCTCTAAGCTTTTCTGGCATTTTATGCTTGTTGTGGATACAGAGAAATTGGGAGATAGAGGAGAGATTGTGTTTTATGGATGGAATATGTTCCTGCCTGGCTGAGCTTTAAGGTGAACGTATTGTTGAAGTACGGTGAGGAACAACAGATTCATTATCCTAAGTTCAGCGAGCTATGCTAATGGCTAGAGATTTTTGCAATAATTTGAAACATCTGCCGGAGTCAGAAGTGCTTAGCTTCGTCCCTCAGCTAACTGCATTTCAGCAGTGTTAGCCATATTAGCCACTACCAGGGACTGGTGAAACAGCTCCCTGGTTAAGTTAGTCTGGTGCCCAGCAGAAAACAGCCGTCAGCAGGAAGCACCTGGGAAGCACACTGTTGCCATGGTAATTCAAACCAAGTTGTAAGTTAGAAGACGCTGCCTGGCAAATATGTTTTTATTATTTGGCTAACGGATGGTGACATCAAGATGGTGACCAATTTACGATACAAACTGATTTCGTTATTCATTTTAGATCAGATTAAATTAAACTTTATTGTCACTGAACAGAACAAGTACAGTACAACGAAATGCAGTTAGAATCTAACCAGAAGTGCAAATAGAAGAGGGCAGAACATTTACAAGTATTTAGTATATGTATATTACCAGTGGAATGTGTAGATGAGCAATACTAAATGTACAATTAGGCTAATAGAGTAGGGCAGAAATGTTACAGGTATTAGGTATAGTCAGGGTTGGGTAGGTTTAAATGTAATCCGTTACAGTTACAAGTTAACTGTCCACATTTGTAATCAGTAATGTAACTTTTTGATTACTCAAACCTAGTAATGTAATCTAATTACTTTGACCCAGTTTGATTACTTTCATATTAAGAGGCATTAGAAAACAAATAGGAATAGCCTATAACCATTTGAACACCTTTTGTGGGATTGATCAATGTTAAGAGTTTACATAGCTGGTCAAAAACAGAATTAGCATGTTACCTTTTGGGTTATGTACAGCGCCTAAACCATTGATTTCTACTTCAGTGTGTTTGGGCAAAATCTCAACATTGCATGCTAAAGGTCTGTCAGATTTCAGTCATGACAATTTATCCAATAACCCTCGATCTTCCAGAATCTGACTTTTTATCTGAACATAATCCAAAATCAAAAAATGTGTTAGCCTATTCTGTTATTTGTTTTATTCATGCTTTTATTTGCTTCAAAACATTGTAGAAATATCAATTTCTTGAAAGGGGTATTGACATTATTGTATATAATAATGTCGCGCGTACAGTAAAGGTGTTTTGTTCCACATCCACCAACATTGTGAAAACGTTGCAGAAACCCCAGGTGCGCAAATGCGTGTTTGCAAACTTGAAACACCTGCAAACAAATACGTTTTACCTGCACAAACGTAACCTGCGATTACTAAGGCCACCAGCGGTGGATATTCAAAACGCAAATTTAAGATTTTGTTGATTGTATACCTGCCTTCGTAGCTTAAAGTCAATGTTGCCAGCAGCCAATGATAACAAATGAAAGCAATTTTCTGTAATGCAAAGCATGTGGACTTGAGGTGGCTGCATCAAATGCAAATGATCATCGCTGAGTGCTTCCCTTTCTCCTACATACAGCTTTCTCCTGTATGTGAAATATCGTGATAAATTCCATGTAATGTTTTATCTGGAAGACGGCGCCATGTTACAGCTATCTAAAAAAGAGTTGCCTAATCTTCTAAACAATTTCTGTCTGAGTTGTTCAGTGCATTTGACAAATACACCTTGAAACTCAAAAAAGATGTAACACCAGATAGGCCTATCGCCTATCATTGTTCTGAGAGAGATGTGAAGAATAGCTTAGATAGGTAAACCACATTTTATATGGGTCAGCAAATATTATCGTAGAAATATAATGATTTTACCAGTCATCCAATCTACCAAAACCGGAGAGAATTCAACTAGCGCATCATCGTCACCATTCTGGTTATGTGCGCCCACCCTGATGATCACGCACACATCAGAGGCGAGCAATTGTTATTTATGTTCAAATAACGATGCTTTTTAAACATTAGATAATAAAATAAAAAATGCATTGTGTCATCATTATTTCGCGCACCTATTCTTTTTTTAATAGACAAGAGAATTATTCAATTCAATAATCCAAATGTAATAAAAACTGACCGACCGACCGACCGCCCGCCCACCACTTGTTAAATAGCATAGTGGTTAGAGAAGCGGACTTGTGAGCTAAAGGTTCCGAGTTCGTATCTCCTCACAGGCGAAGCGATATACGCTTTGAATTATTCCATATAGACGAAAACATGTTAAACCGGAAATAAAATGTAAATGTTTACGGTTATATTGGAACTGTTTCTGGTGGATTTTCGAAGTACGCATCCATGCATGCGTTTTGAGTCAGGAAAGACAAACACGTTTGTTGGCTTAACAACGTAGTTACGTTATAGAAAGCCTTAAGTGAAATTGTATATGGTTATATTGCGACTGTTTCTGGCATGGAAAAGTTTATCTTGAGTCTCGCTAGAAATTGCTCAATTCTTATGATTATTCCTAGAAAGTTAGTAAATACTAGTAAGCACATTACTGGCTAATAAGCTGCTAAAACAGCCAGTGGCAAAATCAATACAGTTCATAGACGCTATGGTGGAGGTAAACTTAAAAAACGTTAGTCAGTTTAACGCAATGCTCAATGGAGTCTAGCGACTGCTGAATCGTGTAAAGCTGTGGCGTAGTGGTTAAAGACAGTGTCTCTCATGTGGAAAACCTAAGTTAGATTCTATTGAGAGCAATGATATTTATGATTCCACGATTCTCTCGTCTTTTCACTTGAAGAAAAAGTTGCCTTTATTGATAGTTACTGTATAAATATAATTCACGAATGAAAGAAAAAAGTATGTTGTTTTGCCATGAAAGAAATAAATAAATAAGTTTTTATGCCTAGAAATGAAATAGCTTTGTCAGACTCGTTAGCAATTGCTCAATTCTTATGACTATTCCAGTAAGTTAGTAGATACCGGTAAACTTAGTAAGAAACGTTAGTCAGTTTAACTGTATCAATGTCATTCACAAATGGCCAATTAACTTTTAAAACAGCCATTGGCAAAAGAGCATTTGTTCAGGATAGAGACAATAGGCTCTGTGGTGTAGTGGTTAACAACACAGCCGTTCACGTGGGCGACCCGGCTTTGAATCTCAAGATGGCAACGCTTTCTGTTGCGGGCCGTCTGAACTAGGATTGCCTGGTTTCTTGTTTCAGAAGTGTCTGTAATCTGATTACAATATTTTAGTTGGTAACGGATTACAGTTAATGTTTGTTTGTAATACTCCCCAACTCTGGATGTTACAATGGGGATAGTTGTTTGGATACAAATGGCAATTTCAAAATGGTATTCAAAATATGCAAACAAGGCAAATGAAGGAGTGATGTATTTAGGTAGCATGTGCAACTGAAATGCAGGGATAGCAGCGGTGAGGTTCCTGAGGTAGATACGTACATTTAACAACTGAAAACATCCATTATCAGGCATAGCAAGGCAGTGTCAGAGTAGTACAAGGGAGTAGTGCAACAAGGTCCCAGAGAGGCTTGGGTGGTATGGTAACTGATTGGTCACTGAGTTCTCTGGGTTACAGAGGTCAGCAGATTTGTCGCCCTTTAAAAATATATTTTTATTTTATTTGTAAGTTTTAAGTAGCACCGTGGTTTTTTTTGCCAACTAGCCAGCAGGGGAACCACCGAGCGTGGGAAAGTCTTCTGATCCCTTCACTTTCTCCACATTGTGCTGTGTTATTGAGTAAAAAAGAAATTGCCATCAATATACAATGAACGAAAACCCATAATAACAAAGCAAAAACACATTTTCAGAAACATGTTGCCGATTTATAGAAAACAACAAACAGAAATTGCTCATGTACATAAGTATTCAGACCCTTCATCTGTACTTCGTGGAGTCCTCACAAGCATTGTGATGCGTGTGCGTGTTGATTGACAGTCTGTCGGACCAGCACACACATGGCGGGAGGGTGAGACATTCCAGCTCCGACTCCTCAAACTGCTCCAGTGAGTCAGAGGAGGAGAGCAGTAGCCAGCGTTCCCGTAGCCCCAGCCCAGAAACACTCTCCGATCCTGGGACTCCCACGAACACTGGAGCTCCACGCTGCCCCAGCGAGGTAGTACCACCACGGTCAATGTCTGTCCGTCTGTCTGTACCTCATATTATTCTCTCCTCAGCTCCCCCTCTGTCTTGCTCTCGTTTCTCACTTTCTCCCTTTTTAGGTTTTTCTCTCACCCTTCAGACTTAGTGTTCTCCGCCTCCCCCCACTTCAACCTCACTCTCCCCCTCTGTCACTGGGGAGGGGGGAAGGGAGGAATGCACGTGAGCTGGGGAGGGCATGAGGCTGGGTGGGGGTTGGGGTAGGAAGGAAGGAAGGAAGGGGAGAAGTATGGGGGGGGTACTGTAGGAATTAGTCTGGATGTCATGTCAACAAGCCCAGTCCCAAAGACTAAACCCCTGGGGAGGTGGGAGTCCCGGAGATCCAGTTTCACGCTAACATTTCATTAGCAGTTAGCATGACAGTCCCACATTAATAACCAACTACTCATTATCCATGCTACGCAAGCTCATGCTAAAGTCAACTAAAGACAAGCTTTAAAATGTAGTGGATTTGCAGTATTTTTGGCCCTGGGTTAAAAGCATATAAATGCACTGAAGAGAAACAGTGAGGGACAAGTAGAGAGAGAGAGAGGGACAAGTAGAGAGAGAGAGAGGGACAAGTAGAGAGAGAGAGAGGGACAAGTAGAGAGAGAGAGAGTGACAAGTAGAGAGAGAGAGGGACAAGTAGAGAGAGAGAGAGACAAGTAGAGAGAGAGAGGGACAAGTAGAGAGAGGGATCTGTCTAAGCAGGGGCGTATACATCATTCTCGGTCCATATTTAAGGAGGACGGGGGTAGGAGGACCGGGGCAGGAGAGCGGGGGCAGGAGGACCAGGGCAGGAGGGAGGATGCAGGAGGGAGGAGGCAGGAGAGCGGGGGCAGGAGGACTGGGACTGGAGGATGGGGGCAGGAGGACCGGGGCAGGAAGGAGGGTGCAGGAGGACCGGGGCAGGAGGGCGGGGCTGGAGGACCGGGGTAGGAGGGAGGAAGCAGGAGGGAGGAGGAAGGAGAGCGGGGGCAGGAGGACTGGGACTGTAGGACGGGGGCAGGAGGTACAGGTCTGCTATGCAGAGAGAGGAAACCTGCTTGTATGAATAGAAGTCCCTGTGTGTAACCAGCTGGCTCTGTCTAAACAGCATATATCAGGCCCCTAAAGAGGGGGGGGCTGAGGGTGGGGGCCCATATGTTTCTCATCTACGTGGAGCATTACAGCTTTTGGGAGGGGGGGGGGTTACCCTACCAGGTTAAGGGAGGAGAGGCAGGGGAGGAGAGAAGGTGAGGATGGAGAGAGAGAAGAGGAGGGAAGGAGAGCATAGAGGGAGGGGGCAGAGAGGGTACAAGAGATGCAGTGTCCTCTCTGGTGAAGAGGGCAAACCGTACCGGGCTGGGGGGTTGGGGGGGCAGTGTTTGACTAGAGGATAGAGCTTTAAATTAGGTCTGGCCAGCTACTGGAGAGAGGGAGAGAAGAAGAGAGTGAAAAAGAGAGTGAGAGAACGGAAAGCTGTGAGTATATCCGCTCCTTTTTAAAACTCACTTTCTGTATGTTCTTCGCTATGGGGGGAGCGCAGATGGGAGCAGGTAATTAATGTTTGAAGAAGTCAGGAAGTCAAAATAAAGTGCAACAGTTCAAGTTAGAGCTTCTTATATCATGGTAAATGTGTGGCCGTTTCTACAGAGTCTTGTCTCTATTCAATTAGCTTAAAACTGTTTAGTTTTACTGGTCAGCGCCAAGCTGGGTCCAAATTAGTCTTAGAAATGTTAGTTTGGGGTTGTGTTTGGGGTTGTGTTCAGGTTGAGTATGGGTTGTGTTCAGGTTGAGTATGGGTTGTGTTCAGGTTGAGTATGGGTTGTGTTCAGGTTGAGTATGGGTTGTGTTCAGGTTGAGTATGGGTTGTGTATGTCGACTGTTTTCAATAGTCTCACTGACACTATCACGTCCACTTTTTTCTCCTCCCTCGCTCACAGGCTCCCCTCATCCTTCCTCATCCCTCTCTCTTTCTTACTGTTTACAGAAAAATCGCTACATTTCTTTTTTTGGCCTTGTTTGTCCCTTTTTGTCCTAAGCTCACTCGACTTCAGGAACTTGTTTATTTTTTGCTCATTTTGTTAAAAAATTTGCTCTGGTCAGTATTTCCTTGGAAAAACACAACTAAATACTTTTAAATTGTCATTCTTGCTGCAATGGATATTTAACAGTTTTTTTACTCAGTCCTTAAACCATATCACCTTCATATAGTCCAATCACATTCATATAGTCCAATCACATTCATATAGTCCAATCACATTCATATAGTCCAATCACATTCATATAGTCCAATCACATTCATATAGTCCAATCACATTCATATAGGGTTAGGGGTTAACAGTTAAGGTAGACAGCGTTCACATTATTATCCTGTTCAAAACCTCCTCTAAATACACTTTTTTCAGACAGATCACCATAACAGGGAGGGATGCTGTTTTTAATAGCTATTAATACATAAAGGCTAGAATAGGTTGTCACTGGATGTCTTTAAAACAAATGGTTGCTTTGCAAGGTGGGCCTTTTCAGATGGATGGTCATGGGACCAGAGCGGCCCCGTAAAACCAATATGGACGTGTTGTAGGCTGCATGACTAGTGTTTCTACTGTCCCCTTCTCTTCTCAGCTTCCGCAGACACATCACCCCTCCACCACTCAGTGGCAGCTTGATGAGTGGCTGAAGAAAGTCCGAAAAAAATCCTCCTGCGACCAGGACGTCGGTGACCAGAGCCCCGGCCGGAGACCCCCAGAGCACGGCTCGCCCTCCCCTGAGCCCGGCAGAGCCCCGTCCCCTGAGCCCGGCAGAGCCCCGTCCCCGGCCAGATCTTGGGGGACAAGGCGGGACTACAGCCCGAGCCAGAGCCCTGTTCCCAGCCCACACTTCAACTACAGCCCCAGGCAGAGCCCTCGAACTAGCCCTGGTTATAGTACTTGCCTTAGCCCCTTCACCAGCCCGGTTCCTAGCCCCTGCCACAGTCCCAGGGCCAGCTGCAGCCCGAGCCCTAAACGGCTGCACCCTCCTAGGAGTCCAAGTCCCAGCCTAAATCCGCCCAGCCCTCATCTCTACCCTCAGGTTCTGAGTCCCCATCAGGAAAGCCTCAGGCCTCCGACATGGCCTAGCCTAATAACCAGCCCAAACCACAGACCCAGAATACGTCCCTGGATCGCTCCTGTGCCAAGCGTCGAGCCCACAAACAAGCCAAGGCACAGCCCCTCTCCCCAGCCTCCGCCCAGATCCAGGCCTAAACATACACCGGGCCAACGTGTGCCCACAGCCAAGGAAGCACCGGCTCTGAGCAGTGAACCAAGCCAAGGACATAAACACAGACCCAGGGCTAGTCCCAACTCAAGTCCCAGGCTTCATTCTCGGCCTAGTTCGAAACACAACCCCACCGTAGCCCCCAAAATCCAACAACCGCTAACCTCTGGACCAAGGCCAAAGGAAAGTAATAAACTGAGTCACAGTTCACAGTCCAACCCCAGGCTCAGGTTTGGTCCTAGTTTGACGACCAGCCTCAGTACCAGTTCCACACCCAGAGATAAGCACTTACCTGCCAAAGACTCAAGCAGAGTGACCAGCAATACAGTTGGTCACAGATCCACCCTGAATGCCAGGCCACAGTTTCAGCACATCTCCCAGGCCCATTCAGATCTCAGCTCAAGGCCCAAAGTCAAGCAACAGGAGGACCCAGCTCATCCTCCAAAGTCTCCACAGAAGAAGTCCTGGTCCAGTGAAAGAGAACGAGAAGTGGAGAACCACAGAGTGACCCAGGCACCAGCCAGGCAGACAGACAGGAAGACCGAGGGGAAGGGGGAATTAGGGTTAGAAAGACAGGCAGAAAGAGAGAGGGAGAGACACGTAGAAAGACAGGGGGAGAGAAAAGACGAGAGGCAGAGAGACAAACAGGAAGAGAGAAAAGACGAGAGACAGAGAGACAGACAGGAAGAGAAAAAAGAGGAGAGACAGAGAGAGAGAAAAGACGAACGGCAGAGAGACCGACAGGGAGAGAGAAAAGAGGAGAAACAGAGAGACCGACCGGTTGAGAAAAAAGACGAGAGACAGAGAGAGAAACAGGGAGAGAGAAAAGAGGAGAAACAGAGAGAGAAACAGGGAGAGAGAAAAGAGGAGAGACAAAGAGAGAGACAGGTAGAGAGAAAAGAGGAGAGACAGAGAGACAGACAAGAAGAGAGAAAAGAGGAGAGACAGAGAGACAGACAGGAAGAGAGAAGACTGGCGCAGGAGCAGTTAGTAAGACGCCGCTGGGTCCAGAGCTCAGAAGAAGAGGAGGAAGAGGACCTTGAAGAAATCAGGAAGAGGAGGGAGGAAAGACAGCGGGAGGAAGAGCGGAGGAGAAAAAGGAAGGAAAAACAGCACCAAGGTGAATGGCAAGCGGTCCAGCCCAAGCAGAGACCTCACACCAACACTAACCCTCAACGCCACGTTACCAGAACCAAGAGGAGGAGGAGCGACGAAGAGGAGAGAGAGTCTCACCCGGACCCTTCCCTTCCGCCCTCGCCACCCTCACCCCTTCCTGTCGCCCCTCCCACGGACTCCTCCTCTTCGTCGTCTTCCTCATCAGAGTCTGACTCGGAGCCCGGCCTGCCGCCCAACGTCACCAAGGTCCCTGCGGACTCCACGTCCAGCCAGCGCCCCGTCCCCAGGAGAGGCCACCAGGGCCAGGGGAAGCACGGCGACCGCCGTCCTGGAGTGCTCTATCCCAGGGGCACTGCCACGTTGACACCCGACCAGGGGCAGCCGAGCCAGGGGAAGCAAAAGCTCTACACCCTGGTCCCATTTGGACGTAGTGAGCAGGCCACAAGCTCCCATCGAGGCCTGAGGAACTTGGTGGTGCAGATAGATCTCTCCCTGCTCAACCGAGTACCGGACACAACGACAGGCACCCCCGCATCTTCCAAGCACCCCCCCTCGGCTCCCTACTCATCTAAGCAGACGGAGGCCATGCGACACCTCTACACCCCCGACACAGAGGGAGGAGACAGGAGGAGAAAACGCAAGGTAGCACACCCACACAACTACACACCCACACAACTACACACCCACACAACTACAGAAGCCTGGTGTCCTTGGTGTTGATTCAGAACTACAATAGCCTGGTGTCCTTGGTGTTGAAGTGTGTGTGTGTTTTTCCCTCTCAGGTGGAGAATGGGGTCCTGCACAAAGAGAGTAAGAGGAGTAACCTCCCACCCCAGAGCCCCCCGGTCCACGCTACAGCCAGCAGACACCAGGACCCCCACTCCGACACCACGCACAACGGGTGAGACCGGAGGACATACTCTTACATGCCTCGTCTTCACTTGGGTCGTCCAATTCTGGCAGCTTATACTACAAGCCGGTACTGTCTTGATACACACATACACACTACAAAGACAACTGTATTTTTGGGTGTGTGTGTGTGTGTGTGTGTGTGTGAGCAGGTTCTTGGAGGACTTCCTGGACAGCAAAAGGCCTCTGTCCCCGCTGTCACCCCTGTCGGACACCGCAGAGCCCCCGAAGCCCCCCGCCAAAACCCAACACCCGGGTTCCAGCCACCCGGACAAACCCAGGGGCCAGCCTAAGATGGAGGGCGTGGGGGTGTCAGGGAAGCCCCCGCCTGACTGTGAATCCTGGGGATCCTCTTTACAACGGTCGGTGGGACCAAGAGGAACCGTTCCCCCACATGAACCGTGAGTCCGCTAACCTAATGTGGGACCACTGACGATTTAATGACCACAGTCTAGAACGGTCAGAAACTCACTACTACATAAAATGTCTGCTTATTTATATCCCACCACCTTCCCTGTCTCCCATCCCCCTCTCCCTCCCTGTCTCCCACCCCTCTCCCTCCCTGTCTCCCATCCCCCTCTCCCTCCCTGTCTCCCACCCCCCTCCCTCCCTGTCTCCCACCCCTCTCCCTCCCTGTCTCCCACCCCTCTCCCTCCCTGTCTCCCACCCCTCTCCCTCCCTGTCTCCCATCCCCCTCTCCCTCCCTGTCTCCCACCCCCCTCCCTCCCTGTCTCCCACCCCTCTCCCTCCCTGTCTCCCACCCCTCTCCCTCCCTGTCTCCCACCCCTCTCCCTCCCTGTCTTCATCCTCCCGCTCTGTCTCCCTTTCTCCCCCCGTCTTCAGCCCACAGCATGCTGAGTATTACATGCATGAAGCCAAGAGGATGAAACATCGTGCAGATGCCATGGTGAGACTGGATCAGAAACGTGTTCAAACCAAATACATTTTTTTTGTCTATACTGTATTTTCGGAAATTATTTTGGCTTTTTTTGACTCCATTACAGTTCTAAAGATTCCGTAGGTTAAGATCACGTGGACTCTAGTGAGATTTCAGAAACTCTTCAAATCTCCTGTCCCGTCACACTCAGCCTGTCTTTTTCCCCATCGGTCCGGTTCTCTGTCAGGTGGATAAGCTGGGGAAGGCGGTGAACTACGTGGATGCCGCCCTATCTTTCATGGAGTGTGGCAAAGCTATGGAGGACGGACCGCTGGAGGCCAAGTCTCCCTACACCATGTACGCCGAGACTGTGGAGCTCATCCGGTGAGACACACAGAAACACACACACACACACACACACACACAGAAACGCATGCATGCCCACACACTGTAACTGTGGTGCTCTGTTGGTTGTCAGGTATGCCATGAGACTGAAGAACCACTCAGGTCCAGGAGCCCGACAGGAGGACAAACAGCTGGCCGTGCTGTGGTAGATATTACATTAACATCTGGAGTCACAGTGTTAAGCAGTTTTACACACAGTACTGTGGTAGATATTACATTAACATCTGGAGTCACAGTGTTAAGCAGTTTTACACACAGTACTGTGGTAGATATTACATTAACATCTGGAGTCACAGTGTTAAGCAGTTTTACACACAGTACTGTGGTAGATATTACATTAACATCTGGAGTCACAGTGTTAAGCAGTTTTACACACAGGACTGTGGTAGATATTACATTAACATCTGGAGTCACAGTGTTAAGCAGTTTTACACACAGGACTGTGGTAGATATTACATTAACATCAGGAGTCACAGTGTTAAGCAGTTTTACACACAGGACTGTGGTAGATATTACATTAACATCTGGAGTCACAGTGTTAAGCAGTTTTACACACAGTACTGTGGTAGATATTACATTAACATCTGGAGTCACAGTGTTAAGCAGTTTTACACACAGGACTGTGGTAGATATTACATTAACATCTGGAGTCACAGTGTTAAGCAGTTTTACACACAGGACTGTGGTAGATATTACATTAACATCAGGAGTCACAGTGTTAAGCAGTTTTACACACAGGACTGTGGTAGATATTACATTAACATCTGTAGTCACAGTGTTAAGTAGTTTTACACACAGGACTGTGGTAGATATTACATTAACATCTGGAGTCACAGTGTTAAGCAGTTTTACACACAGGACTGTGGTAGATATTACATTAACATCTGGAGTCACAGTGTTAAGTAGTTTTACACACAGGACTGTGGTAGATATTACATTAACATCTGGAGTCACAGTGTTAAGCAGTTTTACACACAGGACTGTGGTAGATATTACATTAACATCTGGAGTCACAGTGTTAAGCAGTTTTACACACAGTACTGTGGTAGATATTACATTAACATCTGTAGTCTCAGTGTTAAGTAGTTTTACACACAGGACTGTGGTAGATATTACATTAACATCTGGAGTCACAGTGTTAAGCAGTTTTACACACAGGACTGTGGTAGATATTACATTAACATCTGTAGTCACAGTGTTAAGTAGTTTTACACACAGTACTGTGGTAGATATTACATTAACATCTGGAGTCACAGTGTTAAGTAGTTTTACACACAGGACTGTGGTAGATATTACATTAACATCTGGAGTCACAGTGTTAAGTAGTTTTACACACAGGACTGTGGTAGATATTACATTAACATCTGGAGTCACAGTGTTAAGCAGTTTTACACACAGGACTGTGGTAGATATTACATTAACATCAGGAGTCACAGTGTTAAGCAGTTTTACACACAGTACTGTGGTAGATATTACATTAACATCTGTAGTCACAGTTTTAAGCAGTTTTACACACAGTACTGTGGTAGATATTACATTAACATCTGGAGTCACAGTGTTAAGCAGTTTTACACACAGTACTGTGGTAGATATTACATTAACATCTGGAGTCACAGTGTTAAGCAGTTTTACACACAGTACTGTGGTAGATATTACATTAACATCTGGAGTCACAGTGTTAAGCAGTTTTACACACAGTACTGTGGTAGATATTACATTAACATCTGGAGTCACAGTGTTAAGCAGTTTTACACACAGTACTGTGGTAGATATTACATTAAGATTTGGATGAACATCTGATGTACAATATGACCAGTTGTTATAGTTGATATATTGTGTATTTATGTGTTTTGCTATTAAATTGTCGCATGTTTGAAACATGTCTTGTGTGTTTCTGTGTGTCTGTGCATGTGTGTGTCTGTGTTTGTGGCTGTGTTTGTGCTTGTGTGTGTTTGTCTGTCTGTGGGTGTGTCTGTGTTTGTGCATGTCTGTGTTTGTGCGTGTGTCTGTGTGTATGTCTGTGCTTGTGCGTGTCTGTGTCTGTGTGTGTGTGTGTGTGTGTGTGTGTGTCTGTGTCTGTCTGTGTCTGTGTGTGTGTGTCTGTGTGTGTGTGTGTGTGTGTGTGTGTGTGTCTGTGTGTGCTCCATAGTTTCCGGTGCCTTGCTCTCCTGTACTGGCAGATGTTCCGTTTGAAGAAGGATCATGCCCTGAAGTATTCCAAAGCCCTCCTGGACTACTTCAAGGTGCCCACGTCTCTTGCACCCTATTCACAGTAGATGTTGTTAATAGTCTTGTTGCTTGTATTGGTTTAGTCTGTAAACATCTTTCAACTGTCGTTCCAGAACTCTCCTAAATCCTCCACCGGCCCCATCATCTGGAGCGATTCTGGAAAGTGAGGCTTTCTCTCTCTTTCTTACTTACGGATCTGTGAATGCATATAAACCGAAAGAAAATGTCAACACAAAATGACAAGTGCTGGTACCATGTTTCATGAGCTGAAATGAAAGATCCCAGAAATGTTCCATACGGACAGAAAGTGTATATTTTCTCTCAAATGTTTTTGCACATATTTGTTTATATCATTGTGAGTTACCCTTGACCGATATGATCTGTAAGTCAGTATATTGATTTGATTCTCCTAGCTGCTGTATAATTTAGTTTTTACATCCACAGGGGCACTGGGGGACCTCCCACCTCCCAATCCCCCAACTCCTCAGGCCTTTCTCTGGGCTCACAACCTGGCAGCTCCCCTTCTTCTCTCATCAGCATTCCCCAGCGCATACACCAGATGGCGGCCAACCACCTCAACATCACCAACAGTGTCCTCTACAGCTATGAGTATTGGGAGGTAGCAGATAGCCTGGCCAGAGACAACAAGGGTGAGATAGATGACAGGAAGAGAGTGAAACAAAAGGAGTGAGAGAAACAGAACGAGCAGAGTTTGTTGAGACTAGGAAGTGTTTTAAATGTTTTATTAGATTTGATCTAACTTTCTTCTCTATCCCCTCCCCTCTCTATTTTCTCCACCCAGAGTTCTTTAACTACCTGAACACCTTATCGGGACCACTGACTCTCCATAGTAGTATTGCTCATGCAGTCCAATATACCAGACAGGCTCTGCAGTGGATACGCATCAGTGCCAAAGTGGGCTAATGGAGGGACAAGACCCAACAGCCTGGCCTAGGGGAGGGAGGGACAAGACCCAACAGCCTGGCCTAGGGGAGGGAGGGACAAGACCCAACAGCCTGGCCTAGGGGAGGGAGGGACAAGACCCAACAGCCTGGCCTAGGGGAGGGAGGGACAAGACCCAACAGCCTGGCCTAGGGGAGGGAGGGACAAGACCCAACAGCCTGGCCTAGGGGAGGGAGGGACAAGACCCAACAGCCTGGCCTAGGGGAGGGAGGGACAAGACCCAACAGCCTGGCCTAGGGGAGGGAGGGACAAGACCCAACAGCCTGGCCTAGGGGAGGGAGGGACAAGACCCAACAGCCTGGCCTAGTGAAGGTGGGGGAAGTACAACAACGTGTCCTCATGGAGAGAAGTACAGAACCCAGCCACCTAGCCTAATAAAAGAGGAATGAGACCCATCAACCAGGCTTAATGGAGGGGTGAGACCCAACAACCAGGCCTAGTGAAGGGCTGGACAAGATCCAACAATCTGTCCTGTTGGAGGCATGAGACCCATCAACCTAAAAAATTAGAAGGAGGTATGAGGAACAACAACCTGGCCTATTGGAGGGATGGACAAGACCCAACCATCTGGTCTATTGGAGGGACCAGACCCGACAACCTGGCCAATTGGTGGAAGGGACGTGACCCAGAAACCTAGCTTTGTGGTGGGGGAGATGAGACCCCAAAACATGGCCTTGTGGTGGGGGAGATCAGACCAAACAACCTGGCCAAGTGAAAGGTGGGAATTGATCCAACAACCTGACATTGTGGTAGCATTGATGAGGCTCAATAAAATGGCCTAATGGAATGAGGGATGAGGCTCAATAACCAGGACTAGTGGAGCAAGGGACTAGACCCAAAGCTTTGGCCTTATGGATTGAGAGGGACACACACTGTGTGATTACCAACAACCTCCACTGTGTTCTATGTCTTGTACTGTTAATTATTCATTTTGGATAAATGTGCTTTACCCATAGACAAAACTCATACTAGCTTGGACATCGTTATGGCATGTCCAGTGGAATTGTTATGCAGTCAGTTGGGTCAGACTTTAACTTCATTGGCTGACCTCTCTTGAAGAGTCCAACCGGATTCCCAGGAGGTCTCAACCAATAAACTGTAATGGAACACACAACTTCCCATGCTACCCATTGAGCAGGATATACCTCTTTCCCTCTCCGGGGCAGGACCTTGTATGGGGAGGTTTTGTTAATTCTTCAAAGAGGCATAAGGAATTTGTTTTGATGTCTCTGTCAGAGCAGGAGACGTTGATTTATTGCCTCCAAACCTGCTGCTTTTGCCAAATGTGCCACATCGGTAATCTTGAAACCCAGATGGGAACTGTTCAACAAGAACGTTGACGAAGAACATGGTACGGTTCACCTGGGGGGGCTTTGAGATGCCTCTACTGCACAGAAGAGCCTGACGTGACTACATTTCCCATGGGTCTTACCAGCACTAATTAATTATTCCGTGGAAAGATGAAGTTGGCATTTTTAGTTATCTTTTGGATTGTTGGACCACTGATCCAAAAAATGCATACCAACCTACTGGTGATTTTACTTGTACAACTAAACTGTGTTGTGGCCTTTTGAATATTTTGAGATGCCTTTCACTTTTTTTAAATATTTTTTTATGTGCAATATGTGTTTGTCAGATTGTCAGATTTTTTTTTTTATCAAAGTACCAATGCTTTGGCACTTGGATGTTGTTTTGTTGGCGAGTGCAAAGCCAGCAATCATCTTCCTGTCTATGCAAAATTCTAATTTATAATATAGTCTTATGTGTTTCGGAAATTGCATACCAAAATGTGTGTTTCTTAAATAGCTTTTTTAAATTGCAATTTGGATTGTATCTCTTTTTTATATAGTTTATATTCCATGACAACAAAGGCATATTCCCAAACACTTTCAAATATTTTCAGAATTCTGTTTTTGCTGTTATTCAAGTTCTCATACTCACAGATTAAGAAGGGTTTAGTTTCTGTGGGAGTGTGAGGGTGTGTTTGCCCGTGTGCGCTTGTGTGTGACTGACCTTTGCATGTGTATATACATATAAGATGTGTATATACAACTGTGTGTGTGTGTGTGTGTGTGTGTGTGTGTGTGTACGCGTGTGTCCAGAAATTGCTCAATGAGCCAAATAAACCGGAAGATGTCCTTGCAATGCATTTTCCACTAGAAAGAAATGTTCCATGTATCGTGATAACAGCGCTGCGGCTATGAACTCTCCAGCCAACATCAATAGCAGTATCTCCATAGATACGGAACCCCAGTCTGTCTTCTCCTTTCGTCTCTGTCTGACTCCTCCCCACCGACATTTAAATGACGTCTGTGCCAAATGTGTAGTAGAGGCAACACACACTCCGCTATAGTCCTTTCTCCATCGCATTACTCTGATGCCCTTTGCAGTACCAATAGGAAGACTGCTATGGCAAGCCTCAGCATCCGCTGTCTGGAACCATAGCAACAGCTCAGAACAGCCAATGAAACTGGTGAGGCTGTAGCCTACATCTGTGTACGACCGGCGCAATGCAATGAGACCCGGAGTGGATTAAAAAAACAGCGGATAATCTATATTTAGATTAGTCTAGACGAAACAATGCAATACAAACACATTTTTAAATATCACGTTTTACTGTGTGCACTTCACAATTTCGCGTCTGCACTCTTGTGTTAACGCAACGGGTTTCTGGATATATACGTGTGCATTGCCCACGATGACGGACGCGGGATCAAATTCAGTGAAATCACTGGAGCAGAGATTGGAATTGAACTGGTTACTGAAATCCGCCCGCTGGCGTTAAGCGGCCACCACGTGATGGCAGATACTGTCACAAGGTTCCAACACAGCATTTTGACTGAGATACGATATGTCTTGTTGCAGTAGTTTACACTAAAGTCTAGTTTCCTGGTGGCTCGGTATTCTTCGCATGCATGCTGTCCGCCCCGTCTCTCATTTCTGTTGGTCTGCGCGCGTGCCAGGTTTCCTGAGGACACTGGCTAGTGGCCAGCCTGCATCAAAGCACCAGACTACGAGTAAACCGGGGGTGGGGGGGGGGGGGTCCCTTTTTCCTATCGCGCTAAGTACTCCTACTCAGCCTATATAGGCCCAACCATCTTTTATGGGGACTGTAGACCTTCTTGGCGACGTGTTTTCCTGATAGTATAGGCTCCCATAAATTATGCAAACATATTGTTATTTTCAGTCTTCTATTTCATGGTTCATTCTCTGTGTGTGCCGTGCGTGCGGGCGTGCAATAATAACACTAAAAACACAGCCCAGTCAATGAGGATCTGTGAGATTTGAGGGGGTGGACAGTGCAGCCCATCACATCCGCTCGTCCTTAAACTGTTATTTAATCCCATTTCGATTTTTTTCTTACCTTCCATTGTTCACCACGTCTCTCTGCCTTGGAAACCGCGGAGGTAAGGACTTAGCAATGGGCAATGAAATGGACCGTGTCCCTTCACATCATTGAACTACTATGAAGTAACGTTCACGGCTCTGCGTCAATGGTAGTGTCGTTGACTTGCCACTGGGCGGCACGATAACCTCAGCCAGCGTCAATTCGAGCTGTCACTGACCCGATAGGGAGGCGGGTTCAAGGCGGTAAACAGTGAGGGGAGGAGCCGGGGAGTTGAGAGCAGGGAGAGGGGAGCGAGGTAGGCAGAGAGAAAAAGCAGATAGGCTGTTGAAAATGGAGTGCTCACGGAGAAGGTTTATCGGAGACTATTCGAGGGGATGTAAAAATGGGAAGACCAGGACAGTTACTCTAAACTCCAAGTAAGGAGCAACTCCGTCGCCTTGACCCTTGGGACCAGTCCGGCCCCCGGGAACGCCATTAAGATACTTGGCTTCTGCACAACATCAAAGTCGGTAAAAGAGATAAAAGGTGAGTAGCGAAGTGACTTCCGCTTGTACAATGGGAACTGTTCAGAGTGTTTGTGGACACTTCGTAGAACACACTCGCACACCTCGTGTTGTTTATTCATTGTTGGGCAATTATGTAACATAATTTCGACGTAGCAACGTGTCCTCACTGCTGCACACAATTTGTTCACTCTGTATTGATACTCTGCCGCTGCGACACACAATTCGGTTACATTTGTTGTATTTTATGGCTAGCTCTCTAACGGTTGTAGACCTCTGCGCTGGCTTGATTTGCATAATTATCTGTATTCTGTTCTGCCTGTCTTTCTTGACAGTCCGTATTCTAGGTTAACGTGGCTGGCTGTTTTTTGGGGGGGTCTAGATATGATATACAATCGTCAAAATCACATGGAACTTAACTAACGGACATACAAAACGTGACGAGGCAGCCCACTGTCCACACAGAAATCAGGCGTGGATCTAACTAGCTTGCTAGTAAGCTTAGCTTCACCCATAGTAGTGGAAGTCGCCTGTCTTTCGATTTTGGGAATCGTATGTTGCCACCTACTCTACCGTAGGAAAAAGAGCTAGCCCGTAAGCATTGCTCACAGTAGGTACTGTAGCTTAGAAAGAAAATATGTCCTATTCGTGAGCCCATCCATGAGTGCCCGCCACGCAGGTTCACGTTGACCACTAATCCTTGTTTGTGTCCTGATCGAGTAGCTTAAGGAGGAAGGGGATCGGTAGGGGGGGTTAGTTAGAGGAGATGGCTGACTAGACCTGTAGACAACTCCGGTAAGGCCAGCAAGTGTGACACCAGTAGCCTGCTGACATTAGCATTTTCAGTACAGCAGTACAAGTCCGGGAGTAGAGCAGTCGGAGGTACTGTACAAAGCCTGCTCCATCATCTACTGTAATAGCTCTGACAAAAGGGAGAGGCTGCATTTATGTAGGCTGTCGCTTTGCTCTTTGTACTGCTTTTTCTGTTAGTTTACTCTGTGATGGAAAAACAAAACCGTAATTGCACTGACTTCTTTTTAGGGTTTTTTTCTGAGGCATGTCTGAAAGACCTCTAAATCAATCAGAACCATCAGGAACAAAGGCCAACACTTACCATGGTGTTGTGGATGGCTTCAGGCTGACAGTGCATAACCCGACAGATCTACAGACCAACAGTTGGTCTGTTGCTTTCTAACCTGCTTCAATAACTACTCTGTCCCATTGCATCTCTCACGTCCAGCCGAACCTCTTAGCATGATGCGTCGTTGTTACAGCACTGCAATGGGACTTCAGGAGGGCAGAACCTTCATGCCTTTCATACTGCACACCTGGGTGACAGATTTCACAGTGACACCCGCAGTCTGTCAGCTGTGGACCATTTGTGTCCCAGAGGGGACTCGTTTGCAAGCGGCACAGCAGGACAGACTGGCGGTCTGGCAGGGGTCCAGCCATACCTGCTGATTGCATTGGGCTGTAAAATCAGATAGTGATGGTTTTACACAGAACCGTTCTGGTGGCGGGTGTATTTTTAGCCCATTAAAGCAAAGGTCATGACAGCATCTGATGGAGCTGATTCTAGATGTAACTCTGAAAGGCTAGTTTGAGGACTAATTTCACATGCAGATCTTTTAGCCAGTGCAGAAAAATGCTTAAGTGACCAGCTTCGCAACACTGCGAAAGAACATCAAACAAATCAGCCAAACCTATAAATGTCGATGATGGAACATTACCATCGAAAAAACACGTTCAATATTAATGTGTGTTTATGTTTGTGATGAATGTAGAAAGATGTACTATGAACAAGATGTACCTCAATAGATGTATTCAAGTCTGCCATATAGACTCACTCAAGTGTACGAAACAGTTTCAAGACATCTAATAAATGAGAAGTTCAACCTCTCTACGGCAGCCCGATTCAGAGATTATTTCCCGCACTAATTTGTCATTTTCTGAGCTGAACTGATTAGTGAAAATTCTTCCAGTAACTGGTTATCAGAATTAAGATGCCTGAGTGAGCCACCTGTAGGCTATATGTAGGACAAGAGGACTCGATTTAACCTCCTGTCTCAATCCCTTCATTACAGAGCCCCCCCCCCACCCCTCTCGGCCTTCTTCACTTCCTTTTTCTTAGTATCCATTGGCCATCCATCCATCTTCTTCCCCTTATCCGGGGCTGGGTCGCAGGGGCAGCAGTCTAAGCAGGGATGCCCAGACTTCCCTCTCCCCAGACACTTCCTCCAGCTCTTCCGGGGGGACACTGAGGCGTTCCCAGGCCAGCCGGGAGACATAGTCCCTCCAGCGTGTCCTAGGTCTTCCCCGGGGTCTCCTCCAGGTGGGATGGGACCGGAACACCTTCCCAGGAAGGCGTTCCGGAGGCATCCGAAACAGATGCCCAAGCCACCTCAGCTGACCCCTCTCGATGTGGAGGAGCAGCGGCTCTACTCTGAGCTCCTCCCGGGTGACCGAGCTTCTCACCCTATCTCTAAGGGATCGGAGAAAGCTAATTTCGGCCGCCTGTATCCGGGATCTTGTCCTTTCGGCCATGACCCAAAGTGTCCATTGTTGTGGTATGAATTCACCCCCCTTTGAGCCGACCAGAGTGTTACTATTGGAACGCCTGGTCCCGGCGGAAAATGAAACGCTGCTGTCACAACGGTCGGCTGCAGACGACTGGCCGGTTGGGCTGTCAATCGACCTGTCAGACCTGACGGGACACTGATCTTAGGGGGGGGGGGGGGGGGTGTGTGTGTCTTGTGAATGTAGTTCCCATAACTCTCTCTACCCCTTTTTCTTTCTGTCTCCTCCCTCAGGTGTCTCAGTATGAGTCGTGATGGGCGGAGGAAGAGGGAGAATGATGACAATGGCTGGGCATCCAGAGTGAGTCACTTCCTGTCAGTCTGATATTCCCATTGGTTCCCTGTGAGATCATTTGGTAGTAATTGGGCCCCTGCAAAAAAATTCATATTTATATAAGAAATGTTTATATTGCCACACTAAATGTAAAATAAAAATAAAAATCACAGATGTGATCTCTGTATAATGCCTATGAAAGACCCACCCTGTAAAACCTTCTTGACAGAGTACCTAGTGTCCAACTGAATTCACCGTGTTCCGGTTTTCAATGTCCTTGACCACCTACAAGAAGGATGACTATTAAGCTGTTGCCTTTTTAGAAGAACTACACACAAACTGCCACCATCACCATGTGATGTCATTCCACAGCTTTACTGGACTTAGAACACTCTTTTCTTAAATTGGCAAATATTTAGAAATAGCAGTGGGTTTCAATAAATTGATAAAATCAGTTGAAATAATTTGTCTTAAATGACCACGTTTTGGTCGTGCAGGAAGTGTCACGTTGAGCAGTTAGTCCGAGCGAGTCAGTCAGGGCCATGTTGGTCATTATCGACACGTTTGCCTTTAAGGATTCTGGTTCCATAATGATGCAGAATTTACATAACTAACAAAGCTTTGAATAGTAAATGGCATGACAAATTTTAATATTCTCCTAAAGCTCACAGGATCATAAGGAGCGTTTCACAGGCTGGAGGATTGTTTGGGAAATGCATGACAGATGATGACAATGTTTCCATTAAACCAACACCCACAGACATGCACTGATGTTATACTACAAAGACATCATGGACCAGCAAGGACGTGGTCTCCACCCGTCAGGCATGATGAGCCAGCACTGTAAACTCCATTGGTTGGAGTCGGACACTCATGTTTCCTAGTTTCTTGCTGGAATGAATTCTGACCTGTGCGTCTCTGTGTGCGTGCATCTGCGCAGGGAGGTTACATGGCTGCCAAGGTGTCCAAGCTGGAAGAGCAGTTCAAGTTGGACGCCCCCGGAGAGAAGCAGAAAGGTGTTTCCGGCTCCAGCATCTTTGCCGGCGTGGCCATCCATGTTAACGGCTACACCGGTGAGACTCACGGCGGGTTACCAGGGGTGAAACCGTTACATGCATTGGTACAGGTCTGCTCGTTCTGCCCCCCCCCCCATTGACTTCATTTAAAATTGATTATATTTTAATGTTTTTTTCCATCAATATTCACGCAATACCCCATAATGTCACATTAAGAAATGTTTGCCAATTTATTGAAAATAAAATATGTATGTATGCATTAAGACCCTTTATTCAGTATTTTGTACAACAATCACAGCCTATCTGCCTCAACTGTCTGCCTGCTTTGCACTCCTGGATTTGGGCAGGTTCTCCCACTCTTCCTTACCGAGCCTCTCTAGTCACACCAAGGTTGCCTTGGCTGAGTGTTTTGAGTGGTTGGTGAAATGAGTCTGAGGTCCTGTTCACTCTGGATCAGGTTTCTTTCAAGGACCTTTCTGTATTCGTTTCCTAGTTCCTGCCGCTGAGAAGCATCCCCACAGCATGATGGTCCCGCCACCATGCTTCACCGTAGGGATGCTTTAAGCCAGGTGATGAGCGGTACCTTGTTTTCGTCAAGCCTAGCCCTTGGCATTCAGGCTTAATAGTTAATTTAATCAGACCAGACAACCTGTCTCATAATGAGTGAGTGCTGTATTCCCATTCTACTATAAAGGCCTGGTTGATGGAGTTCTGCCATAATGGTTGTCCTGGTCTATCTCTGCAGAAACACTGTTAGAGTGGACGTTGGTTTGTTGGTCACCTCCCTGACTAAGGACTTTCTGGTCTGGTTACTAAGTTTGGCTGGACGACCAGTTTTAGGACGTTTTGGTAGTGCCAGACTTCTTCCATTTCACAATGACGGAGCCCTAGCATGTACATTGGATATTAAAGATTTTAATATTCAAGGAATTGGTGCAAATTTCTGAAAATGTTTTTGTCATTATGGGAAACGGCCAGCAGTACACTGTGCTCATTGTGAAACATGGGTTGAGGCTGTGCTCTGTAGCCCGCAGGCCTGGGTTGAGGCTGTGCTCTGTAGCCCGCAGGCCTGGGTTGAGGCTGTGCTCTGTAGCCCGCAGGCCTGGGTTGAGGCTGTGCTCTGTAGCCCGCAGGCCTGGGTTGAGGCTGTGCTCTGTAGCCCTTAGGACTGGGTTGAGACTGTGCTCTGTAGCCCTTAGGACTGGGTTGAGACTGTGCTCTGTAGCCCTTAGGACTGGGTTGAGACTGCTAGATAGTTGAAAGAAAGGGCTTTGTAGCAGGGGCGGTGATGGGCGGTCATCACTTTATACCATTATTTATTTTTTTATCGTTGTTGTCTTCCTCCTTTCTCTACGCTTCCACATTCCCCCTCTTATCTAAAATTCTCTTCCTTGTTTCATCTTTCTCCCCCAAAAAACCCTCCTTTCCCTTCTTCTTTTGTCCTTCCATCTTTCTCTTTTCCACTGACAGTAAATGTGATTAATCTCTATGAATATCTATCGCAGAGGATACATGAAAACAATTCCTCTCTCCTGGTGTCTCTCTTTTCGCTCTCGCTTTCTCTCAATGTCCATATCTGTCTGTCCTTCCATCACACTCTCTCCCTCTCTCACACTCTCTCTCTCTCTGTCTTTTTTGTTATCTCTGTTTGATTAAGTAAGGATTTCTATCATAACAGTACTCTTATTTCTCCCTCAGCTTGGCTCTTCTCTGTGTCTTCCTCTCTGAAATATGTAGGTCTGTGAAACCAGCCTCTGTGAAACCAGCCTCTGTGAAACCAGCCTCTGTGTGTGATAATGTCCCCATGAGAACACATGAGTGTGTTTGATAATATGCCTGGGACAGATCTGATGTGGTTCTTCGTTTTTTGCCACGTGCATATTCGTGTGTGTGTGTGCATTCTCAGCTGTATACTGTATATTTCAGAGTATTAACCAGCCTATTCCCGTTCTGCGCCCAGACCCCAGTGCGGACGAGCTGCGGCGGCTGATGATGATGCACGGAGGTCAGTTCCACCTCTACTACTCCCGCTCCAAGACCACCCACATCATCGCCACCAACCTGCCCAACAGCAAGATCCAGGAGCTCCGGGACCAGAAGGTGGTGCGGCCTGAGTGGATCACTGAGAGGTGTGTCTTTCTGACTGGATCGCTGAGAGGCGTGTCTTTCTGACTGGATCGCTGAGAGGCGTGTCTTTCTGACTGGATCGCTGAGAGGCGTGTCTGGGTGTCAGTGATTCCTGATAGGAGCACTGGTATTTCAGAGGGTTCTCACTGTTGGTAACACTACAAGAGTGTCTGATAGATGACTGGCAGCATTTGAGTTCACAGGACGTCTGAGAAAAACTCCATCTGTTTGGAGGAAGCTTGTTAGATTATCCGGCACGCCGTGTTTAGATTATAGTTCTTCTGAACAGAACAGAAATTAGCCTGTGTATATGTAGGAAAGCACAGCGAAATTCTTACCCCAATTCAGTAGTTGACAGTTGATCCACCACTACGTTCTGAGAGTACATTTGTGTATGGCTACAGGCGTTTCCAGTTTGCCAGCATTATTAACTGCTTCCCAGAGTTTGACCATCCCTCTCATCCCATCTACAGTGTGAAGGCTGGCCATCTCCTGTCCTACCTGCAGTTCCAGCTTTATGCCAAGCAGAAAGGCCTGAGCTTCCCCAGCCTGTGTGTTCCCCCGGGCCAGGAGACCACAGCACCCGGCCGTGTTCTGCCTCCACCCGGCCACCCCCACCCCAGCCTTGGACCCCCCACATCCAACCTCAGTCACCTAACACCCGGCCACAACAACCCACAAGCCAACCAGACTAACCCCCTATTGGGTCACCTCAGTCCAGTGTCTGGATTCATCAGAACCATATCCTCCAACCACCTGTACTCTGACCCGGGACACATCGCGCCCCACCCACCCGGCCACGTTCAGCCCAAGCCAGGCTGCTTCCGACCCCCTCCACCTGCCTACACCCAGCCACAGACAGCTGGTCCTGTCCTAGCACTCCCCAACCACGAGCACTCTAAACCTGGACACGCAACACTCATGTCCAACCTGTCCTTTTCAAATCACCTACAGCACAGCTATCGGGAGTTGGACTTCAGACTGTGAGTGTGTTGGTGTTGAACTGGTGCTGTCAACAAAAATGAAATGTGTGCGTTTTAGTAAACTGTTAAGGCTTTATATATACAGTGGGGAGAACAAGTATTTGATACACTGCCGAATTTGCAGGTTTTCCCACTTAGAAAGCATGTAGAAGTCTGTAATTTCTATCATAGGTCATCTTTAACTGTGAGTGACGGAATCTAAAACAGAAATCCAGAAAATCACATTGTATGATTTTTAAGTAATTAATTTGCATTTTATTGCATGACATAAGTATTTGATACATCAGAAAAGCAGAACTTAATATTTGGTACAGAAACCTTTGTTTGCAATTACAGAGATCATATGTTTCCTGTAGTTCTTGACCAAGTTTGCACACACTGCAGCAGGGATTTTGGCCCACTCCTCCATACAGATCTTCTCCAGATCCTTCAGGTTTCGGGGCTGTCGCTGGGCAATACGGACTTTCAGCTCCCTCCAAAGATTTTCTATTGGGTTCAGGTCTGAAGACTGGCTAGGCCGCTCCAGGACCTTGAGATGCTTCTTGCGGAGCCACTCCTTAGTTGCCCTGGCTGTGTGTTTCGGGTCATTGTCATGATGGAAGACCCAGCCACGACCCATCTTCAATGCTCTTATTGAGGGAAGGAGGTTGTTGGCCAAGATCTCACGATACATGGCCTCATCCATCCTCCCCTTGTGTGCGCTGCAGGATTTTAATCCATGACGGCATAGTGTGTTACTAATGGTTTTCTTTGAGACTGTGGTCCCAGCTCTCGTCAGGTCATTGACCAGGTCCTGCTGTGTAGTTCTGGGCTGATCCCTCACCTTCCTCATGATCATTGATGCCCCATGAGGTGAGATCTTGCATGGAGCCCCAGACCGAGGGAGATTGACCGTCATCTTGAACTTCTTCCATTTTCTAATAATTGGACCAACAGTTGTTGCCTTCTCACCAAGCTGCTTGCCTATTGTCCTGTAGCCCATCCCAGCCTTGTGAAGGTCTTCAATTTTATCCCTGATGTCCTTACACAGCTCTCTGGTCTTGGCCATTGTGGAGAGGTTTGAGTGTGTGGACAGGTGTCTTTTATACAGGTAACGAGTTCAAACAGGTGCAGTTAATACAAGTAATGAGTGGAGAACAGGAGGGCTTCTTAAAGAGAAACTAACAGGTCTGTGAGAGCCGGAATTCTTACTGGTTGGTAGGTGATGAAATACTTATGTCATGCAGTAAAATGCAAAACAATTATTTAAAAATCATACAATGTGATTTTCTGGATTTTTGTTTTAAATTCCGTCTCTCACAGTTGAAGTGTACCTATGATAAAAATGATCTACCTCTACATGCTTTGTAAGTAGGAAACACTGCCGATTTTGCAGGTTATCAAATACTTGTTCTCCCCACTATATGTGTATATTAGTGATTGGTGTTGTATTGTCTTGGCAACAACAAACATTAGAAGGGAGTAAACGCCATGGGTTCCATCCTGTGATTCTTAATTCACGTCTGTCTTGGTCCAACAGGAACGGGTCACTACTGACATATGACAACACAGGGACTATGCAAATGAACGGGGCCCGGGAGGGGGGCCCCTGTCTGATCAGACCCCCAAAGGGGGCGAAGAACCATCCTGTTACCAATGGTTTTGCCCTCCCTGTGAATGGTGCCTTAAAACCTTTGGACCTTTCGCCAACATGGCCCCATCCCCCCTCATCCAACCTTGACGCACCCAAACATCTCTACAGCCCCCCCAGAGGCCCCAGTTCTCCCACCATCTCTCACCATAGAAACCACTTGCAACCAACCAATGAACAAAGACCCAAGCCCCCTCCGCCGACCTATCAAGAGGCAACGGCAGCCTCGGCTTCCCGCCCCCTCAATCTCCCACCTCCCAAGTCCTGTCAGTCAGATTCCCCACCTGAGAAACCACACACCCCACCCGACCTAAACACCTCCCCTTCCTCTGTCCGTCTGAATGGCAGTCACCACAATGCCTTTCCTCCTCACCCTGGTGTTATGGAAACCAACAGCCTATCAGCCAATCCTGTTTCATCAAACTCCGCCCCCTCGGACAGTGACCACCAGTCGGCAAAGGCGAAGACGGGAGGGATCATCTCGGAGTACTACTCTCACTCTCGCCTGCATCACATCTCCACGTGGAGAAATGAGTTCTCTGAGTATGTCAACACGCTGCAGAGCTCCAGGAGAGCCACCGGGGGCGCCAACTTCCCCGGCAGAGACCGGCTAAGACGCCACAGGAGAGAAGGTGAGTGTGTGTGTGGAGTGTGTTTTAGGTCTTACCCAAATGTCCCAGTGAGTATAGTAAAACCAGAAAAAATTGGCCTCATTGGGACCTTTTGCCGGACCCCCATGAGGCAAAGGTCAATTTCCAGCTCAGGGTTTAGCTTTAGGGTCAAACTAAAAATGTATTTTATAGTTAGAATTGGGGTTTCTTTAAGGTCCAGGAGTTGTTGGTTAAGGTTTACTTTACATCTAGGTAAAGTTTAGGCATAAATGTTACTTTATTGAGGTTATGGTTAGGTTTAGGGTTAGATTAGGGTTAGGTTTAGGGCAAGGCAGCATGCAATTTCTATTTTCTGGTCCCCATGAAGGTTGCTGTACAAACGTGTGTGTGTGTGTGTGTGTGTCTGTGTGTGTGTGTGTGTGTGTGTGTGTGGGCCCGAGGATGAGATGATCTGTCCAGGGTTGAAACATTTTCAAACTAAATAAATTCCCTGGCTTAGAGGATTTCTGGGATCAGGAGGGAATACGCAGGAAATCCTCAATACTCCAACCAGGATGTATGGCAAACTTGGGAATGATTGAATGTTCGGATGGGTTTCATTACTCCGTCACGTGTCTTTCCCCCTTTCAGTCCCCGCGTGTTGTTAATGTGTCCGTGTGAGCTTGATTGCAGCGCATTCTGAAGACCTTATTACGTAATCAGTAGCTGCCTGTCTATCAAATCTACCTCTTAATCAGCCTGCCTGCCTGCCTTTCTCCATCAGTCTGTATGTCCGCCACTTCATCTTTCTGCTCCAGTCTAACTTTCTCCAATTCTGTCTTCTTGTCTTCCAATCTGTCTGTTTTGGATAAGGTGGCCCGGCTGTCCCCGGACCGCAGTCCTGCATTTTGCATGTGGACATGGACTGTTTCTTCGTCTCCGTGGGGATCAGACACCGGCCAGACCTTAAAGGTACACACGTTCACGCCCCCTAATGGCCACGCCCTTCCATTAGGAAATGTGTCATTAGGACAAATCAGAATCTTGCTTAAAATGCTCTGAATGTGACCCAGTGGACTTAATTCAGCATCACACTGGCTAGTTCGGCTTGTCATGGCCCAAGGCCATCTGCCAGAATCACTGGACCTGTTCTAATTGGCCGACCATCAGAATGGACCAATGGAGGACGGCGTTACCGTAGCTACCCAGCCAGCTGTAACATGGCTGAGGAAGAAGAACACCTGTCAGAATTCTGTTTATTGACCACAGTTCAGTATTCATTAACTTCAGGTCACTGGGTCTGGACCCATGCTATGAGGTTTGAACTGGACTTTCTGGTGGGCTGACCTCAGCCTGGTGGGATTGGCGACAAATCCTTACTGACTGTTAACACTGGGGTCCCCCAGGTGTATTTCCTCAGTTTTCTGCTTTACTCCCTGACAGTGGCTCTGCACAACAGCCTCTGCATGCATGTTCCCAGTCATCACCAGGCCTTTATAACCAGCAGAGAGGATTCAGTCTGCTTTGAGGAGGTTAGCAGACAGGCCTCGGCCTCAACCTCAGGAAAAGGGAGGTGATTGTTGAGGAATCAGAGGGGAAACAGGCCCTGATCCCTGTCAACAGAGAATCTGCCGTTATGTTTCCTCGTCATTCACATAGCAGAGTCACGGACATCCACGCTGCGGAGAGGACCCAGCAGCAGCTGAAGGCGTTGCCATGCCGTCCTGGGACATCATCAGCACCACTCTGACCGGCTGGAGGGTTAATGCAGTACATCACTGGGGCCAAGCTTCCACCAAATCAGGACACCTGACAAAGGTTCTATCGCGTGAACAAAAACATCGGCCAGAAGGGATCTCTGTCAGAACACAAGATCCCATTAGAACAGACTGAGATGGCTTGCATTTAGGCCATTAGACTGCTCAAAACCTGAATGTGACTTGCACCCCCCCCTTTCTTTCTCTCACGCACAAACACACAGCCTAGTAACCAATGGTTTGCTAGTTAGAAACCCAGACTAAACACGATGAATAAATCTGCTGAAGACTGTTACTGTTGACTACTGAACTATTTAAACATCCTCAATTTAAACCCCTATTTATCCTCATTTATGTGTTTATCAGTGTTGTGACATTTAACTATATACTCTGTATCAGTAGTATATTCAACTATATATACTGTATTTAAAACCATTCACTCTGTTTCACATGAGTCAGTCTGTTAGCATTTAGTTAAAACTATCCGGTTCCTATGCCAGAGAAACGCACCAATGAGTGTTGTCCTAACTGACTAATAACCACCTTTCTGTCTCCCCTTTGTCCCCAGGGAAGCCAGTGGCGGTGACCAGTAACCGAGGTCCTGGCAGAGTGGCCCAGAGGCCTGGTGTTGACCGCCAGCTGGAGATGCAGTACTACCAGAAGAAATACTCCCACCTGGCCTCAGACAGGAAGGATGAGGACCTGGAGGAAATGACCTCGCCACCTGAAACTGAGAGACACGCATCCCACGGCAACAACCGTGTTGACACGGCTACCCTCTCCATGGCCGAGATCGCCTCCTGTAGCTATGAGGCCAGGTACAAAAGGAACACACACACACACACCTGGTTGTTGCCAACATATTTGAGAATGCATGTATATACTCAAGTGATGGCCATTTAAGGCTTCATTATCATTCTTCAAGCAGCAGGATATTGTGCTAGCAGCGCTAACTCAGATTTTCATTTTCAAAATGAAAGCCATCATTGAAATGTATATGGCAATGTACACTTAACAAAATTATAAATGCAGCACTTTTGTTTTTGCCCCCATTTATCATGAGCTGAACTCAAAGATCTAAGACTTTCTCTATGTACACAAAAGGCCTATTTCTCTAAAATATTGTTCACAAATCTGTCTAAATCTGTGCTAGTGAGCACTTCTCCTTCACCTCACAGGTGGTGGCATATCAAGATGCTGATTAGACAGCATGATTATTGCACAGGTGTGCCTTAGGCTGGCCACAATAAAAGGCCACTCTAAAATGTGCAGTTCCATCACATAGCACAATGGCAAGTTCTGAGGGAGCATGCAATTGGCATTCTGGTGCATGCTGTCCAATCAGCATCTTGATATGCCACACGTGTGAGGTGGATGGATTATCTCGGTAAAGGTGAAGTGCTCACTAACACAGATTTAGACAGATTTGTGAACAGTATTTGAGAGAAATAGGCCTTTTGTGTACATAGAGAAAGTCTTAGATCTTTGAGTTGAGCTCATGATAAATGGGGGCAAAAACAAGAGTTGCGTTTTATAATTTTGTTCAGTGTAGTTATTAATCTAGTCTGTACATTTTTTTTTGTCTGTTCCAATGTTGTTCTTGTCTGTTCTTTCTTAGAGACTAGATTGTTAACTATATTGCCTCATTAATGTCAATGATGCCTTTTATTGTGATAAAGAAAATCCGAGAGCTGCCAGCATAATATCCTGCTGCTAAAATAACACTAATGAAGCCTTGTTTGGCCATCACTAATATACTCTACCCAAACTAACATGTTGTCTCTGGATCTGTCTCTGTGGGTCTGTCTCTGTGTGTGGTTGTGTGTGGTTGTGTGTTAGGCAGGCGGGGGTGAGGAACGGGATGTTTTTCGGCCAGGCCAAGCTGCTGTGTCCCTCCCTGCAGTCTGTCCCTTATGACTTCCAGGCGTATAAGGAAGTGGCCCTGACCTTGTACAACACCCTGGCCAGGTGAGGAGGGGGGACAGTCCTTTGTTACTAGGCATGATTGTAGCACAATTTCATCAGTGTCTTTCTTTCTCTCCCTCGCCTTCACCCCGCTCTCCCCCTCCATCTGTAGTTACACTCATAGCATAGAGGCTCTGAGTTGTGATGAGGCGTTGGTGGATGGCTCTGCCCTGCTGGCTGAATTGGGTGTTACACCAGATGAGTTGGCGAGCGCCATCCGGGCTGACGTCAAGGAGAGGACAGGGTGCTCGGCGTCCGTGGGCATGGGTGAGTGGTGCCACACCTCCCTCTGCCAGCCCAGGGTGTCATTCTGAGCGCTGCCACCTCCTCTGGTAGAGGCTTACTTTTGACTGCAACTAAAGTAGCTTGATATTAGCTGGTCTTTTGGTTTTGGAACTTTACATCGGTTTACAGAAAATAATTAATTACATTGAAATCCATTATTGCTCGTCAATGCGTGTCATATAGATTTTTTAACAACAATTATGTTGTTATTGAGAAACAAATTCAAGTAAGTAGTGTTCATAGAGAATATACACCTTTGTAGACAAAAAACTAGTTTTTTCTGAGCCTTAATGAGTTTCTATTTAAGTACCTTTTCTGTAAACCTATGTAATGTTTCCACAGCTACATGTTCGCTAATGTCACACTGTTTCTAAATGTTTCACTGCAACGCTGCAATCAATCACATTTATTTATAAAGCCCTTTTTACATCAGCAGTTGTCACAAAGTGCTTTTACAAAACACCCAGCCTGAAACCCCAAAGCAAATAACAAGAATGTTGAAGCACAGTGGCTAGGAAAAACTCCCTAAAAGGGGCCGTAATTAAGGAAGAAACCTAGAGAGGAACCAAGCTCTGAGGGGTGACCCGTCCTCTTCTGGCTGTGCCGGGTGAACATTTTGAGAGTACAAGTTGTAATAATTAATAAATGCATCTGGGCTGTGTCCAGAGTCGATGAAACGTAATCCAGGTCAGCAGCATGACCAGATGGACAAGGACAGGGACAACCTGGGGGGTGGGTCAACACTTGAAACCTCTAAGGTAGTGGGGCGAGCTTAAGGAAGCAGCTCGGAAAAGTTTACTTCCCACTGTCATCCCGCTGACCTCTGTGACCTGTGCAGGATCCAACATCCTGCTGGCGAGGATGGCTACTCGGAAAGCCAAGCCTGATGGACAGTACCTCCTGAGGCCAGAAGAAGTGGACGACTTCATAAGGGACCAGACCGTTACCAGCCTGCCAGGTATGGACACTTGCACCACCTGCTGGTCACACACAGACTGCATTTCTAATGATGTGGATGGTCAGGCTGAATTAAATAATGATTCTGTCTCACAGATCCTCTTTCTGCTTGGTAGGAGTTATCCGACACCATACTAAGCCAGGATATTAAAGCCTATATATCAAGTACCTCTATATTCACCCACTTCAGTTTATTGGGACCTACTGTGTCTTAACTTGATCTGGTGTTCCCAAGACCCTAAATGTGTTTTGAGATCAGGCCTGCGTGTTTTTCAGTGAATAGCCGGGTAGAGGATACTGTAGAGTATGGGCCCGCGTTCAGTATAATGGTGTCGTTTAATGAACGTGGGAAATTAACTCTTTGTTTTCTATCTGAAATGATCCTGCTCCTAGAAGGCAGCTACATACAAAACGTGTGACATTGCCAGTAGGGTGTAATGGTTGCCAACGGACAGAAAGCTGGTGAATGTAGATCTCTCCTCTGCAATGTCCTGGTTTTCATCTCCAAAATCATCCCTCTACCTCACCCCCTCTCGTCCCTCTGCCTCTCGTCCCTCTACCTCACCCCCTCTCGTCCCTCTGCCTCTCGTCCCTCTACCTCACCCCCTCTCGTCCCTCTGCCTCTCGTCCCACTGCCTCTCGTCCCTCTGCCTCACTGCCTCTCGTCCCTCTGCCTCACTGCCTCTCGTCCCTCTACCTCACTGCCTCTCGTCCCTCTACCTCACTGCCTCTCGTCCCTCTACCTCACTGCCTCTCGTCCCTCTACCTCACTGCCTCTCGTCCCTCTACCTCACCGCCTCTCGTCCCTCTGCCTCTCGTCCCTCTGCCTCTCGTCCCTCTGCCTCTCGTCCCTCAGGTGTGGGTCGTTCTATGGGTGGTAAACTGGCGTCTCTGGGGGTGAGGTCTTGTGGGGATCTGCAGCAGGTGACTCTTCAGCGGCTGCAGAAAGAGTTCGGGCCTCGGACCGGGCAGACTCTCTTCAGGTTCTGCCGAGGTCTGGATGACCGGCCCGTCCGCAGTGAGAAGGAGAGGAAGTCCGTCTCGGCCGAAATGAACTACAACATCCGCTTCACACAGGTCAGGACGGGTCTGATTTCAGCTGGTTAGAACTAGTCTGATCTTGTCGACACCAGTCATAACTGGTTTCCAATGGTCAAAACTGAGGTGAGAGGTCACTCCATTCTTCCCCTCTCCAGGTGGATGAGGCGGAGTCATTCCTGACTAACCTGTCCATGGAGTTAGAGAAGCGTCTGCAGGGGGCGGGGCTTAAGGGTCGCAGGCTGACCCTAAAGGTCATGGTCCGTAAAGCTGGTGCCCCATTGGAGCCTTCTAAATATGGTGGTCATGGAATCTGTGATAATCTGGCAAGGTAAGTGACCGGCTCTGAAGTGTCAGTCCTAATTTTCATTTTTATCAGAGTCCTAAAACTGCAGACTTAATGTAGTAGAAGACAATGCTCTGTGATTCTGAACATCATGGCAGGTAAGAAGTTGCCTAAATATGCATTATTTCATAGGAAATATGCATTATTAAATTTTTTTACTAAAATAACTAAAAGCATATAATTTGTCTGTCATTTTAGTCATTCGTTCTTTTGTGTGTGTGTGTGTGTGTGTGTGTGTGTGTGTGTGTGTTCCCTTCACCCACCTCTCCTCCCTCAGGTCAGTGACCCTCGCCCAGACAACAGACAGTGGTCAGCTGATCGCCTGTGAGGTCATCAAGCTCTTCCACACCATGAGTCTGGAGGTGCGGGACCTGAGGGGGGTGGGCCTCCAGGTTCAGCTTCTCGAGGGGGCCCATTCAGACCCCTCAGGACCCAAAAGCCGTTCAATCAGAGACATGCTGCTGGCCCCGCGCCCCCCGGCCCAGCAGTCCCCCGCCCAGCCCCGACCCTCAGGTTTGTGTTTTTGGGTCTATTCAATACTGATCAGTGTCTCTAGAGAAATCTGCTAGGTGACCTGAATGTTCCTCCAGGAGGCTTTCATTCAGCGTCTGTCTCCTCCAGATCCGCCACCTGATGCTCTGGATTCAACTACCAATCAGGAGAGGAGATCGTCTGCCAGAGTCCCGGCTGGCGTCTCCACAACCCGCCCACTTTCACCCGCCGAGCCAATCCCAGGGACAAGCAAAGGGGAGCCACCACCCACCATTCACACCCCGACCCGGACACGCCTCAACCTCAGCATCGAGGTCCCTTCGCCTTCACAGGTGCAGTCCTCATTACCCATCAGCACACTGCTTCTGGATGCCTGGGGGGGGCTCAGGGGGGCTCAGGGTCGGCTCTGGAAGGGCTAGTGTGAAAACTTACTGACTGAATGCTAAATACTTCAGTCCAGCAGAACATGCAAATCAAACTTCTACCTTGATAAAAAACGTGTGCTTTTCAAGCGTCGTCTGTTGGCGGTTTGAAAGCGTCGTCTGTTGGCGGTTTGAAAGCGTCGTCTGTTGGCGGTTTGAAAGCGTCGTCTGTTGGCGGTTTGAAAGCGTCGTCTGTTGGCGGTTTGAAAGCGTCGTCTGTTGGCGGTTTGAAAGCGTCGTCTGTTGGCGGTTTGAAAGCGTCGTCTGTTGGCGGTTTGAAAGCGTCGTCTGTTGGCGGTTTGAAAGCGTCGTCTGTTGGCGGTTTGAAAGCGTCGTCTGTTGGCGGTTTGAAAGCGTCGTCTGTTGGCGGTTTGAAAGCGGCGTCTGTTGGCGGTTTGAAAGCGTCGTCTGTTGGCGGTTTGAAAGCGTCGTCTGTGTCGGTTTCAGGTGGACCGGTCTGTGCTGGAAGCCTTGCCTGCTGAGTTGAGGGAACAGGTTGAGAGTTCCTGGACCCACAGGGAGACCATGAGACCCCACTACAGATCACGCCTTGGCCCTTCCTCCCCTCACCCCTCTCCCCCCCCACCCCCACGCATGGCCTCCCCCCCTGAAGGTCGGTCTGCAGGAACTCTGGTGCTTCAGATCCCCAACCAGTCTGGACAGTCCGGATCCACTGGGATCATACTGGAGCTGCCAGACTTCTCCCAGGTACACACACAATAATACACACAAGTTTGTACAGCTACCCGCACGCACGCACGCACACGCGTTCATCAAGACCAATGCTCTCCACGTATCTTCTGTTTGTGATTGCAGGTGGACCCGGATGTGTTTGCAGCGCTCCCTCCAGAGCTCCAGGAGGAGCTGCGTTCAGCGTATGTCCGTCGAGGAACCCAGGAGGTCACGGGTAAGACCGCCCAAACAGGAACTGCTGTTCCTTCACAGTGGTCTGGGTCCGTGGGCTGGAATGGTCGGTCAGCCTGTCTCATTACCACCCACTGTCTCCCCTGGTTGGGTGTTTTTCTACCTCTGACCCTCTTTCTTGTCTCCCCACGTAACAGAACAGAGGAACCCTCTGTTGCAGCTCAAGAATGTAGCGGCCGGGGTGGGACGTGTGAAGCGCCGCTACAAGAGGAAAAACACCAACACCAGCCCTGCTAAGAAAGGTCCCTCCCCTCTAAAGAGACCCCGCCCACCAGGAAGCAGCCCTGCCAAAGCCCTGCCACACGCGCTTAGACCCCGGGACCTCTCCAACGGCCTCAAGGTGAGTCCCTAAACCCTGGTCCAGGGTCAGCTTTGTGGTCGGTATTATTGATTGACGTGATCTGAACCCCAACCAGCTGGAGAATGGACCCTCCACCTCCACCCTGAAACAGGACGCCCTGGAGACACGCTCCAAGATCACCCTGCGCCCCAGACCCACCCTGGCTGGAGCCTGGGATTTCACCGACATCCGAACACTCCTCAGAGAATGGGTCACTACCATCTCAGGTAGGAGGATGGGGGAGGGGGGTCACTACCATCTCAGGTAGGAGGATGGGGGAGGGGGGTCACTACCATCTCAGGTAGGAGGATGGGGGAGGGGGGTCACTACCATCTCAGGTAGGAGGATGGGGGAGGGGGGTCACTACCATCTCAGGTAGGAGGATGGGGGAGGGGGGTCACTACCATCTCAGGTAGGAGGATGGGGGAGGGGGGTCACTACCATCTCAGGTAGGAGGATGGGGGAGGGGGGTCACTACCATCTCAGGTAGGAGGATGGGGGAGGGGGGTCACTACCATCTCAGGTAGGAGGATGGGGGAGGGGGGTCACTACCATCTCAGGTAGGAGGATGGGGGAGGGGGGTCACTACCATCTCAGGTAGGAGGATGGGGGAGGGGGGTCACTACCATCTCAGGTAGGAGGATGGGGGAGGGGGGTCACTACCATCTCAGGTAGGAGGATGGGGGAGGGGGGGTCACTACCATCTCAGGTAGGAGGATGGGGGAGGGGGGGTCACTACCATCTCAGGTAGGAGGATGGGGGAGGGGGGGGTCACTACCATCTCAGGTAGGAGGATGGGGGAGGGGGGGGTCACTACCATCTCAGGTAGGAGGATGGGGGAGGGGGGGGTCACTACCATCTCAGGTAGGAGGATGGGGGAGGGGGGGTCACTACTATCTCAGGTAGGAGGGGGGTCACTACCATCTCAGGTAGGAGGGGGGTCACTACCATCTCAGGTAGGGGAGGGGGGAGGGGGGGTCACTACCATCTCAGGTAGGAGGATGGGGGAGGGGGGGTCACTACCATCTCAGGTAGGAGGATGGGGGAGGGGGGGTCACTACCATCTCAGGTAGGGGAGGGGGGAGGGGGGGGTCACTACCATCTCAGGTAGGGAGGGGGGAGGGGGGGTCACTACCATCTCAGGTAGGAGGGGGGGGTCACTACCATCTCAGGTAGGAGGGGGGGGGGGGGGGGGGGTCACTACCATCTCAGGTAGGAGGGGGGGGAGGGGGGGTCACTACCATCTCAGGTAGGAGGGGGGGGTCACTACCATCTCAGGTAGGAGGGGGGGGGAGGGGGGGGTGACTACCATCTCGGGGGGGGGGGGGGGGGGTCACTACCATCTCAAATAAAACTGTTGCTTCTAATTTCAAGAAATGCTAATTTAGTCATACAAAATTTACTCTTCTATATAATTTCTTTATAACAAAAAAGAAATAAAAATAAGCACAGTTAATAGAAAAATATTAGTTATGATAGAAATACAGGACATGGAAGAGGTCAGGTCCTCAGGTGAGCGGGGCTTGTATGTTAATAATGAATGTTGTTTTGTCAACATGTTTCCCCCTTAGAGCCCATGGAGGAAGACATTCTCCAGGTGGTGAAGTACTGCACTGATCTGATCGAGGACAAAGACCTGGAGAAACTTGATCTAGTCATCAAGTGCATGAAGAGGTATTGTCAAGTCATGGTGACTCATTTCCACTGAGTCTTAAGGTCACGCAGGTCTTGGTTAAAGAAATTGATATTTCTAGAATACAGCAGTAAATTAGTATTTTTAGTGATTGATGCAGTTTAACCCTGCAGTAGTGTGTTCAAATTAATCCCAGAGCTTTTTCAGCAAAACACACTTCCCAATCTGTCTTTCAACAAAGCAAAAAATGCCTAAAGACATCTTTAATATATGTAACGCTCATACAAATCCACAGATAAAGAAACAAGTGTGTTGGCATGTTGCCTGGTTCAACCATTGTGTGTGCAAAGATTGGCTAAAATCCTGGGCCCTCTTTTAGTTTCATGCATTAATAAAGCATTGACTTGACCGTTCAGTGAAAGTAGTGCTGTGCAAAATATGCAGGGGGCGGTTGATTTAGTGATAAAACTGAGGCTGCTAAATGATTTGACCAGTTGAGTTCCACTTTGCTGTGCTAACCTGCGTCCTGTGTGATGGCAGATTGATGCAGCAGTCGGTGGAGTCTGTCTGGTGCATGGCCTTCGACTTCATCCTGGACAATGTTCAGGTGGTGGTGCAACAGACTTATGGAAGCACACTGAAGATCACATAGGAAAGACCTGGCTGCACCTCTGGTTACACCGTGTCAAGGGGGGGGCTGCTCTGTTGGGGTACTAGTTTGAGGAAGATACCAAACCTCCTTGGGATCCTGTTCCGTCCGAAATTCTCTGCACCAGTAATCTGTTGTCACCTGACCGTTATTGCATCATGATCCTGTCTGAAGAGCGCCGGGGCATTCTGACGTCACCACAGTAGCTCTCAATCGCTATGACAACCTGACCCGCGTTCTGTCCCAACGCCATAGAAGCACGTCCGCAGAACCGGGGACTAGACCAGCAGCCGGACCCGTAAACCTGACCCAAAACATACGGTCCAAACATCCGTGGGCAGGGGGGAGGGGGCAGGGACCCCATTGGTCAGGACCTACTGGAACTCTGAGTGATGGCTGGTTTGGCCACAGGGTCTGGGAAAATGCCAGTGTGGGACAGACTGCTGCCTAAATATGCCACGCAGGGTCCTTGCCACCTCAAATGTGTAGTTGCCCTCCTGCCTGTTCTGTGGTGTCCAGGATCAGAAGTAGAATGATGGCAGACCTCTACTCCTCCTGATTCTATTTCTGTACTTTCTTGTTTTTGTTAGTAATTTTGTTACTCCAAGCTCTGTCACGGAAGCCACAGAAGTATCTGCAAACTGACACGGTAGCAAGAAACAGCTAAAATACCTGGTTGAGGGGTGGTCTTCGGTTTGTTTTGAAAATATACTTTTATACTTTTCCTCTGCAAAAAAAAAGAAAGTGCCGAACGTCGTTATAGCATGTAAATAGTGTTTTCAACTCCGCCTCAAAAGAAAAAGCTTGTTTCTTTGTAGATGTTTTTGTTTTCTCTTGTATTGTTTACAAGTACTGTTCTGTTAACTGTTGTTAGTGCTCTTTCATCATGGCTAGGTGTGTGTGTGTGCCTGAGTGTGCATGTGCCTGTGCACTCAAATTGCTATTAAAGTGAGGTCCTTCTAGCCAGCCCTTGCATTGACAATATTTTTTTTAGGTTAGGGTTAAGTTTTGCGATAAAAGTAGGTTATTGAGGTTAAGATTCAGGTTGGGTCAAGGTTCGGGTCAGGTTTTGTAGTGGTTCCCAACCAGGGGTACTAGGACACCTGGGAGTACTAGGCTTCTCCACAAGGGGGCACTTGAGAACATTAATGACACCATAGGCTTGCTAGTAAGCCTTAATATGAGGGGGTACTCCAGGGTTACTCTTGTTGAGAGGACAGTAACTGAAAACGGTTGGGAACCACTTAGAGCAAGTCTTATATGTGGGGTTAAAGGCTAGAGGATGTAGGGAAAATAGTTTTATTAAAGGATACTACTTCTCCGGTCCTCACTTCAAATGCAATTCTGTGTGTGTGTGTGTGTGTGTGTGTGTGTGAGTGTGTGGAGACCAGAAGCTGGCCAAAGCCCTTACTTTACTATTTTTATGCAACTTCTTTTTGGTTAGCTAAGACGCAAAATCACAATGGTCAAAACGTCCCTCCTCCCCTTCATCCGCTCTGGTGAAGAAATATGGGGGAAGGCAAAACCGTGTCTTTGGATAGTTGCAGATTTATTCATACAGGGGGGGGGGGGAGGCGGCATTTCAGACAGTTTCCTGATTCACCCGGACTGACCTTTATGCTGTCACTGCTTTCTATCAGAAGAAATTATTATACACAGTGTCACACTTGTGACATGACGGTTATACCAAGTTACTGGGAATGTTCCCCTGCTCATTCGTTGCCTAGCAGACAGAACCACCTTTGATCGGTATTTTTACTTTCAAATAATTTATCATAAGCTCTTAGGCTGCGCAACTGACAGGAGTCAGTGCCTAAATTCTCTTACTGGCACTTGAACCAACAACCCAATGTAGATATGAATAAACTACATATAGCAATTATGATAACCTGGCAAGCAACTACTGAGCAGGGAAATGCAACCAGAAACAAAATAACTGACAGTTTTGTTCTCTTTATGACATCAACAGTTATAGACATGGTGGATTTGAAATGGCTTCTGGACCCAATTTGTGATCATATAACAGTTGGTGTTCTAGTGAATGTAGTTCTGGACGTGAGAGGCAGACGGACATCCTTTTGTTTTGGGTTTATGGTTAATCATCATTAAAATGTTGATGCTGTGGTCTCTGAGTGACTGTAAAATACTCACCAATCCTCATCCGCCATAACTCTACAAAAGGGAAGGGCCAGAAGGAAGTATCTCATTGGTCAGTGTACCTGTCCAATGACTGACCTGTGCCTGAAGACCTGAAGCTGTGACTTCATTTGTATGTTTTCTAAGAACTTGATAATAAACTTGGAACTTCTTGATTGAAATTACAGTTTGAGTTTTTATGTGATTTGGAGTTGTTTTTGCACTACAAAAGGAATGACAAGTCAACCTTGCAGTTACCTAAGTGGTCACACGGTCATATTTATAGGCAAATTGAATTGGGACTAGCCCATTAACTACCTCAGTAGTTAGCTAATGGTTTGCCTGGGTATACAGCAGTGCTTAATTTGTAAGCGGGGTTCGATTTTGGCAGCCGGTTTTCGGCCCAAGACCGGCACCTCTCAGAATTTGTTCAGTGTCCGTCAGGATCCCGGCTGAAATTAAGTGCTGGCACCCAGACCCCTTTAACGTGGACCACTGATCTTGTACTGTTCCCAGTTTTCCCCATGTGGGCCACCATACTCTTTGTTTTGACACAGAAGTTTTTTGGTTTTTTTTACATTTTTCCATCATGTACATAGCTTGATGACATTCTCAAAATGCATTGGAAAATTATACATAGGCATCATAACAAAAATAACTAGGATGACAATTATAAATAAAAAAGATATAACAAAAAATTTATAAAAGGGCACATTACAAAACCTTCACATAACATTAGAGGTCTTTTTAAACATCATATTAATTTGAAAGTTTCAAGGTCAGCAATTAGTTTTACAGCAGGCTTGGTTTTAACAAATCTTAGTGAGCGTACAAAAATATAAAACTCTTGTTCAAAAATAACTACCAAGGGGGAGGTTTTAAGAAACCTACATATACGTCTGAAGAATTTAGCTAATAGAATAACATTATTGACAAGAAAACTCTCCAACAAAACCAACAGAATAAGTAAAGTAGGGAATATGAATATTTTTGCTGTCCATCATGCAACTCCATCAAGAAACAGGCAACACAATCACACTCAAAAAATATATGTTTGGTTGTTTCATTGCTGTCCCCACAGAACACAGTCATTTTGCTCAATAATAAACTTATAATTACATTAGATGGATAGATATCATTTAACATTTTAAAGTGGTTTTGTTTTACTTTGGGTGATATATGGAATGATAAGTATTTTGTTCTAATCTTTTTAGTAGTTAGTATATCAAAGGTCTCATCTTCATTCGCTTATCCGTTATCGGGTCGCGGGGGCAGCAGCTCCAGCAGGGGACCCCAAACTTCCCTTTCCCGAGCCACATTTGCCAGCTCTGACTGGGGGATCCCGAGGCGTTCCAAGGCCAGTGTCGAAATATAATCTCTCCATCTAGTCCTGGGCCTACCCCGAGGTCTCCTCCCAGCTGGACGTGCCTGGAACACCTCCCTAGGGAGACGTCCTGGGGGCATCCTTACCAGATGCCCGAACCACCTCAACTGGCTCCTTTCGCTGCAAAGTATATCAAAGGTCTGACAGATATATCTTCTTTTAAGCTGTTCTGGGAACATGGTTTTAGATAAGGTTTGCCTAATGTGTTTGTTATTGCATCTTTCATCCCGTAAGCAATCACCACCTGTCTGTTGCACTGGGAGGCACAGAGACGTTGCTGAATATAATATCATCCCTCTAATTAACAATAACAATCCTTCAGGTATAGCATTCATGACTGAGCAAAACTGTTTGGGTTGGCACAAGAAATCATATTTTTGCATAAAACTATTTTAGCTGAGAATATTACCACGGTCATCCAACAAATCTGTGACAGACCAAATATCTTTTCTAATCCGTTCTTCAAAGAATATGGTTTTATTACGGTATAATATAGATCGGTTATTCCAAATTGGTGCGTTATGTGGGTTGAAGTTGTGTTTGTATGCCAATTTCCAATTTTAAAAAAAAGCACTTGTTGGTGAAAGAGAGTTTCAGAGGTAGCTTGTTTATACTGAAGTCGCATTGAAGTAATAAGTCTATTCCTCCAACAGTGTTAAAGATTGAAACCGGGACACTAAACCATAGGCTATCCAAATTGCAAAGAAAAGATTGTAACCATTTCAGTTTTAACATGCCATTCATACAATCAAAATCAATAGCATTCAATCCCCTTTCCTCATATGGTTCAGAGCATCAGCCTTCCTTATATAATAAACTTTATTCTTCCAAATATAATTTAAATTAACTTGGTTGAGCATTTTAATATACTTGGGTGGGATAGCTAGAGACAAAACAGGATATATTCTAGATAAGCCTCCTGCTTTGGTTAGAAACATTCTTCCAAATATGGACAGGTCTCTTTGGAGCCAACTATTAAGAACAGCTTTGGCTTTAACATAATTGTTCTCAATATTGAGTTTAATGCTTGCCTCTTCATCCTTTGTGATGAAGACCCCTAGATACTTAACTGTGCTTTTTACAGGGATGTTATGTAGTAAATCTAGGGGATGGTCATGTATGGCCATAAGCTCACATTTGTTCAAGTTCAGCCTCAAACCTGAGGCACTTGAGAAAAGGTTTATCAGTTCAACAGCCATGGGGATTTGTTGCTTGTCCTTGAGAAATAAAGTTGTATCATCAGCCAGTTGACTTATAATTAGAGATTTATCCATAACGTTCAACCTGTAGATGTTTCCATCAGTTTTAAACAAAATGGCCAGCATTTCAGCAGCTAAAATGAATAAAAAAGACGAGATAGGACAACCTTGACGAATTCCACTGTCTATATTAAAACGTTGAGAGGTGCCATGAGGAAGGGAAATTGAACTGCTAATGTCACAGTATAACATTTTCATGGTATCAGAAAACTTGTGAACAAATCCAAAATGTTCAAGACACTCAAAAATAAAGTTATGTTCCACCATATCAAAAGCTTTCTTAAAGTCCAAGAATAAAATAAATCCATCATCCTCTTGCCTGACACAGAAGTGTGTAGGTCGGTATGATTTTCTTTGAGTCACCGGGCAAACGTGTGTTATTTGGCCAATAATTTGCCTATAATAACAAACGGTTTGGTTATACACTAAAATACTATATAAACGATGTAATTGAAAAAGTGTGCTACCTTAGTAATATATTTTCTGTATTTTTACGGAGCATATTGACAAGTAGAATTATTCTTTTATTTAACTGTGACGCAAAGCCTTGGTCAAAGTACGTGCTTCACGTCTCCTGCGTGGTCCACGGCGCGCGTAGCGGTTTGCAGACATATGCGTAGGCTACAGTGGCTTGGTATTGTGTCTGTACATAGGGGCCGTTTTTGGTGAGTAGGTTAGCCTGCTTGGTAATTGTCGTGCGAATGAAGTGATTACTTTTTGTTGTGGTCTTGAGGGTCTGTGCATGTGCGTGGGGTGTTTTTTGTACGTCTCTTTGTGTTCACGTAACTTGGTAGACAGTACCAGCTAGCCAACATTAGCGTAAGTTATGCTAGCTAGCTAGCTATTGTTAGTGAGTGTTCAGTGGTCACGCAGACACTACATGTTTTGCTAGCCCAGCTGTTCTACAATTGGTAAGACCGCTTGCTATGCTAAAACGACGCCAGTAATTTTATTCCTGTTCATTACAATTACAGCACGCCACGTAAAAAGTGTATGCAATAATCTCATTTTCTAGACTCGTGAGATGAATACCGTGTTTAATAAACATCTAATATTGACTAGTTGACGTGGTTATAAGACTGGGACTTTGTCTACCGGCATCAGCTAGTAGTGGTACCAGTAGCTCGCTAGCTTGTCAATGGTAAACTAGCTAACGGATAGTACTACTAGTAAGAAACCTAGTTAGTTACACTAGTCACTACAGTGCTTTACAGTTCCTAACTAACTACTGCCTGCAGCTAGTTGGTTGAATGATTGGTTTAATAATTTGTCAGTGTCATCAAATGGCAACTCTAAATAGTTTTTGGTTTAAGGTTTTATTCAATGACGAGTTTTAAATTGAAAAAAGGTGGTTAATTGAATGACTTGTTTGTAATCACGTTTAACCGTCAATTAGGTGTGTCGTTACCATGGACACTAGCCCGTTCTGAAGTTCTGCATTCTCTTCTGACCGCCCCCCTCATCCTCTCTTTGCCAATCCCTTTTTCTCTCTGGCATAGTGAGTATCAGAGGTTTCGTGCAGCTCTTAGTCATGGCGAGTCAGTCTATGGAAATCATGGCCAAGGCACTGGAGCAACAGGTCCTGCAGTCAGCCAGGATGGTTGAGGAGAAGCTAGATGCCGAGCTGGGAAAGTTGGAGCGCATGGATGACGACGAGATGGAAAAGCTGAAGGAGAGGAGGTTAGAGGCCCTCAAGAAATCCCAGAAACAGAAGCAGGTAAGTGGAGGTTGGGGGCTCAGGCTAAGAAGAGCAATGTGGTGGATGACTAATGAACACTGGTTTGTTCTCTCAGGAATGGTTGTCTAAAGGTCACGGGGAGTACAAGGAGATTGCCAGTGAGAAAGACTTCTTCCCGGAGGTGAAAGAGAGCAATCGCGTCGTCTGCCATTTCTACAGAGACTCCACCTTCAGGTTGGCAACATAAAATAGACAGACAGGGGTCTTATGAGGTTTTGTATCTATGCGATATAGCATCTGTTTCCATTTAACCAGACATTTGTGCTAAAGTGGTCAATGTCAATATAATGAATGTGCTGATGGAGTCATCAGGAGAAATCAGCCAATTACCAACCTGGTAACAGATCATTCAACCAATGAAGTTAGAAGGCCCACCCTTTTGACTGTTTGGTTGCAGCATCCTTTAAAGCAGTGGTCAGACGCTGTAATCGCTAGGCTATCTGCCACCCCAAAACCTCCTCCAAGGATCTCTACAGCAACATTACAATTTTTCTTTCTGGTTTTGTCCTACAAAATTAACTTAGAACAGGTCCTAAGTGAGCTTACATTCTCAAACAAAATAAAAGGATTGGAGATGTATTGCCCTGTAAAACTTTAATGCAATAAAACTATTTATACTACTAGAAGCTTTTCTGCATCACTGACGGTCTTCTCTCTGCTGCCTTCTAAAAGATGCAAAATTCTGGACAAGCACCTAAGCATCCTGGCCAAGAAGCACCTGGAGACCAAGTTCATCAAACTGAATGTGGACAAGGCGCCGTTCCTGACCGAGAGACTGCGGATTAAGGTGATTCCCACTCTGGCATTGGTGAAGGATGGGAAGACCAAGGACTACGTGGTGGGATTCACTGACATGGGAAACACAGATGAGTTTCCAACAGAGGTTCTTGAGTGGAGACTGGGATGCTCCGACATCATCAATTACAGGTGAACCGATGGGGGAATTCCCTTACAGATACACACTAAGTTTACATGGTTTTTTTTCTAGGTCAGTTTCCAAAACCCCTCCTCGGGCCTCCACAGATGATTTAGGTTTTTAACCGTAAGCTGGTACAACAGATTCAATTGTCAAATATTTTAGTTTAATGACCTTTTTTTGGGACTATAAATAGGAAAGGTCTGGAGTGGCCCAAGGAGTGATGTGGTAAACTGATTGAGGTGTTTGTCACATTTCAAGACCGTTATTATTTGAGGAATAGTGCGCTGTGCCTTTTCAACTCAATCGGTTTCTGTCAAGTGATTCTTCCTAACACCCCTCGGATCTTCTCTCCCAGCGGTAACCTTATGGAGCCTCCCACCCTGACACAGAAACCTGGGTCAAAGTTCACCAAGGTGGAGAAGAAGACCATCAGAGGAAGAGGGTACGATTCAGACTCTGGTTCTGAAGATGACTAGAAGACCCGCCAACCTTGGTCACACTCTCAGGGCTACTTCCCACTACCCGGCAGAACCATGGACCATTTCCCACGTGTACTTTATTTCCTGTCCTTCCTCGTTTTTAGAATTTCTGTGATGCTCTGTGTATTACTTAAATTCTGTTAGGGATTAAATAGTTGCTTTTTGTAGTGAGTGGATGGATGTTTGTGTAACATTTTAGTTTAATATATTCACAAGTGCTTTTTCATTCAACATTTATTTCCTACTTGAAAATAAGAGGATTCCTGACTGAGCCACTGAACTTACGTTTAATTGGAGTGGCTCTGCTAAGGATGCTTGTTCTGTGCAGGAATGTTTCAATTCATTACATTTAGGGCTGGTTTCACAGATTCAGCCTAGTCTAGGACTAAAAAACAAGATCAATGGAGTTTTCTATTGAACTTAATTTTTTAGTCCTAGTCTAGGCTTTCTCAGTGTCTGTGGAACCGGCCCGTAGACTGGAGAACCCCAGACTGCTGCTCTCAATTATAATGACCCACTTTGAAATTCATATGGACTCATTTCACCGTTTGGAAGAGCCACATTATCGCCAGCTAAATTAAAGGGATTAACTAATTTTTACATGTGATTTAATTCTCAGTCTGTTTCCCTAAAGTTTTAATGTTTTTCATTCGAGGCATTAGGTTGTCACATTTTCCTGGGTCATCCCAATGAAAATGACATTCTCCTAATGTCTTGGACCAGTATTTCTATAGAGAGTGTCACTGTTTCATAAATCCATATTTGCACCTACCATCAGACTGAAAATAAGGTAAAACATTTTAAACTTCCCCTTTAACATTGATCCGTGTTGTTGATCTGAGTAGAACGAGCCTTGAACTACTGCTGTTGCGAGCAACAATGAAGTGCCAAGGACATTCCACTACTGCTGCCCTCCCAGTCCTGTCAGTGTGTGAAAGTAGCACAGGGGTGAATTCATTCTGTTGCAAAACATAAAAACTGAAGGAAATGTAGTGTGACTTAGTTGAATTTGTCCCAATGGAAACATTTGTCAATCATTCCATTTGCAACAGAATAGGTCGAATGAATAAACCCCTGGGGTGTATTTATTCGGCAAAACTAAAACATTTTAGTTAAGAAATGTGATGGCAAAAGTATTTTCTAATGGACAAATGTAGGTATTCTGTTTTCTTTGTGTTCAATTCTGCTTGGGGAAATGTTTTTGTTTGGCATAATGAACACACCCCTGGTTTTGGAGTTCTATTGAAATTTGGTTGATCTTAATAAATGCTTATCAGCACCGGTGCGTTGTTGCATTTTTCTTAACCTTTATTCTGTGGACATTTTATACATAAAATTAACATGTACGGCCAGTATGAAAAAAATATAGTATATGTCAACTAAATAATTGTAAATGTTATTGTTTTATTAGAACTATAATAGGACAGGTCTAGGATATAGAAGTGTTTCTCTGAAATGAACAAAGGTACATGGACTCTGGGCTCTACAGGCTTGAAGTGTCTAGGACTCAATGGTTTTGGGCTCTAAAGGTTTTAGGAGGCGGCGTACGATCAGCTCTCCCTTGCTGTTCAGGTAGGTGTCGGCCATGTCTTCCTCATCAGGCAGACCATAGGGAAGCTTCAGTGGTTGGATCCTGAATGGAGGACAAAATGGAGGTGTTGGTCACCTGTATTCATTGCTGGTATTCTGTCCCTTGTTGGCTAACCTTCAGTCAGGTCCAGGAATGGCAGCTAAAGCAAAGTTCCCTCCAGAAGTACATTGACGTGTTTGAGATTTTACATAAGACTATTTCTCATTAAGCCACAGCCTTTTTAATAACACTGACTAAGTGTGCTGTTAATACTGGAGGGCACGGTACCAGTGTTCAGAAGAACAGGTATTTTACACTGTATTGTTAGGAGAATGGAAAAACCACAACCCATAAATGAATGGTTAATTTGTGTATTTATTATGGTATCCTATTAAATTTACTGACATGTTCCCCTCACATTCTCCAAGTTGGGAAGTAGTTAGGGGTATTAATATAATGAATTCTGGTACATTTAATTGGTCATCCTTTTCTGGATCATACATTCAATGGGTAAACATCAACATCACAGAAGCTAAGATATTTAATAAGTAATGAGCTGTCCTACCTCACTAGATGCTTGATGAATTTCAGCTGGCTGTTGACCGAAGGGATATTCTTGTGAATTACAGGTACATTTGCCTGAGTAGAAGATGAACAATGAATAATCACAGCAAAAGCATGTTAGAGACAGGATTGTAAGTCTCATACTACCAAATGCTGAAAGGTCAAAGGGAAGAGGAATCTTAGAATCAACTTCTGGTCTTCAGTAAACACCTTCACAAACTTTACCTTTAGGGTAGTACTGCCCACTACCCAGCTTACCCCAGAGGTGTGACACGATTTAGGTTTATTTTTGTAAAACGGTGCATGGTTTGTGTCACTGTGATTACCTATCAACGGTCAAATAAAATGAATCTTATAGGAGGCCCACCTTCTGCAGGCAGAGTCCCTCTACCATCTTCTTCTCCCAGTACGGCCGGCGCATGGTACTCTTGACCCTCGTCACCACATGCAGCTTATGCGGCTGCTCCGGGTTGCCGCCATACTTCTCATGTTCTTGAGACCACTGGTCCAGTAACTGCAGATATGGGAAGAAAACATACACTGGTCATTGGGTGTTTCAAAATAAAATGTCAATGGACTTTGCTATTAGGTTATGGCCCAACGAGTTAGCAACATTAGGTAAGAAACCTGCTTCCAGTTGAGGCCTTCACTAGATTTAGAATTAATGGGCATGCCCTTGAAGAACTTGCACCAGCCCTTACCTCTTGAGAAATACGCGATTTTGTGAACTTGCTGCGGAATGAAATGAACCAAGGCAGAGGCGTCGTTTCTGTTAAAGCCTAGAAAAAAAGAATATGCACATGAATGAGAGAAAAGTTACATAACACTGGAATTAAATCGGTCCGATTATCCTACAATGTTCCAATAACAAGACATATAACAGATTGCTTAGTTTCCTGCCTGTCTTTAATAACTTTAATAATACCTGAATCGGTGAAGATACGCAAATCCCACGACGCAAGACTGCCATATTTACTCATCTATTGATAGGAGCGCAAAACGCCAAGGTTACAAGGCAAATACCGTCATAGAAGGCCGCCAATAGTGTACTGAATCCTGCAGATCAACAGTGGGTGTAGTTTATCTACGATTTCGTTTTGCATAAAACAGGAAAATTCAGAATACTAGCCGAAATAAAGATTCCAAGTTTCACGTTTAACGCTTATTCCTTCCACCGGAAACGGAAATTGTCAGCATTATAGTCACTTTTAAATATAATCGTACAAATCCTAAACTTCTTCAATATAGTTCCAACATGTCTTTCAATATTGTTAACTCAAAAACATGATTTCAGTAATATACCCGAGTTAAACGCTAAGGGCGGTCACTATGTAATATTTTATGACGATCTCTTTGCGTTGTTTTCACACAAATATTTCATTAGCACGTATTTACATTGATATAAAATTTAGACGTTTTGGCTTCCGTAGATGTGTTGCTTGGGGGAATTATTATTGTTGCGTACCTCTGTAAGGACGAAAGCAATTAAACCCAGTTCTGCAAGTTTTTTATTTTATTTGCCGCCATCTGATTTTTTATTTTGTTAACTATTTTTATGGTTTAGATATGATCTAACCATGTACATTTTAGTCAAGGCCATACAAGTGGGATTGATCTATTGATGTGTTGTATTGCCATTGCAATTGAAGAGATGCCCGGATAAAAACAAAAACACTTTGTATAATAAGCTGAAGTTAAAGCTGTGCTGTGGACCGACTAAAGGGAAGCATGTATGAATTGTAACTGAGAAAATTACGAATATCCACTATCTCGCCAAATCTTAGTTAATTTTACCGGATAGTAAATAATGGCTCAAGTCCCTGGTATGGAGACTTCTGCAATCTCCGTGCTAAAACGGGCAGTGGAGCTGGACCAGACCTCGCGCTTCCAGGAGTCGCTAGTGTGCTACCAGGAGGGGATCCAGCTGCTGATGGACGTGCTTAAAGGTAATAAACCCAACATTTGCTTCTGGGTGTAACAATTGTTTAACTGATCTACTTGTCTGTTCACAGCTGTCAAGGATGATTCAAAGAAAGTCCACTACAGACAGAAAATAAAGGGATACATGGAGCGAGCAGAACAGATCAAAGTTCATGTGAACCAACTAAAAGAAGGTAAAACAGTAGATAGCCGAGTGGTTAGTGTGTTGTTGTGACATTTTACAAAAGGTCACCTGTTCAAATCCTGAGTCAAAAAGGTGAAATGTGTTGTTCAGCCCTTGAGCAGGGCACGTTGGTTTGCCTTTGTTCTACCAGGTCAGTTAACTGAAAACACATTCCCTGTTAAAACCTGGGAGCAGTTAGGGTTAACTGCCTTGCTCGGGCACAGAATTACTCATTTTCACATTTCACCCTGAGGGTTTTGATCTAGCCACATGGGTTACTAGTCATATGCACTAACTGCTAGGATACCTGTCTTTGATAAAAAATACAATTAAAATAAACTCCACTTTGGTGCATAGTAGTCCACATGACATTTATTTTCTTTCTTCTCCATCCTTTCTTTTTTGTCCCTCCTTCCTCTCTGACAGAGGGGAAGTACCATGAGCAGATCAGGATAGCAGAGGATGCTACAGGCTACAGCTACGAGTCTCTGTTCAGGCCCTACATCACTGGGAGCCTCACTGAGGTTTGGGTAGAGGACCCTTACATACGACATGTTCATCAGGTGATTTTGCAGTGAACTTTATTAAACAGATTCCCCAGGTGATGAAGCAAGGTAATGTACTGGGGAGTTATGTATAGAACCGCCCATGAATGAGTAGGTGTGTCCAAACGTTAGACTGGTACTATACACCTCTGGAAAAAAAAATTTGGCGACTACTGCACCTTTTTCTTTCCAAAAAAGTCGAAAAAATGATTTTTTTTTTTGGAAAGGAAAGAAAAAGGTGCAGTGGTCTCTTATTTCTTCCGGAGCTGTATATATTTATGTTTGTTTTAATACTTTATGTATTTCATTTTCAATTTTTTTCCTCCCAAAGTCTAACCCTTTGAATGCATTTCTTGCAAAGTCAGAAATAATGTTGATTTGACATTATTCTATTTGAATGCTGGTTTGGTCATGTGGTGTTTTGACTTTGACCTCTGCCCCCCAGTTGTATAACTTCCTGAGGTTCTGTGAGATGTTGCTGAAGGCCAGCTGTAAGGTGAAGAGGATTCACCTCCTGACCTCTCAGGATGAGGTGACTAACTAACTTAATAACTGACTATAGTATTGTGAGCAAGTACACCTCCTGAACAGAAGAAACCTGCCCCATCACTATAACTACTCCTCTGTCTCACCTCCCCCAACACTATAACTACCCCTCTGTCTCACCACCCCATCACTATAACTACTCCTCTGTCTCACCTCCCCCATCACTATAACTACCCCTCTGTCTCACCTCTCCCATCACTATAACTACCCCTCTGTCTCACCTCCCCCATCACTATAACTACCCCTCTGTCTCACCTCCCCCATCACTATAACTACCCCTCTGTCTCACCTCTCCCATCACTATAACTACCCCTCTGTCTCACCTCCCCCATCACTATAATTACTCCTCTGTCTCACCTCCCCCATCACTATAACTACCTCTCTGTCTCACCTTCCCCATCACTATAATTACCCCTCTGTCTCACCTCCCCCATCACTATAACTACCCCTCTGTCTCACCTTCCCCATCACTATAATTACCCCTCTGTCTCACCTCTCCCATCACTATAACTACCCCTCTGTCTCACCTTCTCCATCACTATAATTACCCCTCTGTCTCACCTCCCCCATCACTATAACTACTCCTCTGTCTCACCTCCCCCATCACTATACCTACCCCTCTGTCTCACCTCCCATCACTATAATTACCCCTCTGTCTCACCTCTCCCATCACTATAACTACCCCTCTGTCTCACCACCCCCATCACTATAACTACCCCTCTGTCTCACCTCTCCCATCACTATAATTACCCCTCTGTCTCACCTCCCATCACTATAATTACCCTTCTGTCTCACCTCTCCCAACACTAAACTCTCCCATCAATATAACTGCCCCTCTGTCTCACCTCTCCTGTCTCTCTGGCAGAGTTCTGAAACCCTAAAACTGGGTCATCTGATGATATCTTATCATTATCATTATCAATCAATGCCATAACTGAGTAAATTTAGAACTGGCTCTATGTATTTTCTCTGTTTTATTATTTACACAGGACTCTAATATGATGCAGCTTCCCTGATACACTCCTGTCTGTGTTGCAGGCAGACAATTCCTCCCAGCAGACCAATGCCCTGTCAGAGCTCCATCAGAGTCTCCAGAGCCAGGGGGTGGGCCTGGACATCCACTACTCCACTTTTCACGACAGGGAGATCAGGTGCATCATCAATTTCTACCAGTCAATTTCCGGAATGCCAGTGGCTTAGCTTGGCAATACTGGCTAGCACTAATGGAAGATGTTGAACGAGGGCCTTCAAGTATCTTATGGCAGAGGGTGAATCATATAATCACTGTGTTATAAACATGATGGTATGGCCGTAATCCCCCTTAGATTGGACAACGGTTGGATCATCAAGATAGGAAGAGGACTGGATTACTTCAAGAAACCGAAGGCAAGAGTTCAACTATGGATCTTTCTCTCCTCTTCAGTCTTCAGTTGATGTCCTCAAAAATAATGACAGATCAAAGATGTGGCATTTATTAAATGGTGCTGCTTGTTCTAATTCAGCATTGAAACAACATTTGTCCTGTTTTCTTCTTTCCTTTTCTCCTTCAGGGTCGGTTCTCAATCGGCTACTGTGACTATGACCTGAGGCAGTGCCAGGAAACCACAGTGGATATCTTCCACAGCAAACACACCAAAACACAATAAAACCGTCTCTATACACCCCAGTGACCATGCCAGCCCAGTGTAATGCTTAATACTTTGCTCCATTTTGAGAGATAGGTGTGGACAAGCACATTGGAGCAGAGACGCTGGTCCCCTCTCCCCTTGTGTGTGCCTATAAAATACGTAACTCGACAATATCGTATGTAACTGCTTACATGTTTCTTTAGACTACATGATCAATCGTCTTTGGGTGTTCCTTGCTATAGCCAAGTACATTCTTAAATTATTTGGACCTGAATGGAGGATCCTAAAGATCGTTGGGTCTTTTCTTAATATTTTCTTTACGTGTATTTTTTTAAATTAAACATGTATGTATTTTCATTAAAAGTTTACATATTTAAAATGCTTAGATATTTTGGTCGTTATTTCATTTCTGTTGTAAAAATACCTGGCGCCATCTATTGGAGACTTCATATAATTACCGTAGAATTAAAAATCAAATAATAATTCACAGAATATTTAGTGAGTAGCCTAAATGTAATCCTTTGGCTTTTAACTTATCAAAATGTATTATTCTTACGTGTGCATCATTTCAACTGGGGCTTTCACCGTTGGATTTGAACGAACGTTTTTTTATATTTCGGTCCTCGAGGATTTGATTGGGCGTCATCTTTTCAGTAGATGAAGGGTTAATACCCTTCAGTTATGACTGTGAGATGGACATTAGGTTGGACGGAGGGGACACGAGTGCACGTCGTGAACTGATGGTGAAACATCTGTGAGCAGCGGTACACGCGCTGGAGTTATAGACTATGACGTTTAGATAATTTCCTTCAACGCCGGACCTTCCGGACCTGGGGTAAAGTAACCTTGCTATAACGACTAGTTTTTCCTTACCAAATTCTATCATTTAATTAACTTTGTCACTCACTGTTGTGCATACCTATTAAAATAGGTAGCATAATAGTTATCCGATTTTAATTTGAGAGTTTGATACGTACCATATATGGTACGTTGTCGTCAAGGTGAGCTAGACATTGACCCCGATTTGCATTATATTATTTAAATAAAGGAATTGTTAAGGCAGAATGAGTTATAATGAAGTTTTAGTTGGCTACGTGGACCATTACTTGTATATAGGGGGTGTTTCATCCTCCACTCTTCATTAGAAAAAAATAGTTTCAGTGAATATCCGAGTTCTTGCAGAGGTTTGGATTAAAATCTATCTATAATCGGCCTTAATCTCGATATGAGCGGTCCTCTGTGTTGAGCAATGAGGAAAATATAATCCTTCGGTCCGGCGGCTTGGCCTCGGATAACGCTCCAAAGCAATGAATGACAGTCATCTTGATCTGCTTCTTAGTCTTGACAGTAATTTATTGGATGGATGGTTTGGTCTGTGCTGCCTTCAGTCTCAGTAAACTAGCATAGATAAACGGTACAGTTAAACGGTACAGTTACCGAAACCACTAAATCACCTTGAAAAAAGGTTTTGATTAGCCTACCACAATGTCAAAATGTGTGAAATTGCTTAGACTTATTCTCAAAAACATTTCTTAATTGATAAGTTAATCTAAAATTATTTATATTTCACTGATCACCTGCAGAACCTAGCAGACCACCTGGAGTCTGCAGAGAAAATGCTAAAAACCATTGGCCTACATCAGATGCAAAATAGGTCATTCTATGTTAGAAGGTGATTTATCATCACTATGCAAGAAAAGCTTATAAGTCCACTTTTCTTACACTGTCATGGTCAGTCAGTCCAGTGGAAGTACTACGAAAATGTCCATTGCTAGATGTCAGGTTGAGTATTATCTGATGAGATGAAAGTACAGTAGACTGCAGAGAGATAGATGATGAATATGGGAAGTGAGAAGTGGTCTGGATGTCCCCGCTGAGACTAGGTCCTGTGAGAGTGGAAAGCGAGATTTACACACCAGACACCCTAAAGCACAGCACAGATATAGTGTATGTTATATTCCTGGACCAAGCTGCTCAACAAATCCCATGGAGACAGAATAGAAATGGCTCAACTCCATGTTGGTTGCAGTGAATTCAGAGGGAAATTCATATTCTATTTTAGAATGCAAGTGGACCCTGCTGGATTTGGATGGGAGAAGAGGGAGGTGTCATCTTTCAGCACGTTGCTTGGACCGCTGATATGGACAGGGCTTTTACAGGCACCGTAGCTGTGACGTTACAAAGGAATTGACTGAACAGTTTATCTCGTTTCAAAGATCAATCATGCAAAACCCACAGCGCCTGAATTGTGCGTGGACATGCAAATCCCGTGCCACCATTTATTGTCCTGGCTATACGCCGAAAGTTGCAGACAATTACATTTCCCATAGGCTCTATTGGATTTCATTTACATCTGACGCGCATGTAGAGGTTAAATCAATAGGCCCTGGCAAATGAGCTGGGAAATGACGTAGTCCAGGTGTCGATGGTTTTAAACTGAGCAGTGAACTTCAAAGTCATCCAAAAGCTTCTCATTGTTAATAGGTAACTACACAGGGCTTTCCCCCAAGTTGTCAACAATCGAGAATAACTTTATTTACAGACACACATACTAGCACACACTATATTGCACCCTCTCTGTATTTGTGACACACACACACACACTTTTTTATGATAGCCCAGTCCAACCTGTCCCATGGTAGTAATGTCCAGTGGCAGTAATGTCAAATAATGATAATGTCTAGTGGTGGTAATTTGTAATGGTGGTAATGTTTAATTGTGGTCATGTCTAGTGGTGGTAATTTGTAATGGTGGCATTGTTTAATGGTGGTAATGTTTAATTGTGGTAATGTCTAGTGGTGGTAATGTTGAGGTTAACTGATGTCATCAGCAGTATTGTCCCCTTTCCAACTGGAGCTTTATTTTCCCTCTCTCCTCGTTTCTGGGCCTAAAATGAGGTTAGTGTTTCATAAGAAGCTTACCACAATGTGCCACAGTGTGCTACTAATGTAATAGACTCTCTCGTTCTGTCACTCCCTGTCTCCCTCTTTTTGTCTCCCTCGTTCTGTCTCTCTCTTTCTGTCACTCCCTGTCTCTCTTTGTCTCCCTCTTTCTCTCTCTCTCTCTTTCTTTCTCTTTTTCAGTCTCCCTTTTTGTCTCTCTTGCTGTCTCTCACTCTGCATATTCTGACCCCAGGAGAAGACAGGAGGGAGAGAAGGAGAAGAGGAGTGGGAGAGAAGGAGAAGAGGAGTGGGAGAGAAGGAGAAGAGGAGTGGGAGAGGAGGATGGAGGGAGGGATTTCTACTGGGCAGTACGGGTGTCTGCTAGTATAGGGTGAGTAAACAGCCGTTATTGTCGCTGGGGAGATTTAGTTTAGCAACAGTTAAGTGTGCCTTTAAACCAAGGTGCGTAATACCAAGTGTGCTGCTGCAGAATGTGTTTGTGCTTGTGTTATCAATGTGAACACAGTGCATGTTTGAACACTGCTCGTAGATAACTGCTGTGACATGGGACCAGGGACGTTGGAAGTTCGTGGTTAATCTGGGGGTTTTGTGTGTGGGATTATGTGGCTGTGAAATCATACAGGGATCTCCATGCAATGTTGGTAATCCTGCAGATTATTTCCTGTTTCTGGTGCTGCTGTTCCCTGGGCTGATTGGATGATTCTCTGGAGAACGGCACTGTTTCTTTAGACACCATTTTCTCTCTGGGGTCATGTGGCACTGCTAGTCGTGCTACATCTGAATTTACCTCTTTACGCACGGACTGTGTTCAGCGTCTTCCAGGTTGTGTTGAATTGCAACTATTTCCAAAAGGATACTGTGGTGGTTAATTGAGACAGCCATAAAAGTGTAATGTTTCTGACTTAACCCATATATCAAGTCAGTCAGAAGACTCTTTAGGTTTGGTCTTATAGGAACTCAGAATCAGGCTGAATATTGCTCCAGTTATCAGTCTCTGGGGACATTGTGTAGACATCAATACTTTACAACCGAGCTGTGTGTGCGTGTGTGTGTGTGTGTGTGGTACCGGTGATAAACTTGCCCTTTTCCACATGTTAGTGTTCCATTTATCGGCCATCTGTAAGTTGTAAACATTGATTGATCCTGGCAGATCTAATGGTGGAAATCTCAACAGGAAGTGTGAATCAGTTTGTGGTTTTAACTGAAATTTACGAGGGGGTTAATACAATCGAGAGGGAAGTTCAGGAGTCAGAAATCCAGTTGAAACTTTCAAGGTGGAAATATCAGACTTCTGAAAACCTCTTAAATGTCCTGCAACAATGATCCGATGAAGGTCCTCTGTCTGTTTGGCGAAGGAATGTGCTCCTTGGTCATTGTCTTGACTGGGTGAAGGTGAAGGTTGTAGATTAAGTACCAATAAACCTTTGAGCTTGGGTGGAGCGTTTGGCAGCCTCCTGTTTAGGTGTTAGTTATCACAATGTGTCAACAAGAATGGCTGGACAGCACTGAGTTTAATCTTAAACTCCGTGGTAGAAAGTACATTCTGTCTAAAATACAGCGTCTTCACTTCTGTCTTTCGTCTCTGACGTCTGGCGTCTCTCGCTAGCTGCTTCCGTGGGCCCGTCTGTCTCGCTGGTTTGTGGGTTTTTCCACCCCTTTCTCTCTGCTTCTCCTGCATGTTGGATTTTAGGTTGGTGAGAGGAAGGAGCAATGGAGTCTTTTGCCGGAGATGGGGAGGGCAGTGCCGATGACATTGCAGGTGAGACCCTGGAAAAACTGTGTGTAGAATTGACTGCTAACGTAAAGGAAACACAACATAACATGACAGACAGAGCACTGGGACACTGTGAGCCGCCAGAACAGCTTCAGTGCACCTTGCAATTGATTCTCTGAGCGTCTGGAACTTCATTGGAGGGATGCAAAAGCATTTTTCTATCGATCGGTCTAGGGACTGAGAAAGCCATAGCGTATTGTGAAACATCAGTAAGTTAAGTAGCATGAGGAGTTTGAAATGTATCTGTGGCAGTGGAGGTGTGTGGTAGTATGAATGCATCTGGACACTGGTTGTCATGACCACAGCTTGTCTCCTTTAGGGAGGAGCAAGTCCAAGCTGAAGACCCTGAAAACACGTCTGTTTGGAAAGACCAAGACGGACACCAAACTGAGCCAGTCAGCCAGTGACATCACGGAGGAGGAGGAAACGGCTGAGAACCTGTGAGTGTGCTATGAGTGTTTCCTCCAGGACAGCGGTTCCAAAAGCAGCCATGCTTCTGTTAAGTCAAGCCTCTAATGGCCAGTAGAGGGTGCTGTTTTCACCCATATCTCCACTACTGTGCCTGTAGGACGATGCCCCTGTGTCCACCATGGATTACAACAGATATCAATCTTCATTCAGACTGCAAGGTTTTAATGGCTGGCTGGTGGGTTGAACGCAGGGAGAATGTGTGTAGTGTCCTAATGACATAAACGGTTAGGTTGTAATAAGTGTGCCATGTGAATAATGCCACGCCAACTGTTGCATTCTGGGTTCAGCCAGTCAGATTGCAGATGTCTACTTTTCATCCCTGGTTTGTTTCCGGCTGCTGGGATCTGTAGTCCAAATGAAGGTCAGAAAGTTCCTTCTGAACTGCTGGGCATCTCCCTGTCCTCCACCAGGTGTTCAGGGACGTTGGGATCACGGGCGTTGTCGCACGACAGTATCTTCCTGGCCGACCTGGATGGCCGTTGTCCTGAGCAGCCTAGAGTTCTCTCTGAGGAGAACTCCCCAGGCCGAATCAAAGAACTCCAGGTGAGTCGGAATTCCCCTGAGAACTGTCTGTAGAAAGAGCCAACCCCCTTTTAGAAAGGAGTCTCATACTTCATAGTGAACCCAGTGGATCCACAGTCGTCTAAGTCAGGCTGTAAATGATCCACCGAGCAGATCTCCAGGTAGGTTTCCACAGCTCTATGATGTGTCATTGGCCAGATGAAGCTCCAGCAGCAGAAGCTGCATCTAGGCCCATCCCCACTGGTTCTGCCAATCAAACGCCCTAAAGACCTAGGGAACAGCTCGGAGAATGACACTCCTCTGCACTGCCCTTCCGAAATGTCCGTGGATGAAAAAACAATCCCCCCGGCCACATCTTACAAGGTATGTCATACATCCACTTGCTGCCTCAAACCTCCAATTTCAGCTCCATTAAACCAATGAGTTGGCATGTAACGGTTTATGTATATTCCAGTAGTATGATACTTAAACATTCCCACCTCCTCAGCCTCTGTCCGACCACAAAAATCTTCCCCGTTCCTCACCAGTTCCCTTGCTCCCCCAGACACCAAAACCCTCTGAGTTTAGCAGAAGCCAGAAGTGAGGAGGAAGAGCAAGTCATACCACTTCCTGTTTTTGATCTCAGCCACTGTATCACTCGTTATTAAACGCTGAGTCATTGTATGTGTTTATCCTGTGTTTTTCTGTCCACAGGATTCCTCCAAACCCTTATCCCGTCCCATCTCCGCTATGCCCAAACCTCCTGTTACCAGTTTGGTGCCCCTCACCCCGTTTGCCCCCGTCTCTGACACCTTCCATGCGCTCCCTCCCTTGGACTTCAGCACCCCGGCCCAGTTAACCTCCTGCCTGGATAACTCTGCTGCCCGCCACCGCATGTCCGTCAAGCCCAGGAACCAGAGGGCCTGTGCCAAGAACAAACGGCTGAGCACGGTGAGTCCTGCCTGGGAGAGCCGCCGGCACGTGGTGCCCAAGGGTCTGGGGTACACACATACACAGAGTCTAAAAATACTGGATACACGATTGCTCTAAAATCTCTCCCCTGACCCCCAACCCCCTCTTCAGACTGAGACAAGACCACGCTCAGAGAGTCTCATCAACTTTTACTTGACTGAGAAGGATGAAGAGGACAAGGCTGCCATTACTGGGAGAACGCGCTCTCATTCAAATCAGATCCTGAAGACGGAGCAAGAAGGGTCGACTACGCCCACTGCACCTCCAAAGCTGACACCGCTCATGTCGGGTCCCGCAGAGGCTTTAAAATGCCCAAAGACCTCCACAAAAGACCTCCACCTACCCTGCAAGACTTCCCCACATGAGCAGCCCCATCTTGGGGTTTCAAACGACTCCCCTGCCCCTGTCACTGCCCAGCCAACTTCAACTAAAGCTGGAGCTGAACAGCCACAGCCCTCTGAGACCCCAGTCCTGAAAACGTCCCTTGGAGCCCCCGAGCCCCCAGCCCCCCCCCCAAACAAACGGGATGCCCTGAGCAAGAGCCGGATGCCAGACGCAATCCAAAGCATGGAGTTATTGCCCAAAGTTGACCCAGTGGCTTATACACTGCCCACATCCACCCTGGCCTCAGTGGTGGCGCTCAAAACATCCTCTCTGATGAGAAAGCTGGAGACACGGGCCGGAGGTCAGATTACCACAGAGCCCCCTGCTGGCCAGGAGGACCCAGGTCAAACAACGCCACTATCCCCAGAAGACACTCTGAGGCCAGGCACTCGGCCCTGCCTCTTCTCTGTCAACTCTGCCAGGGAGTGGGGGAGACCCAGGACTGGAAGCGCTGGTTTCCTAGGATTGGTGCAGCAGGCCGAGGCCAAAAGAGAGGGAGGGGGGGAGTGGGGAGGGATGAACATGGGACAGGACCTGTGGAGGAACAACGGGGGTGCTAAACCAAAAGAAGAGGTGATGACTCCAGGTGACATGGCAGAGAAAGTCTCAGAAGGGGAGGAGTTGGAGGAGGAGTTGGAGGAGGGTGTGGAAGCGACGGAGGAGACACAGGAAGAGGAGGAAGATGGAAAAACAACATTCGGTGTGAAACTTCGCTCCACCTCTCTCTCTCTGCACATCAGGGCGGAAGCAGCCGCTGGTCTCAAGAAATGTCACGATGCAGAAGTGGGTTCTCCACCCCCGGCCCCTTATAGCCCCGCCTCCAAACCCACTGGGGACACCCCTTCAACCAGGCTGAACTCCATGCCCAAAAACATCAATATGGGCACCTCAGATTCCACCACAACTCTGTTTGCAACCAGGGGCAGAGCCGGTTGTCTCAGAGAAGCAGGTAAGACTCACTTTACACAAATGCTAAATGTTCAGCCATGTGGTTAAAATGGCGAGAAGCTCAGCTATGTGGGTAAATCATTTTCATAAGTCATGCATTTATTGGATAGGGATGTCAGTTCTGGACATTGTCCCTGAGCTACACTTCTACAGAATATACAGTCTTCATTTTATCATGGGTATTGACCAGTAAACAGATATGTTACACATTAATAAGAATGTTAAACTCCATAGGGATGATGAAGCACGTTATTGATTGCTCTGAGCTATCTGTGTGGTTGGGTCAGCTGATCGCTTAGTGGGCAAAAGCATTGAAGGCTACAAAGAGGCTACAAGTCGCTCTGGATAAGAGCACAAGCTAAATGACTCAAATGTACATTTACAACATGTTACTGCACCATGACAGAATCGTGTGTCAATCTTCCTTTCTCCTCGTGTCTCCTCCTGTCTCCTCGTGTCTCCTCCCTCAGATACGGGAAGCTCAGCACAGCCTGCCGCCTTACCTCTCCCTAAAGTGGCCCAAACCCCATCAGCTACCTCAAACGAGGTCAAAACTACCCCTGTCCCACCTGTGGAAGCCCAACCTGCCTCCTCAGCACCTGAGGACCACCCGTCTGGCCCCCAGGCCCTCCCCCAGGCCCTCCCCCAGGCCCTCCCCCAGGCCCTCCCCCAGGCGGCTGTCTCATGGATGAGCAGGGCGTGGGTGAAGACCAGGGACCTTCAGCAGCTTTTTACCAACAGTCTTCCCCGGGAGTTCCCCAGCATGCAGACCCCCTCCCAACAGCAGGCTCCGCCCTCCACGCCACCACCGGCATTGGCTCAGATTGTGGAGCAAACCCAGAAAGTCACACTACTACACACAATGACAGTGGCACCACCACACACTGAGACCGCAGCGCAACCGCAGTCACAGTCCAGAACTGAAATGCCGACTTCTAAACTACTAAAGTCACAGACCGCAGCGCAACCGCAGTCACAGTCCACGACTGAAACGCCGATTTCTAAACTACTAAAGTCACAGACCGCAGCGCAACCGCATTCACAGTCCACGACTGAAACGCCGATTTCTAAACTACTAAAGTCACAGACCGCAGCACAACCACAGTCACAGTCCACGACTGAAACGGCGACTTCTAAACTACTGAAGTCACAGACCGCAGCGCAACCGCAGTCACAGTCCACGACTGAAACGCCGATTTCTAAACTACTAAAGTCACAGACCGCAGCACAACCACAGTCACAGTCCACGACTGAAACGGCGACTTCTAAACTACTGAAGTCACAGACCGCAGCGCAACCGCAGTCACAGTCCACGACTGAAACGCCGATTTCTAAACTACTAAAGTCACAGACCGCAGCGCAACCGCAGTCACAGTCCACGACTGAAACGCCGATTTCTAAACTACTAAAGTCACAGACCGCAGCGCAACCGCAGTCACAGTCCACGACTGAAACGCCGATTTCTAAACTACTAAAGTCACAGACCGCAGCGCAACCGCAGTCACAGTCCACGACTGAAACGCCAACTTCTAAACTACTAAAGTCACAGACCGCAGCGCAACCGCAGTCACAGTCCACGACTGAAACACCAACCTTTAAACTACTAAAATCACAGACCACAGCGCAACCGCAGTCACAGTCCACGACTGAAACGCTGAATTCCAAACTACTCAAGTCACAGACCACAGCGCAACCGCCTCAGACGATGACACTACCACACTCCCAGACCGCAAACCAACCACAGTCGCAGCCCACAACAATACTACTACAGTCACAGACAGCTGCAGTCGCACAGATCACAAAAGTTCAGACCACCAAAACACCACTGACACAGAAGTCAACACTACTGCAGAAAGATGCTGAACCATCAATGCAGGACACAAAACCTTCAACACAGGACACAAAACCTTCCACACAGGACACAAAACCTTCAACACAGGACACAAAACCTTCAACACAGGACACAAAACCTTCAACACAGAACACAAAACCTTCAACACAGGACACAAAACCTTCAACACAGGACACAAAACCTTCAACACAGAACACAAAACCTTCAACACAGGACACAAAACCTTCAACACGGGTGTCAAACCAAACCAGCACTTGGGCAACACAACCAACCACCACTCCACCACAGCCACAATCTACCCAACGTTCTGTGTCTCAAATAACCACGCAGTTTAGCCTACGAGCGACCCAGCCCGCCTTGCGCGCCACCACACCGACTCAAGCCGTGCTCCATTCCTTCCCAGCCGGGGCCACGTTCACAGAGCCTGAGGCTCCGTCGACTCACTCCTCAAGCCCGCGTTCCATCCCCAGCCAGCCTCCCTGGACCACCCGAGGCGTCAACCCTAACCTTCGGCCCCAGCCTGGCCCAGCAACGACTCCAGGCCCAGTCCGAGGCCCGGCAAGAGGCCAGAGGAGCCCTGTCCTCCAGGGGAGGTGTGAGGGGGAAGTGGCGCCAGCTGAGAAGAAGGTGGGCCTGGACAGGCCGGGGACTTTGGAAGAGAGGGCCGCCTTTCTAGAGAAACAGACGGAGTGGAGTCCTCCAGCAGGGAGAAAGGTAACCACACCATCAGAGAATGGGACATTTAGGGCCAATGGGCCGGGTGGGTACTTTCTCAACACACCGTCTGTCGGGAATAGAGATAAATGTAAGTACATTTCCTGCAATTTTAGACCTTATCCACGGAGCAGATAGATAGAGAGAACATGTTGCTGTTCAGTTCAGTCACCCTCTGCCCTCATACAGATGGATCTCAGAAGAACCAAAACCACATCGGAGTCTCAAACCACAGCCGAATCAGCTGCATCTCCCAAAACTACGCCCACACATGTAGCCGCTAAAGTTGCTCAACTCGACAGAAGACCAGGTACAATGATGTTATTTACTTTGGTTGGAATAAAGGCTGAATTGTATGTTATACAGTAACCATTGTGTTCTTTTCAATGCTCATAATAATGGCCTCTTAACGCAGAATCAAGCCCAACCAAAGTGCCAGGCAGGCTAGCAGACCGAGAGGAAAAATGGCTGAGGAAGAACGTGCCATCGTCCTTGTCTCCTTCATCATCCCCTTCGACTTCATCCCCCCTGCAGACCATCACTGATGTGGGCGGGCAGCCATCTTGGATGGAACTGGCCAAGAGGAAGTCAATGGCCTGGAATGACAAGACCATGGACTGATGGAAGGAAAACATTGAGGAAGTTGGGTGAGGGTTGAGGGCAGATGGGATTGGGAAATATACCGGAAATATTCTTTGTAAACTTATTCTGCTTAAAATTCCTCAACTGTAGGTTGTAAGAGTGATGAAAACACAATGAGAGAAACGTAATGGAAATGTAGAGAGAGTGGAAGACAGTGAGATTGTCAGGAAGTCTTAAGTGGAATTTAGTTGACCTCGCAAGCGACTGCTATAAAATCTGCGTACCTTGAATGTGCTGAGTATGTGAACAGATGTCTGTGCTGTATGTTAGTGTTTGGGATTACCATGAAGCAGACTGGTTCTCTGGCTCTGAATTATTATGTTTTCTTGCTCTCAGGGTTTTGATTGAAATGTTTTCTGTCCCAAACTCTGGGGTTGGTGGGAGATGGAACATGTTATTGGCATATTCAGATCGTCCATTAATTGTCACTCAGTAATTTTTAATTGAATAAATGTTTATGTATTTGACTGAATTTGTCCTATTGTTTCACTTCTATATGTTAATGACTAATATTAAATAAATGTAATTTATTATAATATTAACACACATTAACAAGTTATTACAAAATATATTCACGTTTTTCATCTGTTTATATTGGCAAAAAGCCACGCTGGCAGGTGGTTTATGGCAATTATACCATGCCTATCTCATGCCTTATTGCTTAAATATAATATACAGCTCAGAAAAACATAGGGAACACGTATTCATCACAGTATAACACAGTCAATTAACCTTCAGGGATATCAACCTGTCCAGTTAGGAAGCACAACTGATTTAGAATCAATGACACCTGGTTTGGTGGAAATGACAACAGGTGACAACAGGGGCACTGGAGAGGAAAAAGCAAGACAACCCCCAAAAAGGGAATGCTTTTGCAGTTGGTGGCCACAGACAATTGTCCTCTCCGTATCCTCCCTGACTGTTTCTCTAGTTTTGCGTTTTTGCTAGTGTCCTTGTCACTACTGCTAGCATGAGGCGATACCTGCAGCCCATTCAGGTTGCACAGGTAGTCCAGCTACTCCAGGATGGCACATCCATACATGCTGTCGCAAGAAGGTTTGCTATGTCTCCCAGTACAATCTCAAGAGCATGGAGGAGATACCAGGAGACGGGCCATTACACAAGGAGAGCTGGACAGGGCTGATAAAGGGCATCAACTCAGCAGCAGGAGCAGTATCTGTTCCTTTGTGCGAGGAGGAACAGAAGGAGCACTGCCAGAGCCCTACAAAATGACCTCCAGTGGGCTACTGGTGTTCATGTTTCTGACAGAACTGTCACAAACAGACTCCATGAGGGTGGCATGTGGGCCTGACCTCGATTGTCAGTTGCCAGGAACACCAGAATTGGCAGGTCCGCCATTGGCACCCTATTCTCTTCACAGATGAGAGCAGGTTCACATTGAGCACATGACAGATAAGAAAAAGTCTGGCTCCATGGGGAACGTTATGCATATCCTTGGGGGGACGCACAGACCCTTGATGCCATTGGCTGGCCCTCACGTTCCCCAGACCTCAATCCAATTGAGAACTTCTGGGACGTTAAGTATCAGTGCATCCACCGCCGCTCATTGATGGCCTGATCCAGGTCTGCTATGAGATCCCCAGGACAACATCCGCCTTCTCATCAGGAGTGCCCAGACGTTTGTCGGGAATGCATACAGCCACGTGGGGGTCATATACACACTACTGAGTTATATTACGAGTTGCTGTGAAGAAAGTCACACATGTCGGAACAGCGTGTGATTTCAATTGTTTACTTTGATTTTCGGTACAAGTTTGAATCCAGCCCTGAATCGGTTGTGCCGTTGTTACGTGATTTTGTACTCAACGAATTACACAATGTATAATATTATTTTAATGTATAATATTATTTTATGATTATTATTATTATTATGTATATTATTACACAAAATAATGTATAATAATATATTATTTTGGAGAAGTGTATATACATTTATTAAGTACCTCGATTTGTCCAATCAAACTTAAAACAACATGTCTTGAAGTCTTCTACGCAATACTTGGAAAGTACTAGTGAAAAGCAACCGACAGTTATTCTTTGGCGTTCCTGCGGGTGGCACTGCGGTAATTCTCATCAGAATTGTCCTGACTGGTGGCTCCGTCCATTCCACTCCGCTTGTTCTGTTGTGTTATGAAAACACACTACAGCTCGTGACCTAGAAAGACGTACCGGACTAACTGTGTAGGAAAGAAAATATCCATCAGTTGTATGAAGCCCTATCATCTTTCCCTGGCTTTAATTGCCGCAACACTGTGGCTTTGTGAAAGCTACACTCTCAGGAACTCTGTATCTTGGGCTGACGCCTCCAACGACGTCGTAGTGGGGGGAGAGTTAGACGCCGTGTCCGAGGAGGTCGCCCCGGCTCTGTTAGAGGACAACAGCGGGCTGTGGAAACAGGCCTACCCCTCCTCGGTGTTAGGGAATGGCGTAGATAAAAACAAAGAAACCGTCAAATCCAAAATCGAGGATGCAACCATCGTGTCCTCTGCATCCAGGGTGTTCTCCTATCGGATGGAGGATGTGAAAGCGCCCGCCAGTCCCCCATCACCTCCCCCACATCAGCAAACGGCGAGAACAGCCAGATACATGTCCCATTACAGCGACTGGGGACATCTCGCCACGATCTCCACTCAAGACAAGGTACCTTAAGCTGGTAGACCTTACTGAACGTGCCCTCGACCGCTGGGTTGCTACTGATCTATGACACACATCGTAACTCAGATAAGTGCGTATGCCTTGTTTTTTTACTACAGGCAAGGACATACAGGTGTAGCCCGTGTGTTAGAATCAGAACCAGCTTTATTCGCAAAGTTCATTTCAGCATATATTAAGAATTGATGCTGCTAATGGTAGATGACCGTAGCCTACAAAGAGTAAATTTCATACAATTCCTTTACATTTCCAGGTGGAGCGATCGCTATCTAGATGCAGGGAGATGGGCAGAGTTGGGGGAGAATTGAAGCTCTGCTGTTTAATTAAGAGGTGGGCCTGTGTCTGTATACAGTAGTGTGAACAGTATTAAAAAATAAAACCTGTTTGTGTCCACAGATAAAGGGCCTGCCGTTTGGGAATGTCCTCTCCGTCAGTGATGGCCCGATGGACAACAGCACAGGAGTCCTCTATTTCTACGTTACTCCGAAGGACAACATGGTAGCAGACCTGAGAAGCTTCCCGTTCGCCTCACTCACGTTCTCCGAGGCTGAAGGGGACTTCTGCAGGTAAGGACTGGCAGTGGAACCCGGCTTTTTGCACTATGCGCTTTACTTAATACTTGTATATTTCATGCCTTCTTCTGTTGACACTTCTGGTCAGATGCAAACTGATACTGTACTCGGCAGTTCATCTCTGTGCGTGTGTGTGTGTGTGCCCGTGTGTGTTGTGGTTAAACCGGCGCTCTGTACCCAGGCAGCTGGTGTATGACCCAGGGGACCTCCGCTGTGCCAGGCTGACATTGACTGGCAAGATGGTGGATGTGGGGCCGGAGGAGGTGGAGTTTGCCCGGCGGGCCATGTTCTCCAGGTGTGTGGCGTTAATGACTGGTCCTCCGTGGGACGTGTTCTGTCTGTCTTTCCAGACGTGACAAACTAAGTCGTGCGACAACGCGTGAATGTGGTTAGTCTGTAACATCAGCTCTTCTGTCCTCTCCCTCCAGACACCCCGCAATGAGGAAATGGCCAGTTGAGCACAAGTGGTTCTTCATGAAGCTGGAGCTCACACAGGTCTGGCTGCAGGATTGGGTTGGACGGGTGTCTCTCATCTCCCTTGAAGACTACTTCAAAGCCACGCCTTACTGAGACAGAGGAGAATCTTGTGCCGTGCGTAAACAGGACGGCATGTTGTCTTCTCTGGGTGGTGCAGAATGTCCTCAGACCACGTAAACATCTGACAGCTTCTGAAAGCTGATGTTCTGGACTTTTTATTTTTTTAGAGGAATAAGACACCAAAATCGAAGGCTCTAAGTTCCAAACTATTTTAAAGAGAAAGTGTTCAATTCTAGGTCTTTTCTAGAAGGTTTTACCTAGAACATGCAGAGGCCAAACAATCGCAAGACGTTGCCCCTGTATAACAATCAGTTTGCACTAACTGCTAAACATATTTTAGCTGCTCAAGGGAAAGCTATTAAAGAAAGTGAATGTATAGCTAGTAAGATGTTGGCACCATATGAGCTGTGATGTTATGATTTTTGTTGATGTTATGATTTTAGTTGACTACTGAATGATTTATTTTGTTTGCAGATGTTGTTTATCAAATGCTATCACCTTTTGCATAATCTAACGTCGTAAAGCGAGATGACGACTAATCAAAGGAGGCGCAGGGCTGGTTGACACAGATGGACTCTGGTTTGAAGTGTTCTTGAGTGCTGCTTACTAACAACTCACATTTCTTTAGTTTGCTCTGATGCTGTTTGAGTCAGAAGGAGATTTCAAAATGGTTGGTGTTATTGTTGTATAATCTAAAGATGTTATAGATTGTATGAATACTGTGGACACACTATGCTTGAAACATAATACAAAAGATTTGGTCAAATAATGAGTTCACTATTAATTTTATGTTGACTTTTTCCAGCTGCTGTTCAGTTTGAACACAAGGTGGCGCAGTTTACACGTTAAGACAATGCATGACTGGTCATTACAAATGTAGTCCTGAAGTATGTATTGCAAATTTTTTAGAGATATATTGAAGACGTATTTTTTTATTGCGGTTTTGATTCACTCATGAGAGAATCGCGCGTTTAACAAGCTTGAATGATTCCCCAAATTATGCACTGCGCAAGTTTGGGGTGTGTTGACCCTCCGCAACAAATGGCGTATTGAATGGGCGGCGCCTCGTGTATTGACCGACAGTTGGCGACCGTACCGCTTCGTCGTTACGTTTGATTCGGTGAACAAGGACTTTTCCAAGCGGTGAATATATCTGTCAAAACAAATTTGGCGTTCTTCAACAGTTTACTGGAGGGTAAGTGCGCCAACCATCGTTCTTATGGGGTGAACAGTCCTTTACGTCGATATCAAGGGGCTAACAAGCTACAGTAGCTAAAGTTTAGCTCATAATTTCCTGTTAAAGAATCAAAAACCTTTTGTTTTCTGTACGGTACAACTACTGTGCAGTCTGGGATACTAGCTACACTAAATGGCTACAGTAAATATACGGCATAGTTATAACCAGCTCAGAGTGTTCATGTCTCTGATCAGACAGGTAGTTAGTCTGTAGCAGGCAATAAAATAACTAAGGCCAATCTCTTAATACCTATTTTAAAAGTTATTTTTCGATGGCACGTTAGTCAACTAATGCCCACATCGTGGGCTGGTTCCCAACAGACTAACCTCCAATAGAGGCTCCATATAAATTCGTCAGTTAACGTGGGCTACATACTTGTTTTACTAGTGTCAATGTTTGCATTGGGAAATCAAAATACTGTATATCTATCAATGTAGATGTGCCTGTTAGTCTGAATCAAAACAATTAATTACGTTGCTCTCCTGTTATCCACAGAATCACAAGTGTGCAAGTTCAAGGAGGCGTCAACACGTCGGTTCAGTTCCTCCATCGTTATCTGTTCGTGTAGTGAGTGGAGCGAAATAGTCGCACCGCCCAGCCATGCTCGCATCACCGGGGGAGTGTAGAACGCGCAGAAGCCTCGGACTAAGAACGACTGCCTCGTGACTGACAACCCAGAGGGTGGAAGAGCGAGATCAACAGTCACGTACTTAGACCGTACTGAGTGTGGACTCGTAACAATACACGGTACAGAGGAGGGAGACGTCCATCCACAGGTCTAGCTAGCTAATCTGTTTTTCTTCTAACATCCGTTCCTTCAACCAGTCCCTAGGCGAGGTGAGCTGCCGCACGCACGCGCTTCCGCCCGGACTGACTACTCGGAATTAGAGAGAGGCACGGCAGCTCCCGGGTCCCCACGCTTCGTGGAGAGAATCGCTGAAATGAGATGAGGCTCAGAAATGGAACGGTTGCCACCGCAATCATATTCTTCACGTCGTTTCTCAGCTTGTCCTGGTACACAGCCTGGCAGAATGGTAAAGGTAAGCAAGAACATGGCTGTTAGCTTACCAGTTGGAAGGGTCCACCGCTCCGCTACAGCAATTCAAGAACCGACAGCTGGAAAACCTAGCTACCTATTTAACAGCTGTTTGTTGTCACGGGTTTAAGGAAAGCAGGATGACAGTAGTTAGCTAGCAGCACCTTTTCTATACAGACATAGAGCAACAGAAACACTGTCTAATATGAACAGGCTTCATGGGAGGCTTCCTCATAACCTGGACATAAGCAGGATATTGACACAGATAGCTACAGAACAGTGTTTTCTCTGTCGTGTAAACCTTGTCTCAAGCAGTCACGCAAACCCTGTTAGTCAACACAGCCACTATTCCAAGTTGGTGTGATTGTACCTGGGTTGTCCAAAGAAAAACCCAACTTCACTTTGTCCATGCTTTGTTATAGACCTAATTTATAAGGTATCACATTTTAGTTTGACATTGTTCTACACACAATAGACAAATACAGTAGACAGTAGGACAAAGCAAAAACACATGTTGGTGTGCCTCTGCTCGCCTTAGAGTCATTGATTTGGGCAGTTTCTCCCATGTTTCCTTGTAGATGCTCTCAATCTCAGATTGGATGGGGAGTGTCAGTGAACTGTGATCTTCAGGTCTCCCCACAGATATCCAATGGAGTTCCAGCCCAGGCTTTGGCTGGGCCACTCAAGGTCATTAACAGATTTTTCTTGAAGCCAGCTGTTGGCTGTTTCAGTTTGTTGTCATTTCAGTTTGTTGTCATTCTGAAAGCAAGAATCCTGCGTCAGTCTGAGGGTCCTGTAGCCTAAATCAGGTTTTCTTCACGGTTGTATTTTGCGTAGTTCATCAGTTCATCCTTCCCTAAATCTTGACCAGAGCTTGGTTCATGGGTCCTCCAAGTCCCTGGCGCTGAGACAAATCTCCAGGTAAGGTAGTCCCACCAGCTTGCTTTGCTGTAGGGATGGTAACAGTCAGGGGATGAGCAGGTCCTATTTTTTGACAGACGCACTTGTGGATTTCAGCTTGTTCATAGTCCTATGACAAAATGACTGAACTCTTATGTACCTGAGATGTTTTCAATACATTTGCACACATTTCTTAAAATTCGTTTTACAACAGTGTTTTGAAGTCCATCTCTCATTAAATGCAAATTAATCCATTATGTTTACAGGCAGCTGTATTTCCCTCTCCAGTGGCGATGAATGTTAGTGTTGTTATTTAGCTTTGGTTGTCCGGTCAGGTAGGTTGAGACGCTCACCATTCTAACAGGCTACTGAACAAACAGGTTTACTTCTCTGTTGAAGTGGTCCTATTTCTTCTCACCAATAAAAAGAAAACGATTACATTTGTTCAGCTTGTTTCATGCTGATTTTATGTTTTTTTCAAATCACAAACTGCAAGTCTACAACAAATACATAAAAAATTCTCAAAGTTTGCAGCTGGTCCTATCTGACATCTCTGTTGCGTAAACTAAGTTTGCTGATTATTATCAGATCTTTTAGGTTGCAGTATCAGCTTGGGGTTTTTTATGTTTGAGATTGATCACAGTGAACATTCCACCACATTAATTATGTTTGTATCACAAATGGCCCGCAATGCTCTGCCAAACGACAGCCACTGCGTTTTGAGTGCAACCCACCCAGCTAGCAGAGTTGAGTACACAATCGATACTCTCTTGCTCCTGTGTTTTGACAGACCATCGCTCAGCAGTCAGTTGCTGAGTTTGACCGTCTAGTTATTGATTAGACAGTTTTTACGCACCACAGCTGATGTCATATTAAAGTGTGCTGTGTGCCTCACTAATATGCCTAATTTGATGATGCCGTGGTACCAGCATTGTGGCCTCTGTCTCTGGCTGTGGTCTTTGTCTTGGTCTCCTTTCTCTCCCTAGTCTTGTCTATTTTGCTGATTTTTTAATCCCTCTTCATCAAGGTCTGTCTCATCTCAAGGCCTCTCCTCTTAGTGTCTTTTTTAATTCTACTTGGCCTCAGGCCAGTGGGTCCCTGTGAAGTGCCGTGTCTGGACCCTTGGTGGTAGTGGTCCCACTGGGTCTCGCCAGGTGCTTTGAGGCTCATGTTCCTTGGACTGTGTCGTGTACCGCTTCGTTCATTTATTTAAAATGTAAGCAATTTGGTGATCATTCATTTTTTGTGTGTGTGTGTTGCATTGCAAAAGTTGTTTCTCTGCTGGGTGTTATTGTGTAATCTTTCCTGTCTGGGTGTTGCACACTGAGTCTTGTCAAGTGATTCTGAATAAGGGCTCTGAATCAAAGCTGCTCGTTGGCGTTCTGCTTGGGCACTTCTCTGAATATAGATCTCCAACAGCCGTATATTCCTCAGCTGTGTGATGAACTAGAATTTCAAGAGACCCTGTCAGTATTTAGCCATTCATATTCTTTATCAAGAGGCCAGACGTTTGTTTATCACACTCATATTTTGTAGAAAAAGACCATGCTTCTTTATCAGACTCCTACTGTGCCTACTGATGAATGTGACCCCCAAAGTTGGGGGAGAGGAGAGGGAGAGAGAAGGGAGATAGCTGAGAGGCAGGAGAAAAAGGTGGGAGAGTCTCTTCCCTTCTCTTCATCTGTGGGTATGTTTCTCCTCTGAGTGCTGCTCCATTGTTACTTGCCAATTCACTGTGAACACAATGGTCCAAAAATAGAGAAAGACGTCATTATGGCCAACATGCTACTGACTGTGATAAGACAGGAATTCTTCTGCTGCTTAGAGGGACAGTGCTAGAGGTGTGTGTGTGTGTGTGTGTTTGGTGGTATATTTCTTGGTGGTATATTTTCTTATATTGAGCGAGAGAGACTCTTGCCAGATGCTTGCAAGTGGCCCAAAGAGAGAGGAACTCAAGAAAGACTGTCTGAGAGAGAGGCCACAGGGGAGTAGGGGGGGGGGAGAGAGCGAGAGATGCCTCGAGGGAGGGATGGTGGGAGGCATGCAGGGAGAGGGGGAGGCAGGGTGAGAGCTGACAAAAGCCTTGGCCCTGAATTGCTGGTGAAGTGGTTGTCTTGCATTTCAGGATGAGACATGAACCCTGTTTGGTGGAGATGTCGTCCTACCTCATGTCCTCTAGATTAACAGGATCAGTCGTGCACAGTCTCCATGTTAGCCGGAAGTAACACAACTTTCCCCTTCCCAAGCTGTATGTGTGTTTGTGCGAGTGCTTACACACTACTTCTTATTCATCCCATATCCGTCTCTGCATTCTGCTCCATTCCCACATTCTAACTCCTGATCAGGGAGAAAAATGGCCCCGTTGTCGGAGACTTACGGTTGAAACGCTGTAGTCTGACTGACCTGTCAACATGGTTCCTATTGTTGGGTCACACTTTCTGTCTCGCTCACGCTGTCTCACTCGTGCTGCCTCTCAGTTTCAATTTCCAAAGCTTTATTGGCACGACAACAGCAACACATACACAATACAATAAAAAAAGTATTATTAGGCCTTCAGCTGGCTGTCCCTGAGGATATGGCTGGTGGTCATATGTTTGGCTGCTAAAAGTGCACATTTAGATTTTTCTCCTAATAAGTATAGCGTTTTTCCCCTTTATTTCTAATGCATTTTGGGGAATATGTTGTCTCTAATTTCTTTATATTGGTCACAATGTAATAAAAAGTGCAGCTCTGTCTCCACCTCACCTCATCTGTCTCTCACTCTTGCTGTCTCTCTCTCTCGCACGCTGTCTCTGTGTTTGTGTCTGGGTGTGGTGATGCCAATTACAGTAATTTTAGGATGCTATGGAAGGAGGTTTGAGGGGAGCATTGTAGAAGGAGCAGGTTGAGTTGGTAGGAGACCTGAGGAGCACGTGTAGAAGGATCAGGTTGAGATGGAAGGAGACCTGAGGAGCATGTGTAAAATGGTTAGGACTGTTTTAAACACCATGGAAACAAGGCAACAGACTCACAAACCGTTACCAAATGTTGTCATGGATACAAAGGCCTACACATAGCAGTGAAGACATGAGACTGGGAGCCAATCAGAGAATGGGCTGCAGTTAAACTACTGTTTAATGTCGGCACTGTAACCAAAATGTTTACTGGTTCCAATCCCAGAGCCAAAGAAATGACACATTTTTATTCTGCCCTTAAGCAAGGCACTTACACCATAATTGCTCCTGTCGCTCATGATAAGAGCATTTGCAAAATTACTAAAATGGAATGCGAGAGCAGCCTGCAGAGAATTGGAGTGAGGATTAGTGGGAAATGAAAGTGGGAAGGGAAAACTGTCAAGCCTGAAAAGCCTCGGCTGAAAATTCATGCTTGCAGTGGTGATATTTGTTAGCTGACAGTGGTTTCCAACCTTTTTCAGTTACTGTACCACCAATAGAATATTGCTCTGCTCAGAGTACCCATGAGTACCCCTGGTTAGGAACTATTGACCTAAGACACCTACAGGCAAACAGTATGTGGCCTTTTGATTGTAAATTTACATGAGACCAAATAGGTTGAGCTTTGTTTCAGTGGTCAAGGGCAGCCTTGCTGGGTAGTGAAAATGCTGCTATTTTTTACTGGGAAGCACTGATAACAATGTTTGGTCATCTTTCTGACTGTCACAAAAATCAGCACAATGAATTGAATAACTATAGACAATATGATGATAAAATAAATTTGCATTCTCTTTCTGTCCTTTTACATTCAGTGCCTGTATGTAAACTTACCAACACTAAGTGTAATTTTACATTCCGTTTTAGAATTGGGGTTACTTTAAAGTTTAGGCATTACAGGTTAGGTTTAGGCATGGGGATAGGAAACACATTTCTGGATTTCCCTCATCGTCTAGGAAAAGAGGTGTCTGTTGTGTGTGTGTGTGTGTGTGTGTGTGTGTGTGTGTGTGTGTGTGTGTTTCTATCCTCATTGGAACATGGTCCTGACAGCACACCAACACCAGTGGGACCTATGTCCTCATTGGAACATGGTCCTGACAGCACACCAACACCAGTAGGACCTATGTCCTCATTGGAACATGGTCCTGACAGCACACCAACACCAGTGGGACCTATGTCCTCATTGGAACATGGTCCTGACAGCACACCAACACCAGTGGGACCTATGTCCTCATTGGACCCTAAATCCAGGTCATCCCTACCAATCATCAGGAAATGGCTAACTGGCATTATTTTTTTGAAAAGTGTCCCTATGGGGGTGAATTTCAGACAAAATCAGTGTGACTTTTTTGAGCCGGAAGGCAAAGCTCTCAATATACCGGTCAATATTTCTTCCTACCCTCACCTATGGTCATGAAGGCTGGGTCATGACCGAAAGAACAACATCGCGAGTATAAGTGGCTGAAATGGGTTTCCTCAGAAGGGTGGATGGCTTCTCCCTTAGGGATAGGGTGAGAAGCTCAGCCATCCGTGAGGAACTCGGAGTAGAGCCGCTGCTCCTTTGCATCGAAAGGAGCCAGTTGAGGTGGTTCGGGCATCTGGTAAGGATACCCCCAGGACGTCTCCCTAGGGAGGTGTTCCAGGCACGTCCAGCTGGGAGGAGACCTCGGTGTAGGCCCAGGACTAGGTGGAGAGATTATATTTCGACACTGGCCTGGGAACACCTCGGGATCCCCCAGTCAGAGCTGGCAAATGTGGCTCGGGAAAGGGAAGTTTGGGGTCCCCTGCTGGAGCTGCTGCCCCCGCGACCCGATACCGGATAAGCGGATGAAGATGAGATGAATATAGGCTACAGTAAACCTTTAGGCCTATCATTTCTTATTTTCCACAGGTATCTGTGTAATTTAGGCAGAAGGCTATATGTGAATATGGTTTAATATTCAACAGTACTACCCAAATGACCAAAATGAGTGGCTACTTAAAAAAAAATGATCAGGTCTGAAAATCAACAAAGGGAATCTGTATAGATGCATCTGACATTTTGCCAGACCAATCATAATCCACATTACCCATAGCCCTTGATTAAGGACAAAGGCAATGTATTTACATTTTGTATCCATCCTTAATCATCCCGAGTAATATACATGTCAAATTACATCTCTAGCATCTTCCTAGTCACTGTACCATCCCAAAATATGGTATCATGTTCTTACTGCCATTCATAACTCATTAAATTGGCTACTTTTCTCACCTATGACCCTCACTGAAGCCACTTCCTGTTATCATAGGAAACTAATTAAACATACCATCTTTAGGGAATACATAAATGTATTCCTGAATGCCAAGTCATTGTTTTAAAGACTGATTGATATACACAGGGGTGAAAACAGCGTTTTTTGACCGATTGCAGGGAGTGAACACTGGGCGGAAAATTCAGAAATCTGGAGATTCTGAAAATTTAATTTCCATGGTATTTCAAAGAATACAGGCATTTCCCATGCATATACAGACTACATTGTATATGCATACTTTTCAAACCAATACTGGAATCATATTTGACTCGCGGTTCTATACTGTGCTCGGATATGACCGAAGTTCCACATGTACGATATACTGACTTTACATTCAGATTGTTAAATAGAAGTAGACCTATTTAGGCAATTTAATGGAGATGCGCCAAGAACCCATGAAATCCCCATCCATAGGCCTATCATAATGTTCTTTGGTTTAAAAAATATAAATCTGCAGTCCAGGACCATTATTGTCTGGTCATGTTTTTAGTTGTATTTATTTATTTTAGCCTATCTCTTTGTTATTAATATCCACTTGTGTCAGTTTTGCAATGATTCATCATGCCAGAGAACAATTCCACTTCTCCGGAGTCCAGTGGTGGTGTGCTTTGCACCACTCCAGCCAAAGCTTGGCCTTGCTCATGTTCATGTGAGGCTAGCGTACAGCTGCCATTTCATGAAGCTCCCAACGTGAAGCTTGGGGCTGATGTTGCTTCCTGAGGCAGTTTGATACTCTGTGGTGAGTGATCCACAGATGATAGGCGACCCAGCTCTGTGAGTTTCGTGGTCTACCACTTTGTGGCTGGGATGTTGGCGCTCCTAGATGCATCCAGTTCCCAATCAGGTCACTTACAGTTGCCAGGGGACATCTAGTAGGGCAAAATACTGTAACAGCCATTTACTTACCACAATGGTGTGCAGAAGCGCCTACTACTGTAGCGTACAACACCAGAAATGATTTAGGCTGTTGTGGAGGCAAAAGGTGGTCGTACCCAATACTGGACAATACTAGGTCGTACATTGTAGATTAGCCTATACAAGTATCTTTATGCAGTCTACATTATGGAAGTTATTTTGTGCATACATACGTCTGCACAATGTATTCTGATCATGACATGCAGTCCTCAGATTTACTGGGTTAATAGGTTTGGCTGGCTACAACAGTTATGACATATGCGGTCCCCATTAGGACCAACCCCTCCCCCAACACTCTGACGTTCTGCAGCCTCGTGCGTGTATTAGGCGGGAGGCACGATCTCACATTCCTGTCCCCTCACTCTAGTTGTGGGTAGTTTCCCTGGCAGGTCGTTCTTTGGCTTTGACCATTTATGGAAACTTGTTAAGTTAAATTATTTTTTATTAGTTAGCTAGCTGTAACAGTCATCACATATAGGATTGCTAACTTAGTGGCTGACGTTAACAATTTGGTTAATACTACGTTTTAGTTATCTGCATGGATGCTAGCTAGTGTTGCACAGTAGTAGCTAGCTTGTCACATTAAGTCAAAAAACTTGCAAAATCTTCAAAACGACTGGAGTAATGTGCTTATGTATGTTTAAAGTGATTTTGCTAAATGGGTGTATTGTGTAATATTTTGTTTTTGCTTTAGTTAGCTAGCTATCTACTGTATTGTATATTATCATTTGAAAAGCAAGCTAATTATGTTAGCAAGATTGTGGCCATTTGCACGTTCCCATGTGCCTGGGCGCCCATGTTTTGTTACTGTAATGGTACCATGTTATATGTCTCGGCTATCTAGTTAAATCTTTGATCTGTTTAGTAATGTGCTAAAAAAAAGTAATATAAGTGACGCTACACCATAAAACCATTTTGACACTGTAATTTGACCAACCTACCTAAAAGTAGCATAATGCGTTAATAGTATTTGTTTTAATAAATCTATAAATCTACTGTACTGCACATACTGGTCATATAATAAGAATATCATCAAAAAGTTGATTTATTTCAATTCCATTCAAAAAGGGAAACTTGTATAATGAGTACATTCATTCCACACAGACTGATATATTTCAAGTGTTTATTTCTTTTAATTTTGACGATTATAACTGACAACTAATGAAAACCCCAAATTCAGTATCTCAGAAAATTTGAATATTGTGAAAAGGTTCAATATTGAAGACACCTGGTGCCACACTCTAATCAGCTAATTAACTCTAAACACCTGCAAAGGCCTTTAAATGGTCTCTCAGTCTAGTTCTGTAGGCCACATAATCATGGGGAAGTCTGCTGACTTGACAGCTGTCCAAAAGGCGACCATTGACACCTTGCACAAGGAGGGCAAGACACAAAAGGTCATTGCTAAAGAGGCTGGCTGTTCACAGAGCTGTGTCCAAGCTCATTAATATAGAGGTGAAGGGAAGGAAAAGATATGGTAGAAAAAAGTGTACAAGCAATAGGGATAACCGCACCCTGGAGAGGATTGTGAAACAAAACCCATTCTAAAATGTGGGGGAGATTCACAAAGAGTGGACTGCAGCAATTTTATTTTCCAACAGGACTTGGCACCTGCACACAGTGCCAAAGCTACCAGTACCTGGTTTAAGGACCATGGTATCCCTGTTCTTAATTGGTCAGCAAACTCGCCTGACCTTAACCCTATAGAAAATCTATGGGGTATTGTGAAGAGGAAGATGCAATACACCAGACCCAACAATTCAGAAGAGCTGAAGGCCACTATCAGAGCAACCTGGGCTCTCATAACACTTGAGCAGTGCCACAGACTGATCGACTCCATGCCACGCAGCATTGCTGCAGTAATTCAGGCAAAAGGAGCCCCAACTAAGTATTGAGTGCTGTACATGCTCATACTTTTCATGTTCATACTATTCAGTTGGCCAACATTTCTAAAAATCATTTTTTTGTATTGGTCTTAAGTAATATTCAAATTTTCTGAGAAACTGAATTTGGGATTTTCATTAGTTGTCAGTTACAATCATCACAATTAAAAGAAATAAAAATGTTATCAAATATATCAGTCTGTATGTAATGAATGAATATAATATACAAGTTAACATTTTTGAATGGAATTACTGAAATAAATCAACTTTTTGATGATATTCTAATTATGACCAGCTCCTGTATTAGCAATACAATACACTCGTTATTGGTCCCTGTTGTATTCATGACTCACTGTGAGTTCTGGTAAATGTGCTTTAGAATGTTTATGTTGCAATATATTCAAACTGGTGGCGATTACACTATTTTGTAGACATGCGGAAAAACCAAGGTGGATGTTCACCCAGAGGTAATATATCCAGCCCAAACTTGTTAGGACACACTGTCTTTAATGTACATGATACCCTAACAGTGAATTTAAAAACACGATAATTTCACCCCTACGTTATTATTGGGCCACCATTGAGAATTGAATTCAATTATAATGATCAGATTTTTGAAAATCAGTCAGGGTTTGATTTTTATTGTGAGAATCGACCCCTGAGTAGCAGGGGGGATGTGACAGTAATACAGTCACCACAACTGCACAATGACCCTCATCATTTTGGGTTGGGTCCCAGAAATCTGTTTGCAACAATTTTCCCTACTCTTTTTCAGGTGACATATACATTACACTATGCAACATTACTGTTGTCAGTGTGTTGTATCCTAAATGAGCAATTCTTTATTTTGTCCTAAAAGGACCCTCAAGGCCAAAGAATGCACTACCAGCCAGTGATGCTGATGATACTCTAATCCCGCATTTCCATTGGTGCCAAATACTGGTGTTTTACCCTAAAGTCCAGATTTCCACTGACACAGCCAGGGCCGAGTAGCCCGGCTCTCACTTGGTCTTTAGGACTTCGGGCGGAGTTTGCGGATTGACACCTTACGTGGTGTGAAAACGCGGCATGTTGTTTTATTCGAATGGCAATGTGTATTGTTTGCTTTTGGCTTCTCGTAATGGTTTTCATCTGATCTAACAAACAGACTCCTGATATAATAAAGAAAATGAAGCAACAGTACAGGGAAGCAAAGACTGAGAACGTAAAGAGTTGGAACGACTGAAGGTCTTATGATGCCATTGACTTAATAGAAAAACGTCTTGCTGAGACTGAGAACCTATAACAACACAAAATTACCTCAGAATTCTCCCAGATCTTTCTATTGAAGGTAGTTTTGCCAAAATACTTAATACTAAATTAAACAATGGGAACATTGGTTTAATTGCAGTGTCACAAGTGTAGGTGAAGGAGCCGGTTGCTGGAGTTTTAGGAAGAAATTAGTTTTATTACTTAAGTCAATTAATCAATCAAATGTATTTATAAAGGCCTTTTTACATCAGCAGTTGTCACAAAGTGCTTTTACAAAAACTGTGCCCCCCCCCCCTTAAATCCGTGGTACCAAAAGTATAGTGGAAACCGAAAAGTCTGGAGCCAACATTTGCATAAATCTCCATTGTAGCCCTGCTACCAGGATTAAGCACCAGTGGAAACACAACATCATTAATGTCTTTTCACAGCTTTTTGCTTTATTCTGACATACCAAAGGAGGAAGGAAGCAGTATATCAATGAGCTATAGGGGTACCAACAAATTTGAGCACGTCTGTATTAGAGGTAGACCGATTATGAATTTACAACGCCAGCACAGATCATTGGGAGAACAAAAAAGCTGATTACAATTAATCGTCCGATTATCATGTTCATTTGTCATTATAAAAAACAATAATGACAGTTTCAACAATACTGAATTACATTTTTTAATGTTATTTAATATGAACATTGATTCAGCCTGAACAAAATATGAGAAGAGCTTGGAGCAGAAAGTATAAGTTATAATTAAATGTGTTTTTTTTAATCAACTTGATAGAAGTAATAACGCAAATAGAAAGTAAATGCAAACAATTGTTTTCCAAAGCTTTTTTACTTTTCTGTTTGAAAGGTGCTATTCCAAACTGGAAAGTATGTTTTAATGTAATTTGAGTAAGAAGGAATATGGTAAGACCTATTAACTGTTTTTATTTAGGTTTGTCACATACAAAGCGGAGAAAATGGAACTGTGATGAAATCCAGGCGATGGAAAAGAAGCTGATCCATTGAATCAAATCTGGCAAATCCTGGGAAAATCAGTGTGTTGCATGCATTGAGGCATTTCCTGATGCACTTCGAGAGAGAAGTTGGGAAGCCATTAAGTTGTATGTAAAAAATACATATTGTAGACGGTGTTTTAAATGGTAATAACCCACAACCAATGTGTTATGACTGGACTGCCCAGATCATTCCAGTTGTAATTTTTTTTAAACAAAGTAGTTACTGAAACTTATAGCAAAAGTTTGGTTAAGCAGTGAGAAAACAACCTATTTGGCCCCTCTTTACTTTACTGTGCAATGTCCAAATTATCTGTTTATTCTGGTGCCTAGCAAAATAAAGTTGGATCAGTATAGATCTTGTTTGTAGACCCTTTAGAAAGTGCTGTACCTGTAAGGCACCTATTAGTAAGGTCTCCTCATGATGTAGCAAAAGTGTGTGTGTGTGTGTGTGTGTGTGTGTGTGTAATCTCTGAGAGTGATTTAACTGTGCGCTGCTGCAGTTCTTTGAATAGCTTTTAGCTCAACCTCTGATGAGATGGAGATGTTTAATTTCCATCACTGAAGGTGAGCGACCTGGTTCTCCATAATGCTAGTCTGTGATTGATCTGCTAGATGCACTTCTGGCTGGATGGAATGAGGTCACCTCCGAGTTAGAAACACATTAAATGGACTAGGGAAGGTAGAATGCTAGTGCTTCTAAAACAGGTGAAAGAGTGATAATGATTACTCAGTCCACATGATAACCTGGGCAAAGCAGATTATTTCCAAGGAATGTGTAAATGATCACAACTGTGGTAACTGGCAGATTGCATGTTAGGCAATAGTTACTGAATTTATATGACACACTTTGGACACGCTCCAACAATTCTACCAGTCCAGAGATATTTTTAAAATACTGCTCTGGAGCTTTAGAGGTGAGCTTGCTGCTATTTCTGTCGGCAACAAAGTGTTTTTTCTGCAGAGTCAGAAATATGGGCAGATGTTTGGTCACCTAGCAACCTGCCTAGCAATCTCCCTAGCAACATATCAGTGTTCTGGCAGCAGAGGTCACCGGAAGTTTAACCCTTAGGATGAGTCAACTGGGAGATGTGGTAATAGTCAGGATGTCGGGGATGTGTAACTGTCATATTAACTTGGGGTTTAGTGGCTGAATAACAGTCTTCTCTCAATTCAGTTGAAATTGCTTTATTGGCGAGATGTTATTATTTATACAAGACGGTCAACTTGTACTTGCAATCCTAATTAGGCCTGGCTCTTTTAAAAAGAAAAGATCGGAATATACACCCATCAGCCATAACATTATGACCACTGACAGGTGAAGTTAATAACACTGATAATCTCGTTATCATGGCACCTGTCAGTGGGTGGGATATATTAGGCAGCAAGTGAACATTCTCTCCTCAAAGTTGATGTGTTCGAAGCAGGAAAAATGGGAGGTCATAATGTTATGGCTGGTTGATAATGGAATAAGACAGGTTTGTTGGTCTTTAATAAGCTATCCCAAAAGGATGTAGCCTGTTCTTATCTAGGTCTTTAAAACCTTGAGTAATGGTCTATTTGTGGAAAGGACATACTCTAATTCTTTAATATTTGGGACAAATTACCAGGAAATGCAGCTGTGTCTGAGGACCTGCTGGGTTTTAGTGATTACGGAGCCTTTCCTCTACAGGGAGCCATGTTTTCCAGTGTCTTTCCATCTCACAAGCAAGGCTCATCTGTCTCACGGCCAAAGCTCTGTCCTTCTCGCTGTCAATTTTCACTTCAGTTCACTTTATTGGCAAGAAACATGTACATATTGCTAAAGTACAATCAGTGTTTGAACGAAATATTAATAATAGTTTTTTGGTTCCTTAATAAAGTAAAAAAATGTATATATACGCATATAAATATATATCCGTGGTGCCCGCACCTGGCTCTCCGCGGTGCCCGCACCTGGCTCTCCGCGGTGCCCGCACCCGGCTCTCCGCGGTGCCCGCACCCGGCTCTCCGCGGTGCCCGCACCCGGCTCTCCGCGGTGCCCGCACCCGGCTCTCCGCGGTGCCCGCACCCGGCTCTCCGCGGTGCCCGCACCCGGCTCTCCGCGGTGCCCGCACCCGGCTCTCCGCGGTGCCCGCACCCGGCTCTCCGCGGTGCCCGCACCCGGCTCTCCGCGGTGCCCGCACCCGGCTCTCCATGTTCTCAGAAAGATTCCTAATACCTTTTAATGATCCCTTCAAAAATGTAGAAATGATTGTTTCAGAATGTTTGGTGTGTTTTACATGGTGCTGAGAAGTGCAGATCTGTCTCAGGTTCTATGGTGCAGTGACCACACAACGTTTCTCCTACAGGGAGACAGATTTTAATGTGTCTTCCCTTCTCAATGGCAAGGCTGTGGTCAATGAGCCTGTACTTTCTCAATGTTTTTCTGAAGTTTTTATCAGTCACCACGGTCACGTAGTTTGCCATGGTGTACTGTTGGTTTAGGGCCCGATAGCACTGCAATTTGCTTTGTGCTTGTTTTTCCCCCCCAATGGGTAATGTAGTTTTGTTTTAACTGTTTTGTAATTTGGTTAGTTCTGATTGCTTGTATGTTCTCATCCTGAGGCTTCCATGTGTTAGTAGAACAGATTTGTGAACTAAGCCCCAGGACCAAATGAATAAAGGGATCTTAGAAAACTCTGCATGCAAGGTTTCAATGGGATGTTTGTCCCAATTAGTAAAATTGTGATATGTAAGTGAATGCCACATCTCCCTGTCTCTCTCTCTTGCTGTCCCTCTAGGCTATTTCTTCATGTCTGTCGGTGTCCGTGCTGAAACATCTGTCTTACTTTAAAATGACAGCCAGGAGACACATTGCCGTGGCTGAAAGGCATTGTGGGCCCCTTACAGGAAGACATTAACCACACACACACCAAATTCTGTTTTCACTCTGTAAATAGGCATGATGCACCTAATGAAGCCCTGATGGGCGCTATCACCAAAGGCTCTTGTGTCAAATTGTGATGGCCAAACAAGGTTCCATTAGCGTTATTTTAGCAGCAGGATATTTCAGATTTTTTTATCACAATAAAAGCCCTTTAGTTAACAATCTAGTCTGTAAAAAAAGAACAGACAAGGACAACATTAGAAGGGACATCAAACATCAAATGAAAGACTAGATTGACAAACCAGACTAACTATATTGCCTTATATTTCAATTATGGCTTTTATTTTGAAGAAGGAAATCTGAGTTAGCGCTGCTGGCATAATATCCTGCTGCTACAAGAACAGCAATTAAGGCTTGAATGGCCATCACTACTGTCGAATGTGTTGAACGTATGGAAACGGTGGGTGGAGTTTGACACCACTACCTGATTTTAAACAGGGTGTGGCCTGATACGGGACCATAGTGTGGCCCGGATCACCATAGGCCGCATAATTAATTTTATTAATGTTGAACTAAAAGAAAAAATGTTCCAATGGAATTATTGTTCCAAGCAGGCTTGGAATTTCGTCATTTTAGGGGCAAGGCCATTTGGCCTTCGGTGTCACAAATTGTTTTAGGGTACAGAGGCCATTAAGTGAAATAAGAGGATTTGGAGCTTACAAATAAAAAACTTCATACTTTGAATAATAACTTAGAATAACATGTTTTTTTCCACATAAAAAGTTCAATTATCATTGTTTCATTTCAGAAGATTTAATTGAAGCATTCACTTGACGACATCAACAGGCAACAGTATTGAGTTACGTAATGTTAAGGCTAGCTAGCCAGAAGGCTAACATGACCTCAGTTACACAAAAGGAAACCACGAACAGGGGCGACTGGTCATTAAGATGTCAACAGAAAGAACTGCAACAAATTTATTTTTCTCTCCAAGATTACTTCCTATAATTTATCATCTATGAATATAGCATCTTTCTAAAGTGCATATCATTTGTGTTAGGATTTTATTTAATGTTCATTGGTCCCTGCCTTGCTGCTTCAGACTGTGTTCTGCCGATTCCAGTTCACAGTAGTAGGACTTAGGCTTACTTAGAATTGTGCTTACTTGGAAGGGTAAATGTCGCAGCCCAAGTTGACAGTGCATACAGGCGCTCCATTGAGCAGCATAACAAACAGGTGGAGGAAACCAGGTACGTTCTCAGTCGGATCATAACGTATTAAACTGTGGGGACAATGTGAATCCGCACTGCGGGGGCACGACGAGTCAGTGGACTCCCTGAATCCTGGAATATTCAGATGCAAGACTATGTGTGAGGGCGATTAGAGACTTCAGAGCCATTATGATGTTCAGCCCATCTTCAAAGGGACATCTAGCAATGTACAAATCAAACTGTTAGACTGTATGTATGAAGTGTACAGGGAGGAGATAGCCAAGCAAGTGGACGAGACATAATTTGTTGCCAAACAGGCAGATGAGAAAACAAATGGTGGTTGTGTTGCGATGCTTGTTGCCTGACAATACAGTGACAGAGAGGTTTTTGGAGTTTGATAAAAGATGAAACTGGACTAATAGTATCAGCAAGTGCCGCAAAACGTGTTGCTGCACTTGCTGAGGCAACACAGAGACGCATTCCAAGGCCACCCACTGTACTATGGAACATTAAAAGAACTGTCAATGCAGTTTGGGAAAACCGTGCTGCTCCTGTGTATGGACAGCATACGCACACAACCAGGATGGGATGAGGCCACCATAAGTGAGGCATACGGCCTCTCAAAAAAACTCTGGGACCGAGCCTTTCTGCCGCTGCTGGATTTTTTTTTCTTCCTTATGCCAGATGTTTTATACAACACTCTGCAAAAACGGAGCATCGGTGCATCTGGGATTAGCAGTGCGCTCACCCCTTTCAAGGAGAATGTCCAGAATATGAGGAAGCCAACTGATGAATGGGCTGCCACCGTTCACGATGGAACAGACGAGCCAGGCCGACGAGTAACCATCACAGCGCCGGTGATGAAGGAGGTGATGAAGGAGGCATGCAACATAGTCATCTCCCAGGTGGTGCAGTGACCCCCTGATCGCTGCCAAGCTGGTTGACAGCTTGCTCTTCCCACAATTTGTCCTGTCATTCCCTACATCTGAGCTTGACTGTGCGGTGAAACAATGGCCTCTAGGAAACAAGGGAAAGTTGAAGTCTGAGCTGACCACTCTGTACCACCACACTGAGCTTCACACGGGTAAGACGGCCCTGTCTCTGTTAAGATCCATCCATGAGAACAACCTAGAGGAGGCTTTTGCTGAGACCGTCATTCTGCTGAAAATTATCATACCATGGGACAGCTGCATTGGCCATGTTGTCCATCGAAAGCCAGCTGATTCAGCAGCTACATGACTTAATTCCCAAAGTCATCAAAAAGTTTGCCCAGAGGAAGAACCGCCGTGCCACCTTTCTCTTCAGTGAGCCCTCAGCCTTGGTGAGTGAAAGCATATTTTATCATCCTGCCTTTGTGGTGCTGGTCCGTGCATTGGTCATATTTTTGCGCTGGATCGATTGATATAGATGGTGACAAGTGTCAGTGTGTCCATGCTTATCTATTAAGCCTGTTGTCATAGAATGGATCTGTATCCCTTAAGTTGTCTTTCCTCTTCCTTGTGGCCTTCAGTGGTGTTGAGCTCATTGCTGTTCGCGTATGGCCCTGTAGGCACATTGGTTCTGAGCTTGGTTGCGTTCCTAATTTAGGTTTGTAAATGTGACAGTGGTAATTTTACATGTGTGTGAAAGAGAAGGAGAGCAATTCACAAGAAATTCTGATCAGTTCTTGTGGTTGTTTTCAGTTGCGATCTACAAACAAACTTAAAAAACAACAAAAAAAAAAACGAACGATGACCATGAGATTTTGACAGCAGCACAGGGACAAAGGCCATGGCGGCTGTAGGGCGTGCGATAATGGTCAGGGCATCATGGCCATGGCCGTCGTGAAATTCCTATGCTGGTTCCAAGTAAGGTTGAGGAACAAATGTAAAAATGCAAACAATTCCCTTCACCTACACAAGAAAATATAATCCATTGGAATCTTTTATAATTTCACATTGTTCATTGCTTTGTTAATTTCACATGCTTGGTGATATCTATGTTAGTTTTGGTGAACTTCACCTGACATTCTCCCACAGATGCTTGTGCTGTTGTCTTTGTTGCCATGATGACCCCCTGCCCTTTTGGCTAAATCTGCCTGTCTAGTAGATTTATCCCGTTGTGCTCCTGACACAGTTTTGTGATTAATCAGCGTGCATCATTTGGTCACTGTAGCAGTTGGGGAGTGTTTATTTTTTTCACTAAGTCCGGAAGACCTCACCCAAAAGAGATCATCAGGTTCTTTGTCAGACATTACGATGAAATGATTGCGCTTATCTGCCAATGCTGTGAAAGCAGTCAGTTTGAGTCTCATTTTGGAATATGTGTATATATGAAACTAGTAGTTTTTTGCTGTGAAATCAAATGGAGAATTTTACTGTTAATAAGGCTGAGAATGACTAACTCCGGGAAAATAAACCCATCAATATATAATGACATCCTAATTAGGCCTGTCTCTTTTAGACTAATGTTTCATCACATAACACTTATGTCCTCTTCCCCCACAATATCCTGTTACTTTTGAGATCCTTTCCAGTTCTGTCATTCTCAAGCACCTTTTGATAGGTCACCGTTGTTCTGACGACCTCTAACCCCCTAGGTGTGGTCTCGTTCTTCTACCTGGACCTGGAGATGGTGCAGGCAGATTTTGGGAGCTACATACAGTGTGACTTTATTGTTATCTTTCCAGCATTGTCTTGCAGAATGACTCAGATGTGTTTTAACTGTCCTTTGGAGTTCCCTGATACAGATATACGCGTTCATCTGATTCTGAGGCAGCAAAATGTTGTCCAAACACCAGACTACCTCCACCACATTTTGGCCATTGTTGATACGTTGTCGGTACTGCGGAATGCAGTGCTTTGTCTGTTGTGTGGGGTGAAAACAACACTACAGGGTGTTGATATGGTGTTAGTACTGCGGAATGCAGTGCTTTGTCTGTTGTGTGGGGTGAAAACAACACTACAGGGTGTTGATATGGTGTCAGTACTGCGGAATGCAGTGCTTTGTCTGTTGTGTGGGGTGAAAACAACACTACAGGGTGCTGTTTTCTGGATGCTTTTCAGCCTCAGGACCCAGAAAACCTGATTTCTGATTTGAAAGGTAAATTCTTTTTTTGTCCTTTAGCGGTCCAAAACTATGAAGAGTAATTCATGCTCACAGAGCTGTGAATGAATTAGTGAGACAGATCAATAATGAAACGATGCGTTTGGTTGCAGTAATTGCAACAAAAGGTGGGGCAACTAGTTACTGAGTATACACAGTCAACCACCTTTTGACATTTGCTGTTGCATAACTTTATTAATTAAATAAGTACAAATATAGTAATCTTATCTGTCAGTTCAGTTCATTTAAAGCTTCGTGGTTGAATAAAAAAAAAGAAAAGAAATAAAATACAAATAAATTAAAGTTTCACAAGTGATTAATGCCTGTTTGCGACTCTCCATTTCCCTCCCTCTCCTTTTCTCTTCCTGTCCTTTTCTCTGAGGTTGAGAACAGTTTAACAGCCAGTTCACTTAACCCCACCCACCCATTCATCCTGCACCCGCCGTCATCAGCAGTCATGAACACAACGTCAGCAACTTAGAAAAATACCCAGGGTCCTTCTCGTAGCAGGAAGGTGGAGGACCCTGCAAAGTCATCTTCCAGGGAAATCAGGAGTCAGTGGTTTCCACGTGGGCTGTAGTGGCACTGATCCTGAACTTGCGTAAAGGATGTTGGCCCTTCTGTTTTTCAGCATGTTTTTTCCAGAGTGACGCGTTAATGCAGGTTTCTTCAAGCTGTTACACCAAAAAGTGTTTCATTCTTCAAGCTGTGGTGTTGGCCTATACACATTCAAGTGCTTTTATCCGTAACGTTTTATATTTAAAAGTCGTCAAGTTTGTTTGAATGCCCCCACTGTTCACCATGTGCTCTTGTTTTATGTGCTTGTACGGGTGAAAGAAACCTTTACATTTGAGGTTCATCCTCGGCTGTGCTGCTTAAGTTGGTATTTCACTTTGGGGGGGTGTTTCCTGTCGGGGTGGGGTGGGGTGGGTGTTCTCAGAATTATGAAAATTAGGGCAAGTGTGAACCTTTGGTTGGTCTTCAATAAATTAGTAATATTTATTTAGGCCCGGGGGGTTATGGCTAGGGCTGGGGGGTTTGGGGTGTTTGGGGTTTGGGGGGTTAGGGCTAGGGGGTTTGGGGGGTTAGGGCTAGAGGGGTTTGGGGGGTTAGGGCTAGGGGGTTTGGGGGGTTAGGGCTAGGGGGTTGGGGGGGTTAGGGCTAGGGGGTTTGGGGGGTTAGGGCTAGGGGGTTTGGGGGGTTAGGGCTAGGGGGTTGGGGGGGTTAGGGCTGGGGCTAGAGGGGTTAGGGTCAGGGGTTTAGGGTTTGTCCTTAGGGATAGATTCAGGATTTAAGTTGGATTTTTGCGAATAGGTTTATTTTTAGGGTCATGTGTTAGAGAATATGTTTATGTATTTTATCCTTTCAGAGTTTATTAATTTTTTTCCAATCCTTTCTTAGTTCTCCTGGGGTGGGTGCCCCGCCTGGCTGGGGTGGGTTCTCCGCCTGGCTGGGGTGGGTTCTCCGCCTGGCTGGGGTGGGTTCTCCGCCTGGCTGGGGTGGGTGCCCCGCCTGGCTGGGGTGGGTGCCCCGCCTGGCTGGGGTGGGTTCTCTGCCTGGCTAGGGTGGGTTCTACTTCATTGATTGGTGTTTTCTGTCGTGGTGTGCTGCTGCTTAGAACGGGCTGTTTGTCTTTGACCAGCATTTCCTGTACAGCAGCACCATTTCCTGTGTAGTTCCTGGGCAGACCCATGGAAATGAATATACTGGGTTACTTGTGGAAAGAGTAATTCAGTTTGTGTGGGTGGGGCGGGGCGGGGCGGGGGGGGTGGATATAAGTCTGGTACGGATCCATACTACAGAGTCTATGGTAGATTTAATACAGTCTGGTACTGATCCATACTACAGAGTCTATGGTAGATATAATACAGTCTGGTACTGATCCATACTACAGAGTCTATGGTAGATATAATACAGTCTGTTACTGATCCATACTACAGAGTCTATGGTAGATATAACAGTCTGTTACTGATCCACACTACAGAGTCTATGGTATGTTCTCGGCTTTGATGTTCATGCACACTACGGCTCACTGCTTGGCCTTCTCTGTTGGGCAACATGTGTGTTTCAAGGGCATACCAGGGCGTCAAAAACATCAAACTGTCCCCTCATCATGTAGTCAGTGGACATGTCATCATGTCTGGCACCACAGCCCTTCCACAGTCTGTCTGGGTTCTTGGAACACTCAGTATTCTGTTTGCCATTAGTTTATCCAGGTTCTTGGAACACTCAGTATTCTGTTTGCCATTAGTTTATCCAGGTTCTTGGAACACTCAGTATTCTGTTTGCCATTAGTTTATCGAGGCTCTCTGAACACTCAGTATTCTGTTTGCTATTAGTTTATTTCGAGGCTCTCTGAACACTCAGTATTCTGTTTAGCTGTTACAGGACTATTAGCCTCCTGACTTCTGATCTGTTATTTTAGTTCATATGTGATGGTAATTATCTTCTGCTTTGACCTAATGTTGAAACAAAGACAATAACTCTCCGGTTCTCTGTCTATAGAGAAGTTGGTAGCTTATCAGAGGGAGTTCCATGCCCTGAAAGAGCGCCTCCGTGTGGCTGAACACCGGACACTGCAGCGCTCCTCTGAGCTCAACAACATCCTGGAACAGTTCAGGAGGGCCATCGCTGAGACCAACGGCAGCAAGGATCCTCTCACCAACTTCTCCGGTAACACGCCGGGAATGAACTCACAGACTAGCTTCTCAGGTCATTGATCTCACACAAAGACCCATTCAAGCAAAAACCCCACCCTTAATGGGAACTCTGCAAAGGGCTGAGTGGTATCCTGCTAATAGAGATGAGAGGTGGAGAATTATAAACCTCCAACTGGTAGAAGGGTTAAGGATTTTGGGGATTTTTATTAGAATCCCTGTCAGCTTCTGCCAAAAGCAGAGGTTTCTCTTTGAGGGAAGCATGAAAATATCAGTCATGTCGCAACTGTGAATAGGCAGGTGAATAGACAGAACTGCAGTTTTATTATATCCAGTCATTAAATCCATAGCAACCAACATTGGAAAGTGCATACATTTACACACTGGTCCCCTATTGGAATCAAACCCACAACCTTGGCGTTCTTAGCCCCATGCTCTACCAAAAGTTCTGTTGGACAACTATAGTCCTTCAAAAACATTACAATCCATTACATCCCATCCCCTCTGCCCCCTAAACCTGTGACCCTGAGTCCTTATTTGTAACTCTTCATAACTTCTACCATTTTGTAATTCCCCCCCCGTCTCTTTGTCAGATGAGACCCAGAAGCTGCTGAAGGAGCTGGCCAATAGGAAGCCTCTCCAGGTGCCAAACATCTATCACCACCTGCCCCACCTACTCAACAATGAGGGCAGCCTGCACCCTGCTGTCCAGGTCGGCCTGGGGCGCACAGGAGGTGACGCAGACACACACACAGCCTTTCTTCCCGCCCTCCTTGACCCTGGTCCTGGCTGGTGTGTTTTCTCTGCTATAGTGTGTTGGATTCTGTTACATTGGTAGGGTGGGTTGGGTGTTCGTAGGGGGTGGGTGTTTTTAGGGGGTGGGTGGGTGGATGTGGGTGGCTTGGTTGGTAGGGTGTGTGGGTGGGTTGGTAGAGTATTGGAGGATGGGTTGGTAGGGTGTGGGTGGGTTGGTTGATAGGGTGTGGGTTGGTTGGTTGATAGGGTGTGTGGGTGGCTTGGTTGGTAGGGTGTGACTAGGTGGGGGTGGGTTGGTAGGGTGTGGCTAGGTGGGGGTGGGTTGGTAGGGTGTGGCTAGGTGGGGGTGGGTGGGTTGGTAGGGTGTGGCTAGGTGGGGGTGGGTGGGTTGGTAGGGTGTGGGTGGGTTGGTAGGGTGTGGCTGGGTTGGTAGGGTGTGGCTAGGTGGGGGTGGGTGGGTTGGTAGGGTGTGGCTAGGTGGGGGTGGGTGGGTTGGTAGGGTGTGGCTAGGTGGGGGTGGGTGGGTTGGTAGGGTGTGGCTAGGTGGGGGTGGGTGGGTTGGTAGGGTGTGGGTGGGTTGGGTGGGTGGGTTGGTAGGGTGTGGGTGGGTTGGGTGGGTGGGTTGGTAGGGTGTGGGTGGGTTGGGTGGGTGGGTTGGTAGGGTGTGGGTGGGTTGGGTGGGTGGGTTGGTAGGGTGTGAGGGTTGGTAGGGTGTGGCTAGGTGGGGGTGGGTGGGTTGGTAGGGTGTGGCTAGGTGGGGGTGGGTGGGTTGGTAGGGTGTGGCTAGGTGGGGGTGGGTGGGTTGGTAGGGTGTGGCTAGGTGGGGGTGGGTGGGTTGGTAGGGTGTGGGTGGGTTGGGTGGGTGGGTTGGTAGGGTGTGGGTGGGTTGGGTGGGTGGGTTGGTAGGGTGTGGGTGGGTTGGGTGGGTGGGTTGGTAGGGTGTGAGGGTTGGTAGGGTGTGGGTTGGTAGGGTGTGAGGGTTGGTAGGGTGTGGCTAGGTGGGGGTGGGTGGGTTGGTAGGGTGTGGCTAGGTGGGGGTGGGTGGGTTGGTAGGGTGTGGCTAGGTGGGGGTGGGTGGGTTGGTAGGGTGTGGCTAGGTGGGGGTGGGTGGGTTGGTAGGGTGTGGCTAGGTGGGGGTGGGTGGGTTGGTAGGGTGTGGCTAGGTGGGGGTGGGTGGGTTGGTAGGGTGTGGCTAGGTGGGGGTGGGTGGGTTGGTAGGGTGTGTGTACCCATGCTACTTTGTGTACTGTGTTGATTTGTCTCAGTTGTCTCTCCAGTCCCCACTGTTACTGTGTCCTTTTGTCTCAGCATTGTTACCTCACCACGTTCAACAGGATTATGGGCTCTCTGGTGTGGGTGGGTATGTGGGTGTTTTAGTTTAATGGGACGAATTAGGACGAGGAGTCTTCACAGGGACAGTACAAACTGGTGTTATTTGCACCTTTTGCCGGTTCCCCACGAGGACAAAGCCAGTTTCCTGCTTAGAGGTTCGGTTTAGGGTTCCAGCCTAGAGGTTAGGTTTAGGTCAAACTCTAAGGCATTAAGTTATGGTTTAGGCGTTAATGTTAATTCATGGAGGGTGGGGTTAGGGAAATGAGCAATAATTTGTGTGGTCCCCAGATGGATAAAAACACTGCCATGCATACATACCATGACCTGTCTGTCACTTTGAGCTTGTGTTATCTGTCTGTCGCTTTGAGCTTATCTGTCGGTCGCTCTTTCTCTCTCTCCTTCCCATTGTCACACTCTCCATCCCTCAAAAGTCAGTCTTTCTGTCTCTCCCTGTCTGTCCCTCCCACTCTCTCCTTTCATCTTCGACCTAGTTTCCTGGTTCTGTGCTTTTCTGGTGGAGGGGGGGGGGCAAAGCAAAGCGCAACACTGCTCACTCCATTGCTCTGACACTCTTCATACTGTCTTTCCTTCTCTCTCTCACACACTCGTGTTCTTTCTCACTTTTTGTCACTCTGTGGAGATGGATTTTGTTTTGAGGAAAAATAACACAAAACAAAATAACACAAAAAAATTGACACAATATAACAAAATAATACATACAAATTAACACACAAATTCTAGATTTTTTGCTCCCCAGTTGGAATGTGTTTCCAGGCAAACGTCCTACTCTCCTCAGCGTGTGAGGAGACGGAACTGGGGAGACGGGATGTGTTTGGACTGGACGAGACGGGACACGACTGGATGAGACGGGACGGGATGGGGGACAGGATGGGACGGGATGTGTTTGGACTGGACGAGACGGGACACGACTGGATGAGACGGGACGGGATGGGGGACAGGATGGGACGGGATGTGTTTGGACTGGACGAGACGGGACACAAGACTGGATGAGACGGGACGGGATGGGATGGGGGACAGGATGGGACGGGATGTGTTTGGACTGGATGAGACGGGACACAAGACTGGATGAGACGGGACGGGATGGGGGACAGGATGGGACGGGATGTGTTTGGACTGGACGAGACAGGACACGACTGGATGAGATGGGACGGGATGGGGGACAGGACAGGATGGGTTTGGACTGGACGGGACAGGATGGGACGGGACGGGGATCCAGTGAGTGACACAGCTTGTTTGCAGGAGAGAGTGAGACGGGATGATTTTGATTTGAACAACTGGCAGTGAGGAGCAGAGTGCTGTCGATTAACAGCACCACACACCCACACACACACACAGACAGTACTGACCGTCTGGTTGGCCTGGTTGAGGGATCCATGGTGCCTATTGTGGCCAAGTGATCTGTCAATAGACCAGTCCAGTGTGTTTGTGTGGGGAGTCTCCAGGGATCTCCCCTTCTGTCTGTGTTCCCTGTTGGCCCCTCAGCCCATTATTCAGGGAGATGAACCCTGCATTACAGAATCAGCAGTAGAAAGCACGTTAGTTAATAAAAGAACAACAACCATTCATCAGTAATAAGGTCCCTAATTTGCTCTCTGAGATGCCTCCGAGGACATCACTATAAAACCACCAGACTGTAGGAATCCCTGCAGTAAAACAGCTGCTGTCTCTTACATCTCCATTGCTCTCGTTCACTCTGTCTCTTTCTACCACTTGTTCTCTCTCCGGTTCTGTCTCCTATCATGTCCGCAGAATATTTTAACTGATAATGTATGAATACAAATGGGGAGTTGCTTAATATCACTATCTCTCCTCTCTGTTTCTTTCTCCTATCATTTCCTCAGTAGATTATTTGTCTTGAAATCTAAAGTGAGCGCTGGCTATTTGTTCACCGCATCCTGTCATATGTCACTGTTTATTTATTGCTCGGTGGTCTGAATTTTCCCGGTCCTCTCATGTCCCCCAGTCTCCATGGTGATGGGTATTCCTACCGTAAAGCGGAAAGTGAAGTCGTACCTGGCCGAGACGCTGCACTCGCTCATCGACAAGCTCTCATCTGAGGAGAAGCTGGACTGTGTCATCATCGTCTTTGTTGGAGAGGTGGGGAGCGTCACACACACACCCTGTCCCTTTCCCTGCACAGAGATGGAGCCAGACTTAATGGACTTCCTCTACCTGTCAACATCTGACTGTAACCTGGAGTCCAACTCTGTTGTTTGCAGACAGATACAGACTATGTCCACGGTGTGGTGGCCGGACTGGAGAAAGAGTGAGTAGTGTCTCTTCCAAACCTTAACCTCACTTCCTGACTCTGCAGTGACCGTTTCCTGTCTGTTAATCCCCTTGTTTTGTCGAGACCATGGCTATGTGTTTGTGACAAGATCCGGTATAGCTGCAGGCGAGTTTAACCATTGAATGTCTGCAAGAGTTGGACTTAATATTTTACTTGGTACACTGAAAAGCTACTATTAATCGTTGGAATCGTTTTTATTTCAAATGGGAGCTCAGTTGAGCCCTGTGAAAGTACAAAAAAAAGTCTAAATCAGTGCATGAAATGTTTTAAGCCCTTTTCTACTGGTCATGTTAGCAAGCTACCCCTGGTGACAGTTAACTGGGTTCCCCAGTAGGAATGTCCTCTGTACAACTGATTGGCCAATAATGTGTCCTCAGAGACGTCACTCTAGCTGGGTAATTGGTCACTGTGACGATTATGTTAATACTAGCTACCAGTCACAATAGGAGTCACAAGGAAATCGTTATCCTGTTAGAAGTAGAATTTCTCCCACTCTAGGCAGCTATCGCCAGGGCAATGACTGCAAAATGACTGAGATGTTTAGGGATGTGGTGTGCAGCTCTGTTGGATTTATTCTGTGTGTTTGTGTGTTTTCAAGGTTTTCTACGGAGTTGAGTTCCGGGCTGTTGGAGGTGATCTCTCCTCCATCCAGCTACTACCCCGACCTGAAAGACCTCAAAGAGACATTTGGAGATTCCAGAGAGAGAGTCCGGTAGGAAAACAGTCAGTGGACCTGTCCCGCCCTTTAAACAGTCAGTGGACCCGTCCCACGGACCCGTCCCGCCCTTTAAACAGTCAGAGGACCCGTCCCGCCCTTTAAACAGTCAGTGGACCCGTCCCACGGACCCGTCCCGCCCTTTAAACAGTCAGTGGACCCGTCCCACGGACCCGTCCCACCCTTTAAACAGTCAGTGGACCCGTCCCGCCCTTTAAACAGTCAGTGGACCCGTCCCGCGGACCCGTCCCGCCCTTTAAACAGTCAGTGGACCCGTCCCGCGGACCCGTCCCGCCCTTTAAACAGTCAGTGGATCCGTCCCACGGACCCGTCCCGCCCTTTAAACAGTCAGTGGACCCGTCCCACGGACCCGTCCCGCCCTTTAAACAGTCAGTGAACCCGTCCCACGGAACCATCCCGCCCTTTAAACAGTCAGTGGACCCGTCTGCTCAGAATCACAGGATATTTTTTCTTCCATTTCATTTTAATTCTGTGGCGAGCATTGGGTAAATGCTGAAATGCTGTCCTGTTTAAACTATTTTCAGGTCACTTGTAGTTGAAGTGTCCAGTGACAGGATGCAGTACATATCAGCAGCCTCACCTCACCCCTCAACTCACTCCTCACCCCTCTCCTCTACAGTACACTGATTGTGATGTGGAAAAATCTCTGTTGGACCCTTCAGACTAGAACAGAAGATAAAGGAAGCGATAGAGAAATAGGCTTCGTCTTGCATGGCTCAGAAGTTAATTAATATCATATGACAATCTAATGTTTCAAGGTTTTCTTCTATACACAGTTTTGGTCTCTTCTCTTTCCTCCTTGACCTCCTGTTTTCTCTCTCCTCTATTTCCTCCTTATCCAACTCCTCCTGTTGGGTCTATTTCCTCCCCCTCTTTCTGATCAATAGTGCCATCTCATCCTGCTCTCTCCCTGTCTTTGTTCTATCACTTTCATCTTCTCTGTCTGAGATTCTCTTTTCTCTGCCTGTCTTCCTCCCCCTCTGTCCCAAGAGAAATCACTGTTCAGCTAGCGAGACCTCACATCTATGTGTGGTTGTAGGGTCCTCTGAGATGGTGGGTGGATGTGTGTGTTGTAGAGGCCTCTGGGATGGTGGGTGGATGTGTGGTTGTAGAGGCCTCTGGGATGGTGGGTGGATGTGTGTGTTGTAGAGGCCTCTGGGATTATGGGTGGATGTGTGATTGTAGAGGCCTCTGGGATGGTGGGTGGATGTGTGGTTGTAGAGGCCTCTGGGATTGTGGCTGGATGTCTGTGTTGTAGAGGCCTCTTGGATGGTGGGTGGATGTGTGGTTGTAGAGGCCTCTGGGATGGTGGGTGGATGTGTGGTTGTAGAGGCCTCTGGGATGGTGGGTGGATGTGTGGTTGTAGAGGCCTCCGGGATGGTGGGTGGATGTGTGTGTTGTAGAGGCCTCCGGGATGGTGGGTGGATGTGTGTGTTGTAGAGGCCTCTGGGATGGTGGGTGGATGTGTGTGTTGTAGAGGCCTCTGGGATGGTGGGTGGATGTGTGTGTTGTAGAGGCCTCTGGGATGGTGGGTGGATGTGTGTGTTGTAGAGGCCTCTGGGATGGTGGGTGGATGTGTGTGTTGTAGAGGCCTCTGGGATGGTGGGTGGATGTGTGTGTTGTAGAGGCCTCTGGGATGGTGGGTGGATGTGTGGTTGTAGAGGCCTCTGGGATGGTGGGTGGATGTGTGGTTGTAGAGCCCTCTGGGATGGTGGGTGGATGTGTGGTTGTAGAGGCCTCCGGGATGGTGGGTGGATGTGTGTTGTAGAGGCCTCCGGGATGGTGGGTGGATGTGTGTGTTGTAGAGGCCTCTGGGATGGTGGGTGGATGTGTGTGTTGTAGAGGCCTCTGGGATGGTGGGTGGATGTGTGTGTTGTAGAGGCCTCTGGGATGGTGGGTGGATGTGTGTGTTGTAGAGGCCTCTGGGATGGTGGGTGGATGTGTGTGTTGTAGAGGCCTCTGGGATGGTGGGTGGATGTGTGTGTTGTAGAGGCCTCTGGGATGGTGGGTGGATGTGTGTGTTGTAGAGGCCTCTGGGATGGTGGGTGGATGTGTGGTTGTAGAGGCCTCTAGGATGGTGGGTGGATGTGTGGTTGTAGAGCCCTCTGGGATGGTGGGTGGATGTGTGGTTGTAGAGGCCTCTGGGATGGTGGGTGGATGTGTGTGTTGTAGAAACCTCTGGGATGGTGGGTGGATGTGTGGTTGTAGAAACCTCTGGGATGGTGGGTGGATGTGTGGTTGTAGAGGCGTCTGGGATGGTGGGTGGATGTGTGGTTGTAGAGGCCTCTGGGATGGTTGGTGGATGTGTGTGTTGTAGAGGCCTCTGGGATGGTGGGTGGATGTGTGTGTTGTAGAAACCTCTGGGATGGTGGGTGGATGTGTGTGTTGTAGAGGCGTCTGGGATGGTGGGTGGATGTGTGTGTTGTAGGGGCCTCTGGGATGGTGGGTGGATGTGTGTGGTTGTAGAGGCCTCTGGGATGGTGGGTGGTTGTGTGTGTTAGGGTTAGGTCTTACTGAACTCATGGGGACCCAATGTCCCAATGAGTATAGTAAAACCAGAAAAAATTGGCCTCATTGGGACCTTTTGCCGGTCCCCTTGAGGCAAAAGTAAATTTCCGGCTCAGGGTTTAGGTTTAGGGTCAAACTTACAATTGATTTTATAGTTAGAATTGGGGTTTCTTTAAGGTCTAGGCATTGTTGGTTAAGTTTAGGGTTAAGGTTAGGGCAAGGGAGCATGCAATTTCTATTTTCTGGGACAAACGTGTGTGTGTGTGTGTGTGTGTGTGTGTGTGTGTGTGTGTGTGTGTGTGTGTGTGTGTGTGTGTGTGTGTGTGTGTGTGTGTGTGTGTGTGTGTGTGTGTGTGTGTTGTAGATGGCGGACCAAACAGAATCTGGACTATTCCTTCCTCATGATGTATGCTGTCAGGAAAGGAGTCTACTATGTTCAGGTATGTACACTACAAGCCCTGCGAGGACCTTTGATATTCAGTCCAGGTAAAATTGGCCTTATTTTTTTTATTTTTGGCAGGGAGTCACACGCCCTACTGAAGATGTGTTCCCATGGTAACCTGTTGTTCTGTCTGAAACAGTAGGTCTCGTACAGGTGGAGTTGTAATACACCTGTTACTGTTCCAACACACACACATACTGTATACTTCAGCATCAGAGGGTTTGTTACCACGGAAACACCAGTGAGCTGGAATTCTGTGCGCACACTCATGCAGAAGGAAAAGAGCTGGAATTGAATGGTCTTCCATCAGGGTTGGTCAGATGTTGGCTCCTTCCAGTGAATGTAAAGTACATTTTCTAAATGTCACATCACACGTTACGTCTCTGTCTCTTTCTCTGCCAATTCAATTCAGTGGACTTTATTCACCTGGTCCTGTTAGGATATCTACATGGTCTGGACCCGTTAGGATACCTACATGGTCTGGACCCGTTAGGATATCTACATGGTCTGGACCCGTTAGGATATCTACATGGTCTGGACCCGTTAGGATATCTACATGGTCTGGACCCGTTAGGATATCTACATGGTCTGGACCCGTTAGGATATCTACATGGTCTGGACCCGTTAGGATATCTACATGGTCTGGATCCGTTAGGATATCTACATGGTCTGGATCCGTTAGGATATCTACATGGTCTGGTCCCGTTAGGATATCTACATGGTCTGGTCCTGTTAGGATATCTACATGGTCTGGACCCGTTAGGATATCTACATGGTCTGGTCCTGTTAGGATATCTACATGGTCTGGACCCGTTAGGATATCTACATGGTCTGGATCCGTTAGGATATCTACATGGTCTGGACCCGTTAGGATATCTACATGGTCTGGACCCGTTAGGATATCTACATGGTCTGAGTGGTCGTGATGACAGAAGTCAGACTGATGATGATCATAGGAAACCCTTCTCATTACTAAACAAATTACTGCCTGCCTCACCCATAGATTGTGAACGAGTGACATCACTGGATAGACCTCTGTTCCATGTATTAACCCTGTCAGTTGTTTATATGGGGTTTCATCTTCTGTTCTGTGTTCAGGTTGCCTCCATTCAGAGAAGAGGGTTGAGGTACAGAGGACTTTGATGCTGGGTAGTTCAGTCTGGTTGGCCGTAGACATCAAGCAGTGCTTGTAGGAAATAGACAGCGGCTAATTTAAACCCAGATGTTAGCAACATTAGAGGGTTAGCTGGAGTGGCAGAGATGTGTGTGGGGAGGGGGCTCTGTGGTCGTGGTCGTGTGTGTGTGTGTGTGTGTGTGTGTGTGTGTGTGTGTGTGTGTGTGTGTGTGTGTGTGTGTGTGTGTATATATGCGCGCGCGTGTGGGTGCAGTTGTGGCTTCTTGCCTCACCAGCTGGTCTCTTTGATCCCCCTCGACCCAGATGGAGGATGACATTGTGGCCAAGCCCAACTACTTTGCCACCATGAAGAACTTTGCCCTGCAGCTCTCATCTGAGGATTGGATGATCCTGGAGTTCTCCCAGCTCGGCTTCATTGGTAACAAACAGGCACTCAGTCGCACAGGCACTCAGTCGCACAGGCACTCAGTCGCACAGGCACTCAGTCGCACAGGCACTCAGTCGCACAGGCACTCAGTCGCACAGGCTCAGATTCTCTCCCATCTCCCTCCCTGTCTTAGGCAAGATGTTTCAGGCTCCAGATCTCAACCTGATCGTAGAGTTCATCTTCATGTTCTATAAGGAGAAGCCCATTGATTGGCTACTGGATCACATCCTCTGGGTCAAAGTGTGTAACCCAGAGAAAGACGCGGTACGTTCACATGCTTTCTGTCTGTCGCTTTGTCTTTTATCTTCAACTAGTTTTGTGACTCTTTTTCCTGTCTTTCTCTTCCAATCGCTCCGTCTACCTTTCCTCCCTGTAGAAACATTGTGAGCGGCAGAAGTCCAGTCTACGCGTTCGTTTCCGCCCGTCCCTCTTTCAGCACGTGGGCCTGCACTCTTCTCTGGCCGGAAAGATCCAGAAACTCACGGTGAGTTGTAAGCCAGCCGCCCGTCCTCTGTCGCTGTCCACCCCCGTCCGCTGGCACTTTGTGAGGTCACTGAGGGCCGTTAGATACAGTATGAAGCCTGATGCCAGCCCATCGCTACTTGGCGTCGTTGTTGTGGGATAGCTGAGCTGTCTGGGCACAGACTCTGGGAAGGACAATGACAGTTCTGGCTTCATTAAATAGTGTTCAGTGGCCTTTCCGTTTGTTCACTGTTGAAGGGCATTTCCATTGTTTGGTTCTAGTTACACTGGACTTCACTGTGTCTAGGTTTATGCAGATTCCCCCAAACACCTCGTCATCTGGGAACACCAGACCTAGTCTTACGATTTCCTGTCGTCCCTCTTGGCTTCCTGTTTAGGATAAGGACTTCCTGAAGCCCTTACTCCATAAGATCCACGTGAATCCGCCCGCTGAAGTGTCTACATCTCTTAAGGTACCTCAGCGTTTTGAATCAGAATGGAAAGTGGGATGCTCATTTATTAGCCCAAATGCGTTTTCATGTCACCAGTAACGTTTTTCTACACAAAGCTTGAAAAGTGTCGTAAAACAGTCCATGAAATATATTATCACAGTGTAACAGCCATTGGATGTGTAGTGGTTGTGGGCTTGATTTCCATGGTGATTGTATGGGTTCACTCTAACTCTGCTGATGGACACCTGCTGAATCAGATGGATGTTCTCCAGGTCTACCAGGGACACACGCTGGAGAAGACCTACCTGGGAGAGGACTTCTTCTGGGCCATCAACCCTACAGCTGGAGACTACATCCTCTTCAAGTTCGACAGACCTGTCAGCATAGAGAGGTGTGTGTGTGTTTCTGAGAGGGAAGAAGGAGGCCTGCTCTCTTGGGCTCTGTGTGCTAATGATAGTTCTAAAACGAGAAGTCCCCGGCCTCCCTCCCACTCCCTGCAGATCACCTCCCCGGTCTCCCTCCCACTCCCTGTAGATCACCTCCCCGGTCTCCCTCCCACTCCCTGCAGATCATCTCCCCGGCCTCCCTCCCACTCCCTGCAGATCACCTCCCCGGTCTCCCTCCCACTCCCTGTAGATCACCTCCCCGGCCTCCCTCCCACTCCCTGTAGATCACCTCCCCGGCCTCCCTCCCACTCCCTGCAGATCATCTCCCCGGCCTCCCTCCCACTCCCTGCAGATCATCTCCCCGGCCTCCCTCCCACTCCCTGCAGATCATCTCCCCGGCCTCCCTCCCACTCCCTGCAGATCACCTCCCCGGTCTCCCTCCCACTCCCTGTAGATCACCTCCCCGGCCTCCCTCCCACTCCCTGTAGATCACCTCCCCGGCCTCCCTCCCACTCCCTGCAGATCATCTCCCCGGCCTCCCTCCCACTCCCTGCAGATCACCTCCCCGGTCTCCCTCCCACTCCCTGTAGATCACCTCCCCGGCCTCCCTCCCACTCCCTGTAGATCACCTCCCCGGCCTCCCTCCCACTCCCTGCAGATCACCTCCCCGGTCTCCCTCCCACTCCCTGCAGATCACCTCCCTGGTCTCCCTCCCACTCCCTGCAGATCACCTCCCCGGTCTCCCTCCCACTCCCTGCAGATCACCTCCCCGGTCTCCCTCCCACTCCCTGTAGATCACCTCCCCGGCCTCCCTCCCTCTCCCTGTAGATCACCTCCCCGGTCTCCCTCCCACTCCCTGTAGATCTCCTATGCTGTTGCTGTCTGGAACCGACCAATTAGCAGCCCAGGTCCCAGTGTAAAAATGTGTGACAGGATTTCATTAGCAGCTTAAGTGGGGGTTGTGTGAAGGGTCCCGTGTGCGTGTGTGCGTGCGTGTGTGTGTGCTGCTCTGCCACCTCAGACTTGGTCCAGACTTGTCAGATGTGTGGTTCTAGCAGTGTGTGTGTGACAGGGCGGTGTTGGGTGTGGGCAAGGTGTTGGTTTGCATATTCATGTGTGTTGCAGGCCATGAATATGCATTAATAGGTGTCGTTTGATTGGCAGGTTCCTTTTTCGCAGTGGCAACCAGGAGCACCCTGGAGACCGGATAGAGAACACCACCGTGGAGATTCTGCCCTTCTCCGTAAGACCCCAACGTTCTGTCAACACAGGGGCAACGTTCTGTCAACACAGGGGCAACGTTCAGTCAGCAGATTGTAAATAGAATCAGGGCACTTGTTCCTGATTTGGTGTATTGACCCGTCACTCAAAACATGTACGTCAGTTATGGATTGGTTATTGACCGGATCATAAGCACAGCCTGCTCCAATCGATGTCGCTGCTGGGGGCGGGCCATGAGCCCAGTAAGGAGGTCAATGGAAATCAACCGGAACAATAGAAAGAACCTGGGAAGCAACGAATGTGTTTTGTATGATGCTTGTGTGGATGTGGACCTCGAGCCAGTGTCTGAGTCACCAGTCCCTTGTATTGCTGCTAAAACAAGTTCCCACCAACAAAGGCTTCTGCACCCAGATGCCTAATTCGCTCAGACGAACGGGAGGGAGCGTTTAGCAGTCACTAGTAAACATTAAGAAGGACTGAATGTCATCCAAAAAATGATTCCACTTGAACCACATTGTATACTACGATTTGGAGAATATCTCTGTTGCACCAATTTATTTTTATAATTTTTATTCTTTTAGCTAATTCTCATAGCAACAACCTGATTTTCTCCGTCACAGGATGGTTTTTGACAGAGTGGAACATGATGATAACAAAATTAGAATCTGTATGAACAAGAACATGCAGATGAACTAAGAACAAAAAACCATATCAGACGTGTGTGACCCACAGTCAACATGAAATGCTAATTAATTATTTAAAAATCATACAATGTGATTTTCTGGATTTTAAAAAAATAAAAGTTAGACCTTTACATGCTTTGTAAGTAGGAAAACCTGCTAAATCGGCGGTGTATCAAATACTTGTTCTCCCCACTGTATATGTTACCCCCCCCCCTGGTGGAAATGACCTCAGCCTGGGGTGGGGGGGGTGGGGTCAGGCCTGTTGGACTTACAGAATGATAACAGAAGCTGTATTGTGAGAATAACATGTCAGCAATTGCTGAGCAATATAGAAAATGTATGTAGAAACAAATCTGAGGTGACCTTTTCCAACCTCACTACGATATGCTCTTGTGGATAACCATCTGGAATGGGATCACACTTTGTGTCAAACTGTTTTAACGGTTTGCTGAAAGAACAGAAACCTCTCTGCTTATCGAAACCACATTTGGCAGTTTAGGATCTTACTCTCATAACCGCGGTTCTATAAAGGAGACTGGGGGTTGAAAAAAGAACCGCTTGCTGACCTCTGCCTGTACAACCACAAAAACAAACTCATCCTTAAACGTTTTACTCTGCTGTCGTGACTGACTGAGAAACTACATCTCCAACTGCAACTCTTCCTGACAGATTATATATCACGAGAAAAAAAGATTATACCCAACTCAGACAAGTTGGGAGGGATTTCAGGAATTAGCCAGCCTTGAGATTGAGTCTGGTAGCCTGTGTCTGTGTAGGTTAAAAGGGAATTCTGCGTCTGCGGTGATTTGTGTTGGAGGGCTTTTTATACACAAATTGGCGGTGCGTGGATCTGCAGGGAATGTCAGCCCACCTCATGTACTGAGTCATGGTAAAGGCTTTAACACAGTCAGGCACATTTATATAGACGACGTCAACCCGGTCGACTAGCTGGATCACTGTTGATTGGAGAAGACGCTTTCTCCTATTTAATGTCAGGCATGATCTTTTCCTGTACTGGAATCCTATTTTAATTCCTAAAACCGAAACATGAGAATTTTTTTTGTTGCTGTTGTTGGAAATCTGATGCCTTGATATTGGATGTGATCAGTTGATCTGCCATTCAATGTCCATGTACAACAGCTTTACATGATTTAGAAAAGGCACCTCTCTTGGTGACCTCTAGATTAGGAACTGATTTAGGATTAAACAAGGCCTTCTGAATGTCTCTGTAGGAAACTGGCCCAAAGAACAAAGAGAAGTACAAGAGAACTGATGATCACTTCTACAGAATCGGTGAGTCAGCCGCCCCGCCCCCCCCCCTCCCCCCCTCCCCATTCCCCTGGCACCAACTGTTTCCCCAGAACATCACACACATCCTGATGAGATTGACCGCTTTCATTGTTCTGGCCACTGCTCATGATTCAGACACCAATGTGCAAAACTGCCTGGCAAAGGGTGTCAGTCACAGCCCTCACCCCCCCTCCCTCCCCAGGTCAGTTTGAGAAAGGCGTGGCGGAGGGGGCTGTGGACATCTCCTTCAATCCGGTGGTGGCGCTGCGTCTCTCTGTGGTCAAGGACTCTGCTGTGTGGGCCATCCTCAGTGAGGTCAGTTCCTTCCACCAGGGTCACCCTGTCAGACACGCCCACATTCACTCAGCTTAACACTAGAACCGCCAAATGTTTGTCATTGAAATAAAACTGCCATTTTGAAAGCTACGCCCTCCTCCTTCCATGACTTTTCATAAATAGGCGTATATTACATTGTTCCGTTGTCCGAAATCTAAACTCACAAACAGAAAACTATTTAGAGACGATTTACCAGTTTCTTTACCCCGTTTTCTGACTTTGCCAGTCGCCAACAGCTCACGGCACTTAACGTTGGTACCCAACTGGTACCCAGGTGCTAATCACCCCTCACAGAATGCCTGACGCCAATGGATGATTGCGCGATACTCTCAGAAGGATGATCAGACCGTGGCTGAATTTGAATGACCTTACAAATGAAATTCAAGATTTCCATGACCATTCAAAAACTAAATTAGGCTATTATTGAAACATAATACAAACCATATGAGGTACTTATCACACCTTTCTGATTTTCAATAGGAGATTCAGCTTATTGTGTAGGCTAATTCATCAAATGTACATTTAAAATTTAAATCTACAAATGTATTATGCTAAATAATTATTCACTAAATGAAATACCAAGTCACCAATTACCAATTCAACAAAGGTATTACAAGTTACTGTTTTTATTTTAGAAAGGAAAGAGAAACTAAATCGCACACACATCCTATCGTCTACCTCTGCATTTTCTCTGCTTATTTTACTGTAGATTAATGTTCTACAAATATATTAGGCTAAATAATTATTCCCAAAACGAAATTCCAACATCATCTTCTAATAACTCCTCTAGGTTTTTCTATAACTTATTCATGTCACCTATAGACAGGTCTTATATGCCAGTAATCTTGGAGACTAGAGCCATGCATTGGTGGTGAACCCGATATCCCCACTACAACCCCTGGAGACCTGCGAAGCAGTTCATATAGCCCATTCTATATTTTATTATTTATATTCTTTAGGCTTATTCATCAAATGTAAATCTAAAATGTAAATCTACAAATGCTAAATAATTATTAATGAAACAAATGATTTTATCCTTTTATCAACTATCAATTTTATTTCTATAAATAGGCTGTAGACTGTGTTATTCATTCTTTTTTTCCAAATTCATTAACCTTTAAAAACAAAGAAATTCTGTAATTCACTGTTTTTTAAGACTATTCTATATAGTTTGATAATGACCCAGTAGATGAACTGATGCTCTGTCTGGATGGTGATGCTGAGGAGGAGAAGGTCCATGCTAATAGGGACGATTCGTATGCTAATGACACCGAACAGCGTTCGGCTCTGGTGGATACTGGGCGTCAAAAAGGCCTGGCGGTTCTAGTGTTAAAGGGAACATTGGACTTCAGCACCATTCTAAATGGCACCAGTGGGCTGGCCATGCCCCCAACCACCATGCCCCCAACCACCATGCCCCCAACCACCATGCCCCCAACCACCATGCCCCCAACCACCATGCCCCCAACCACCATGCCCCCAACCACCATGCCCCCAACCCCCAACCACATAAAGCCTTAAATGGAACAAAACCCTAAATGAGTTCAGTTAATCAGGAAGTGTGTTGGGGAGGCCTGCTCGATTAAGACAACTGCGGGTGACGTTTATCTCCCTGTCTCTCTCTCCCCCTCTCTCCCTCTCTGTAGATCCACATTAAAAGGATAGCAGGCTGATGTGAGGTGGGGGGCCACATCAATCCTGGCCCCCAGACCCGGGCTGTGCGTAGACATGCCTAAAACGGACTGTCCAGGGGCCTTGTGGCGCCTAGCAACCAGCAGTTACATTACGAGAGCGCACCAGAACTGCTTCATCTCAGGGCTTCTTTCTGAGGACGCTTTCACATGTTGGCTTTGTTTCTCTATTTCCGCTTTGTTCTGTCCTTGTTTTAACCCCTCTTTCTTTCTGTCCCTTCATCACTCCTAGTTTTTCCTCTTTTTCGTTTTCTCTCCTGCTCAAGCTCTGTGTGAATACTACTGTACAAAAAAAGAGACTGATAAAAATATCAGAATGATTTGGGAGTCCTAAAGAGGTCTGTTCCAAGCTCTAGTTGTCCATGTTAACAGTTTGTTTCAGCAAGGGCCGCTATCTGGGAGAAACACACAGTTTGGAGGTCTAGTAAAAACCACGTCTGATCCAGGGGGCTGATGTCACCAGGGTAACGTGCTGACTCCTGTTCTGTCTCCCTCTGTGGTCAGCTGAGGTATTGCCCCGTCACTGGAGCCCCCTGCTGGCGACGGAAGGAACATCTCCATTCTCCTCAAGGATCTGTTGCTTTGTGTGGTTTCCACCTGGCTGTGTGTTTTAACCGAAACACAGGCAATAGAAAACAAGTTGTCAGTATTTTCAATGGTGGTGCATTACTGCCCGTGTTGCTTTTTCCTCAGATCTTTGTTTGAAAGGGATGACATTGTCAAACAAAGTGGAAAGGAAAATGTTGCCCCAAATTGTAGTGACAGATTGCCCAAACTGTAGATCAATGCTCTGTGTAGATTTAGGGTTAGCTTATCTTAACCCAAGTCCCAAACTTTCCAATTCTGGTGGGGGACTAAAATCTACTCAATATCCATGTCTGGAATCATTTCAGCCTATGAATTACTCAATTAAGAATATTAATGATTGAAACCATATCTATATCTATACTTCCTTTGACAGGAAGTCAGGCTGAAAGGCTCGTGTCCTTTAAGTGGGATATCTTGATATGATTATTACAATAATGACTATCAATGGTGATTTAACTTATTTGAAATAAATCTTTAATTTGTACAAGAGGCCAAAAGAAAAAGTTTTATTTTAAGTTTATTATACAGTAGTTGTAATGTTCACGTGTCCTTTTTACTTCCAGAAGTGTTTTATTTAATTTATTTTTTGCTGCTTGTTCTAGGTATTCCTGTCTGTTGGTTGGTGTAGATAGAGGACGTCTCTAATCGCAAGTCTCCAGTTTGTGTTTTTAATGACCTTTTCCAGACATTTAAATGGAACAGGACAGCATATCTCAGAAGGGGGATTGTCTTACACTTTCTACTTGATTTTAAGATGGTTGCTCATCCTGAAAGTTGTTTGAGCCAAGAGGAAATAGACATCCATGGCTCAGTTTTGTTTCAACAGCCATTACTAACTTAAGCTAACTGTAGCAACAGCTAGCTAAAAATCAGTTGGAGAAATGAGGTCCTGGCTCACGGACTGCTTTCTGGCTGGGAAGTTTGAGGTCCTGGCCCACGGACTGCTTTCTGGCTGGGAAGTTTGAGGTCCTGGCCCACGGACTGCTTTCTGGCTGGGAAGTTTGAGGTCCTGGCTGAGGCTGTCCTGAGACAGACCCACGTGCCTTGAAGACCTGCTCCTCCAAGAGTCTTGAGCAGAACTACCCGTATGTCTTTGCTCCAGCACCTTTACTCACTCATTTCCTTTAACCATCATCCTGGGTGTTCACTTGCCCTTTGAACCCTGGACAGGATATGTACATTGTGTTTGGGATTGACAGATGGTTCTGCCAGTGCAGGGCTTCCACTGTATGGTCTGATGCATGTTCACTGTCGGCAGTTCGTTGCACTTTGTTTTGATGACTACATTTCATTTTTCTGTGACTATTTAGTGGTGCAGAGACTTTTTTTTTTCCTCCATCCTTTTTTTGTTCCACATTCTATCTTGTTGTAGCTCCGCCCTCATTTACCATTTCCAACAGACACGTAATATTCCCCCTGACATCATTTAGTTCCACCCCATGTGACACCCGATGTTGTCCAATCAGACTCTGCTGGGAGTGGTTGGACAGCATGTGGCTGTGTGGAGGCAGCCGAACTTCCCTCGGCTTGTCGTTACGGCTGCTCTGTAGACGACTAACTGTTGTTCGACACACTGAGGCCTCGTTTCAGGACAGGGGGAATGGTTTTCCATGAGTAACATGTGTATACAATGTGATTCAGATTCTCTTTCAATTCCATGCACGTGTGAGAAGATTGTAAATTATTTTCATTTGATTGTAATTGATTTTCGTTTTGTTGCTATTTTACATGTCAACCGTGTGACATTCACTGACCACTTAAATAGATACGCCAGCCTCTTAACGCAAAACAGCGAATCATGTTGCTGCAACTCAGTATATGTGTGAAGCATGCAGACACGGTCAAGATATTTAATTGTTGTTCGACCAAACATTAGAATGGGAAAGACGTGCGACCTCAGCAACTTTGACCATGTTGCTTCATGCACTATGGTCTCAGGTTTACAGAGCATGGTGTCCTCAACATAAGACACCCAGTGTGGCAGTTCTGCGAATGAGCGAGGTCAGAGTAGAATGAGCGAGGTCAGAGTAGAATGAGCGAGGTCAGAGTAGAATGAGCGAGGTCAGAGTAGAATGAGCGAGGTCAGAGTAGAATGAGCGAGGTCAGAGTAGAATGAGCGAGGTCAGAGTAGAATGAGCGAGGTCAGAGTAGAATGAGCGAGGTCAGAGTAGAATGAGCGAGGTCAGAGTAGAATGAGCAGGCTTGTACGTCGAACTTTGAAGCGGATGGCAGCAAAGGGTGTTCTACCTGATACTAGATGCCTAATAAAGTGGACGGCTAGTGTACACAAACTTCTAGTGCTATACTTCTGAGGAGGTTTTTTGGGTGTAAATCCCATTTTCCCTTGCCGATTTTGTAACCGTAAACCTGGAATCCCAAAACTGAACCCAAATCTAATGCTAAACCCCAACCTCTTAGCTAAGCATAGCCTTTCTAAATGTGAGGACTGGGAAATGTTTTCTCTGTTCACTGTTTATGTGAAGACTCTTTGAGGAGTAATGGTACTCGAACTGTATATTAATACCTGTATGGCACTCAAAGTATACACGCACTTGTCCAATTCTAAATCAGCCCCTCTCTATGTTTAAGACCGATAAACCTTCCCAGATCCAAACCCGCCTACTCTGCAGCGGTCAGGTGTGACTGTTGCAAAATCCTGTCCCTTGAAGGGACAATACTGGGTAGGCAGAACGACTAGGGCATGATTTGGAATTCGGGAACACTTTGAAAGTGGGCCACTTTTTGCTAGATTTGCCTGTTTGTAAATCTTTATTTATCATGTGAGTAATTGGTTGGTCAGCCAACCACTTTTTTAATGGAGTTGACCCCTCCCATTAACCCACTGGTTAAACCAGACCCTCTGGCTCACTCCTCTGGCTTATTTAAAGAGTGCGATTTTACAGAATCTTACATGTATTGTTTAGATCAGGTAGGATGTGTAGAATAGCAAAATCCAGGTCTATACATGACATTTTTGTCTGCAATGCTCTACCTGTGTGTTTTGACCATCTTGAAGAAGCTGCTGCCTGTCTTCAAGTGCAGGATGGCTGGAGGAGAGGGGAATACGCATTTTAGGAATGTCTGAATAGTTTAAAGTAGATTCCTCTCATCCCCATTCCCTGCTTTTCATCCACGTGTGTGTGTGTGTTTGTGTGTGTGTGTGTGTGTGTGTGTGTGTGTGTGTGTGTGTGTGTAAGCAATATGGAGAATGCCTGTAATTGGGTTGCTTGCCTAAGAGACGGCAACGAAAGGAAGCTGGACGGTCAGACTCTTGCTTCTCTCCATCAGTTCATGTGCCTTTATCACGTCCATTACTATGTCTGCCTCTGATTTTGACTTTGTTTACATGGACATCGTTGAAATAAATCAAAACATAAAAGTAATGTGCATCTCTGTTTTCTGCCTTGGTTTCATAATTTTACACAATTCTCATGTCACTGTGATGGGAGAATGAGTCATTACCATAAACCACGCGTTCATCTAGTCACCCGCCCACCTGACAGACGTCAACCTCTTTAACATGTTGGGTTGCTATTTGAGGATTCCCTGCCAGGATTCGTGAGCGTGAGGTCTGAAGGTTTTGAGCGCCACCCAGCGGTAAGTTGTAAATGGTACAACTACATTTGTTGAATTGTACAAAAACTACAATATCTCCCATCATGCATTTTGATTATTTCCCACTATACTTTGCCAATTAAAGATGGTGGCTTGCATAACAATCGCACAAATTCTGAATCAAATCAAGTAGATTATTTGTCCTCTTATTCACTTAAACCAAATCGATCCGGCAGCTAAATGTAAAAACCGCACAATGCCTAAATATTACGAGGAAAAAGAGGAAGATGGCAGGGCCTGCTCCGGTATCAGAGAAGACTTCAAGGCATGTCTCCTTCAACACGACTGCGTTATAAAGGTAACATTTGGCTTGGCTTAATACAGTCTGTTACGGTTTCCCATCCATTGTCTCTGAACGTTGGTTTACCTTGAATTGTAGACGTTGGCCAGAGGCACTGACTGGTTGGCTGAGTCATCCGTTCACTGCGAAGTGCACAGCTTTTCACATGATAACTATGTAGGAGTTAGATGGGCTGATTGAACTTGTCCCTTCGTAGACACGATACAACCTTTCCCTCTGGCTGTTAATCCTGGCTGACTTTGGGATCAGACTACTGTGCTGCTGTTCTGTTTCTTTTATTTTTTTTGTTAGTAACTTTGTTTCTTGCTAATTTATGTACTTGATATTATCCTGTTCAGCACTTTGGTCAACCATGGTTGTTTTAAATGTGCTATATAAATAAAGTTGACATTGACGTTGTTATATCAAATGACATTCTCAGATACATAGCTACGGAGTTTCGCTGAGCAACTATATTACTGTCGGAATATATCCTACGTCAGAAAACGTACATAATAAAAAAGTGAAAAGAACCCAAAAAATATTTTAATGGGCAGAAAATGTAACAACTCTTCTCTTACTCAAATCCCATTGGAAAATAAAGCCAAGTCTTCAGCTTTCTGCATTTCTAAAACAAATAGCGAAAAAGTAAAAAAAAAGTTTATATTATTTAATAAGTAATTATGAGGGCCGATATTTTTAAACATAAAACCACCATGTTCAAATTGAATTAAATGCATTTTGAACACGCTCAGTGATCCGGTATCATTCAGTGAATGTAGGCGATTTTGCTATGTCCCAAGGTGTTACTTATCAACTTCCATGAGAAATATAAGGCATAAGGCATTAAATCTTCACTCATTATTTTGTAGTCCAAGAACAATACCATCAAATGTTATGCATGTATTTGTGGAGATTAAGTGGTTGGACTAAACATATGTTGACCAAATAATAGTCCTATTGTTACTTACCCTAATTAGAAAGAGAACAAGTTGGTTGCTGGTTTTAACTTTTTTATTTATAGTTGAATAATTTTTTTAAATAAATAAATGTGAGAGTAGAGGTGTCAAACCAGTTCCACAGAGGGCTGAGTGTCTGCAGGTTTTTGATTTTTCCTCAAAATTTGTTTTCAGTTCAGACCTTAACCAAGTGAGTGGAAGAAACTAACCAATTAATCAATCAAGTACAAGGTGAGAGCGAAAACCAGACACTCAGCCTTCCGTGGAACTTGTTTGAAACCTCTGTGATAGATTAAGCAACATTACATGTCTACGATAATGCACATCTAGAATAATGTATGCATTGTTAACTCAAATTGTTGATTGGAGGTTAGATAAAAATACAAACTCCTTGTCATTAGGAGAGGATCAGAGGAAGGAGAGTTTAGTCAAGTTAGAATTGTTCGATCCATGCATAGCGGCAGTAGGCTGAATAAAATAATAAAATAAACTTTAAGGAAATTGAACGTTCAGTTCGTTGAACCCCAGTCTTGCTGAAAGTAACCTGTTAACTCCGTTTTCCATTCCTGCAGGAGGGGAAGATGCCCAGTCAGTGTTTAAAGGAGGGCCACTGTAGGGCGCTGCAGACTTCTTTCTTCGAGTGCAAAAGATCCATGGTGAAATCCTTAAACAACAATGACGTTCATTCAACATTCTCTTCCCCAATGACTGTACTGATCTGTTTCTAATCCCGTCCTCTATTTCTGCAGCTGGATACAAGATCCAGGTTCCGGGGAAGGAAAGGCTACTGATGGACCAATGTGGAAAAATCTCCAACTGTGACAGTGCTGAAATTATGTATTGTAAATAGTGACTGTTTAATTTAGGTGGTTTGGTACTGAAAATGCAGTACGGTCATGAAATAACTGTCCTTATGATCGATGTGATGTTCTGTTATGAATTGTAGGCCCATCCCAATTCCAACAAAAGACAATTTCATCCCTAAACATCTGTGTGAACAGTATTATTAATAGAAATGGTGAAATGTATTGAAAATAGTGACAGAAACACAAGTTCTAAAATGTATAAAATGTTTCAGACTGCCATAACACTCTTTTTTTTAAACCACTAACCATTGAGAGGTACAACTTTGGCGTGTGTGTTTTAGGTCTAACTCTACTCATGGGGACCACAGGTCCGGTCAAGGGTTTACATTTAGGGTCAAATGTAGAATTCATTTTAGAGTTAGAATTGGGGTTTCTTTAAGGGTTAGGCGTTGTTGGTTAAGTTTAGGGTTAAGGTTAGGCATTACATCTAGGTAAAGTTTAGGAGTGAATGTTACTTTATTGAGGTTAAGATTAGGGCAAGGGAGAAGGCAATTTCTATTTTCTGGTCCCCCTGAGGATAGCCATACAAACGTGTGTGTTAAAAAAATTATCATTGATGATCTTTCTCCCCCCAGTGTGAGCTACTGCCTGATCCTCTCTACTGGGTTCTAAGGGTTCTAAAGGGAACAAGTGTTCCCTACTCTGATCTTTAAGGAATGGTGTCCATACATTTTGTAGCCAAAACCAAAATTTGAAATGTTAAATCCACATTTTTAGTAAGATAACACAATGATTTGTTTAATACAACTGTGTAACCATGGGGACCAGTATGCCAAGAGAGATTCTGTTTTTGTCTTGGCCTGTTTCTGTGGTGAAACCAATTTGAAACGAGCAGCAGACAACTAGTTAGTTGTTTCTGCGGTGGTGGTTAGTTATTTTAAGGCGTCCATGATTAGCTGCTTAAATCTCTCCATGTTCACTTTCTTCATCACAAAGGCTTTGTGGGGCTTCTTCAGCATATCCAAGGTGTCCAAGACCATCATGCCGCGGGTGAATGTGCCTGTCAGCTCCACGGTCACTGCCACGTGGTCGCTCAACGTTACAAAGTTGTTGTCGATGGCCGCTGCCATGGCGTATGAGTCACATGACACGAAACCCGTGCCGTCGACCATCTCCGCTAGGCTCCGCTCGCTGTTCGACGCTTCCATGCTGTGGCGGAAGATCCGGGCCATGAAGCGAGCCTTCTCGGTCTCCTGGGCCAGCCAGTCATCACACCAGGACTGTCCAGTACCACCAGGAACCAGAAGAACAACATAACGAACATCACTCACTGTAGGATATTGTATTTCATCATTTATTCATTAAACAATTAAGCAGAAGAAACTTGTTACCCAGGGCAATTTGTTGTAGCAGGTGAACTCCCAGCTGGCAATGTAGGTGGGACACAGGTAGTCATTCAGGACGATGTACGCCGCTTCTGGGTCGGCGGCAAAGTTAAACTCTGCACACATAGTGGTGTTTCCTCTAGCTGAAGAAGGGCAGGTTTGTTATCTGGGACCGAATTGGTGAATGTGCCACAAAGAGGAGAGGGGGATGCGGTACTTCTACAAAGACAGGCAGTGGATGGATTGCTTGACTCTATCGACACGTCTTTGAGGGATGTTCTGTTACTTCCAAATATTTAGTAATAAAATACCCTTCTGACGTTTAGACAATAATAGTAAACTGATCTGGATCATTTATTTTCAAGTTTTCCACCCATCACTCTGCTGGGGTTGTGACTGTGCCAATTCTGACTGAGAGTTATGCCATCAGGTGTGGCCTGTTGCTTGACACTGATCTCCAGTCTTCCATTCACACTGTACCAGCGCTCTGACCTGAAACCTTTTTGAGGCTATAAAAACATTTACATCTATTTACAGAAGTATATTTATCATAATGCTGTGCCATTCTTGTTCTTGGAAGACAGACAAGTATCACATGATTTAATCCGATTTACCATCCGTGTTACAGAAACATTGCCCAGAAGCAGGGCTGCCCAACCCTGTTCCTGGAGATCGACTGTCCTGTTGGTTCTCTCTTTTATTCTAAGCACACCTGATCCTAATAATTAGCTGGATGAAAAGCTAAAATCAGGTTAGTCACAAATTGGGCTGAAGAGAACCTACATGACAGTAGCTCTCCAGGAACAGGGTTGGGCAGCCATGCCCTGAAGCATAAGAAAAGCTAGCCTCTTACACTCTATGTTCCCTCCCATGATGTAGAGGTCCTTCAGTTTGCTGGGGAAGGATGGCTCCATTCTCACAGCCAGAGCCAGGTTGGTGAGTGGGGCTGTGGCCACCAGAGACACCTGGTAGAAACAGAATGTACCTGTTTTCAACTGAGCCGAACAGAACACACCATCTGCTCACCCCATCTCACCTCTTTGGGGTTTTCGTTGACTATCCTTATCATTGCAGCCACCGCACCTTCCTTCTGCAGCATGTCAAGCCCCGGGGCGTTTGGGTCTGGAACATCCCCCAGCCCGTCTTCTCCATGGAAATGTCCAGCACTGATCACATTCCCCAGAATGGGCTTTGCCGCACCTTGAAATACTGGAATCTAGAACACAGAGGTCAGAATGCCAAGGTCTAGAACACAGAGGTCAGAATGCCAAGGTCTAGAACACACAGGTCAGAATGCCAAGGTCTAGAACACACAGGTCAGAATGCCAAGGTCTAGAACACACAGGTCAGAATGCCAAGGTCTAGAACTAAGCTACAGAAAACAGGTCATAATACCATAACCTGGAATACAGGGGACATGAATTATGAAAGGTCACAAACTAAAACAATTGGAAAGTTGCCAGTTATGTTTCATGTATTAATTCATTTAATTTAATGTATTTGAATGTTGTTACGCATATTTTCCCAATTAATGTTTGTTTACATAGAAACAAAATAATAAAATCATGTCAAACGTTAAACAGTACAATCATTCTGCATCGCCGTACCTCCAGTCTCCCGCAGGCATGAAGAACCCTCAACGTGTTCTTGCACACGTTCTCCACGCTGGTGTTGCCATGGACACACGTGATCCCCAAGACGTCCATGTTAGGGGCGGCCAGGGCCATCATGACTGCCAGGGCATCATCCACGCCGCAGTCCACATCCACCAGCAGCTTCTGGGCCATACCGAAGCCTTGGGCAACAACCAAAGACGGATCAATGATGCGCCGGAATCAGACTGCGCACTGGCATGAGACTATGGTCCATTCATCTCTATAGTGTTTTTGCCACACCGGTTTGGTTTGGTCATTGCAGGGCCACACCAGTCCAGACACTGTGAAAATGAACCACCTGTAGTTCATTTACAAATATAGCTCTGTGGCCCAGGTTTAAGAATACCGTTACTGTACTGCATTGACATAGACCACAGACATGTGGACATGACCATCCACTAATGAAATCAGATGCACACAGCAGGACCCAATGGCAATTATAAAATGTGTATGTGACATTAAAACAGAGGTACGTCCTACCTGTACTTGAACAGAATCGGACTGAGTGGTGTAGATAGATAACTAGTCCTCGTTGCTGGGCGGAGAGACGGTCACAAGAAACCATTAACTTTTGAACAGTGAAGAGGATTGTTCAGAGTCGAGTCAGTGATTATATACACACACACCCTTGTGGTGACATGAGACCTAAACCTGACAAGAAATACATGTTCTCTAGCCTTAAATCTAACCTCAATACCCCAACTTTTATGCCTACACTAACCTCTCTAATGCCTAACCCTAAATGGAGCCCCACTTAACAGTCATTCCTGCAATGCAGTGCCATTTCCTGTCTGCAGGAAAATATCTATTTTTATTTAGGTTAAAATAGGAAAAATATAAAGTATTTAATCATGAAAGAAGTGTCCTTAACCTTAAAAATACATACATCATCAATACATAATCATCAACTTCTATGAGAAATATAAGCCATTCAATATTGTCTTCACTCATTATTTTGTAGTCAGAAGGCGTATCACAAACATAACTTAGTTCTGTCTTTATCTTTAGTCGTAAAACTATTTTGATTCATTTTGTGTTATTTGGTCATATTTCTATAAAACTGTTATGGAATAGGCAAGTAATTTTTCTGGATGGTAACCTGAGGTTAAAAAAGCAATCTGGCTATATGATCATTAGGGGAACAAATAAGCATAGCCTGTTTGAACCATAGACTGTATATATAAGGTTTGAACGTGCATTTCACGACCTAACATACAGTTCTAAACTAGATTTTCGCCTTTACAATTGAGATTTGCACTTTTTTCATTGTATTTGGTTATGTAAAGCATTATAAGAGCCGATCGGGAGACAAATGAGCCGACTCTTTCCGATTAACGGAGACCGGAAAATTCGTCTCACCAAAAAGACTCCGAGACTCCGAGCCCATCCCCAACAGCGTCCAGCTGCAGCCAAGCAGACACGGCTGTTTAAAACCTCGGCTGGCTAAAACCATAGACACAATAAAGAGTAGACGCCGCATTGGCTGCTGGGGCGCGAGAAATACGGCCGCCATATTTGACCGGTCATACTCCTATTTGCGTAGCAGCAGAAGCAACGATGCCAGAGCCCTGTGCAACATACTCCTGCTCATATCGGCGGACCATCGAAAGCAGGGCTCGGGGGATTACTTTTCACAAGTAAGATTTAACATTACCGTATTATTGGTTGTATTTTGTGACTAGAATATTACCAGAGAGTTGAGAAGGAGCAAGGATCTTTGATATTACTGTACTGAAATCGTATCCAGCTAGCTAGGCTATGTTTACTGCACCAGCCAGTGTTCACCCAGCGAACGGAGACTTGACAAGTCATATTTTATAACACTGACTTAGATTACAACTGACTCAAGAATGCTATTGTAGAAATAAAGCAAATATTACTGGTATATTATAACATTGGCCAGCTAATTATATATTTATATAAATAAAAGACGGTATTATCAATTTTGGGCAGTACTAGCTTAGCTAGTAGCTTCCTATGTAATGAACTAGCCTACTGCTGTGTTTGTGTTACTTAGCTTGCTACATTTGACTGGGTGGTAGCATTTGTGTAGTGAAGCTTTATTCAGTAACTAATAGTTTAGCTCACTGCAATTTCCAAGTAACTTGCCCAACACTGTGTATTATTCACGTGTAATTCACCCTAACAAAAGTAAGTTACCTCTCATGTCTCATACCCACCTCACTTAAAATAAAGGCAACAGAACATCTGATAGTAGAATGGTTTTCAAACAAGCTTATTATTTAGTTCAGCGGTATGTGCTCACCTACAGGTTCAGCTAAGATCACTTGGAGCTCCTATTTAATTTAATCAGAGCGTCAGGTAGGGTTGGTGTTCTTTTAATTACAATTTTGAAAATATACCTAATGAATATCTTTATGTCTCGTGAGTAATGTATGTATTGTGTGCCTGTTTTCCATATAAGGACGCTGGAATAACAATCCATCGGCACTTCCAGGCCATCTTCCGCCGCCTGATGGTTCGGTGTGGTGTCTCACCTGTGTAAAGCACTATATAAATATTTAATTATTATTTTAATAAGGTGCTGAGTGCTGCAGAGAGGGTGATCCGCCAAGCTTCACCAATGCCAGCTCCTAAGGTGTCGACAGTCACAGACATCGTCCGGGAGGAGATTGGAACGGAGGATGTTTTTCTGCTTGGGGAACACATTGAGGAGACTCAGTTTGGCATCGACAACCATCATTCTGACTTGTTGTCATTGGTTGTGTCTGTGTTTCTCAAAATAAGGCTGCACCACCTTACCAGACTCACCTCTCTTGAACTGCAGAAAGGGAGCACGAGGAAGAACTGTCCTCTTTCAGGGGTTTTAGAGCGTGTGCATGTGTGTGGTTCCATGACAATTCAAGACTTTAATCCTAAATTCCAGCATCCCAAAACGAATTCTAAGCTTTATATCTGTACTTTAACCTTACTCATCACAAATAGTATCTTTATGTCATATCTGTCATCATTCTGACAAGATTAACACTGAAACTGAAAGCAATGGCTTAAAACTGCCTGAAAACAGTGGTCGGTCACATTTTATGTGAATACTGCTGTAAGTGTTGGTGGGTCTGTAAATACCTCTGTTTGTTTGTTTTCATGAACTCTAGCCTCATGGTGTGTCTCCAGGAATCCAAATGTTGGTCTCCTTTGCCTTACACTGGGTTTGTGAGCTTGTGTATAATGAAGTTTATCTTTACATTATGTCCTTGTGATTGTCTTAGCCCTGATCACTTTCCCTCTGGGTTCTGAAAAGCACTTGTAACTGTGTTTTGAAAATTGCTACATTAAGTTTGCAGACTTTTCAAGGGAGTTTAAACAAAATAAATGTGCAGTTTAAATAAAAACTGTCACTTTTCATTTCATCCTGCTATATTAGACTGGGACCCATGTGTGTATGTTGGGATGGGGGCTGTGAAATGAGAGCGAGAGAAATATATATTTGTGACTTTTTGGAGATTATGTTCACAGTTTTGATGAATATAAAACTATGAATATTAAAATACGCCGAACCATGTGTCCTGTATCATAGCTACATGTATGACCTTTGCAGCAAAAAAACCCGCGTGAAAATCAGTAAGGTATTCACTGAGGTATGATTAATTAAATGCGCTGACAGCTTGTTTCACCTGCCAGATTACATTGAGTGGAGTGACGGACCGGTCCAAGATGGCGGTCCCACGGCTCATCAGCGCCAGTAGGCAGTAGCGGTCGATGCAGCGTCTACTCTTTATTATGTCTATGGCTAAAACTCTACTTCCATTTCGTCCCTTCCGTTTCGTCATTTCCTGACCTACTGTTGTCACTTGAGTAACTTTTTTAACGTTTGGACAATTCCACCGTTGTTTACCATTTCATAATTTCCCTTCCATCTACCTCTTGGTAAAACTAGCTTGTTAGAGTCATTATATGCAAAATATGCAATATGCAAATAATCAAGGGACACTGTATTTGCAATTGTTGCTGGCATTTTACTCCACCCATCCCATTGGGCACAATGTAACTCAATGGATACGAAAAATATATTGCCCTGTACAGAAAAAAACGCTGCAGTGGATGTATTGTAGGACATGTTCAGGAGCATGGATAGAGTAAGTATATAGATTTTTTTGCATATACAGTGGAAAGAACAAGTATTTGATACACTGCCGATTTTGCAGGTTTTCCTACTTACAAAGCACGTAGAGGTCTGTAATTTTTATCATAGGTACACTTCAACTGTGAGAGACGGAATCTAAAATCCAGAAAATCCCATTGTATGATTTAAAAAATATATTTACATTTTATTGCATGACATAAGTATTTGATTACCTACCAACCAGTAGGAATTCCAGCTCTCACAGACCTGTTAGTTTTTCTTTAAGAAGCATTCCTGTTCTCCACTCATTACCTGTATTAAATGCACCTGTTTGAACACGTTACCTATATAAAAGACACCTGTCCACAAACTGAATGAAACAGACTCCAACCTCTCCACAATGGCCAAGCCCAGAGAGCTATGTAAGGACATCAGGAATAAAATTGTAGACCTGCACAAGGCTGGGATGGGCTACAGGACAATAGGCAAGCAGCTTGGTGAGAAGGCAACAACTGTTGGCGCAATTATTAGAAAATGGAAGAAGTTCAAGATGACAGTCAATCTCCCTCGGTCTGGGGCTCCATGCAAGATCTCACCTCGTGGGGCATCAATGATCATGAGGAAGGTGAGGGATCAGCCCAGAACTACACGGCAGGACCTGGTCAATGACCTGAAGAGAGCTGGGACCACAGTCTCAAAGAAAACAATTCCACACTACGCCATCATGGATTAAAATCCTGCAGTGCACACAAGGGGTGGATGGATGGGGCCATGTATCACAAGATCTTGGCCAACAACCTCCTTCCCTCAGTAAGAGCATTGAAGATGGGTCGTGGCTGGGTCTTCCAGCATGACAACGACCCGAAACACACAGCCTGGGCAACTAAGGAGTGGCTCCGTAAGAAGCATCTCAAGTTCCTAGCCTAACTACAACTGTGTGCCCCAGCTCATCCCAACCAGCAGGCCGCTCCCACCAGGTGACACAGGACTGGATCAGTGTCTGGTCCTTTGGGCTCGGATCCAGGCCCTCTCCTCTTTCTCAATAAACCATCAAATTCTCTTGGCTCCCGGCATCATAACCCATCAGAGCCTCTCCTATTTCTTCCTTACAAATGCAAAGTTGGACAGTACAGTCTGGACAGTAGTTGGACAGTACAGTCTGGACAGTAGTTGGACAGTACAGTCTGGACAGTAGTTGGACAGTACAGTCTGCCAGTTTCTGTTCTCAGTTCTTTGAGGAGTGTTCATCTGGCCAGGTGTTGCTGACACCTGACAGATTGATCAACTCCTGGATGGGTATTTTGAGTATAAGCTAAACATGTGTTATAGCAATATGTTGGTCAACAACAGCATTGATGACCAAGGTCTTTAGGAGGCCTTATCTAGACCTTGACTTGTGAGCTTGTGCTGACAGAAAGACCGACACTGACAGGCAAAAAGACAGACAGACAGGTATACAGAGAGACAGACAGACAGGTATACAGAGAGACAGACAGACAGACAGATAGATAAGAGACCAGGGCAAAATCACAGAAGAGAAATGGTTTACTGCTCTCATTTTAATAGCTCAAGAATCAGAGGAGGGTTTAAGAGGGAAAACACATTTTACAACTATGCCTGTACCTACAGAGATACAAATGATCCTACCTGAAAGTGTGTCCCTCAAAAGCGCTCAATACAAATAAATAAATTACACATTTGAATTACACATTTGAATCAATGAATACAACTCTGGCAGCAGTTTGGCAACGTTTTCAGCGATTTGCAATCAGGAAAGCAAAACAAAATAAACCTTAAATAAAAATCCACTGTCTCTGTAACATACAAAGAAAAGCTTTAAGTAAATTGGTACCAGATGCCATTGATGTGTTGACAGTAGAATTTAACACGAAACACTTAATTAAACAGGCTTCTATGCAGTGTGCCTTTCTCTTATTTTCCAAACTTAGTATGATAAGGAGGATTCTCTATCTACATGCATTCAAAAGTAAGACACTTCCTCGTTCGCCCCAGTGTTGTGTTTTGGTCCAGTCATGTTGCCTGCTGTTCAGCCAGGGTTTGTTCTGCTGTGTCATTGTGCTGCCTTCCATTGCAGCAGTATTCCTGTGCTATTTAAATAAGAGCTCTGAGGTAATATGAACTTACAGAGAATAGCTGCAGATATGTGAGGAGGCTCCGTTCTCTTAGTACCTATTTGTGTTGCGTTTATAGATTGATTAAAATTCTGGATTGCCAGGACATGAATATGAACTTCATGAAACAACCAGGTAAGATTTGGAATACCATGTTCCTTTTTCAGCTGAATCAAATATACACACACAGGCATAGAAACAAATTGTGTTGTATTTTTGCATTCTGCTGTGTGTGGGTGTCAAGTGTGTTTGTGTGTAACCACTCCATGCATCTGATTCAGTGGAGTGTGGTACCATGCACTCAAAACAAAATATTAGTTTAATGTGACCCTTGACCCCTGTAACTGTCTCCGCCTATCAGAAGACAGAAATCCAGTGTTTTAATAATCCATATTAATAACTATCTGGTGTTTATAACTGTCCTATCTCAGACATGTACGTGTGTATTACATGAAGGTGTGCGTTACATAAAGGTGTGTGTTACATGCGTGTGTGTGTGTGTGTGTGTGTCCTGACACCCTCAGCAGTAATCATGTGCAGTGTCATCACACAACCGGGACAACAAAATCACATTAAATGGGATAGTCTTTAAACGCTGATATCAGTGTGTGTATCTCTGTCAGACAGCTGATATCAGTGTGTGTATCTCTGTCAGACAGCCGATATCAGTGTGTGTATCTCTGTCATCCGCTGATATCAGTGTGTGTATCTCTGTCAGACAGCTGATATCAGTGTGTGTATCTCTGTCAGACAGCTAATATCAGTGTGTGTATCTCTGTCAGACAGCTGATATCAGTGTATGTATCTCTGTCAGACAGCTGATATCAGTGTGTGTATCTCTGTCAGACAGCTGATATCAGTGTGTGTATGTCAGATTGCTGTGTTTGTTCTAGCTGTGGCATGTGTGAACCAGAGCCTGATGCGCTGCACAGATCAAGAGCTTTAGTTCTCTTGAATTTAACTTACAATTTCCCCCTTTGACCACAAGAAATTAAAAAAAAAAAGTTTTTCTAAATAAATCTAAATCGAGTGATGCTCAAGAACTGAGGTCTAACACAATCAGTATCACTGGATTTGAAAAGCTGTCTGTTGCTGTGTGTGTTGCTGTGTGTGTTGCTGTGTGTGTTGCTGTGTCTGTTGCTGTGTTTGTTGATGTGTGTGTAGCTGTGTGTGTTGATGTGTGTGTTGATGTGTGTGTTGCTGTGTCTGTTGATGTGTCTGTTGATGTGTGTGTTGCTGTGTGTGTTGCTGTGTCTGTTGATGTGTGTGTTGCTGTGTCTGTTGATGTGGTTGTTGCTGTGTCTGTTGCTGTCTGTTGCTGTGGTTGTTGCTGTGTCTGTTGCTGTGTGTGCTGCTGTGTCTGTTGCTGTGGTTCTCGTGACATTACGCCGGTAGAGGGAACTGCTATCAAACAATCTACCACTGATAACATGACATCATCAACTGTGAATCAGCGCTACGTTAGGGAGGGGTTGCGTTTGTGATGTTATTTTTACTTTGTTATGGTTAACGTTTATTCCCTTTCCCCTTCTATTGGCTACTTGGATAGATGGGCAACTGGTCTGTCCAATCAGGTTTCTACTTTCCCATAGGTGCCCTCAGGTGGGCGGTACTGTTTGGGAAATGCCCTCAGCTGCAGGGAGTTGAAGGCGTATTTACGACATCCCACATTCTTCATGGTGTTCTCCCGTCGGCAGCCCTCGCTAACGGAGAAGAGGAGGAAAAGGTGAGGATATAAAATCAATTTGATACAAACGTTGACACACGTCTTCCTTCCCTCGCGTTCTACATGCCAAATGCTACAGTGTCAGTCGTTTCTCTTCAGGCAGTTGTGCGGGCAGCTCACCTGCGCATGCAGTCGAGGGCCTGGTAGAAGACCTGTGGGGCGAGGGCATGCTCCTGCTGGAGTACCAGGCACTGCTCCAGGGTCAGGGACATGGCCGTGCGGTCCTTGGCACTCTTACAGCTGGTGAAACGCACACCGTTCAGACGCCTACATGCCTGTGGACAGAGACGCAAATACGAGAGGAGTGGAGGTGAGGAGCGGAGGTGAGGAGCGGAGGTGAGGACATGAGGAGAGGACCTGAGGAGAGGACCTGAGGAGAGGACCTGAGGAGAGGAGCGGAGGAGAGGAATGGAGGTGAGGAGCGGAGGAGAGGACCTGAGGAGAGGAATGGAGGTGAGGACCTGAGGTGATGAGCGGAGGAGAGGAGCGGAGGAGAGGAACGGAGGTGAGGAGCGGAGGAGAGGAGTGGAGGAGAGGACCAGGGGTGAGGAGCGGAGGAGAGGAGCGGAGGAGAGATAAAAAAGGATGCAAGACAGGAAGAGGGGGGCAGGGAGAAAAGGAGAGACGTTCCTACCTCCGCTGCCTGCCACAGGATCTCCACGTTCTTGGTCTTCTTGGCATGGATGTTCTGCCCCAACATCTTCAGCAGCTCAGGAACGCTGGTGTGACTACGGGAACGAGGGAGGACTGGAGAGGAGAGAAAGCGAGGAGGAAAGGAGGGGAGGATGATGTCATTACCCTGACGTACATGTTGGGGAGCAGGTTGCTAATCACTTAGGAAGGATGTTTAATATGAAGGTGTGCGACTCACAGTCTTCAGGTAGGACCTCTTTGAACTGGTCGTAGTAGGAGCTGAGACGAGCCATGTTCTCCATGTTGATCACCTCCTGAAGAGATGTGTCTCCAAATCTGTAGACACACATACACATGGGTCAGACAGACAGACAGATAACATTTCTGTTCAGGGGGCCTAGTATTGCTTATTAGGACAACACCTCAGCATTTCTTAGTCTTTAGAGACTTCCATTATTGGCACTGTTGAGTTTAAGCAGGAATTACCACAGCATTTCTTATTCATGTTCCATTTTCCAGTCTGTACTGACAATCTATATCTAATGGTTCCCAGTAACCAGCAGCTGGTGATTGGAATTAACCGTCATAATTCGAATGACATCACTGCATAAGGCCAGCTGCCTGCTGTTGCCATGGTAACACACCTCCCAACATCCCCTTTACAATTCTGTTTCTTGTGCTGGTGTCCAACGCCTCCCCTCCCCTCTCCTCCATCCCCTCTCCTCCATCCCTTCTCCTCACTTCTCGGCCAGTGTCTGCTGTTCGTTGATTCCCACATTGAAGAGAACTGGCTGCACTCTCAACAGCATGCCATTCTGGATCTCCCGCGGCAACGCGTCAAACATCGCCGCCGGTAACGGAACCCGGACGTTGAAGCCGTCCCGATTCCCGGTGATGACAGGCAGCATGTCCGGGCCGAAGGCAGAGGTTGCCTGGGTGACCTTAAAGGTGACGTTCCGCAGGTCCGTAACCCCCACACTCATGTCCTCCAACATGGCTAGCTCCTCCCCTTTAAGGTTGAGGAGAGTAAAGGGTCACTGTGGTTTCAGTGCTCATATTATTACATCCTAAAATCAGACAGGGTAACTGGGTTTGAAACCCATCTGGTCATTGGTCGACGCTCCTATGTAAAGAAAAACCACATGACAGACGACCAAAACCAAACACCTGATGGTTCTAGGAATAACAACAACACTCTTCTACTCCATTCTATTTTCGGTAAGTGCTGTACCACACATGTCTAGTACCTTTGAATGGATGTGTAGTTTCAGACACACACAGACACACACACACAGACACACAGAAACACAGACACACACACACAGACACACACACACAGACACACACAGACACACAGACACACACAGACACACAGACACACACACGCGCAGGCAGGAATTTACCGTAGGTACTGAGCAGGCCCTCGTACTGGACCAACAGGCCGATGGTGTGAAGCTGTCGGAGGAAGCCGTCGTCACAGAGACAGTTCCTCAGCTTCAGGATGAAGCCACAGATCAGAGCTGACAGCTGGACAGAGAAAACCAGACACAAAACCAGAATTAAAACCAGACACAAAACCAGAATTAAAACCACACACAAAACCAGAATTAAAACCAGACCCAAAACCAGAATTAAAACCACACACAAAACCAGAATTAAAACCAGACGCAAAACCAGAATTAAAACCACACACAAAACCAGAATTAAAACCACACACAAAACCAGAATTAAAACCACACACAAAACCAGAATTAAAACCACACACAAAACCAGAATTAAAACCACACACAAAACCAGAATTAAAACACACTGAATGAATACTGTTAATACAGAATAATCATCAATAAAACACACTGCATGTTGTAGCGTGTGTGTTTAAGGGTGATGCATGAATAATCTGTGTGTGTGTGTGAGTGTGTGTGTGTGTGCCTGAGTGAACCCACGGTCTGGCAGAAGACCACGTCTCTCCTGTACTGCAGAGCGAGGCTCATGGCGATGGTGGGAGCACTGTCCTGCATCAGGAGAAACACCATGGACTTCTTGGCCTTGTCACTCATCAGAGTCACACACTCGGTCAGCGTTGTGAGCAGGGGGTACAGCGCCTCGCTCCATTCACCTGCCATGGAGAGGTCAGAGGTTAAAGACTATACCTAGACTGGTGCATGCCTTTCCTGTTCTGTTGGGACCTGATACCTATGCATATCCTGGAAATCCATGTTCCCTTGCCTTAAACCTAACCCCTACCCTAACCTTAACCGTAACCTTAACCGTAACCTTAACCGTAACCTTAACCTCATTTTCATGCCTGAACTTATCGGTATTGCTTAACCTCACAGTACTAACTAACACTATGCTCAATTGTACATTCATCCCTAAACCTAACTTCTCATCATATTTTCCCTAGCCTGGACCAGCTAATAATTTCTACAGGAACCAATTTTTTGTGGGGACATAGACATGGAATCACACACATTTACCTGGGGAGGGTCTTTCTTTTTCCACCTCTGAGCTGCGGTCTGGAGGAAAGAGGAAATTACAATATTAATATTAACGTTAAAGATACAGCCGGTCTTTAAAGATGAAGAGGGATCTCTGTGGAATCTTTTTTGCAGATTGTGAAACATTGGATCAACACTACATCTACATGTTAGTTTAGTGAACGTGTCTGTGGGCGTGAACCTACAGCTCTGTCCTTTTTCACGGTTTGATTGACATGTGGCGGTCAGATGAGAGAATGAGGACAATGAGGATGAAGATGTCGATGGAGGAAGAAGTGATGAAGATGTTGATGGAGGGAGAGGTGATGAAGATGTCGATCCGGGATGGATCCAGAAGACTTCCCTATTTCCACTGGCACCTCACGGGATTGACATGCATTCACTCACTCAATCAATCAATCAATCAATCAATCAATTAACCATTTAATCAACCAATTACCTACTGCGTCACAACTCATCCATCAGTCAGACAATAAGGATGTGCTTGCATTGCTAGTCCAGTATTTCAACATCCTGCCTAATGTCGTAGACAACAACGTGTTGAGTACCTTTATTAGTGGAGGAGTTGGTCTGCTGCTGAGAGTCCAGGAACACGTCCTCACTGCTGCTGTCGCTCTGCAGCCTCTCCTTGGCCAGTAGCCTGTCCACCCTCTGGACCACACACTCCAAACTCTTCTCCACATTCAACCACACCTTCTCCTGGACACATTGGAGAGAGAGTGGAAGAGAAAGAATGGCAGAGAGTTAGGGGGATCATGAGAGAAGGAAAGAGAGAGAGAATAGAGAGGGATATAAAGAGAGAAATAAAGAGAGAAAACAGAGAGAGATGAATGCAGAGAGACAGGAATAGCGGGAGATGGAGAGAGAGAAATGTGTTTGGTTAACAGAGAAGATAAAGAGAGTCAGTCACAGAAATATAATAAGAGGGACGGAAAAGATGAATGCGAGGGGAAATATATTATTTTACAGATAGCATAAAACTGTAACAACATTTGTCTGGTAGTTTTAAAAACAGTTTCCTTACCCAGTCCTCCTCATGCCAGTCTGCATGTAGGGAAGAGCGCTTTCCCCTCACGCCCTCTCCCTCCAGGTACGCTGAATGGCGAGGGGAAATGGAGGGATGTGAGGGGGAGGTGGACTGGCGCAAGGGGGAGGTGGAGTGACGAGAGGGGGATCGGGATGGAGAGGGGGTGAGGGAAGACGGGGAGGGAGTACCCTTCTGGGCGATGTACTCTGGTCGGGCGGAGGAAAGGGCCAGGATGGCAGAAGACAACAGCTTGGAGTCACATACTGTCACTAACTGACGAGTCTGGAGGGAGGTGCAGAGAGAGGAGAGGGAGAAGGGGGAGGGGCAGAGAGAGGAGAGGGAGAGGGGGGAGGGGCAGAGAGAGGAGAGGGAGAAGGGGGAGGGGCAGAGAGAGAAGGGGGAGGGGCATAGAGAGGAGAAGGGGGAGGGGCAGAGAGAGGAGAGGGAGAAGGGGGAGGGGCAGAGAGAGGAGAGGGAGAAGGGGGAGAGAAAGGGGGAGTCAAGGGATATAGAACAGTGAATTACATTGCTTGTATGCAGCACAGATGAAGACACCTCTTCTTGCTTCCTGTCTCCCCCCTTCCTGTCTCCCCCCTTCCTGTCTCCCCCCTGACTCCCCCCATTCTCTCCCTTGTACCTTCTCAGACAGGATGGCGAGGGTTCTCTCCAGAGCGTTGGCTGAGCGCTCCTTGGCCGCCCGGGACAGTCGCTCAGCGTAGTAACACACCTGAGTCTTCAACGTGTTGATTTGACCAATCAGCTCCTTCGCCCTCACCACGTCTTGAGGAAGGTACGCCACTGGCTTAGAACCAGATCCAGCACTGCTGAAAGATGTTTGTGTGTTAGTGTGTGTGTGTGTGTGTGTGTGGGAGAGACCAAATGCAGATTTAAAACAACTGTACAAACAAACATCCACACACTGCGAGCAAAACAGAGAAGGTGAAGAGGCTCACCATTCCTCCTCATATGAGCTGATCGGAAAGCAGGTAAAAGAACACAGTTTAAATCAACAGTTGTAAATGAATGACCCTAACTGGTCTCTCTCCTCACTGTTTCCTGGTCTCCTCTAACTGGTCTCTCTCCTCACTGTTTCCTGGCCTCCTCTATCTGGTCTCTCTCTACTCACTGTTTCCTGGCCTCCTCTATCTGGACTCTCTCTCTACTCACAATTTCCTGGCCTCCTCTATCTGGTCTCTCTCTAATCACTGTTTCCTGGCCTCCTCTATCTGGTCTCTCTCTACTCACTGTTTCCTGGCCTCCTCTATCTGGTCTCTCTCTACTCACAGTTTCCTGGCCTCCTCTAACTTGTGGAGGAGCTTCCTGAGGCCACAGTGCTTGAAGCCCTGGTGGTGGGCTGCCGGAGCACCGAGAGTCACCACATCATAGGTTCTGTCTGGGGGAGGGAGAGGAGAAGAGGAGGGAGGTGAGAGAGAAGGGGGTGGATTTGAAAGAGAGCCCTTTCAGACGGATAAACAATAACAACTAGAGAGGATGTCAGTGAGCTAGGGCGATATCAGTGAGCTTGGGGGATATCATTGAGCTAGGGGGATGTCAGTGAGCTAGGGGGATATCAGTGAGCTTGGGGGATATCAGTGAGCTAGGGGGATGTCAGTGAGCTAGGGGGATATCAGTGAGCTAGGGGAATGTCAGTGAGCTAGGGGGATATCAGTGAGCTAGGGGGATGTCAGTGAGCTAGGGGGATATCAGTGAGCTAGGGGGATGTCAGTGAGCTAGGGGGATATCAGTGAGCTAGCGGGATATCAGTGAGCTAAGGGGATATCAGTGAGCTAAGGGGATATCAGTGAGCTAGCAGGATATCAGTGAGCTAGCAGGATATCAGTGAGCTAGCGGGATATCAGTGAGCTAGCGGGATATCAGTGAGCTTGGGGGATATCAGTGAGCTAGGGGGATGTCAGTGAGCTAGGGGGATATCAGTGAGCTAGGGGGATATCAGTGAGCTAGGGGAATGTCAGTGAGCTAGGGGGATATCAGTGAGCTAGGGGGATATCAGTGAGCTAGGGGGATGTCAGTGAGCTAGGGGGATGTCAGTGAGCTAGGGGGATATCAGTGAGCTAGGGGGATATCAGTGAGCTAAGGGGATATCAGTGAGCTAAGGGGATATCAGTGAGCTTGGGGGATATCAGTGAGCTTGGGGGATATCAGTGAGCTAGGGGGATGTCAGTGAGCTAGGGGGATATCAGTGAGCTAGCGGAATATCAGTGAGCTAGCGGGATATCAGTGAGCTAGCGGGATATCAGTGAGCTAGGGGGATGTCAGTGAGCTAGGGGGATGTCAGTGAGCTAGGGGGATGTCAGTGAGCTAGGGGGATGTCAGTGAGCTAGGGGGATATCAGTGAGCTAAGGGGATATCAGTGAGCTAAGGGGATATCAGTGAGCTAAGGGGATATCAGTGAGCTAGCAGGATATCAGTGAGCTAGCGGGGTATCAGTGAGCTAGGGGGATGTCAGTGAGCTAGGGGGATATCAGTGAGCTAGCGGGATATCAGTGAGCTAGCGGGATATCAGTGAGCTAGCGGGATATCAGTGAGCTAGGGGGATGTCAGTGAGCTAGGGGGATGTCAGTGAGCTAGGGGGATATCAGTGAGCTAGGGGGATATCAGTGAGCTAAGGGGATATCAGTGAGCTAAGGGGATATCAGTGAGCTAGCAGGATATCAGTGAGCTAGCGGGATATCAGTGAGCTAGGGGGATATCAGTGAGCTAGGGGGATATCAGTGAGCTAAGGGGATATCAGTGAGCTAAGGGGATATCAGTGAGCTAGCAGGATATCAGTGAGCTAGGGGGATATCAGTGTGGAGATAAAGGCCATGGTGGGTCTTACCATAGCCAGACTGCCCCTGTACTCTCATCCTCTGAACATGCATGTTAGTAGGGAGGAACTCAAGCTTCTTGTCAGCTTTCAGGGTACTTGACTTAAAGGAGGGACCTGGGAGAGGAGTAGGATGGAAGTGTTACCATGATGATCATTCTCCTGCCTTTCATGTTACTCTATATATGTTTATACTTGGTCATGTTACTCTATATATGTTTATACGTGGTCATGTTACTCTATATATGTTTATACTTGGTCATGTAACTCTATATATGTTTATACGTGGTCATGTTATTCTATATATGTTTATACATGGTCATGTTACTCTATATATGTTTATACGTGGTCATGCAACTCTATATATGTTTATAGGTGGTCATGCAACTCAATATATGATTATACGTGGTCATGTTACTCTATATATGTTTATACATGGTCATGTTACTCTATATATGTTGATACGTGGTCATGTAACTCTATATATGTTTATACGTGGTCATGTTACTCTATATATGTTTATACGTGGTCATGTTACTCTATTTATGTTTATATGTGGTCATGTAACTCTACATATGTTTATACGTGGTCATGTAACTCTATATATGTTTATAGGTGGTCATGCAACTCTATATATGATTATACGTGGTCTATATATGTTTATACATGGTCATGTTACTCTATATATGTTGATACGTGGTCATGTAACTCTATATATGTTTATACGTGGTCATGTTACTCTATATATGTTTATACGTGGTCATGTTACTCTATATATGTTTATACGTGGTCATGTTACTCTATATATGTTGATACATGGTCATGTTACTCTATATATGTTTATACGTGGTCATGTTACTCTATATATGTTTATACGTGGTCATGTTACTCTATTTATGTTTATATGTGGTCATGTAACTCTACATATGTTTATACGTGGTCATGTAACTCTATATATGTTTATAGGTGGTCATGCAACTCTATATATGATTATACGTGGTCTATATATGTTTATACATGGTCATGTTACTCTATATATGTTGATACGTGGTCATGTAACTCTATATATGTTTATACGTGGTCATGTTACTCTATATATGTTTATACGTGGTCATGTTACTCTATATATGTTTATACGTGGTCATGTTACTCTATTTATGTTTATACGTGGTCATGTTACTCTATTTATGTTTATATGTGGTCATGTAACTCTACATATGTTTATACGTGGTCATGTTACTCTATATATGTTTATACGTGGTCATGTTACTCTATATATGTTTATACGTGGTCATGTTATTCTATATATGTTTATACGTGGTCATGTTACTCTATATATGTTTATACGTGGTCATGTTACTCTATATATGTTTATAGGTGGTCATGCAACTCTATATATGATTATACGTGGTCATGTTACTCTATATATGTTTATACATGGTCATGTTACTCTATATATGTTGATACGTGGTCATGTTACTCTATATATGTTTATACGTGGTCATGTTACTCTATATATGTTTATACGTGGTCATGTTACTCTATATATGTTTATACGTGGTCATGTTACTCTATATATGTTTATACGTGGTCATGTTACTCTATTTATGTTTATATGTGGTCATGTAACTCTACATATGTTTATACGTGGTCATGTAACTCTATATATGTTTATAGGTGGTCATGCAACTCTATATATGATTATACGTGGTCTATATATGTTTATACATGGTCATGTTACTCTATATATGTTGATACGTGGTCATGTAACTCTATATATGTTTATACGTGGTCATGTTACTCTATATATGTTTATACGTGGTCATGTTACTCTATATATGTTTATACGTGGTCATGTTACTCTATATATGTTTATACGTGGTCATGTTACTCTATATATGTTTATACGTGGTCATGTTACTCTATATATGTTTATACGTGGTCATGTTACTCTATATATGTTTATACGTGGTCATGTTACTCTATATATGTTTATACGTGGTCATGTAACTCTATATATGTTTATACGTGGTCATGTTACTCTATATATGTTTATACGTGGTCATGTTACTCTATACATTTTTCTTTTTGCTTTCTTAATTCCTACTGCGTAGATGTCTTGTGCCATGTCGCAAGAATGTCATTGTTCAGAATGACGCTGTGTTATTCAGGCATTTGATAGATAAAATACTTTGACTAAATGTTTATAATTGGTCATTGTCTCTTGTTAAAGGCATCCAAAATCTAAATGTTCCAAAAACATTATTACGAATTGTTAACCTGTGATACTAACAGTACTGACAACAATGGTTTTCAAATGTTTTTCTGCAAGTTAACAGAATGATTGGGTTGCCTGGTATGTTGTTCCGAGGTTGTTTGAAGGCTGAGATGCTCACCTTTATATTCGTGCAGGTCGCCGATTGTGTCCTGGTAGGTGAGGATGATGGTCTGGTACTGAGTAATGATCTCTCTCCTTAGGTTCTCCCAACATGGAGACAACTCCCCCAACTCTTCCAGCTCACACACCCTACACGCACACGCACGCACACACACACACACACACACACACACACACACACAGTCAGTGGTACATACCCATGCAGGCAGACGAAACAAACACATGGCTAGACACACAAACACACACACACAGGTGAAGCTAAGTGTTACCTGACAGCGTCCTCTTCCAGCAACAGCTTGACAAACTGCCGTGGAATGTGAAGAGACAAGACACTCTCAGCCATCTGTTCCAGGATGCGCAGGTGGTTCCCATCCGTGGTGGGAAATCGGTACATCCGGGACATAGTGCCCCCACACACTGTCACCAAAACAAACACTATGTCTTTAATAACACAAACCACTAGCCAATATATCATTAATAACACAACGCACTGGTCAATATATCATTAATAACACAACGCACTGGTCAATATATCATTAATAACACAAAACAATTGTCAATATATCATTTATAACACAATACACTAGATAGTATATCCTTAACATAATTCACTCCTCAATATATAGTTAATAACACAAGACACTAGTCAAAATATCCTTAATGACACAAAATATAAACACAGAAATGATTGACACAAGTTAGTGTGTCAATCATAATTAATTTATTATGTACACTGAAACACAGAGAGAAACAGAGGCTGGAACGTGGACTGAAACAGAGGCTGGAACACGGACTGAAACAGAGACAGGAACACAGACTGAAACAGAGGCTGGAACACGGACTGAAACAGAGGCTGGAACACGGACTGAAACAGAGGCTGGAACACAGACTGAAACAGAGACAGGAACACAGACTGAAACAGAGGCTGGAACACAGACTGAAACAGAGGCTGGAACACAGACTGAAACAGAGGCTGGAACACGGACTGAAACAGAGGCTGGAACACAGACTGAAACAGAGACAGGAACACAGACTGAAACAGAGGCTGGAACACAGACTGAAACAGAGGCTGGAACGCAGACTGAAACAGAGGCTGGAACGCAGACTGAAACAGAGACAGGAACACAGACTGAAACAGAGGCTGGAACACAGACTGAAACAGAGGCTGGAACACAGACTGAAACAGAGACAGGAACACAGACTGAAACAGAGGCTGGAACACAGACTGAAACAGAGGCTGGAACACGGACTGAAACAGAGGCTGGAACACGGACTGAAACAGAGACAAAACAGAGTCTGAAACACAGACTCACCAGCCTTCAGCAGTGTATCTTTGCACAAAGAGGCAGACTTGGCCCTGATGTTCACAGACTGAGTCAGGCTCTCATCTACTGGAAGCACCATCTGAAATAAACATAGGAAATAATATCACCTTTGTGATTCTTCCTGGTTATCCTTGTGATGACACCTTACAATCAGTGGACAAAAGTAACTCATATTTGACAGATTAGGCAACTGAGTAAAATTAAGCGTCAAATTAATTAGATCATATGAGTTACTATTATTAGACAAAGTGTCTGGTTTAGACCTTGTGATCTCTTTTCTCAGTCAGACCAGATCCAGACCAGATCCAGACCCAGAACAGATCCAGACCCAGACCCTATCCAGACCAGACCCAGACCAGACCCAGACCAGATTCAGATCCAGATGAGATCCAGAACAAACCCTGATCAGACCCAGACCAGACCCAGACCAGATCCAGACCAGATCCAGACCAGATCCAGATCACTCACTCTGCCATTGACGGTGTCCTGCCGGGTGACAGGGGCTCTCTGCTCTCGTCTTTCCTCTATCTGCCAGGCGATTATGGTGATGTTTCCCATTCTCTCCCCCTCCGCCGACCTGGAAACAGACCAAGCATCAAGCTCTAATGCATATCTGTACAACACAATTATTACAGTATAACGATCCAAAAGTTGATTCAGTGTGCTCACGTTTGTGTGCGTGTGTGTGTTACCTGAGAGTCAGGTGTAATCGGTGATGTTTGTCTTGCAGCAGTTCCTTCACAGGGAACATGGCTGACCCCAGCAGGTACATCTACAGACCAGGTGTTTGGATCATATTATTATTTATTTATTTATAGTTACATTTATTTGCATGTTGAAATTAATAATTTATTAAGCTAATTACTGTAATTGTTTACACTCCCACTAAAGTACCACAAAGGGCCCACAAACCGACTAAAAAAAGAATAATTACAACTAAACACCAAACTTGTTATCACTTATTTTATCTTTTTTGCCCTGATTTAAATATGGGAAAGTCAGGTTTTTGGGTGCAGGTGTGTGTGGTGGGGTAGTGGGGTGTTTTGGGTGCAGGTGTGTGTGGTGGGGTAGTGGGGTGTTTTGGGTGCAGGTGTGTGTGGTGGGGTAGTGGGGTGTTTTGGGTGCAGGTGTGTGTGGTGGGGTAGTGGGGTGTTTTGGGTGCAGGTGTGTGTGGTGGGGTGTTTTGGGTGCAGGTGTGTGTGGTGGGGTAGTGGGGTGTTTTGGGTGCAGGTGTGTGTGGTGGGGTAGTGGGGTGTTTTGGGTGCAGGTGTGTGTGGTGGGGTAGTGGGGTGTTTTGGGTGCAGGTGTGTGTGGTGGGGTAGTGGGGTGTTTTGGGTGCAGGTGTGTGTGGTGGGTTAGTGTGGTGTTTTGGGTGCAGGTGTGTGTGGTGTGTGTGGTGGGGCAGTGGGGTGTTTTGGGTGCAGGTGTGTGTGGTGGGGTAGTGGGGTGTTTTGGGTGCAGGTGTGTGTGTGGGTTAGTGGGGTGTTTTGGGTGCAGGTGTCTGTGGTGGGGTAGTGGGGTGTTTTGGGTGCAGGTGTGTGTGGTGGGGTAGTGGGGTGTTTTGGGTGCAGGTGTGTGTGGTGGGGTAGTGGGGTGTTTTGGGTGCAGGTGTGTGGTGGGGTAGTGGGGTGTTTTGGGTGCAGGTGTCTGTGGTGGGGTAGTGGGGTGTTTTGGGTGCAGGTGTGTGTGTGGTGGGGTAGTGGGGTGTTTTGGGTGCAGGTGTGTGTGGTGGGTTAGTGGGGTGTTTTGGGTGCAGGTGTCTGTGGTGGGGTAGTGGGGTGTTTTGGGTGCAGGTGTGTGTGTGGTGGGTTAGTGGGGTGTTTTGGGTGCAGGTGTCTGTGGTGGGGTAGTGGGGTGTTTTGGGTGCAGGTGTGTGTGTGGTGGGGTAGTGGGGTGTTTTGGGGACTTATTTTACCGTGCCCTGGGAGCGGTCTTTCACATCGTACACTGACAGCTTGACCTGAGTCTGCTGAGTAACCAGAGAGTCCTGGAAGAACGCTATGCTGCTGAGAAAGATGGGATTACTGGTACCCTGTGGGGAGAGAGAGGAAAGAGAGAGGGGAAAGAGAGAGGGGAAAGAGAGAGGGGAAAGAGAGAGAGGAAAGAGAGAGGGGAAAGGGAGAGTAAGAAAGGCTATCACAGAAACAGTGATATTTTTAACATGGAGCACAGGAGTTCTGTCATGGTTAAATCAACGTGGTGTGGTGGAGATGAATGGTTGTGTTGAGGTTAGATCAACGTGGTGTGGTATAGATGAATGGTTGTGTTGAGGTTAGATCAACGTGGTGTGGTAGAGATAAATGGTTGTGTTGAGGTTAGATCAATGTGGTGTGGTAGAGATGAATGGTTGTGTTCTGGTTAGATCAACGTGGCTTGGTAGAGATGAATGGTTGTGTTCTGGTTAGATCAACGTGGTGTGGTAGAGATGAATGGTTATGTTGAGGTTAAATCAACGTGGTGTGGTAGAGATGAATGGTTGTGTTGAGGTTAGATCAACGTGGTGTGGTAGAGATGAATAGTTGTGTTCTGGTTAGATCAACGTGGTGTGGTAGAGATTAATGGTTTTGTTGAGGTTAGATCAACGTGGTGTGGTAGAGATGAATGGTTGTGTTCTGGTTATTTCAACGTGGTTTGGTAGAGATTAATGGTTGTGTTGAGGTTAGATCAACGTGGTGTGGTAGAGATGAATGGTTGTGTTCTGGTTAAATCAACGTGGTGTGGTAGAGATGAATGGTTGTGTTGAGGTTAGATCAAGGTGGTGTGGTAGAGATGAATGGTTGTGTTGAGGTTAGATCAACGTGGTGTGGTAGAGATGAATGGTTGTGTTCTGGTTATTTCAACGTGGTGTGGTAGAGATGAATGGTTTTGTTGAGGTTAGATCAACGTGGTGTGGTAGAGATGAATGGCTGTGTTCTGGTTATTTCAACGTGGTTTGGTAGAGATTAATGGTTGTGTTCTGGTTAGATCAACGTGGTTTGGTAGAGATGAATGGTTGTGTTCTGGTTAGATCAACGTGGTGTGGTAGAGATGAATGGTTGTGTTCTGGTTAGATCAACGTGGTTTGGTAGAGATGAATGGTTGTGTTCTGGTTAGATCAACGTGGTGTGGTATAGATGAATGGTTGTGTTCTGGTTAGATCAACGTGGTGTGGTAGAGATGAATGGTTGTGTTCTGGTTAGATCAACGTGGTGTGGTAGAGATGAATGGTTGTGTTCTGGTTAGATCAACGTGGTTTGGGGTCCAACCTCTATGATCTCTGTCTGAGCGTGTTTGGTCCAGAAGGCCTGAGGAGGAGTGGTGCAGCTGACCGCCACAAAGCTGGTTGGCTTGCGATCCAGTGACGGCGTGACCAGCTCACTGCAGGCTGGGAGTTTAACAGCACAGTGGGCTTAGCGGCACAATCTGTTATCTCAATCCTGACTCTAAAATCCCATCCCACCTCTGCCACAAGACACCTTCAGAGAGCGGGGTCATGGGTCATTGCCAGGTTAAGGATCTGGGGATTTGTCAATATATTCAAACCACTTTCACATTCAATGATGGAATCATACTAGTTTTTGATTGTGGTTTATGGAAAGGAAAGACAGTTGCATTAATTTTATAAAGTCTGTTTAAGTTGCTGTATATTCTTCAAGAATAAGCCAGATAATGTTTACATACACCATTAAATAATTGAACCAGTGAAAAGTTGACATAAGTAACCCTGTACCTACCCAGGCTAAACTCCAACACTGGCTCATCTGGGTCTTGGCTGTTACCTACAGAAACACAGAGATACTGTTATAGCAACTACAAAAACACAGACATAATGTCATTACAACTACAGAAATACATACTGTTATGACTACAGAAACAGAGATACTGTTATAACAACTACAAAAACACAGACATACTGTCACTACAACTACACAAACACATACTGTTATGACTACAGAAACACATAGATACTGTTATAACAACTACAGAAACACATACTGTTATGAATACAGAAACACATAGATACTATTATAACAACTACAAAAAAACAGTCATACTGTCATTACAACTACAGAAACACATACTGTTATAACAACAGAAACACATACTGTCATGACTACAGAAACAGACATACTGTTATAACAACTACAAAAACACATATTGTTATGACTACAGAAACTGAGATACTGTTATAACAAGCTGCTTAATTTACCTGCTTTCACTCAGTGGGTAGAAAATTCTGAAAATACTCCTTATATACTGAAGGTATGTTAACGACGGTAACTATGGTAACAGGGCTCTTACCTGCCAGGGTAAGACCCATCATCTCAGCTGAGAGGTCAAAGGTATTGGCCCGATACACTGACCATGGCCGGTGACGCGGGCTGGCCTTTCCCTTTCCTGACATCATTGCTAGGGATCAAGGGTCAGGGGGCTGAAGTTCGTGGGTGAAGGGGTAAGAAAAACTTCCTGTCCAGATACGCTCCTTGTGTGTAGGTTGATCTCCTCAGTCTCTGGAATCTAAATTATGGAGCTGGGGAGGGAGAAGGAGAGTTAGGGTGAGCGGGAGACAGAGGGAGAGAAAGACAAAGAAAGACAGAGAGAGAGAGACAAAGAAAGACAGAGAGAGAGACAAAGAAAGACAGAGAGAGAGACAAAGAAAGACAGAGAGAGAGAGACAAAGAGAGAGAGGGAGAATGACAGAGGGAGAAAGACAGAGAGAGAAAGATAGAGAGAGAGAAAGACAAAGAGAGAGAAAGACTGCGGGAGAAATACAGATGGAGAAAGACACCACAGAGAGTGATTTAAAGAAGCACACAGTGGACATACACCTGATCATTGCTGAAGTATGCCTTTCCATCAGCTGAATTCTGCAGGTATTGTGACTCAAGTAACAGAGTATAATGACTGGAACATGAAACTAACGGTATTGAGGAATTAATGTGGGGTTTAATGTGGGGTCATTCACAGAGGGTTTACCACACATAAATGCCAGATGGAACTGCTACAAATGTCTCCAAACTATTGGACTTTATGTTGGAGTAGTTTTATGTAGCCTTACAGTTAACTCTTAAAAAAAGGGCAATCTAGGACTGTTCTATCTAAAAGTGTTCTTCGGCTACATCAGGAGAATGCTTTTAAGAAACTTTTTTGTTCCCATTAGGACCCTTTTTGGTTTCACACCGAATCCTTTCAACAGGGGAGTCTAAATGGAACCCAAAAGCGTTCTACAACGACAACAGAAGAACTATTTTTTAACTACTTTGTATTAAATAGTGTAAATGTACATTTTATCTAAATGGAACACAAATAGGGATGACTTGCTATTCCACCTTAGACTTGGTGATCCTCAATTATTTATAATTTCTGACTTCTACCAGCAAATTTAAATATTCAACAGCAGACGGTCGTGGGGAAACTTCTGCTCTGAACAAATGGGGGATCAATAGTCTGATTAGGAAACTCCAAGCCCCAGAACAAGGTGTGACCCAGTGAATATGGGTGGAGAGAAAATATGAAGTAGTCGGAGTGGGGGGACTCTTTAATTGTCTGTGTCCTGCAATGACTCATTTCTATTTTCTCATCTATAAAAAGCAGTAAAACACATTGAGTTAAGAGGAGATGTACTTTTCACACATCTGCAGGGAGCAAGGAGATTGAAGGAACAGACTACATCTACAGGGAGCAAGGAGATTGAAGGAACAGACTACATCTGCAGGGAGCAAGGAGATTGAAGGAGCAGACTACATCTGCAGGGAGCAAGGAGATAGAAGGAGCAGACTACATCTGCAGGGAGCAAGGAGATAGAAGGAACAGACTACATCTGCAGGGAGCAAGGAGATTGAAGGAACAGACTACATCTGTATCAAAATACTTAACACAATTCACAAAACCACACACCCAAACTGCAAACATTTGCACAAAATGGCACACACTTCATTCATGTTACCAGATTTTTGTCTAACCAACTAGACACTGTTGGGCATAATGAAAAGCACTCTCATCTTTAGCATGCTTTGCCATAATACTAAAATATTTCAAATTGTAGAAAATTCTTCAGATTGTTCACATGCACAGAAATATTTGCAGATTTATTTTGAAAATGTATTTTGTTATTTTTCACCAAACAAGTCAAAGCAACATATGCACAGCAGATATATGTACATTGGACTGAACAAAAATATGCTCACATAAAACAGTAAACTGGAAAAAGAAAATTTGCAGAAAGAATATATAGAAAACAAAAGTCCAGCCTCTCGCATTGTCAGCCCATGGTTGATGACATGATCAACTAAGGTTGCACTGATTTCATTTGAAAGTTGTTGTCTTCTTTGGCCATGAACTCCTCTGCCAGCTCTACCCCTACCTCTCACTCTTCCTCCCCCTCTCATTCTCATCATCCCTCTTCCTCTTCCTCTCTCTGCAATGTCTTCCAAAGTGCTCACCTGTGGTCTTTTCATAGTGCTTCCTTCCTGATTGAGGTGGTAACAATTAACCATTGAGGTGTTTGGCCAGGTGGCACATGTATTGGCCAATTAGCTCATAAAAAGGCTATAAAATAAATGATAAAAATAGGCTGACTGGTGTGTGTCTGTGTGTGTGTCAACATGGATTGTAACTGGTGTGCAACTGGTGTGCATTTCTGCAGTAACCAGATTGAAGTATAAAGAAAATGCTTGATATTTGTTAGAAAATGTTAATTATGAACATTTATTAAATCCAAACACAGTTGATTGCAGTTTCAACTGAAAACCGAAGTGTTGTACACTGTGCCCTTTGAGAGAAACGGCGAATGTGTGAAAGAACTCCGGTATCAATATATCCAGGTAAGATGTCTGTTCAATAACCAAACAGGGTATTTACACATTTACACATAATGTTAAATGTGTTTTTTTAAATGTACTATATGCAAAGATGTAGAAGAATTAAAGGATATTCCTTCAAAATGCTGCATTTGTGATTCATTCTTGTTCCATATACTTTAGTAAAGTAATTAAAGTGAGGTGTTTTTATTATTCTATGATCAAATACTGATTTACGTGAAAAATTATTTTAAAAACCTACAACATAAAACTTCGTAATTTATGTAATGATCCCTGTTGTTAGTGTTTTTTAGGTCAGTGTGTTATGAGAGACAGTGTGTGTTTCTGAGTGAGAATTGTTGCCAGTGTTTTGGTGGAACAAGCATGTATGAAGCGTTTTGGTGGTTTTAGTGAGTTTTGGGGGTGGGATTAACAGTTTTGCAACGATGCATGTTGGTAATGCACGCTGGGTGAAGAGTTTTGTTATTGTGGTTTCAGTACTGATCGATGCTTGTAAGAAGGCTGGGAAAAACTGTAAAAGATTATCGCAGACGGACAGTCACCAGGCACACACGTCTCATGGACACAGTGAGTTGAGAAAGGCAGTTCCCGTTTACTCAGAGTGGTATAAAGACTCAGTTTCTAGATAAATATGTCTGACTGTTGTGTTCTCTCACCCCTGCTCAGTGTTTTAACACCTCCATGATGTCTACTTCAGCCAAGGCAAAAATCCTGCGCAAGAAACTGAGACACCTTTAAATAGATTTCATGTATTAAAATGTCAATAGTATTAGTATTTAATTTGCAGCAAACTGCTGTATAATAAATACACTTAAATTGTGACGGCGCAAAAGAAAAGTGTCCCAAATTTAACTCTACTCTATATTTACCACTTTTCTAATGTCAATAGAAGCAAATAATGCCACAAGAACAGATCTTAACAAACCTACGGATGTTTTTGCGAGCTGTGATACCTGGGAGTTCCATGTCGAGGGGGTGGGTCGTCTTGTTGGTGCTGAATCTTCATTGTGAAACAGTAAAATGAAAACAGGACATTCACTCCATCACTCAACCAGCTCGTCCTGGTTTCCGGACGGGGAACTGTCACACTCTGTCTCCCTGTCACCTGAACCCTCTGCTGTAATCAGGGCAGAAGCCCTAAAACCAATATAGTTCACCTGGCACAGTGCTTAGGCCTGTGCAATAAAATTACTTTCAAAACAACTCTGGTTCTCCATTTAAATATCTGTCTCTTTGTCGATCTTACTCTCACTGTCACCTCAGAAACCAAACCAAACAGGAGTAAAATGGATGATTCCACTGAATCTACCAATCTCCAATACGGTGGCAGCTGTCACTTGTATCAGCCTCATACAACATGGAAATGCAGGTGCTTGGTTTGGTTTGCCATCACGCTTTACAGTGTACCCTAGTGATATGACAGGCCTAGTCTGTACTAATACTGCAACCAGAAAAAACAGACAAGAAATAAACAAAAAGATAAGATAAGATAAGAAAAGAGAGAAACTGAGAAAGACAGAGACAAGAGTAAGAGTAGAAAACAATTTTAGTTTTTACTAAATTGAACCAATCATACTTGAAGGATCTCTGAGCTCACCGTCTGCGACAACTTTTTCATTTCCTGTGGCTTTTCTCAAACACTTGACATTTCCTCTTACAAAAACCTGCAGGCACATGAGCAATCACACACCCACACACACACACTTGCAGGTGCTCTACACACACCCACACACACTGACAACCCTAACCTCCAACCCTTCCTGCTTCCAGATCAGTGTGCAAGTGAATTATAGAACAAAACTGGGACAAAATTTAGAAAGGAACTCAAGATTAACAATTGTACGTATGGTCAGGCGATATGTGTGTGTGTGTGAGTGTGTGAGTGTGTGTGTGTGTGTGTGTATATATGTGTGTATGTGTGTGTGTAAGTATGAAAAATGGGGACCAAATTTCCCCAAATTATGGCTGAACCTGTTTTGAAAAAGGGTAATTTTTTTCTTTGGACGACGCATGCCCATCAGAGTGAGTGACACGTAAAAAAGACGGAGGACGCACGCCAGTCGGTGTGTGAAACGCATGTCACCAAGGCGGACAGGCACATGTCAACTGGAAAGGGCACCAGGATAGCAAATGGGGCAGGTTGAGCTTTATCTGTCCACGTGGCTGTATGTGTGTCTTGGTGTGTATGTGTGTCTTGGTGTGTATGTGTGTCTTGGTGTGTGTGTGTGTGTCTTGGTGTGTATGTGTGTCTTGGTGTGTATGTGTGTCTTGGTGTGTATGTGTGTCTTGGTGTGTGTGTGTGTTGGTGTGTGTGTGTGTCTTGGTGTGTGTGTGTGTGTTGGTGTGTATGTGTGTCTTGGTGTGTGTGTGTGTCTTGGTGTGTGTGTGTGTGTTGGTGTGTATGTGTGTCTTGGTGTGTATGTGTGTCTTGGTGTGTATGTGTGTCTTGGTGTGTGTGTGTGTGTTGGTGTGTATGTGTGTCTTGGTGTGTATGTGTGTCTTGGTGTGTGTGTGTGTGTTGGTGTGTATGTGTGTCTTGGTGTGTATGTGTGTCTTGGTGTGTATGTGTGTCTTGGTGTGTGTGTGTGTGTTGGTGTGTGTGTGTGTCTTGGTGTGTGTGTGTGTCTTGGTGTGTGTGTGTGTCTTGGTGTGTGTGTGTGTGTTGGTGTGTATGTGTGTGTTGGTGTGTATGTGTGTCTTGGTGTGTGTGTGTGTCTTGGTGTGTATGTGTGTCTTGGTGTGTATGTGTGTCTTGGTGTGTGTGTGTGTGTCTTGGTGTGTGTGTGTGTGTCTTGGTGTGTGTGTGTGTGTCTTGGTGTGTGTGTGTGTGTGTTGGTGTGTGTGTGTTGGTGTGTGTGTGTGTGTGTCTTGGTGTGTATGTGTGTCTTGGTGTGTATGTGTGTCTTGGTGTGTATGTGTGTCTTGGTGTGTGTGTGTGTGTCTTGGTGTGTGTGTGTGTGTCTTGGTGTGTGTGTGTGTGTCTTGGTGTGTATGTGTGTCTTGGTGTGTGTGTGTGTTGGTGTGTGTGTGTGTTGCTGCTATTTCTGTATGATACACTTATAAAGACCCTCCTGGGTGTGGTGCTCTGGTGCATCCATCCAGACAACTTCTGCATGTGAACATCTATTTTTATATCAGGAGCTTCCATCAAAGCACCTCCTACACACTACACCCAGGCAGAGAGAGAATCATTTACTGCCACATTCGGACATAAAGACTCGTCCTCCCAGAATGCCCTCTCCACTGTCATTCGGACATAGAGGCTCATCCTCCCAGAGAGGCTGTTCACTGCCATTCGGACATAAAGACTCATCCTCCCAGAATGCCCAGTTCACTGTCATTCAGACATAGAGGCTCATCCTCCCAGAGAGGCTGTTCACTGTCATTCGGACATAAAGACATCCTCCCAGAATGCCCAGTTCACTGTCATTCGGACATAGAGGCTCATCCTCCCAGAGAGGCTACATGTTTACCCATTCAATCACTACCAGGGTATGCTCTATGCTTGCGGATTTGTACAAAAACAAAACTGAGGGCAATTACCCAGTCTGCTAATAGGTTCTGGTGTCATTGGGCTGTGTGAGTCAATGGGGGCTTTAACACGCTGTAATCCTCACAGCCCGGGGATCTGTGGGCTGTGGGAGGACGGCAACACCCCGTCTCTCTGGATCTGAAGCACCGCCACAGGGAGCAAATCAGACATCAGAGATCTATTAGAACTATTAGAATAATCAGAAATCTATCAGAACTATTAGAATGATCAGAGATATGTCAGAACCATTAGAATGATCAGAGATCTACCAGAACTATTAGAATGATCAGAGATATGTCAGAACCATTAGAATGATCAGAGATCTACCAGAACTATTAGAATGATCAGAGATCTGTCAGAACCATTAGAATGATCAGAGATCTACCAGATAGGTCAGACATCAATTAGAACAATCAAATACATCTACTTAGTCATCAGATCTACCAGAGATAACAGATCTATCAGATCTATTAGGGAGACATCAGAGATATATTAGTCATCAGATCTACCAGAGATAACAGATCTATCAGACAGTTGTGTAAGGTCGCCTGTACAATCTGCTTCTGTTTACTGAGAGACAGCTCTACGTGACAGACACAGGACACCTTTAGGGAACTCTGTTTCAGATGGAAAGCTGACACACGATGAAGAAACCCAGGACAGCCACACTATTACTTCCCAGACAACATGGACACTGTTCTCACCCACTGTCAGTCAAACAGTAGGGGGGAGTGGCCTTCACTGATGTCAGAGAAGGGTGAGATGAACAGGAAAGAGACCTTCAACTTCACTAAGATGCTGTTATTATTCAGACTTACAGCAATGGCTTCCCACTGGAAACACAAGTTTTACCAAGACACAAAACGTTATTCCTACTGAAAATCCTATTGTCCCTAAACCTAACCCTTTAGATAACCCTAACTCCAAAAACGTCATATTCACTTCTCTAACCTTAAACCATCCCCAAGTTGTAAGTTTGATCCTAAACCTATAACCCTTAAGTCGAGAATGTACTTTTTACGCATGGTGACTGTCTATAATTTACTATTCTTGTTAGGATTTAAGCATAGTAAAACCTGTAAACACAATATCTCATTGGCTGAAAACTCTTACATTTAATTGTTTTAGATTACCTAGATTACTGGTCCAGGAGATTTCAATCATGTTGCAGCAATTATTGCTTAGTCCGCAGGGAAACATTTGAGGATTTTAGTGTCAATAGTTAATCAGTCTCTGTCACTCACTCACACAGACAGATACACCTGTATTGTTACGATAAACCGCTAAAAATATCCAGCAGATCAAAGCAGAGCCTTTGCCAAAAGCGAGTGTGTTAGAGCATTTCGTTCACGCCGTGCCATTGTCGACCGTATACAAACACGCGTCACCACTGCCTTTTCTGCAGGCCTACACGGATGCAATACGACAGACACGGGCGGTAACAAACCGACTGTAGTTTATGTCTCGAGCTATGTATGCACTCATATAGCATGCATCGGTAAGGACGCATTCAAATACATAATTTAAAATGTACAGAATGTGATGAATCAATGACCGAGTAATTATCTTTGACGTTCCGACCATAACAAAGATTGCGTCATAATAAAATCTGCTATACTGATGATGCTCGTTCAGTTGGATCCGTTGTTGACAGCAGAAGGACCAGCAGTCCCGTTATTTAATAAGCAACCCTTAGCCCGTCAAATACAGCAAGAACACGGCTACAATGGGATTGTCATGTCATGCAAACAGAAACTATTTTGCATTACAGAATAGCGATTGTTTAACAGCAGGCAACACGCCTGAAACCCCATCCAGTTAAAACCGATATAATGCATTTTTAGAGATAAAGACATAGGCTACGCATTAAACAAGCTAGGTTACTTACTTCAAGAAACACGCAACCTATTGCCTCCATCCCTGTTTTGAAACGGCTGGCCTAAATGTGCACTTTATTTGTTAGCCTTGTGATGCTCATCTCGGTTCCTCCTGAAAGCGTCGGAGTCTGCAGTAAGACTCGCCCTAGCCCGAGCTCTGAATGACACATTACGACGTAAGAAATCTGTCGCGAGGCCCTCCTCTCTCATTCAAACGGACTGTGGCGCGCTCGGGCGCGCTTCGGCTGAAGCACTCTTCATTAAAAAACGTGCTTCATTAATGAGAATGATGTTGTGACTATGGCTGTATGAAAAAAACGACCTTTAAGTATGCAGCAACTATGAATCACATTAGCTTCATGCATATTGAGGTGACATTTTACATATGTTTAGGTGTTTAGGTTATTGCTTAATGCACCATTTGGTGACCGATATATATTTCAGAATGCAGTCAATTAAATACACTTATAGTCAAATTGTGGCAATACAATCCAGTGTTCATTGTCTTGGGACGAGAACAATGTATATTTCCCGTCATTGATGCTTTGTCCACCATGGTCCTCTTATACTGTCGTCTTGTGGTATGTTCGTGCAGGAACATTCATGTATCCTACGAACGCGTTGATATAAAGATTAAATAAGTGCATTGGCACCTTTTTATTTATTTTACCATCTGTATGTATGAGTAGCATATGCAACTGGGCTTACAATCGGGATTGAGAAAATGTTGCTTTTTGAGACCATTTTGGTTTTATATTGATACATTTTCTGGCCTTTGACGCAGAAACCAGGTGGAACGTATACCATTGAATACAGTGATTTCAATGTTCCTTCTCCAATCAGAACTGTTCTCGAGACGAGCATCTTTTTCACGCCCCACCTGTGAAACGAATATTAAAGCAAAGCTGAGAGCGGTCATTCCCAAAACCGGTCGGTTGAGTTGAAACACAACGAGTTGAACTGGAATGTCTTGTATCTTGGCATTGAAATATAGGGATGTAGCGTAATTTACTTTTAAATTATAGCAGATAGTTTTTCACTCCGTAGCCTTTGACTTGGTGCCCGCGAGAGGGGCAGCCAATCAACTTCTGGAGCTGTAAGGAAATTGGTTATTTAAGCTGCTTAGTGGGTTAAAAACATCTGCGTTGAATGACCAGTATGCGAGGATCTAGACAGTTGAAAATGGTGGTGTACTTTTTAACTACCGGATTGCATCTTCTGACTCTACCACGTGGATCTGTCGCAGAGATCCCAAACAAACCTTCGGGTACCGTAACGGACCTGTCCTCTACCAAGTCAGCGCCGGGGGATCATCAAATTTTCCCCGACGCGGTGAAACCGGATCTGCCGGTCTTCGCTATGAACTATCCCCGTATACAGGTGCCGTTTGAGATCACCCTCTGGGTGCTGCTCGCATCATTCGCCAGGATCGGTAAGCAAAGTAAACAACGTGGGCACAACCGTCAGAAAAATAAGAACAGGATAAAGTGTTAACGCGTTTCTCTTAGTTATCCTCAAGTTACCTCAGTATTGTCGCGACATTCCTAATGGGAATTCACCGAGGACCTCCGCCCAAATATCTAATATAATTTAATTATTGTAATGTGTGCATGCAAAACCCTTGACTTCCCATATGTTCATGTTTAATGTTCCCTTAAAGATCAATTTACACAGAGGTGCCTGTGTAGAGCGTTTGACATTTTACCTCTCCTTCCCCTGCAGGTTTCCACATTTACCACAAGGTACCCTTCTGGGTCCCAGAACCATGTCTCCTGATCAGCATTGGTCTGATGTTGGGGGCCATCATGCACGCAGTCCATGAGGAGCCCCCAGCGATGCTCAGCTATGACCTCTTCTTCCTCTACATTCTTCCTCCCATGGTCCTGGACTCCGGATACTTCATGCCCACGCGACCCTTCTTCGAAAACATTGGCACGGTACACTGGTGCCAGATAGAAGATGCCCTCTCACAATAATGACACAGATGGCTATATCATAATATTTTTCATGAAATGCGTTTGATTAAATACACATTTCGTAGAGATGCGGTTGTGATCAAAACTTTGTGAACCCTTGGATAATTGGTAATATATCGAACATTTGTGAGGGAAACATGAGTGAGCAGGCAAAACACATCTTTTATCTTTTATGAGATTCACATTCAACTGTAGGTCATAACAGAATGGCACAATCATAAAACAAAACATTGCAACAAAGAAAAAAATTAACTGACCCCTGTTCAAAAGTCTGCATACCCTTAGTTCTTATTAATACTTTGTATTGCCCCCTTTAGCATCAATGACAGCGTGCAGTCTTTTGTAATAGTTGTCTATGAGGCCCAGAATTATTGCAGGTGGTATAGCTGCCCATTCGTCTTGGCAAAATGCCTTCAGGTCATGAAAAGTCTTTGGTCGTCTTGCATTAACTGCACATTTGAGATCTCCCCAGAGTTGCTCGATGATATAAAGGTCAGGATACTGTGATGGCCACTCCAGAACCTTCACCTTTTTCTGCTGTAACCACTGGAGCGTCAACTTGGCCTTGTGCTTAGGGTCATTGTCGTGCTGGAAAGTCCAAGAGCGTCCCATGTGCAGCTTTCGTGCAGAAGAATGCAAATTGTCTTCCAGGACTTTTCTGTAACATTGGCACAGTAATGGCTTCTTTCTGGCGACTCGACCATGCAGCTTAATTCTGTGGAAGTATCATCGTATTGTGCTTCATGAAACAACCACACTGTCTTTTTCCAGAGCAGTCTGTATTTCTCCTGATGTTACCTGTGGGTTTTTCTTTGTATCCCAAACAATTCTTCTGGCAGTTTTGGCTGAAATGTTTCTTGGTCTACCTGACCTTGGCTTGTTATCAAGAGATCCCCACCTTTTCCACTTCTTAATAAGTGTTTGAGCAGTACTGACTCTTTTTATATCCTTTTCCATCTTTTGACAATTCTTTTCTGCTTGGGGACCGATGACCTATGGAGTTTGGGTTGCCAGGCAACGGATTTTGCACCCGTGTTACCCTTGTCTGTTTGTGGGAACCATGCGTGCCACGTCTCCCGGGCATTGACCCACCCGACTCCTAGCGCATCACTGCAGATTGGACAGCTCCCCCACATTTCCTCTCCCCCACAACTGCCTAAGATGGGGGATATTTATTAAGACGATTTGCTCATCGGGGCAAACTATTGGCTACGTGGGACTTAACATTGTTAAAAAGTGTTCAGAGGTTCTGCCGATACAACAAGTTAATCTTTGTTAAGTCACTTTGTAACTTTTGGAGAGACTGGGGTTGGGACGTTTTTCCAAGCTGTTACAGAGCCAAAGTTATCGTGGACTTCCTTCACCTGAATGTGAAAGCTACTTCAGTCTTCACAGCTTACTTGCCATCTTCTGCCGACAGGTGCTTTGGTTTGCAGTGGTGGGGACCCTGTGGAACAGCATCGGGGTTGGCATGTCTCTGTATGGGGTGTGTCAGATTGGGGCACTGGAGGTGCAAGACATTAACCTGCAGGAGAACCTGCTGTTTGCCTCCATCATCTCAGCGGTTGACCCGGTGGCCGTGCTTAGCGTCTTCGAGGATGTCTCTGTAAACGAGCAGCTCTACATCGTTGTGTTTGGAGAGAGCCTGTTCAGCGACGCCGTCACTGTGGTGAGTTTGTGTGTGTTGTTTTTATTTTTTGCCTTAAAATATTGAGTTTGTTTTGCTCTTTTATATCGCAGGAATATTGCAAAACAGGGGTGTCAAATTCAATTTGAGAACATGAAGGGTTCATGACACTTCTGTCCCTAATGAATGTTTTGGGTATCCTTCCCCCTACTGGAGCCATATGTCTGTTTATGATATTTTTTAAAATCTCTCGTGATAATATTATGTATTTGTGTGTGTATTTATGTGTCAGCAGCATAGTAATGAAGTGTATTTATTCACTCATGTTCCTCCTCCTCATTGCTATTTAAAGTTACTTACCCAAGCTGTCTGGGAGTATGTGAAGAGTATCCCTGTCTGTAACAAGAGCTCCTTTGTTCCGGGTTCCTTATGTGTTAGGTGTGTCCGTATTTCCCCCTCAAGGTGTTCTGAAAACACACAAAGATTGTATCTTAACAGTTTACTGTGTGGTCTCTACACACTTCATTCTCGATCAACACTGATCACAGGACACCTCTCTGCTTGGATGGAACTGGACTCCTGTTCTTACTTTCAGACTCAAGCAAAGTAAGCTGGCTGTGATAACGCAGCATTGGTGTCTACATCTACAAAACAAAGTAACACAGTCTGAAACATCAACAAAGAGCCAATGAACAAAAGGGACCCATCAGGTTTCCTGTCCTACTGTGTGGACTATAAGGGTCTAAAGGTCCATTAGAAACCCCAAGCCTAACCACTGAGTGGCTGGTGTCGGTGTGTTCTCCTGTGTGTGTGCCTCTTTCCAGGTGATAAATACATTCTAAAGGTGCATTCGGGTTCCATGCTCTTTCAAAAACACACTATAACCCCCCCCCCCCCCACCCCCAGGTTCTGTACAACATGTTTACCTTCGTAGCAGAGATGCCAGAGGTGGAACCAGTGAACCTGTTTCTGGGCGTGGCCAAGTTCTTTGTGGTGGACCTCGGCGGGCTGGCCTTTGGCCTGGTGTTTGGCTTTGTAGCCTCCTTCACCACGCGCTTCACCTCCAAAGTCCGGGAAATAGAACCGCTCTTCATCTTCATGTACAGCTACCTGGCCTACCTGGTGGCTGAGCTGTTCAACATCTCTAGCATCATGGCGTAAGTCGTGGAGCTAGCATACAACACACACACACACACACACACACATACACACATAATGCACGAAACACAGACACCGTTGATGTCCCTGTGGTGTCCCTCCACAGCATCGTGACCTGTGCCCTAACCATGAAGTACTACGTGGAGGAGAATGTTACCCAGCGGTCCTGCACCACCATCCGTCACGTGGTCAAGATGCTGAGTAGCATCTCAGAGACCCTTATCTTCTTTTTCCTGGGCGTGGTCACCATAACGACGGAACACGAGTGGAACTGGGGCTACATCCTGTTTACGCTGCTGTTTGCCTTCCTGTGGAGAGGACTGGGTACGAAAGAGATGAGAGAATCTGTCAAATCAAATGATGTTGTACTTTTCACATGCGCCTCTTACAACATGAGTAGACTGGGACTGTTCAACTTTGCAATTCAGACCTTTGCTTTTACATACTTTGGTTGTATAGTTACAAGTAAGACAATGAATATAGTAAAAAGATTTGGGCCACTCTGTTCTAATGTGGATTGTAACTCCTTGATGTTCACCCTCAGCGTTTCACCCTTTTCTCTGACCTCCCAGGTATCCTGGTGCTGACCCAGATCATTAACCCTTTCCGCACCATCCCGTTCAACTTCAAGGACCAGTTTATGCTTGGTTATAGTGGCCTGCGAGGGGCAGTTGCTTTTGCCCTGGTCTTCACCCTGCCAGACCACATCGGCCGAAACAAACCTTTTGTCTCAACCACCATCTGCCTCATCCTCTTCACAGTCTTCATCCAGGTAGGCGACTAGTCTGAACCAATGTCAATGACTGAAGTGGCTTATGAAACATGGCTGTCCACTGACCTGTTCCTGTATCTATCTGACCAGAACCACTGACCTGTTCCTGTATCTATCTGACCAGAACCACTGACCTGTTCCTGTATCTATCTGACCAGAACCACTGACCTGTTCCTGTATCTATCTGACCAGAACCACTGACCTGTTCCTGTATCTATCTGACCAGAACTAATGACCTGCTCCTGTATTTATCTGACCAGAACTACTGACCCCTTCCAGTATCTGTCTGACTAGTACTACTGACCTGTTCCAGTATCTATCTGACCAGAACTACTGCCCTGTAAGTGTATCTACCTGGAACCAGGAAAGGTTCTCTTTGGAACCAAGGAAGGGTCAGTCAAACTTTTTTTTATTGATATCTTTGATCTAATATCTGCTTCCCTCAGGGCATCAGTATCAGGCCGCTGATGGAGTTCATCAATGTGCGCAGAACCAACCGCAACCTGGACACCATCAACGTAGAGGTCCATTCCAGGGTAGGTCAAGACTGTTCTACGATACAGTACACAAGTTCAGCAATAGACAGCCTGTTTTAGAATCACTGTGTGTACAGTGGATGTCAAAAAGAACTCCTTCCTTCTCCTCCTCAGCTCATGGAGCATGCCATCGCTGGGATAGAAGACATCTGTGGACAATGGGGCCACTACTACTGGAAGGACAAGTATGTATCACTTCCTGTCCTGTCTGCAGAATCACATTAATGGAAACCAAGTCTGTTCTCAGGGCAAGCCTGGTTGGTTCTAAAGTCCTGTGGTCATATTCTGTGTTTCAGAGATTAGGTCATTGCTCAATATCTTTGATCTGCGTTGGTTTACCATTTCGGCTAACCTTAACCATTTTTCCAACGTGAATCTAATTATCTTAACATGCCACGTTCAGAGCTGCTCTGACTACAGTATTGGTTTCAACACTGATATGGTACAGCATCCTGGTCCTCTAATCACAGGGTGCCATATTTCAGTGGGGTTTGTTTCTAACCCTTTCTTTTGTGACCCTCAGGCATTTCAGTTTTGGGTGGAGCACCCAACCAGTTAACACTTCATTCATATGTGTTTGTTTCGGAATAGTTAAAAAACATTTCCTGAGGCTCCCTGAGGAAAAGTTTGAGGACCACTTCAATGGTTTAATGTTGAATTTCATTCCTACAGATGAACTGGATGTAGTCCCTTTTGCTTTCAAATGTCACAGGTGGTGTATTTTGCTTCTTGTATCTCAGGGACACCTGTTGCCCTAGGTCTTCTGGCAGGCCGAGTTACGTTCAATATTTTCTCTTTGTGTGACTATGAGGACACAGGGAACAGACACTGGGTTGGAGGCTGTGGCCTGGAGGCTGTTTATTTCAAACAAACAAATCACAATACGCGACGGTAGAATGGCTTGGAAGGCGCGGCAGCCAAGGCCTGGGTTTATTGAAAGTGATGGCTCTGGGGTGCTGATGCGGTTGTGGAGTTATCGGTCTCAGGTTTCCTTTTGTAGCACTATAGCAGGTGTCTCGGGTAAATGGTAAACTAGTTGAGTAGCCAAGATATGGATATCCGGTCAGAGAATGACAGGGTTTTATTACTCAGTCCAAACTGAGTTTCAGATTCATTCTGTTAAAAGGTGACTTGTTGTGTATCTTTCTGGGTAGCAGGTTTATGGCCTTTAGCGTGTAACATTTAAGAAGTTACAGATACATAATGATTTCTTACATCTTTAATTCACACACGGTACGAAAACCTATACAAAAGGAGCTCGGCTAGGGAGTTCAAATATCACTTGCATGTCGACTGACTTGTGTTGCTCTCTCTCGCCCGCTAAGAGCTTAGTGATGTCACTGGCAAATGGATGTACTCAGAAGCACAATAATGAGGTCTTATTAGTATATTGTTTTTCCAATTTAATTAAGGTGTAATAATTTCTTATCCACGCTCTGTCAGGGTAAACACTCTCCAACCTCTGTCAGGTTTATGAAGTTTGACAACCAGTTCCTACGTCACATCCTGATTAAGGATAACCGGGCTGAGTCCAGCATTGTGGCACTGTACAAGAAGCTGGAGCTGCAGAGTGCTATGGAGATACTGGACATCGTGTCTGGGGACACCAGCACAGCTCCTTCTGTCATCTCTCTATGGTAAGTTTATTCTCTCTCAGTGTTGCTCTATCTTTTGTCGATGGGATTCATGCCAATAGTTATGCGAAAGATATGACAAGAGAAAACTAGTAGATTATTACTGGTTAGGTTCACAAGGCTTATGTCTCACTTGTGGCCATTTTCAATGGATCACAAATCTTAATGCTGTTTTGCATTGCAGTATTTCATCTAACAGACACCATTAGCTGATATTTGATTTGATGTTCTTTGTGGGTTGTATGATCCAAGGCAGGGGTATTCAAATCTTACTCTATGAGATCCGGAGCCTGCTTGATTCATGTTCTGCCTCATCATTTATTGCACTCACCTGGTGTTCCTAATGTTGTCATATGTTTGGCAGATTAGGAAGTGCAGCTCAGTTTCCACCTCATTTTGTGGGCAGTGTGCATTAGCATATAATTTGCCTTCTTGAGAACCAGGTCAGCCTGGGCCATCCACTTTCCAAAGACAAGCCATCATCACTGAGCCTGGCTATAGTGAAGGTGTTTCTTAATTTTAGGTATGTTACAGTTTCACCACTGTGTACTCTCTGTTAAGGAAAAGCTAGCATTCCAGTTTTCCTTTGTTTTTGGCTGATAACTTCTATTGTGTCAAAAACGTGTGGTTCTCTTTATCTCATTATTTGGCTGGTCCTGAGGATACCTTGGCAGAATTCTGCATGTAGAGTCTCAATTTGGTGCTTGTTTCATTATGGACATTTCGAAAGCAAGGGTTTTTTCTCAAACAACCAGAGGCAAGAATTGTATTCAAAAGTATTTATAAATACAGGATTAAAATGATTCTATCATTTTTTTTAATCTAAAGAGGGCCCTACTACAGCGTAAAATCCAATAAAAAGTCTTTAAAATCATACCTAGACTAAACCACACTGGAACTAATGCATGTATAGCACACTTTCAGCACAATTCTGTTTGACTCAGGAACTAAATTGCAGCATGCATTTTATGCCAGTCACCCTTTTAACAGCCAAGCAGTTTAGATTGGGAGGTCATTTCAGTTTGTTCGATTCATTACACAATCGATCTTCTGTCCGCTTTAATTTGTTTGTTCTAGCTGTTGTCCAGAACGCGATGGCGCTGTCTAGTCATTGGGTTTGGCGGGATCGTGGCCACGTCTGTCTTGGATCTGGTGACAGCTGGCTGGGGAAATAAATGGTTGGCATCCGCAGGTTCCTCATTGGCTGTGATCGTAGGAGAAAAACAGGAAGTCATCATGGTTCTTTTCAGAGGGGGAATTTGACTCACGCCATTTGTGGTTCCAAAGAATTCTCTTATTGAGAGTGTTGTGGATCAGGAGGAGATGGACGGTAGAGACTGGTTCAGTCTGGCAGCGGGCCAGTCACATGGCACTTCTGTGTTCCTGTCCGCCGCTTTATAAATTGATTGGGGTGTGTCGGTTAGTTCAGGAAGGCGGCAGGTAGGAAATTGGCATCAGCTGTCATCATAGTCCGGGCCATTTAAAACATAATGTCAACACACGCAAAGCAATCAAATAACCACATAGCACTCAAGTTAAAACAAAGACACACTATAGAACAATCAAAACACACAACAGGATAGTTTTAAAACATGCTAGTCACACTATATGACATAGTTTGACAGGCTTGGATAGAACTGATGTTAGGATCCCTTGTGACATAAATACTTGGTCTTGGTCTCTCTGTTTTCTTTCTCTCTGTTTGTCTCTCTCTACCATGCAGCAGAGGGAAGGGTTCTGGTAAACCCAAGAGGAGGTTTGCAGACCTGGGGAGCATGCATGACATCTTGTCCAAGAACATGTACAAGATCAGACAACAGGTGAGTCATAAGTCATTAATGAAGATTTATTTTATGCCTGCATGTGTCATAGTCCTTATTCTGTAATATTCAAGGTCAAAATTCTTAGAACTTTCTCGAACCCCCACTGATTTCCAGAAAATTACAACATTTATAGTATCTCTAGAAAACCTGGGAAATTTGCCAGAGTTGTGCAAACCGGCTTGCAAGGCGCTGGCATATCTTTAACAGACAACACATCAGCTTCCCTGAAAACTGCATGTGAAAACTCGCAATCAGGTGTTTCATTTACATTTGGTGTATTAGGTTATTAGGCGATTGTGGGTGGAGACTCAGTCATTGTGTCTGCTGCCATCTGGTGGCCTGTTCTATATAGTGGCGCTTGAACAGGATTTGTCTTGCCTGACGTCTGGAATGGAAATTGTAGGCTGTAGTATTTTTTGCTACGAGAAGTTTTGGGTAGCCAGCAAGGAAAATTTAATTAAAGTGTCACGTCCCATCGACTCAAATAAAAAATATTTGTATCCAATCAATTTAGTGTTAAGACAATAAAACACAAAATAATGTATAACACGGTAATAAAGATGGTACAGGCATCGGGTGTTATACATGACATCATCTTTAAGCGCAACCATAAAACAAGCTGCCATTTATTTTTTCTATGATTTTGTGTGTGTTATTAAAATATGGGTGCTGTGCTTTCCTCGGTGTTCCAGACGACAGAGTATACCACCAAACACTCGTTGCCGAACGACAGCCACACCAAAGAGATTCTGATCCGACGGCACAGCAGCATCAGACATAGCTTTGGGCAGGGCTCCTCCCTGGGCCCGGTAAGGAACACTCGGATCCAGACAGTTTTATAGTGGACCTTTTTATAGTGAATGTAGTTGTTTGTAACATACATTTCATGATTTAACTAAAAGCATCAGCTTCAAAGGAAATTCTTTTATTGGGATCAAACTGTTTCCAAACTGGGTTAGATGCTTGTTTTACCAAAAACAGTCTGTTTGAATTGCGTCATCTACTGCTAAACTCTCTTTCTCACTGTCATTTCCTCAGGATGAAGCCAGGAACCCAAAGTACTTTTCTCTTCCTACAGGGAGTCTCGACCGGACTCAGAGTCTGGGACACACAGGTGATATTGAGGGAAGTGTGTGTGTGTGTGTGTGTGTGTGTCACTCTGAATCCAAAACTTCTCTTTTTCTCTCAGATAATGGTGAGGATGAGACCCTGTCGGGGGGGGGCTACCCATCAGCCCCCCGCTCCAGGATCAGCCAGTCCAGTAGGTCCTCTTCCAGAATCAGTCTGCCACTACGCAGGCTGGACACTCTGACAGAGGTGTCCTCTAGCGCAGGAGTGGACCTGGTGGATGAGAGGAGTGGAGGGAGAGGGAGAGGAAGGGCTGGTGGGCGTGGCAAGTCCCGTCTAAACTCCTCCTCCAGTGACTCACGGGTTCCTGCCCCTCCCTGTCACTTTGACTCCTCTGAGGTTTTCCATGGCAACAGAGACTCAATGCCAGAGCAGGAGGAGCCCCTGTCCCTGTCTGTAACCTGGGTGGAATCTAGTGACCATGACGACAGCAGCACACAGAACCCACTTCTCAGGAGACCACGGTGGAACCCAGTGAAACCAAAGAATCCCTGAGGCCAATTGGATGTCTGGACGGTAGCAGCAGGACTGCTGTTGGCCGAATTGGGTTCTAAAGTTGAACTCCTCCAGAGGAACTTTTAAAGACTCTTGAACCCAAGAACTGTGATGTATCAAATACCATAAAATCTAATTGCACCACAAAAGACCTACAATCAACCATTCTTTGTGCTTGTTCTGACCACATTTTGCTCATGTTTTAAGACAGGTGTAGGCGATTAAATGCTTTGTAATGTTTTTTTTTTTTTTTTACAATATCTAATATACAGTACCAGTCAAAGGTTTGGACACATCTAATTATTCAAGGTTATTTCTTTATTTTTACTATTTTCAAAATAGAAATAGAGAAATACCCTTGAATACCATTGAATGTGAAAGTTCCAGGAAAGAGTGTGGTACTTCTCATCTATACAGTGTAAATGTTCCCAATTTTTCTTGTCTGACCTTCAGACCAATCCTCATGACCTCTGCTTGAACTCTGATTCTAATATCCGGAATAATGAATGTTCGATATTGTGTTGGCCTATAACGCATTTTAGCTTGAAACAGAAGTACCACCGGATACTGCCAAGAAGCAGTACGTTGAGGGTAATTAGGGATTGATAGAAATTAACATTTACGTTCTCCACAGACGCATCTCTGACAAGTGTTCGCGTATTTTTGCAAGTATGGAATTTAGCGGTGCTTTGTCCTGTAGATTAAATTACACTGCCATCTTGTGGTACATTGTCGCACAGAAACAGTATTCGACACTCTCCTCCTGCGAGTATTTGGTAACTTCGCTGGAACTCATTGTTATTCGACCCTGTAGGCTTAAATGTATCGTGACTGTTTACATTAAAGATTAGTAGGCTTGGAAGTTTTTTGAGACGTTTTATTTTGGGTTATTTTGTTCCATCCTTGGCCGGTTCAGTTGAAACTTGAAACCCACGTAGAAACCGCGGCAGGATGAATGTGCGCATTGTATACAGTGATATAATTGAAACTGACTGAACACAATCGTCCGTCCCTTTCTGAATCATGTGGCTGCTCCAATCAGAACCCTTCTCTGACTGCACCTTCCGATCACGCACCACAGGTGCGTGGAGCAGCAGGTAGCAGATTAAAATCCACTCACGGACTGTAACCACTAAAACAGTCTTTAGAAAAACGGCCACGAGAGGAAGTTTTTTAGGGCCGATTTTACGCATGGAAATACAATATATTGTTTTATTCAGGATTGTTCTCATGATTTCGTTTTTAAATAATGTAATTTAGTGGCGTTTGGAGTTCTTGAAGTGCCATCTGCTTCGGGATTTTCAGTCCTTTTGAATGCGTGGTATCAGCCACCCAACTTCAGGAGCCGTTGGGGAGTTTTTCTCAAAACGATTATCAATGACCATGAAACTGGCCGTGTACTTTTTAACCACTGGGTTGACTCTTCTGACTCTACCATGTGGGTCATTCACGGAGGTCCCATCAAAACCTTCGGGTACCGTGACCGTTCTGCCCCCAGTCCATCCAGCGGGTGGTCCACAAGCCTTCCCCAATGCGGAGAAATCGGATCTGCCGGTCTTCGCTATGAATTATTCTCGTATACAGGTGCCCTTTGAGATCACCCTCTGGGTGCTGCTCGCATCATTCGCCAAGATTGGTAAGAAAACAACGTGGGCACACCCGTCAGAATAGTAATAGGATAAGGTTTTAAAGCGTTTCTCCTAGTGGGAATTCACACAGTTCATCCGGCCAGAGAAAACATAGGCTTTAGAATTTGCACAGATATAATATGCAATTTCATTCATGTAATGTGTGCATGCAAAACACGTGATTTCCCATATGTTAATGTTTATTGTTCCCTTAAAGATCAATTTACAGTGAGATGCCAGTGTAGAGCATTTGACCTTTAACCTCTGCTTCCTCCCTAGGTTTCCACATTTACCACAAGGTAACCTTCTGGGTCCCAGAATCGTGTCTCCTGATCAGCATTGGTCTGATGGTGGGGGCCATCATGCACGCCGTCCACGAGGAGCCCCCGTCTGTGCTCAGCTACAACATCTTCTTCCTCTACATTCTTCCTCCCATGGTCCTGGACTCTGGATACTTCATGCCCACCCGGCCCTTCTTCGAGAACATTGGCACGGTACGCTTGAGGCGCCCCACTGACCAGGGCAAGACAGCATTTCACTACATTCTATTGAGAAAAATGTGGTCTAAAGTCAAGCTCCAACCTATTTTTCTCTATGGATCGGTGGGCTCGTAATTTTCATCCTTTTAAAAATATTGTAACAAGGGGAGACCCAGTGGTGGGGACCCAGTGGTGGGGACCCAGTGGTGGGGACCCAGTGGTGGGGACCCAGTGGTGGGGACCCAGTGGTGGGGACCCAGGGAACAAACACAGGTGGAGTCTGGTGGGTGTTTTATTGAGCCGGAAGGGTGAAAGGTGGAGGTGCGGGTAGAACTCAAACTCAAAAGACCCCTTTTTAAGGTCTCTGAGACAGCCTCTGAGACAGCCTCCCAGTGGTGACGAATGGGTGCTGGTGGTCTTAATTTTGGTGTCTGTTTCTGTAGGTTTACACTACAATATTCAATGAGGGGTGTTGAAATCCCACCACCCGCATTCTAAGGTGCGTGACAGGTTATGCTAACCTTATGAATATGCATAGGTTGTAGACTGTCTGTACAACTAAACCAATGCATTACAAATTGTCCAGTTGATCAAATAACCCTCATCTATCAAAATCTAAATGCATTTTTTGGATTTTTTTGGGCTTTATTTGCTAGAGACTTTATTCGATAGAGTTGAACGATAGAGTTGAATGAGTGTTCAAACTCAAGTGCAGCAGGATATGTACTGGAGACAGAGGCTGGGAACCATGAAAACACCTTAGGCACAATTCATTTTAATCTGAGCAAATTACAACACTTGCTTGCTATGCTAATTCTTTCCTTGCTTATATGGAATCAGCCAATGTTGTTGCCTAACAACGCAATATTAAATCTTATGACTGACTATTGTTTACTACGGTCTGAGACCACTAAGAAAACATAAGGAAGTTTGTCTTTAATAAGCCATTTTGTGTGCTAAAATCAAGCAAATCAAAAACGAAAATATCCTGCCTTTTAACATACTGGCACCCAAAATGTGTACAGGCCAGTCACCCATTTCGGTCTTAGACAGGCACAGCTTGCATGTCACCCATTTCAGTCTTAGACAAGCACAGCTTGCATGTCACCCATTTCAGTCTTAGACAAGCACAGCTTGCATGTCACCCATTTCAGTCTTAGACAAGCACAGCTTGCATGTCACCCATTTCAGTCTTCGACAGGCACAGGTTGCATGTCACCCATTTCAGTCTTCGACAGGCACAGGTTGCATGTCACCCATTTCAGTCTTCGACAGGCACAGCTTGCATGTCACCCATTTCAGTCTTAGACAAGCACCGCTTGCATGTCACCCATTTCAGCCTTCGACAGGCACAGCTTGCATGTCACCCTTTTCAGTCTTAGACAGGCCCAGCTTACTTGCCATCTTCTGCCGACAGGTGCTTTGGTTTGCAGTGGTGGGGACCCTGTGGAACAGCATCGGGGTTGGCATGTCTCTGTATGGGGTGTGTCAGATTGGGGCACTGGAGGTGCAGGACATTAACCTGCAGGAGAACCTGCTGTTTGCCTCCATCATCTCAGCGGTTGACCCGGTGGCCGTGCTGAACGTCTTCGAGGATGTCTCGGTCAACGAGCAGCTCTACATCGTTGTGTTTGGAGAGAGCCTGTTCAGCGACGCTGTCACTGTGGTGAGTTTGCATGTGGTAGAATACAGGAGGTGTATGTGTTTTTGGTAGAGCCGGCAAGGGTTCGTTTTTTGAGACACTTCTGGAAACATGTTGCTGTTTCAAAAATAACTATTGTTTTTATAAAAATAATGTTTTTGTATTTGGTATTTATATTGCTAACATTAGTTATAAGTACATTGGCTGTGTTATGGGGAAATGTCCCTTTAAATCGCCTGCTTATTATCATGTTTTTCTAAATTAAACGAGTAAGGGATGTTATCGCAAAAGAATGCAAAGATTTAGTAGAACAGAACTTTGCCATTATAATTACGTCATAGGATGTAGATGACGTTGTGTGGAGAGCCTGTTAATAATAACTAGCGTTCCAGTTACAACTGTGTTGTTAACTGCTTATAATACACCCTATTCCCTCAACATAGCGGGTGTTATATAGGACTGGTGGGGTTTGTGGGAATAGGGTGTTATATAGGACTGGTGGGGTTGTGTGAATAGGGTGTTATAAAGGACTGGTGGGGTTGTGTGAGTGAATAGGGTGTTATATAGGACTGGTGGGGTTTGTGTGAGTGAATAGGGTGTTATATAGGACTGGTGGAGTTGAGGGAATAGTGTGTTATATAGGACTGGTGTGGTTGAGGGAATAGTGTGTTATATAGGACTGGTGGGGTTGAGGGAATAGTGTGTTATATAGGACTGGTGGGGTTGAGGGAATAGTGTGTTATATAGGACTGGTGGAGTTGAGGGAATAGTGTGTTATATAGGACTGGTGGAGTTGAGGGAATAGTGTGTTATATAGGACTGGTGGGGTTTAGGGAATAGTGTGTTATATAGGACTGGTGGGGTTTGTGTAAATAGGGTGTTATATAGGACTGGTGTGGTTGAGGGAATAGTGTGTTATATAGGACTGGTGGGGTTTGTGTGAATAGGGTGTTATATAGGACTCATTGGCAGTGTAACTGGGTTGTTGGCATTTCTGTTCATACAATACTCAGTATTTCTAATATTTCTGCTGGGCAGGTCAGCTCCAACAATCCATTCAACAAGGAGCTTAAACAATCAGATAACATCAACCGAGAGTCAGTGGATAAATGAGATGAATTATGTCCAGCTTACCCTGCCCAAATCCTTAACTTAACATATGAGAAAACACACAAACTGAGTTTAGATCATCGTCTTGAAGGTACATACTTCAGGGACACGAAGCAGGTTTTATAACAAACAAATGAACTGTGTTTTCATACTAATGTACTTATGTACTAATGTATGAAAACACTTTGATGGAAGACATGTTCTGACCAGATGACACTTGTCACTGATTGCACCTTTAGCATACAAAGGGAATTGCTAACATAATACTTTGCTAACATAGGGAAGTGCAAACATAATAATGGATTTTATTTTTATTTTTAAGAGAGCCATGTCAATCCATATTCTAACGCAATGGGCTCAGACCTTAATTTTTACATTTACAGATGTCTCTTTTTTTACAAGCTAGGTACTGTAGTTTCGGAATATGAAGTCCAGTAGCTGGCTAACTCTGTGATAACAAGGTGAATTGTTATCTAGGTTTCTGCCACTATATGATTCATACAGCAGTTGGTTGCCAATGAAACAATGGCTCCTTTCTTGTTACTGTGTTCCTTGGCAGGCCTAACATAGGGCCTTGGTCAGGCCAGTGGCTCTGTAGATTTGACTTGGTAAACAGAACAGTGCAAACAGACATTACTTATGAATATGTAAAGCTGAAAGAGCAATTGGAGGTCATGACCCATGACCTCTGACACCTAACCTCTATAGTCTTATTACTGTGGTACATGGGACCTTATGGTGTATCCAAAAGTGGGTGTATTATCTCCCATAAAGGCTGACTGACAGCATGTCTCTCCCCACACCTCCCTCTCGCTCCTAACCCTCCCCTCCTGCCAACCTCTGCTTTCGCCTCCCTCCCCCAGGTTCTGTACAACATGTTTACCTTTGTAGCAGAGATGCCAGTCGTGGAAACAGTGGATGTGTTTCTGGGCGTGGCCAAGTTCTTTGTGGTAGGACTCGGCGGGCTGGCCTTTGGCCTGGTGTTTGGCTTCGTAGCGTCCTTCACCACGCGCTTCACCTCCAACGTCCGGGAAATAGAACCGCTCTTCATCTTCATGTACAGCTACCTGGCCTACCTGGTGGCTGAGCTGTTCAACATCTCTAGCATCATGGCGTAAGTCGTGGAGCTAGCATACAACACACACATACACACACACACACACATAATGCACGAAACACAGATACCGTTGATGTCCCTGTGGTGTCCCTCCACAGCATCGTGACCTGTGCCCTAACCATGAAGTACTACGTGGAGGAGAATGTTACCCAGCGGTCCTGCACCACCATCCGTCACGTGGTCAAGATGCTGAGTAGCATCTCAGAGACCCTTATCTTCTTTTTCCTGGGCGTGGTCACCATAACGACGGAACACGAGTGGAACTGGGGCTACATCCTGTTTACGCTGCTGTTTGCCTTCCTGTGGAGAGGACTGGGTACGAAAGAGATGAGAGAATCTGTCAAATCAAATGATGTTGTACTTTTCACATGCGCCTCTTACAACATGAGTAGACTGGGACTGTTCAACTTTGCACTTCAGGTCTTTGCTTTTACATACTTTGGTTGTATAGATACAAGTAAGACAATGAATATAGTAAAAAGATTTGGGCCACTCTGTTCTAATGTGGATTGTAACTCCTTGATGTTCACCCTCAGCCTTTCACCCTTTTCTCTGACCTCCCAGGTATCCTGGTGCTGACCCAGATCATTAACCCTTTCCGCACCATCCCGTTCAACTTCAAGGACCAGTTTATGCTTGGCTATAGTGGCCTGCGAGGGGCAGTGACCTTTGCCCTGGTCTTCACCCTTCCAGACCACATTGTCCGCAAAAAACTGTTTGTCACAGCGACCATCTGTATCATCCTCTTCACAGTCTTCATCCAGGTAGGCGACTAGTCTGCGTGTCGTGGCCTAACAACCTCTTAGGTGGCTGTTTTACTGGCTATGTTTCCGCCCAGGCCTGCAGATCAAGAAGTGGCTGGAAAAAAGGTGTTATCTGGAACCTAAACGAGTTCTATTTCCATCCCAACAGGATAACCTTCTGAAAAACCCTTTCCCCAGAGGGTGGAACCCAAATAGTTTATACATGGAACCGAGTAGTGTTATGAACCAAAACAGGATATACTATGGGGAGAACCTCATGTGTCTTTATGAAACCTGTTACAAGGTTGTCTGGTGAACTGGTCCAGTATCTGTTGGATCAGAACCTCTTATCTGTTCCAGGATCTATCGGAACAGAACCACTGACCATTTATAGTATCTTTTGGACCAAAACCACTGACCTGTTCCAGTATCTATCAGAACAGAACCACTGACCTGTTACTAGTGAATTGCCTGTCATAAATATTGTGAAACTTTGGTCAAGTTTATATCACAATTTGCATATACTACTTGGCTTCACTACTTGAATGTCTTTGCACTGCTTAGAATACTGTGTGACAACATGCTGTCTTGGCTGGTGAAATAAGCATTCTACTCGCCAATTAAAATATCTGGGTGCATTTGACGTTACTGAAAATACATTTATTCTTATTGTGGTCGGGAAATAAACTCTACTATAGGCCTACTGAATTGATTTCCCGACTATATCTATCTGACCAACCACTGACCTGTTCCAGTATCTATCTAACCAGAACCACTGACCTGTTCCCGTATCTGTCTGACCAGGGAAAACCGTTTTTAGTTCCTAGTTGAACCTTTTGGCTCCAATGTAAAATACTTCACACCTCAAACCAAAAAGGGTTCTCTCGGGACACAAATACGTGTTCCCCTATGGGAACAGCTACAGAACCGGTAAGGAACCAATTTTTTTGGTAATATCTGCTCCCTTCTTGAACACAGGGCATCAGTATCAGGCCGCTGGTGGAGTTCATCAATGTCCGCAGAACCAACCGCAACCTGGACACCATCAACGTAGAGGTCCATTCCAGGGTAGGTCAAGACTCTTTGTTCATTTGTTTGTCATGTCGTTTTTAGTGTATTCTACACAGTTCCATGGTACAGCAGACAGGCTGGTTCTGACTCAGGGTGTATGGTGGGGGTCTGCTGGGGTTACATTTGGATTTGGGAGGTGGAGGCGCCCTATGTGGCCACGTTCTAAGAGCTGTGTTGCCCAATGCAGTTGGGATATTTGGGAAGCCAAATGCATTATCATACTGTAGCAAAGTAGAAATTAGGTTGTTCTCAGTGTTTCTGGTAGGAAGAACTAAAGGGATTTGAAATATATATAGTAGCCCAGCTTATCGGCTCTGTCTATCTACTCCCTCAGTCTATCTAGTGTCTCCGTATATCTTCTTGTTCTTGTTGTGAGACACGACAATTTGGAGAATTGGCCAACCATGTCCCGTGGGATCCAACCTAAATTAAATTCACAAATATTCTTGCAATAACGTTAAACACTGATGTCATTGCCTGTAGTTTTTGAGGCCTTTTCATACTTTGTCTTGCTATTGAATTTCTGTACGTTACGATGGTCTTCTAACTCCCAGTTCCGCAACTCAACATCTGTCTCTTGTGCTTGTTTGTTTTAATCCACAGCTGTGTGTCCTAATACATAGGGTAAAACAACATTTTCAAATGAATAAATGATTAGCTGATTAGTTCATCAAGCTTTTGGCCGAATAACCAAAGGTACCGGGGTTCTGCCCAATTTAACCCCTGAGTGTCCAAATTATCTCCTTCCTTCTCCTCCTCAGCTCATGGAGCATGCCATCGCTGGGATAGAAGACATCTGTGGACAATGGGGCCACTACTACTGGAAGGACAAGTATGTATCACTTCCTGTCCTGTCTGCAGAATCACATTAATGGAAACCAAGTCTGTTCTCTGGGCAAACCTGGTTGGTTCTAAAGTCCTGTGGTCATATTCTGTGTTTCAGAGATTAGGTCATTGCTCAATATCTTTGCTCTGCGTCGGTTTACCATTTCGGCTAACCTTAACCATTTTTCCAACGTGAATCTAATTCTCTTAACGTGCCACGTTCATTCTTCTAACCCTCTGCTTGAGTTATACTAACCTGTTTTGAATGACCATTTGCTGGTCAAAACCGGAAGGCTGCTCTGACAACAGTATTGGTTTCAACACTGATGTGGTACAGCATCCTGCCATATTACAGTGGGGTTTGTTTCTAGCCCTTTGCTCTGTGACCCTCAGGCATTTCAGTTTTTTGTAGTCCTGAACTAGTTAACAAGTTGATTGAGGTGGAAAAATACGAGAAACACTATAGTTTACACATGACAGTTTCATCATTTGTCCACTTTCATCCCTAGTTTTAGCTGGCTACTGACATGCAGGTATTGGTGAAAATGAATTATTTTGTGGGAACATTTGCTTTAACCTAACATGTGTTTAAAGAGCATCACGGCTAAACCACGGAGCTGTACATTGGCCTGGTGTCAGTAGAGCCTCCTGAACAATTCCTCTTTTGCCCCTGTCCATTTTAATACTTAATTGGCCATTCATGAATGACATTGAAACAGTTAAACTGACTAATGTTTCTTACTATGTATGGCGTTTGTCACTGGCCGTTTTAACAGCGTATTAGCCAGTAATAAGCTTTACCGGTATCTACTAACTTACTGGAATAGTCATAAGAATTGAGCAGTTGCTAGCGAGTCTGCCAAAGCTATTTCATTTCATGGCGTAGGAACGTTTTTTTTTCTTTCATGGCAAAACAACAGAATTTTTTCTTTCATTCGTGAATGACATTTATACAGTAACTATCAATAAAGGTGACGATGACTAACTGTTTCATCAAGTGAAAAGACGATTTTAGCCGTTTTAGCAGCTTATTAGCCAGTAATAGGCTTGTATCTACTAACTTCCTAGGAATAATCATAAGAAGTTAGCAATTTCTAGCGAGACTGAAGATGAACTATTCCATGCCAGAAACAGTCGCAATATAGCTGTATACCGTTTCTAGCCAGCGAAGTTTTCACAACACAGAATAATTCACAATGTGTACTTCGCTTCGCCTGCGAAGAGATATGAAATCGGGACCTATAGTTCACAAGTCTTCTTCTCTAACCACTACGCTATTTAACAAGGAGTAGTCAATCAGTCAGTCACTCAGTCTGTCAATCAGTCAGTCAATCACTCAGTCAGTCAGTCAGAGACATTCGTCTTAGTCGGTTCCGCTTACGCGGTCCGGCAACAATAGCTATACAATCTAATACATTTGTTGTTATGACCAGAAAGTATTGACACGTGACGCTGGCTAATGTAAAGCAATTCGTACAGATCTCTGCGCTAATTCCTTTATAGTTCATTTGCTATTGTGATTAATGGAATAATTTGAAATAAATCACTTGTTATAACATACTAACGCCTTGACAGGCCTGTGCATTAGGTTATTTGCTGCTGTTATGAAAATCTTGATGTCTACCGAGTAATATTATATCTAGCCTAATTGTTTATACTGAAATGTTATTGTTGTTAGGTTGTGAACTGCATTTTTAAACAAAATGTTGAATTTATTGCATAACATATTACATTACATATTTAGTACCTATCTTTTCGGCATGAGTGGGTGAGGTCGACTATTCCACGACAAAAGCTGAGGAATTATTGATAGTGAAAATATTTGTTGCTTCTGGGGTTTTTGCTCCTTTTTCTTTTTGGTTGTCTTTACGTTTGTTTTGACTGTGGAAGCATGACTTGACAGTTGACAGGATCTCAGTGTTGTGTTGTTTTGAACTACAACATCAACAAGAGTAGTTTTTTCTGTTCTTTCCTACCTTATCTACTGACTCACTTGACCTGCATGTTGCCCAAAACTAAAGGATATTTCCTTTTGGTGTTCTACAAAACACAGGAAAAACTGAATTAAGCCTTGGTTTTGCACTCGGCCTGTAAGTCAGCTCTCCCAATCAGACTCGTCCTACACACTGTGATCAAATATAAGGAACTTTTTATTTACAAATAATAACCCTTAATAACCCTCCCCGCTCCTATGTCAGGTTTATGAAGCTTAACCCCCCATGCCACCCCATGTTAGGTTTATGAAGTTTAATAACCAGATTCTGCGTAAGATCCTGATCAAGGATAACCAGGCTGAGTCCAGCATTGTGGCGCTGTACAAGAAGCTGGAGCTGCAGAATGCTATGGAGATACTGGACACAGTGTCTGAAGGCACCAGCACAGCTCCCTCTGTCATCTCTCTACGGTAAGTTTATTCTCTCAGTATTCCTGTCTCTCAATCTCTGTCTCTGTCATTAACTCTCTTTGACAAGTCGGCAATTAGTGAAAACTAGGCATGTGACAAATGGACAATTTTCCTTAAAGTTTATATGAGTCTGACAAGTGCAAGGTTTAGGTTGGGCGCCACCCCGGGACAACCCCACACGGATTCACAGGACGACGCTCCCTCTCCACAGACGCCTCCAAAAGAAATGAAGAACAGAGTTGCGCTTTTCAATTCAAAAGCATAACCATACTTTATTTCACAGACCAAAGATGAACAGATATTAAACTTTCAAAATCTTTATTTACTTATTCTAATATGAAGCAAATATGTATAATATAAGGGAAATTCCCAAACTAATAGATGGCAACACAGAAAAAGGGTGAGAGCAGAGCTCCTGGTGGATCTCCTGGTGGATCTACCGGTGAGGCTAGTGGTGGATCTCCTGGTGGATCTCCCGGTGGATCTCCCAGTGAGGCTAGTGGTGGAGTTTACTTAATTCTACCACTTACGACGTGTTTACTGCACATTGTTTGTGGCATCGGCTCATTACGTAGACTCACTGTCACCGATAAGTAATGCTGTATTTCTGTCCAGTTTCTAAGAAATTTCCAGGTATCGGATAAGTGCATCCCTTCTTTCACATATTCCCTTTAACCAAATCCCCCCCCAATACTGCCCTTTTAACCTCAACACATCAGAAATGTATATTCAGTGTCCAGTAATGGGTGTGGTTGCTCCTCCAGGAAGGAGAAGGGTCCTGGTAAACCCAAGAGGAAATTTGTTGCTGCAGACCTGAGGAAAATGCATGACATCTTGTCCAAGAACATGTACAAGATCAGACAACAGGTGAGTCACTCAAGTTATTAATGATGTCTTTTTTACGACACCAAGGCAAAAGCCCTGACTGTCATCTGTTTATTTATTTATTGACGCTTGTTTTATCAGATGCATGTATTGACAACCAGAAAACAGAATCAAATCAGTGTTTTCTGTGATGCTGTTTGCTGAAGTGTGTGTTATCACGTGGTGTGTGTGTGAGTCATGTTTTGAGCTTGGATAATGTGGTGTGTTTTCTTCTGTGTTCCAGACGACAGAGTATACCACCAAACACTCGCTGCCGAACGACAGCCACACCAAAGAGATTCTGATCCGACGGCACGGCACCATCAGACGTAGCCTCCGGCTCCGCAGCTTCCAAAGCCCGGTCCGAAACACACAGATATTATAGAAAAACATGCTCTTAGTGACCTTTTTATGATTTTATTACAAAAAATGGGATGGATCAGTTTAACAGGAAATCACTTCGTGTTTACAAATAAAGAAACAAAATGTGGATTTTCTGATTGAATAGTGTCATCAACCACTTCTCTCTTTGCCTGTATCCTTTTCTCAGGATGAAGCCAGGAACCAGAAGTACTTTTCTCTTCCTGCAGGGAAGAGTCTTGACTGGAGACAAACAGGTGATATTGAGGGAATTGTGTGTGTGTGTGTGTGTGTATCACTCTGAATCCAAAACCAAACTGACAACGTCTCTTTTTCTCTCAGATAATGGTGAGGATGAGACCCTGTCGGGGGGGGGCTACCCATCAGCCCCCCGCTCCAGGATCGGCCAGCCCAGTAGGTCCTCTTCCAGAGTCAGTCTGCCACTACGCAGGCTGGACACTCTGACAGAGGTGTCCTCTAGCGCAGGAGTGGACCTGGTGGATGAGAGGAGTGGAGGGAGAGGAAGGGCTGGTGGGCGTGGCAAGTCCCGTCTAAACTCCTCCTCCAGTGACTCCCGGGTTCCTGCCCCTCCCTGTCACTTTGACTCCTCTGAGGTTTTCCATGGCAACAGAGACTCAATGCCAGAGCAGGAGGAGCCCCTGTCCCTGTCTGTAACCTGGGCGGAGGAACCAAGTGACCATGACGACAGCAGCACACAGAACCCCCTTCTCAGGAGACCACGGTGGAACCCAGTGAAACCAAAGAACCCCTGAGGCCAATTGGATGTCTGGACGGTAGCAGCAGGACTGCTGTTGGCCGAATCGGGTTCTAAAGTTGAACTCCTCCAGAGGAACTTTTAAAAGACTCTTGAACCCAAGGAGGATGTAGTGTCAAATACCACCAGATGAAAATGCACCACGAAAGACCTACAACCAACCATTCTCTGTAGAGCAAATGATACCACTGCAACTCAACACTGAATCTATAGCCCCATTTATACCTGGTTCTAATCCCAGGTTAGAACTGCATTCTGTGCTCATGTTTTAAGACAGATGTGGGTGCTAAAGATGCATTGTGATCTGATTGTGATCAGATACCTTATAAACAGACAAGATCAAGATGAAGGAAGCATGTTAGAGCAAGTCTCACATGGATACAATATCTCCCCATTAGCCTTAATGAAACTACTAAGGTATTCTAGCTACTGTACCTACAGGCTTTTTTGTTTTTACAAAATACACAAGTGATGGCAGTTTCATAATATTATCTTGTTCCTTCTCATCTATGCAGCATACATGTTCTTAATGTCTCCTCGGGTTTGGAACATGGTCTTCTCGACCCCTGCTCAACTCATCATTTAATCCTGTTGATTATCTGAAATAATTATTTAATTTGGCTAGCTACTGTTATCTTGGTTGAGATGCAAAGTGTTTTTGTTAGCAACAGAGCTAAACTTGTACAATAAATCTATCAAACTAATTTCTTGACTGATCCACAATCAAACTGTCATTCATGAACAACAATAACATTCTTTAGATGATTATAGGACACAAATCAATAGAAACATTTTATTTTCAAATGGGCAGATCTTTCTCCATATGAATCATTCAGACCAATTATTGTCTTCATCACATTCAGTAGGATTTCTGTAATTATAAGGGCAAAACATTAAAAATGATTTCTTATCAAAATGTTTTATTTGATGAACATGAGTTTGTTCAAATAGAAATTATATGTACAGTATATATGTTTTATAAAAGTAAACATGTTAGATGTTTGGTATATTTACCTGGATGGATCTGTTATCTTTTATTGATCATTACATTTGTATTATACCTTTATTTTTATCTGCTGCATAAACTGTAGCTCAGTGTGGCAGATAAAGAATCTGGGAGGAGCCACATGACCATCCAGGAAGAAAGGTGGTCATTGAGGAGTGGAGAACACTAATCCTTTCACCTCTCAACACACAGACATTTTCCTTAACCACACAGCCTCTTAGCTGTTTCTGGGTCACAGAAGCAAGACAATGGTCCTCCATTCTCCCCGTTCCCTGTCTAAAGACAAACCCCTACCAAAATGAGGATTTCTCAGTGCCCTGTCTGAAGACTCAAGTTTGGGTCCTTCAGCATTTTTGATTCAAGGACTTAAAAACATCAATAATCTTTACACCATTTAAATGATTTGACATTATTACAGTAGGTACACGCTCTGAGGAGTAAGGAAGTGACCCAGATGAATCACCTGAGCAGCAGACAAGCCCTCCACCCTGTGGCCTCAAGATGGACCCAGTAAAACAGTCATTTGAAGGGAGAATATATAGGAAGGTGGCCATCATTAGCACACACTCAAAACATCAGATCTGACAACGTTAATGTTCGGAGAAGGGACCACTATAAGGTTACCTCTTACAGAAATCTGTAGCTGAGGTAAAAGTCATTTCTAGCTGTAATACAGCTGATTGATCACTATGACATGAACACATTTAGGTTGACATACCATCATTATACTTTTATGTATTTTCTTTTGAAGATCGGCAATCTCTCCGCCATGCATTTCTAAAACATTTAAATTGTTTTGGTCAAGATCCATTGACCTCTTTACCACATCTACACAGTAGGCCAGAAAAAGAGGAGTTTGGTGCATTTTCAGTACACAGAAACCAAGGATTTTCTGGACTGTTTGTAGTGGTTCGAAAGAGCAGGACGACATCAGAGGCCCATTTCGTATTACCGTTATCTATTGTCTCACACGAGACATAAATATTAGAATATAACACAATGTGCCGTGGACATGTCGAGTTTGCCCCATTTTGGGGAGCAGCGATGCTAACGACCCGGCTTTTCCAGAACCTGTGAGTTCATCACTCTGACACCAAACCAACCGAAACGACAGCTATGAAACCAAAAAACCAACCAACACCCCACAACAGCTCTGCAGGGCTGTCTGCAGGTATGACATCACTTCCTGCTTGTGCTGGTTTAACAGCAGTTCTCTCAGAGTCACGCCTTTTCCCCCTTACCTCTACTGTCCCATTTCGGCATCCTCACCGTTAGCAGGGCGACAGCCGCCATTGCCAGCCCCACCCCCAGACTCGGCGGCCCGCAGGGACTAAACTCCTGGGCCAAACCGGAGAGCAAAGGGGCGAGGACCCGCCCCACCGCCGTCACCGACTGCCCCGCCCCGATCAGGGTCCCGCTGGCACGAGCTCCGCCCCTCTGCAGCTCCAGGTCAGTGATGCAGGTGCGCCCGATGGTGGTGGAGATGGCGATGAAGGTGGAGCTGAGCACCACGTGCCAGACGGTGGGCGCGGCAGCGTACAGCAGGATCAGGCCGCACGTGAGCACCGTGGAGTGGAGCAGCAGCGACGCCATGTCGTTCCGGTACAGCCTGGTGACGGGCCCAACCAGGAAGCCGGCCAGCGCGCCCAGGGTGGAGCTGTAGCTGATGAGGTAGCCCGTGGTCTTGGGTTTCAGCAGGAAGCGCTCCTCCATGGCCAGGGAGAAGTTGCTGTAGTACAGCATGATGGAGACGGCCATGAACAGACGCATCAGGAAGAGGTCCCACATGTCCGAGGACGCCACCGTGCGGATCTTGGCGCCCACGGAGGAGAGCTGGCGCCAGGCAGGCTGGAACAGGGACACCTGCCCCCAGTCCTGGTCCCAGCTCCAGCTCTGCCGGTTCTTCCCAGGAGCCGCCGGTCCTTTGGCTGCTTTGACCGGCCCTGTTGTGTGGTTGTTGACGTTGCGGTGGTAACAGTTTTGTTCCGTCACGGCGATGTGGTTGCTGTGGCAGCTGGCTTTGCTGATGCTGCTGTTGGAGTTAGCGTCAGTGGGTGGTGTCAGCGCTTCGCTCCAGGGAAGCATCCAGACCAGCCCTGGGCCGAAACCAACAGTCAAGAGGTCAGAAAGCACATTAGACTGGATATGCTTTACGATTAAATTCCCATTCCCTAATATCCAACCAAACATTGTTACTCAAACATGAAGATAACTGATAAGCTAAAACAAACGAAGCTTCCTGTTAAAACAACCCACCATGAGTGTCCAACCACACAAAAGGACAACCTCAATCAAACCCTCAGGATTTGGATTGACAATAAAAAGCACTGCAAAACCAAACAGTGTGAGAAGTGTGAGAAAACCAATATAAGTGTTGCTCTATTAGCTTCTCCAACTTAAGCACGGAGCCAACGCCTCTTAAACACAGGAGAGACCTCTTCTGACTGACCAGGACTACAACTTCCTGACAGAAGAGGACAACTACACCCCCACCTCCCTGACGCACAACCCTACACCCCCCACCCACCTGCATTGACGAGGAAGATGGCAGAGCAGGTAAAAGAGGAGGTGTAGAAGCCCCCCTCGTGCTCCGTGAGATACCCTCCGACCACAGGCCCCAGGATGAAGCCCACGCTGGAGGCTGCGTTGAAGTGTCCCATCACCAGGGGGCGCTCTGCCTCAGACACCAGGTCTGACAGCAGGGCCCGACAAATTGAGAGGGAGTGTTTGAACAGCCCTGGTAGGACGAGAAAGAGGGACAGACAACGACACAACAGACATGGAACAGATAGACGGTGTATTATATTTATGTGCAACAGGAGTTCTTCACTACACGTTGTGAACACCGACACAATTGAACACCAAAACAATTTAAAAGATTGTAGTCTTGCTTTCAGGACTGATTCAGATTAATGGTTGAGCTACTTTGAGGACCAACCCTCTGAGGCCAGACACCCCCACACCTCATAGGTACACAGCCTAGCACATTACCAGGACTCCACCCTCCAGGAACCCCCTGCTTCCAACCTACTTCCCCGCAGATTGACTCACCCACAGGGATCCGGGCCAGGACAAACAGGGTGATGCTGGTGGACATCCCCAGCAGGCCATAGCCGAGAGCACTCAGCAGCAGGCATGTCAGCAGGGAGTACCGCCTCCCCACCACGTCACTCCAGCTGCCCTGCCAATCACAACAAACCATCATCATCACACACAGGAAATGACATCACAACATCGGAATTGGCATGTATGAATGGCTGGTTTCACCATTGGCACCTGAACGGTGGAACCAGCTTCCCTTGCTGGCTAGGAAAACAGAGTCTCTTGCCATTTTCAGAAAACATCTAAAAATGGTACCACTGCCACCACCTTGGCCTGTTGGATTATAAAACAAAGTATTTGTATGGTCTGTATCCAGCACTGACTTTTGCTGATAATTAACTAATTGATTAAACTGCATTCACTAGTAAGCTGCGTGGTTGTCTCACCTAGCTCTTAAAAAGGTATGCCCTTACTAACTCACTCTGATTAAGAGCATCTGCTAAATGACTGAAATGTAAAATATGAAAGACAGATATTTTCTCACAGTGCACTAGATCTTAAACATCTCCACAACATTGCAGGACAGAGTAGGCCTCTTTCTGGACACTAATGTCCTCCAGGGCTGTTTGGTTTTCAGAAAACAGTTCTGGGAACCGTGATTCATTGAGGATGAATATTAAATGCATGTACAGACATAAATGTCCCCCTGGAGACAGCCGGGTAGGACATGAGTGTGAGGGTCAGGTGACCCTGACACTCAAGTCATTTTATGGTCTCGTTCTCGGGGGCGAGCAGCCCAGAAGCCCCACTCAGTCACTCATTGAACTGTTACATACGACACACACAAAATTGTATAATGAAATCAAGTTCAATTGAATTTGTTACCATAGAGACCTGTCCGTTCTTTCCCTCCATTCTGCCCTCCCTCCCTCCATCACCCCATCCCTCTCTGCCTGTCTCTTAACAAGGGTCACAAACAGCTCCTTCTCCTATAATTCGTAGCACAATCTCTGAGATTTAAAGCAATTTCAGGATAGCGTGGGGGCAGGGAAGTGAACTTAGAGATGCTTTCAGCATACAGTAACAACATTGTCAGGAGTCGTGGACTCTGTGGAGATGTCAGTCGGGTGTTAATGCTCAGAGCACTGCAAAGCATCCAACAGGTCTACCACTACCTCCAAACTGTTCTCAGATGTTGATATCGTCATGGAAACCAAAGGACACAAACGCCAAGTCAGGAGATGTCTGGCCCGAACGCACACAGGCGCTTGGTTCGTGCTCATTGCTAAGCCTCCCTCGTTGACATTTTCTATAGGTTTCTTCTCCCCGTCCTGTGATTGGCTCAGAGGGCGTGAGCAGTATCTGGGAATTCAGCTAGGCTAATTGCTAAAGGTTAAGCGCTACCTGTGGGTGGTCAACAGGTGAGCTAGGGATGGCATGGCGAACCCCAAGTGATCGCAAGACCTACAACCACTTCAATGTAACGCCACTTTTAAAATATCAACTACTACGATGCCCCCCACCTTAAAATCTGCACAGTTATGTTAGCGAAGGTTAGGGTTTGAATAACAGTTTAGAATTAGTTTAGATTAGATAAGGTTAGATTTGGGTTTAAGGGATAAGATTTAAGGGCTATATTTACTTTCTTTGACTGATCAATGGATACTCCATAAACAGACTGTGCATTTTTGTTCTAAAGTGGTCACCTCTTCTCCTCTAAATGTTTTTATTTTTCAGGCATTTATTGACAGAGGTAGTCATAGCAACAGCGTTTCCTTGTGCTGGAGGGTTGAGACAGGTATTGAACCCTGTTCTCCTGTGGGGAGCTGTTAATGTGCATGGACTTGGGAATGTTATCCATCAGGACTTAATTCAATTAAATTAAAGTTACACCTCTCTAAACTAACTTGCCACAAAATACATCAGACTGTAGTTCAGACCAATGAAACACAAGTGACAAAATACTTAAAGTGGTTTAAATACAAGTATATTAAACACATATAACATGAACACCCCCCCCCCATCTCTGACCTCAAGATTATTAAAGGCAATACTTACAACTATAGTGCTAGAAAAGAGTTGTAGGATCCCATATGTGGAGCCTAGGACACAAATCAATGCATTAGTTACAGATGCCGACACAGTCTGCCTGCTGAACGGTTGCTAACAGCCGACACTAACAGTGGCAAGCCGACAGCTGCTAAGGAAGACTACCATGAAGCCACTGCGGATCTTTGTATAAACTACCAGTATGACTTCAACCCACACACACTGCCATATAAAATGACTGAGCACCTGGGGATTTTCAACCCAATGCCGTGTTCCTAAATGCCGACAAAGTATTTAGCACAGAAAAGGCACTCCATTATCTGTTCTTCCTAAATGAGTGATGTCCTCAAAGTTACTTTTCCCAAAAGTTTGTTTTCATACCCGGCAAGGTCAACAGGGGGTGTGAACTCTGTCATCATCCTCATGGTGACCCTTATCATCCTACACACCTACTGAGCCAGCCACGGTGGGACTCGCCCCCAGGTCTACCTCATCCCACACACCTACTGAGCCAGCCACGGTGGGACTCGCCCCCAGGTCTACCTCATCCCACACACCTACTGAGCCAGCCACGGTGGGACTCGCCCCCAGGTCTACCTCATCCCAAACACCTACTGAGCCAGCCACGGTAGGACTCGCCCCCAGGTCTACATCATCCCACGTACCTACTAAGCCAGCCACGGTGGGACTCGCCCCCAGGTCTACATCATCCCACGTACCTACTAAGCCAGCCACGGTGGGACTCGCCCCCAGGTCTACATCATCCCACGTACCTACTAAGCCAGCCACGGTGGGACTCGCCCCCAGGTCTTTGACATGGTGACTCAACAGGGGGATGATCATGCTCACCCCAAACAGGTCCTGTGGAGGAGACAAGAAGGGCATAAGAAAAGACATCATAACCCGAATGCCTGCGCCAGGGGTTGAACAACATGAGGTAATTACACAGTCAAAGGCAATTAATAGTATCAGGAAAATACTTTTTCCACTGGGGCAAATGTACACAGGCTTTGACTTTCATCTAGTGCTAAGACGCTGTTAATGGTAGACAACACCTACAGGCCCTGGTATGGTCTAATTGACTCAACAACCAAAAACATGTCTAATGTCGGGTCCTAAATTCAATTGAGCAGTGAAATGTAATTCATGGTTGTTTATCGGTCACGCTCTTTAGTATCCCTTTCAGGGAAGGTTTCCTCAATAGGCAGCACATGTGCCAATTGTGTTTTCACCCCCCCCCCCCCTCCCTAAAATATTTAGTTTTGTTAACAGAAATAGGATTGTAAAATCCCAAAGAAGTGATTTTAATATTGCTTATTCTAGTATTTTAGGAAATCTGTTCCAAAGAATTCCCATTAAAATGTATAAACATTCAAGATGTTTTGATGCAATCAAGGTTTAGAAGTCATTCAATCTTTGTGAAATACTATATCTGTTTGTTGTTGTCTAAAGTGCAGTGAAAAAATCCCTTATTTGTTCACGCACCGAACAACCGACTTAAGGAAATATCATCCCATCGAGTGTCACTGAGGAACCCAGTTTTAGACTCTTGATTAAAGTCACATTGTCAGGACCCTATAATTAAACTAACCTATTAATGGTCCCTCAGCTTCCTCTGCATTCAAACAGCATGGACACAAACATAGTATGTAGGAATTAGTGTGTGTGTGTGTGTGTGTGTGTGTGTGTGAGTATGCGCGCGCAAGAGAATCACTACTTTTCCAAAGATGTAACTCAAGGGTTTGGGTGAAAATGTTCGTACAACCCTCTTATCTGGGTAGCATTACACACAGACAGAAATACTTATCACGCACTACTGTATCAGCCTTCAGATAACATGCAGGTCCATCATCCGGGATCTGTCAGATAAATATGCTACTGCGTGTCCAGTCCACCATCACAAAAAACATGCTGTCAGACTAATCATGTACTACGTGACAAGAATTTAAATAACATTAAATGTGTTCATCGTATGAAGCTGAACATTTTTTTTTAAAAGCCTAAAACAAAAAAACTAAAACAAAACGAAGGCTAAATCCAGAGACCTCTTGCCTTGACATCGCTAACTGAACGTAACCCACCTGTTAGAAATGCTGCATGCGCTTTAGAAGGACCAGAGAACGTACTGACGCGAGGAGCGTAAACACATCTGATGTGTTAAAGGAAAACCTGCAGCTCAAGTTCTGAAATGTCACGGAACTGCCAAAACCGGAATACACCTTTTAATTACCAATGTCACGACGTAGCCACTACCAACGCTGAATACTGCCAACAGTTCAATAATCAGTCGTGACCAAGCATTTACCGTAACCTTAAGGATATTTCCGAAACGTGCACATATATACATATTAGAAAGAGCAAACAATGCAGCAACCAAGAAACTAAAGGTTCAAAATGTAGCTACATTTTCAACAACGGTTACAACTTACCATGAAACCTACCACGTAGACACATTGTATAATCCGAGTTCGCCTCCTTGGTAATTGATCTAATATGCTACATTTTACGTTATTCATTCTCCAGCAATCACAACTCGACGACTGTCAATGCGGAAGCGCTCACTGGCAGATACACTGCCGGTCAACCGTAAAAAGAACTCCACGATGTGGGGAATATCCGCTCTCTTCAGGGGTGTTTTGGTTAGATTTAACTTCCAACCACCTCACATTAACCTGATGACGGTGTGATAATACTGTCACACGTGACATTATACAGTCTACACCAAATCAAAGTCGATATATTGAAGCGTCATGTGGATGTTTGAGCTGCCATGGTCTCGTGTCTTCCCATTTGCCGCACTGGGAGAAACGAGATGGTATCGACCTGACGTCAGACAGTTATCCAAGCGTAGTAATGTCAGATTCTGTTGGGTCCATCAAGCGGCAAACGTGTGTCAAGGGAAATTGTAGTTTGTTATGTAAGTCTATTGATATCGCATTAAGGTATGTTTTTCTTCTAGAAACATGCGGGCGTACCCTGGGTCATGTACATTCACAAGTACCAGAGACTATATTTAGTCTAAAGAGTGTTTTTTAAGTGTTCAGCAGTTCACTTAAATACATGCAGTACAAATAGATACATCAAGAATTAATAGAATTATAAACTCTTGGTACACTATTCCCGGTAATGTTCTACATCTATTTACATTTTTAAAACAGACCTCCAGAGAAAACGGATTTTATAAATGGCATGAAGGCATTAATGATGTCTGCTGATGGGGTGAATTGTAGTGAGAAGACGAAATGGTGTCCTCTACTCTACCTAGTGGACATTGATGGAACTTCAAATACCTCACTCTGCTCTACTTTGTGGACATTGATGGAACTTCAAATACCTCACTCTGCTCTATGTGGATATTGATGGAACTTCAAATACCTCTCATTGTCACCTCGTGTTCATTCTTCCGTCCTTCATTGTAGCAACGTGCTTGCAGACGTATCACATTTCCTAACATCTAGACAAATGTATTTCCCTGCATAAAGATAAATTGTATCCAGATGGAACTGTAACTCTGTAAAAGTGTACATCCACAATAGATTAAAGTATAATGTATACTGTTAACCACTGGCGTATGTGTACTGTTGGGGGTACTTGAGGACCGTAGTTGGGAACCACTGCGTTAAGGTATACTGTTATACCTCCACTGCCTTAGGCTACTCCCTTATTTCAGTGTAGGCTACACTTTCTATTGTAACCCAAATTCCGACTCGGTGCCCAATTTTACGTTTTCTCTTCACCGTAATCGCAAGAAAGTCATAGTTACCTTAGTGGGGACCTGCCTAGAAACTCTGTGGAGACGGATTTGTCAGGTTTACGGGGTGGGTCCGCACATTCACTCTTGGATTCACACACTATATGGGACGGTTACGTGAGCATGTGTTTATGAACCGTCTCACTATTGGAATTTTGTTGCTCCGTCTTTCACAGTGGGACTGGCAGGGTGTGGAGGGTTACTGTGTTAATATAGAACAGCTGACACACTGATAGTTCCCAAGTTACTATACACCCACGCACACAAATACAGTTAACAGGCATGTGAGACAGGCCTACAGCCGACTATACCTTACTAGGACGTCTCAGCGAATCAGACCATGTCAACATCAACAGCGTAGCATTCTGTAGTTCAATCACATGCGTTCCGTTGCAAATACATTTATTTTATTTTTAGTTCTTAAGTAACTAGCATATGTGTTTTTATCGAAATGGGGACCGTTGTAAATCCCTGTTAAAAGAAAATTGTCTTTCGTGGGACGCTTGTTCAGGCCTAAGTCGGAGAAGAATAAACGGCGGAAAAGTAGAGAGAAGCAGAGAAAAGCCGACCGTTGGATTCTCGCATTCTCCGTGTCTGTCTGGCAGCGCTGTGCTAATTAGACTGTTTCTCCGTGGCACAGTGCTAAATAGCCTATCCCTGTGTGTTTGTGTGTGTGGTTGTATTTAAGTCGGTAGTTCTGTGGACAGCGTGCTAAATCTCCCTGTCACACGCTAATGTTCTGCAGCCAGCTAATGTCAGCTCCACCAACACACCGCCCGGCCACTGGCTTCTGATTGGCTGGAAAAAAACACAATTGTGTATGGTATGTGTTTTTCTTTACAGAGTTAGGGTTAAGGGTTAGTGGTTAGGGTAGGATTTATTGTTAGGTTAAGGTTAGGGTTAGGGTACATTTATATAGTGAGATTCCAAGCGATCACTACATAGTTATAGCGTGCTATGTCACCATTCATGCAACCATTCATAAGCATATTACACTCGTATCTATAAAATTCAATAACTCTACCAAATTGCTGCTAGTTTACATTGTTATGTATATTATTGACATACTTGCCATATCTGTAATGTTCAATAATACTACCCAGATTGCTGCTAGAGTACAGTGTTATGCATATTATTGCTTTATTCTTTGCTATATTTTTGCTTTATATATTTTTTCTTAATTCTCACTACGTAGTTATGCCATGTCACAAGAATTCCATGGTGCAGGATGACACTGTGTTGTTTGAGGCATTTGACAAATACATTTGGATACTTTTTAAAGTTGGTTTATGTCCAAACAGAGGGGTCACTCGCTACATTACTGTGGGCTATGTAGCTCAGTGTCATATTAGCCTACATTAGCCTACATTTCCAGTGGAGTCCGTGTCCGTTTTACTAGCCCAATCCCTGACACGTCAACCGCTTTGCCCCGCCTCATCCGTGACTCTGTTGTCATGGAGACAAATGACCACCATGGACACCCTCCCCGGAGGTGACTCCTAGGGACTCATTCTAATTTCACGACCCCACCCAACCATAGTCTGTGGGGGCCCGTGTGGGCATGTGTGCGTGTGTTTTTGTGTGTGTGCTGTTGGTTGTCTCTAACTTAGGGGTCTAGGGAGGCCTTTCTTACTACCGCCCTGCCCTTTCGCTCTAACCAGCCACCTCTGATTTTCTTGTGTATGAGGGGGGTGTCCAGTTGCTGGTGGATATTTTGATCCGGGACCCCCCCCCCCGTTCCCCTCTTGTGACTGTGGCCAGAATGTGTGCAGCAGGCACCTTCAATCAGCCCCCCAAAAATAGCACAAGGGGAGGAATACACGCCCGTGAGTTCCCTAACTGTCCTGCCCGGCCCATTCCTGTCCAGCCTCGAAAGAGACTCAGAGGGAAGAGAGGAGCCAGGCTAAGTCAACAACCGGGCAAAACACAGCAAAGTCACGTTCCACCACAGAGGAAGAATTTCAGCTGGGGATTTATTGAAACATATCGGAACACACTCCCACGTCTGAATCTGTAGAAGGGCATCAGAGGCCTCAGGATAGACACACTCCGTCTGACTTCAGGAGGTGTGTGTGTTTGGTGTCTTGGGTGCAGGGTGAGTTGACTGGGCCCAAGCTCTTCCTTCAGTAAGCCTGTGCCGGGCCTCTCCTGGACCATGAAGCTGAGTGTGGCTCTGTTCTTCGCGGGGTTGTTCGGGTCTTTGGCGGCCCTTTTTGTCTTCCTCTCCTTCGGGACGGACTACTGGCTCGTGGCCTCTGAGATGTGTGTAACTAACAGAACCATCACACCTGATGGAGTCGCTGTAGAGGTAAGGAGCCTCCAGGTTACTACGATGAGATTGAGTGTGGGTATTTATTGTGTTGATGTGAAAATATTTACTGGTTTATATTACTCGTTAATTTATTATAGCCTACTTGGTACCTGTGTAGTAAGTCATCAGATAAAAATGACAATTGGAGACGTTTTGGAGTTCTGATTGGAGTTCTGATTGGAGTTCTGATTGGAGTTCTGATTGGAGTTCTGATTGGAGTCATGATTGGAGTTTCCACAGGGGAATCAGTTGTGTTGGAACCAAAAGCAGACACTGCCTCGTGTTTCCCCAGAAGACAAATATCCTGTCTTTAGTTTAGATATTAGTATAACCAGATATTAGTATAACCAGTTGGTGTACAGTGACTTGAGATCTGTCAGCAGCAAGACTATGATATTTACTATTGAATATAAGGGGCCAATCCTAAATCCTATCTTGGCCACATTTCTACAAATAAAGGTCATTGTTTCTCTTTGTCTAATTGCTCTTCCAGTGAGAATAGGACTGTGAACCGCGGAGGCCTGTATTAAACATACATTACAGAGCCCAGTGGTGAAAACTGACACCGTTTAATGCAGTTGCTCCGCAAACATTCAGCGATTGAGACGTGTTGGATTCCCCATGGATGGAAAAACCAAATGTCAGTTTGAATTGACCTCACCCTCTGGACCAGGTCCAGGCACAGGAATGTCTGTATGACAAACACTATCCAGTCAGAGGGGCTGTTTTATCCCATGTAGTGATGGGGTAATGCAAAGGCTATTATAGTCAAATATGTCATTTTCCTGTGTGAATGTTAGTATTAGGACATAAAGTGAGGAAGAAAACTGAGAAAAAGAGAGGAAGAATGAGGTAAAGTAGTAAAGAGCAAGCATTGAGCAACAGAGATATTGTGAGATAGCAAAGATTTAAAGGTCCAGGAAGAGAAGACGTGATAGTTTTCAGTAAGATCGAAGAGTGGGAATGTGAGTGAAAGGCGAACAGTTGGACTGAAGTGGGATAATAGACGAATCAAAGGGAACGAGACCGAGGCAGCTGTTCTAACGTGAGAAGAAAATACTTTCAATCAGGACTCAACAGGCTTCTCACAACCCCGACGAAATCTAAGGTGCAATCTTGGCGTGACCCTTGACCTTACAGTCATTAGCAGTAGCAATCTAGCACCATACGTTACGAGAACATTTATGTTCCCCAGTCAGAGTGACACTTAGGAGGCAGAAAAAGAGAGAACATTCATTCTGAATTCATTAACTAAGGCAACACGAGAAGATAGACATAAACAAGTAATGAGATTATTTCTGCTCTCTGGCAGTCATGCCATGGTTATGACTAAGACAGAGGCGTTATGTTGGAGTGTAATGTGTTACTCTACCCCCCCCCCAGCATGGTGACATCGTTCTGGCAGAACCCGCGATGGGTTTCCCCCCTCATGCCATGGTGTATCATGAGGGCTTCTTCTGGAGATGCTCCTTCAGTGGTTACCTGGATGACAACCCACATGTGAAGATCTGGATGAGTAAGACCTGTTCTGCTACATGTAGATAGTGTACAACACTGGGGTTATGGCCAGACAAAATATGCTAGTTTGTTTACCGGGACAAAGTTTTTCACGGTGCAAAAAATATGGGTCAGATTGACAGCAATAACAACAACAACAGATAAAATTGTTTCAGCAAAGGAATCATTGACAGTGTATAGACAATAATACATTTTTTTAATAACCAACAGAGACATAGGTATCCATCTATAAAGTATTTTTACCTACTGCTTTGATTGTAATATTTAAAATGTAAAACTACAAAGCTTCCTGTCAGCCTCTAGTCAACAAATGTGGTATCTCTGCCCCGTGAGAAAATGCGAAGACTTGCAGGGAATCTGTTTTAAAATGGAAACATTTACTCTCTGTTGTCAAAAGGGGCCATTTAAAATGTTCACACTACTGAAGACACGGTGAAACTCCATGTACACTATCTTTACCTCACTGGGGTTGTGATCAAGGTTACATGATGAATTTGATTTCACAAAAGGGGGTTTAAGAGCCACCGGTTTGAACACAGGATTTGGATTTTGGAAAACTGCACCTCTCCTCTTTCACCTCTCCTCTCTCCCCTCTCCTCTCTCCCCTCTCCTCTCTCCCCTCTCCTCTCTCCCCTCTCCTCTCTCACCTCTCTCTTAGCTCCCTCATGGTTTTGTTCACAATTCCCTATAATGTTCATCTGTATGTTATGTCCAGTAAAGTACAGTTCATGGAAATCAGCTGATGAACCGCCTCTTTGCCTTGATGCCTTGTTGTAGCTTGTGGTATGAGCCCACTTCTTTACATTACTGCTTCAAGTATATCATGTTCAAGGGCTGTCTTGCATGAACAACCTACATCATGTCCCCCATAAGCATAATGAGAAGATTGAGATCTGTGCTTTGATTCTGTCATTCTGTAATCCTTATTTCTTCTTTTTTAAACATTCTGTAGCTTCTGTGTTTTGGGTTACTGTTCTGTTACAAGGTTCATGTTTGGTTCAGCTTCAGCTTATAGACAGATGGCCTCACATTCTTCTCAATAATTCTCTGTTACAATATGGAATTCATGGTTGACTCAATGATGGGAAGTTGTCTAGGCCCTGAGGCAGCAAAGTAGCCCCAAACCATAATGCCACCGCCTCCATGTTTTACGGTTGGTATGAGGTTCTTATGCAGTCTGACAATTTCAATAATGGCGTCTGGCAATTAAGCCATATTTTTGCAGTCTCTTTCTGACAGTTGAGTGATTCACTTGATTGTGGCGATACCATTTTACCTTGAGGTGTGAATAGACTTCTATCCGCATTATACCACTGCCACAACCTATTGTTCTGTATTTTGTGTATATAATAATATGTTTGTTTGTCTCTTTCCAGCCAATCAGCCGCACTCTAAAGTCTGCATACCGGCCTACCTCTTTCCCTTTCCAGTGTCCCAACAGACACATAACGCTACCGCGTATGACTCTGCAATCAGTAAGGACCTTTCTCTCTGTGTGTGTGTGTGTGTGCTGTATTAAAGTATATGCATTTGAGACTGTGGATGTTTACGTGTTAAATGAAATAAAGAGGCCGGTATATAACTCTGTTCATTGTTAACCATGACTGACATTCCTCACCTACAGTCTACAGAGGATTCTGGAGTGTGTTTATGCTTATTGGTGTGGCTGCCGTCATTCTGGGCGGATTCTTCATCATCTGTGCCGCCCCATTCGCCAGTCACCGACTATATAAGGCCGGGGGGGGCCTCTTCCTGACCTCTGGTGAGTCATTCAGCATTAAGAAACTGTGGGACTGAGAAAAATACTTCCTTTCAGTTGAAGACATAAAAAACATAAAAAAGACATAAACAAAACATCTCTAAAACTCCTCTCCTCCCACTTGTCTCTCCGCCCACCCCTCTCTCTCTGTCTCCCCCCTGTCCTCACCCGGTCTACCGGTGTCCCGCTCCCCACAGCTGTGTTTCTGCTGGGGGTGGTGCTGATGTTGGTGTTGTGGGTGGAGGTGATGAGTGTGGTGCAGGACTATGTAGACCACCAGCGTCTGTCAGTGTGTCCCGACTTTGACCTGACCATCTACTACGGCCTGTCCTTCTTCTTCGCACCCGTCGCCATATCCTTCTGCTTGCTGGCTGGACTCATGTTCCTCCTCATTGGACGGTCTGTACGGATGCAGTACCACTGATTGGTGTTGCCATGGCAATAGAGTGATGACGCCCGTGTTGAAAGTGGGAGGGGCACTTAAGGCTTTCGGATCTTTGCAACAGGTTTGGGGCCAACTCCAATCAATTGATTTTATTCACAGAGTGAAATTCCAATGACACATTTTTATCATAAACACACACTGAGGTAGACAGAGTTGACTGAATTTTAAAAGGACTTGACCCCAACCCTGCTCTGCGTGTTGGAAATAAATCAGTGTTCGGTCAACTATCAAACTGTTGAATGGGAGTTCTTGGAATTCTGTGATGTCACTGATTTAAAAAGTGGATTTTACAGTTCTTGATTTTCACAAGGTGTGATGGCAGATTTAGGAAATTATGATAGTATGGGATCAGAAAGAGGGTGTTGTTAGTCTTTAGTCAAATGGTTTTAGAAGGCTACTACTGCCAGTTGCTGCATTTTTTGAAGTGTTTTTTAACATAAATGAAACAAGTAAAGGCTTTACTCTAGATGTAGTTGGCTACAACTTTTACTAAGTAAGTGTATTTTTTTATTTGATATTAATTTGAGGTTTAGAGTAGATCTTCATAACGTTATTCATTAATATTATTACAATTATTAGGACATTTCACTGTGGTAATTGAAAATAAGTCAGAAATTAAATATAGATTTCCTAACCCTTTATTTTTGATCTAACCATTGAATTTTGTCTCATTCCCCTGCACAGGAAAACATGTTCATTTGAAATAGATTTAGGATTTAATGTCAAAGCAATATACTGTATTTAGAATCTAGTATGTATTAATGTATCTGGTTAATTGTTTGAATAAAGTATTAGTTTGATTTGTAAATAGTGGATTCTGTCATTTTTTTAATTCAGATTAAAGCACTAATAAATGGATAAAATACGTTTGGCGACTTTGGTTTGATGAAGTATTCATTTTATTTTAATTGACAGAGATATTGTGTTATTGTGAATACGTAACAGAACAACGACTGGTCTTTCAGCTGCTTCTCGTTTTGTTCAATCAATCTACATTACAATGTCGGAACCAGACACAGCAGCCGTGTTCCGACATCCACTTGTCCATTCCTGATGGCGCTGAGACAATCTGCGCTGCCCTCTGCTGGAGCCCTATAAAAACTGCAGGTAAGTCGCGAGCAGTATTCAACACCTCAATATACATATATATGACATTGTTCATTATGTAATATATATATATAATGAATTTCACATTTAGTGAAAACTTCCCTTTCCCGAGCCACATTTCCCGAGCCGGGATCCCCCAGTCAGAGCTGGAAAATGTGGCTCTTTGACACAATTTCTCATGTAAATACGGCCAGTAAAATCAATAAATCTATTATTGTTTTGGGGGTAAAATGACTGGACCGAAAACCTACTCGAAAAAGCGAGGTTACTAATACACAAGGATTTCTGAAAAAGTGTTAAAATGTGTGCATCTTAAAACATAAGTCATTCTGGACCAAACGTCCCTGATGAATTCCTTACTAAAAGAGAATTCGCTCGTCTGTTCATATCCTGACCACTAGAGAGCAGCGTTGTCCTATCCAAAGCAACAGTCCATTGTCTAGATCTTGGTGATTTCTAATAACCTTGCAGGTCGATACAACCCGTCAGAAGTAGGGGTTGGCGCTGTATATACAGATCGTGTTTGTGTGTAACTTGATGTATAGGCGTTCCCACATCGGCTCACAGCAGGAGGGTAATTTCGCTCCTGAATGGCTGATTTGATCAACACCCTGTGCAACAAATTCTACTGAGTCCGAGTCAAACCTATACCGTGCCATACGTTACAACACCTTTACCTTTTCAAAAATGTCCGTCCGTAGATTAGCCATTTCACACCACAACAGTGCGACTTCCTGCAAGAACAGAGGCACATGGTAATGCTCGGTGATTATTCAGAGAGAATTACCAGCCGGCCCTCCTGTTTGGGGTGAGTGAAGCTACCACGACGTAATCCTGTTCTCTAGAATGATGAAAACACACACCTGAATAAATAGATGAGCAGGTTTATTAGAAGTTGCAACCACCCAAGTCTCAGCAAAAGGACTTGACCGTTTTCTTTCTTGGGCCTTCTCGTACCTTTTGTTTTTTAAAGACCAAGACAGAAACTTACATTTACACTTCAAATATCACACACAAAGATAATTCAGTGCCCAGTAAAAATCTAAATCCAGTAATCTGTTACAAAGGTAATGTTACAATTCCTATTGTGGCCAGAGGTTGTTAGGTCGTTTTGGCTGGGCGGTCACCAGTCGGGAGATGGATGACTGTCTTTTCTGACCGGTTTGCGACCATGCCATCATATTAATGGGGTATGTACTCCATTCCTAACCAGAAAATTTAATTTTAAAAATGCTCTATAGAATTTATTTGAATAAAAATGCTTTCACTCAAATTGCAAAATAAAATTGCTGCAGATCCTGGTTTATAGAGATTTAAAAACACTGGGCAGTTACTTTGAGACAAGCAACTAAGAGAAAAAAACAACCAATACATAGAGAGACTATTAAAATGTGATACAAAGACATGAAGGATTGTCCTGTGTTTTACACAGAGATTATTTATCTTAATGTGATCTCCTGGTTCAAATTCCCATTCTCCTTATCTCTGAGACGTGTGCAAATACATGCGTGTCTGAATGTTCAGCGTGTGCATTGGTGCATGTGTGTGTTTGTATGTGTGTGTGTCTATGTGTGTGTGTATGTGTGTGTGTGTGAGTGTGCGTATGTTTGTGTGCATATAGGTGTGTGTGTGTTTGTGTCTGTGTGTGTTAACATGTGTTTTACTATACCTGCAAAACAGGGAAAGGTGATTTTGTGAGGGCTGTGATTTGGACCCTAACTCAATAAAACAAATGTTTTTGTCTCAGGTTTGGTTTGGATTAAGATGTACATTTAGAAGCAGAATACAGTTTAGCGTGAAAAATGTGATTTATGTGAATAATGTTTTGGGTCTCCACAAGGAAAGTAAAAGCTGAAGTGTGTTGCTGGTCCATTATTCCAGAACCGGCCCTCGGCACACAGACAGTATTGTCATCAGAACATGAGTCCCAAGTGTATTCAGCTCTGTTCTGCATGGCTGCTCATTGTAATTGTGTGTTGATAGTGAACAGGGGAGATGGAGTATAATTTCTACCTTGAGGCCCCCCCCTAAAATACCTGTGCTCAGCTAGAGATGAAGGACGGACGGAGGAGGGGGGTGGAGAACAGAGGAGTTGAGAGCGGGTAAAAACGAGGTGCTTAGGGTTAGCGGACAAAGTACTGTGGATTTGGGAGGAGAGGGAACGAAGACGATAAAGAGGGTGGGGTTGAGGGGGCGGAGCCCAAGTTCTACTCTTTACTGTCAATGTTGTTTACAATTATGTTTGGGGGGGGGCACCTACGTGTGGTTAAAACTCCATATCAAATTGCGAAATGATCAATGGTATCATGTCATTTTAAAACACGTTAGATGAAATTAGCAAATTAAGGACAAAAGAAGGACAACGACTACAGATAATTAAAAGTAAAAGATTCTCAGATTTTTCTGAATAGAAAAAAGGAAGGCTCATACAGGCGTTTGTTCCTATATGAACATCTTCATGAACGTATTAATAATAATAATAATAATAATTCATAACAAATAAAATGATTTCCTGTTGTGGGTTATGCGCTTAATGCTCATCTAGGGCCTCTTATCACAGATTATCTTCCTAATGTCTCATAATCACAGACTTAACGTCTGATTTCATTTAAATCTCATGACTTTCACCTCACAGACGCAGGATGTATTTGAATTGCATGAACAAGACGGCCAATCCTATTACACGCTGCACTCATCTTTAGAGATAGTTTTACATAATTTCCCATTCCATTTGAAATAATGAATAGACAATGGGCCTATGTAAATGTGATAATTTACATTTTAGAACACGGAGTGGTGTAATTATTATACTGTGCATATTTCAGGGTGGTCTGTCGGGGGGGGGTTACAATATGCTACGTGGAACTTCAAAAGGCTGGTGACATTTTGGTAGATAAAAGTTAATACAACTAGATATATCTTAAATTGCCCCCAAAACATGCCCCATGTCTGTCCACCAGCTGGTCATCATGTTGCATGGACTCTTCAGTGAGCAAGACGTTGTTGGGTCCCGGGGACATTGCAGGTGTTAGCAAGAACAGGCGGACAATTTAAGACTTTAACATTTGTTTTTCTCAAGTGATGGTTTAGGATGGGCCACCTGTCCAAACAGCTGACTCTGGTGCACATGTACTACTGCAACATGGGTCCAGATCCGGCCCACTGTTCTTTCAGGCAGAACGGCCTTTTCTCTCTGTCTCTGTTCTATATCATAAATATAAGTTCCTTGTTCAAGCCTCTAGACTCTCCCTCCACGTGACCACTAAACAGACAAAGAGGTTAGTCCTCTTCACCAACTCAAGGCCTGTCACTTCAAAGGAATACTGATGCATTATAATTTAAATCCTCTTCCGAGTTCCTTTTAAACCGCTGCCAAAACTAAGGTAAAGGCTGTCACAACATATGATGGAGTGGGGGGTATTAAGTTAAGGAATGTTCTCTTAATCTTTTCAGCAATTATCGCTGAGCAATGTATTTGTTTACTCAACCCAATTGCAGCACTTACTCATCCTAACACCAAGGGGTAGAAGTTGAAGTAGTGTTAGTTGTAATTGTGTAATCGTATTATAAGTTTAGTCATAGTAGTACTAGTATGACTAGAAGTAACTCTTTGTGTGGTTGTGGTAGTAATGGTACTATTAGCAGTGTTACAGTAGTATTAGTGGTTGTAGTAACAGTAGTGGTGGTACAAGTAGTACTGGTAGTAGTAGTTGTAGTAGTGTTGGAAGTAATATTTGTGTCAGTAGTACTAATGGTTTTAGTTTTAGTGGTTGTACAACCCCTTTCCCAAAAATGTTGGGCCTCAGTGTAAAATGTAAATAAAAACACAATGATTCAATGATGTGCAAATCAATTAAACCCTATATTCAATAGAAAATAATACAATGTATTACAGTTTCAATATATTAAATGTTGAAACTGACAAACATTATTGTTTCTTGAAAAATATATGGCCACTTTGGTTTTGATGCCAGCGACAGGTTTAAAAAAAGGTTTGGACAGAAGCAACAAAAGACTGGAAAAGTTGTGTAATGCAAAAAAATATATGCTTGAATATCACACAACTAATTAGGTTAATTGGCAATAGGTCAGTAACATGATTGAGTATTAAAATATCATTCCAGAGAGGATGGGTCTGTCAGAAGTGAGGATGGAGAGCCATGCAAAGAAGAAACCATATATGAACAAGATCCAGAATCACTGCCACCTTTTTTGGGACCAAGCTCATTAAAGATGGACTTAGGCGAAGTGGAAAACTCTCCCGTGATCTGATGAATTCAAATTTGAAATTATTTTTGGGAATCATGGACGCCGCATCCTCTGGTCTAAAGAGAAGAGGGACCATACGGCTTGTTATCAGTGCACAGTTCAAAAGCCAACATCCGTGATGGTATGGGGGTGCATTAGTGCACATGGCATGGGTGACTTGCACATCTGTGAAGGTAACATTAATACAGGTTTTGGAGCAACATATGCTGCTATCCAGAGAAAGTCTTTTTCAGGGAAGGCCATGTTTATATCACTAAGACAATACCAAACCATATTCGACACGTATCACAACAGCATGCCTCTGTAGTAAAAGAGTCCGTGGGCTAAACTGGCCTGCCTGCAGTCCAGACCTGTCAACTATTGAAATTATTTAGCGCATTATGAAATGAAAAATATGACAAAACTGTTGAGCAGCTGAAATCCTTTATCAAGCAAGAATGGGAATACATTTCACTTTCAAAACTACAGCAATTGGTCTCCTCAGTTTCCAAACGCTTACAGAGTGTTGTTAAAAGAAGATGAGATGCAACACAGTGGTAAACATGCACCAATGTTTTTTTCAAAATGGGCATGTATTTTTCCAAAAACAATAAAATGTTTCAGTTTCAACATCTTTGTGCTATTCTCAATTAAATATAGGGATACATGATTTAGAAATCATTGCATTCTGTGTTTATTTGGATTTTACGCAGCTTCCCAACTTTAGTAATATTAGTAATAGTAGTAGTAGTGTTAGTAATAATAATAATAGCAGTGGTGGTAATTGTAGTGGTGGCAGTAGTAGTAGTATTAGTAATTGTAGTAGTGGTCGTAGTAGTAGTATTAGTGATAGTAGTAGTGCTGGTAGTTATCTCACCCGGCACAGCCAGAAGAGGACTGGTCACCCCTCTGAGCCTGGGTCCTCTCTAGGTTTCTTCCTAAAATTCGACCTTCTTAGGGAGTTTTTCCTATCCACTGAAATTCAATACTACTGTTGTTTGCTCCTTGGGGTTTAAGGCCGGGTGTCTCTGTAAAGCACTTTGTGACAACTGCTGTTGTAAAAAGGGCTTTATAAATAAATTTGATTGATTGATTGATTGAATAATAGTAGTGGTAGTAATTGTAGTGGTGGTAGGAGTAGTAGTGGTAGTAATTGTAGTAGTGGTCGTAGTAGTAGTGGTTGTAGTAGTAGTAGTGCTGGTAGTAATAATAATAGTAGTGGTGGTAATTGTAGTGGTGTTAGTAGTAGTAGTAGTAGTAATGTTAGTAATAATAATAATAGTTGTAGTAGTAGTAGTAGTGTTAGTAATTGTAGTAGTGGTTGTAGTAGTAGTGGTAGTAGTACTGGTAGTAATAATAATAATAATAGTAGTGTTGGTAATTGTTGTAGTAGTAGTAATAGTTGTGTTAGTAATTGTAGTAGTGGTCATAGTAGTAGTGGTAGAAGTAGTAGTAGTAGTAGTAGTAGTGTTAGTAATTAGGGGTCCAAGCAGCGAAGCTGTGGGAACCCTTTTGTGATTGTTAGTTTTATTATTATTATTATTCTCTTTCTTCTGCCATTTTTGCAAGTTTATCAACTTTTACTGGCTAACTTTTTTTGAAACTTGGCACATCCATAGAGGACTCTGCCAATCTCACAAAAACGAATGTTGGTGTCCATAGGTCAATGCCTCTAGCGCCACCATCGGGTCAAAGTCGCGATTTTCAAACGCTTATAACTCAGGCTGTGATTAGCCTAAACACATGAAACCAGTTTCATATGATGCATGACCACGTGCTGAACAACCTTCCTAGAGGCGGTTTAAATTTGTGCCTAACTAGATATTCGCCATTTTGGATTTTGTGAAAAACCTCAAAAAATATTCACAGGTTGCAAATGTTGTCCAATTTTCCCAAAACTTGGCAGGGATGACCTACAGGCGAAGCCTAATAAAAGATACTTGGAGGATTTTTGATTTGCTAAATTGTTTGCCCATTGCAGCCGATCAAAAAAGGTGGCGAAGCTGCCTATCAGGAAGTTAGTGAGTTTCACAGCAACCGTTTGTCCGATTGTCACCAAACTTGGTATCCGTGATCGGAATGGAGTGCCGGTGAGGTCTGCGTACATCACATGCCAACAACTTCCTGTGTCAGAGAATTTCACAGGTAGTGAGGGCGTTTCTCAGCAACTGTTTGTCCGATTGTTACCATACTTGGTGTCTGTGGTCGGAACTAGATGCGAAAGAGACCTGTGGTGTGTGGGCACTGTTTTGGAAAATCTGTTTAAACGCTCAATACCGCCTAACGCAAAAATAATTGCTGGGCCTACTCTCAGGCTTGCGTGGCCAATCCTTGTTTTGCGCTCTGTTTGCTTGGACCCCTAATTACTACTTGCAGCTATATTTGTAATAGTGGTTGTAGTAGTAATGGTAGTAGTAGTACTGGTAGTAATAATAACAGTATTGGTGGTAATTGTAGTGGTGGTACTAGTAGTAGTGGTCATAGTAGTAGTAGTAGTTGTACTGGTAGCAATAATAATAGTAGTGGTAGTAATCATAGTAGTGATAATAGTAGGAGAAGTTGTAGTAGTAGCAGCAGTAGTGTTGTAGGAGTAATTACTGCAATAGTTACAATTCTAGTAGTAGTGGTATTAACAGAAGGACATGGATGGCTACAGGGACAAATAGCGGTTCTATCAGTTGTCTAAGCTAATAAAACACAATGTGCATTTCAGGATATCTTTAACATGGTTCATCTCTGGGAGATTTACTGTGTAGCCTGTTTCACACAAGTCAATCATCCTGCTTGGTGCATGCTGTCCGATAGGTCTGGGCAGCTTGTGGATGGAAGATGAGTACAGCTAGTCTTTTGTTTAGCTATTCATATATGTTTACATTTACAAACTACAAACATTCCCTTTGTCCCACCAGGATTCCATTATGCATTCAATTACAGTTTCATCATGCAGTTTCAATACAGGCAAAGGCTGTTTGGTTTTCATGATCAAATATGCTTTTTCAATTACAACACTCCATCTTCTTACACCTTTAGAAATGGCAGTGGTTGGCCGCAAATATTTGTAGAATAATCAGTTAATTCAGTTTATCAGAAAATGCGTGGCCTTGTGAACAAGTATAATTTATATGCAGTAGCTAAAGAAAAATTCATTGCGTTAATTATTTTGATAAATCTTCTTATTTTGGCATTGTTCAGTCCTTATATGGCCTTAGTTTCCCCTCCAGCGCCAATTAATGCCATAAACCCACCCTCAGCCAGTGGATGGCTCATGAATATTCAAATGAGATTAAAACATCACATTTTTATGGGGCTATGGCCTTTATCTCACCAAAGCTTAAATATTTTATAACATAATATTGATTATTTTGTGTTCCAGATCCATAGTTTCTAAACACCTGACATACTGAAGTTTTCTTTAAAACCAACCCCCCAAAATATTTGTCAAGAACAATATTTTGTTCATTTTATCATTACTGTTTTACCACTACAAATATCCATCTACATTACATGTACAAACAGAGAACCCGTCTTTTCGTAGTTACTCCCAAACAGACACATTTCTCATTTCTTATTCCATCTACTTTGGAGCAAGTTTGTGTTCTGTATCCTAGAGTCACTCAACCATAATTATTGTGACTGTTTAGGCAATACATGTTTATTAATGCCTCCATTCAAGAAGGCACTGTCTAGTTTATTTCTTTGTAGCCATGTCAGCTTGTGGAATTGGATTAAAAAATATACACTAAAAACTCTGTTTACCATATTTTATTACATAAATATACATTTTGAATGTGTTTATTCAAATGCTTAACATTTTCTTTGTTTTGTTCTTCATGTGTATTCATAAGAGTTACTTTACATGCCAGTCTAACCTCATTAGGGTAAAATTTATGAAAATCATAATGTATTATGTATCTAAATTAAACAAATCAAAGGAGCATATTACTAACGCTTGAACTACATGGATAGAGCCCTTAGAGTCAGGAACTTTGGTTAATCTAGGTGACATGGATATAAAATTAGGAGAACATGCAGCCACTGAGAGTCTCTAACAGAAGAGTTGAACTGACCCATTGAGTCTCTAACAGAAGAGTTGAACTGACCCATTGAGTCTCTAACAGAAGAGTTGAACTGACCCATTGAGTCTCTAACAGAAGAGATGAACTGACCCACTGAGTCTCTAACAGACAGAAGAGATGAACTGACCCACTGAGTCTCTAACAGACAGAAGAGTTGAACTGACCCATTGAGTCTCTAACAGAAGAGATGAACTGACCCACTGAGTCTCTAACAGACAGAAGAGATGAACTGACCCATTGAGTCTCTAACAGAAGAGATGAACTGACCCATTGAATCTCTAACAGACAGAAGAGTTGAACTGACCCATTGGTCAATCTGACATTAACAAAGTCCATCCAGGTGATTGTACTGTATGAGTGGGGAGAGAATTAAGTGATAACAGACATGAGGACATAAAACTGACCAATCACAGCAGGGACTGAGACACTCACAGACCAACAGACCAAATGACAGACTGACAGAATGACCAACAAACAGCCAGACAGACCGATGACAGACCTGATGAGGTGCAGATCCATGTAGATGTCTTTTGTTAATCTTTCGTTGCTTGACTGCTGCTACATCGAGGGGCTGGGAGACAAGTCTCCTTCTCAGTACAAAGTAAGCAAGTCCTGCATCATCTTTTCTCGGCGGCATAATGAGCACATACAACCACTACAAGACCCACAAAACACTAAGTGGGATCTGGTCCTCAAAGCTCTAGTGTTTTTATACCGAGATAGGCTTGCAAATATCACCCGTGATCCTGACTGGGATTGACATTTCTTGAAAGTAAATCCTGTTACGGGTAAATGGTGTTTCACTGGTTTGCAATGGTAAAGCCAGACTTAATATTAATTGAAGTATAATGACATCCTGAGTCGGTTGTTGGGGAGGTCAACGCATAATGTAACTCCAAACAGAAGACATGCAGATCCTGAATGAGTATGTTCATTTATTCATTTATTAATTTATACATCTGGACGGACTAAACTCACAGCGTGCCATTTAATCCCTCACAGATATTTTATTTTCTCATTGTTTGTTATTAAATGTGCGTTCCAAATGCCAGGGTAGTAGAGGTCAGCCCGGTCCTTGGATGGACGCACAGAGTTCAAGTTCCAACAACTTTCCACAACCTGAGGTTCTGTTGGACTCAGTTGGGTATAGCAGGGCTAGGATTATGGGTTCAACGCCTTATGGTTACCTGCAGTAAATGTGTAAAAAAAAAATTCAAATAAAAGAAAACGAGGCACCCATTTTTGTAAGGAGCTCAGGGTAAATCTGCTAGTGTCATACATTATAAACTGGATGGTTTGAGTCCGGAATGAGGATAATTTGTGATTTATCAGAAGAAACGACTCCAAAGGGCCCGGTTAAAACTGTACTGAGAAAGCACCATTGGAGGTTTGTAGTTTGTGGCAAATATTCTACAGCTATTGGCTGTGTTCAGGCACTCTGGGTTGTGTTGTGCCTAAGAACAGCCCTTTGCCGTGGTACCTTGGCCTTAAACCACACCCCCTTGGGCTTTTTGGCTTTATTCTATCCACTCATATCTGCTGTCACGCTCTCATTCCTGCTGAATTCCTATTGTCTGAAATGAAGGAAGCGTCTTTGTACTCGATTACCGTTCTCTATGTATTTCCTCTCATACCTCTATTTCTCACTCTCATCCCGTTATTTCCCTGCTGCTGAAACCTCTCTCGTCTACCATCCCTTCGTACCTCTCGCGGCGCTCTTCTTAACTGAAGAGGAGAGGCTGAGTGGATGAAGAGCTGCGTTTTGTAGGGCCAGTTTACACGGATGGCAGTTGTGAACACTTTTCAATATGGATTTTAAAAGTGCTTTGGAGATTTTCCAAGGTTCTACTCCAAGAACATCCATCTACCGGATTCTAATAATGGAAAATAATCAGCCCCTCCAAGTACCTACATACACAACTAATTAAAGTCGCTCTCAAGCAAATCTCCTCTAAACCTCAGCTCACTTCTTCGCATCAGCTTTTCCAGTAGTAACCTGCACTCTGGTAGATTTCTGAAAATGGTTACTCATCTTGACATTTTCATCACACCTCAATCCTTTAAAAGCAAACTAACTGAGCGGTTATCTGATCAGTGGGACTGCTGAGCATCAAATCTAGCTGTATATATTCCTCACTGTGTATAGTGTAATTTCATGCTTATGTCCAATTCTCTTTTGCGTAGTGTTTTATTTTTACATTACTATTATTACATTATCTAGCTGGTACTATGTGTTTTGTCCTGCCCTGGCTGGGTTGTCATTGACGGTGAAAACAGGTTCTCAGTGGTCAGAGAACAGGTCAGCCTCCGGGTCAGAGACCAGGTCAGAGACCAGGTCAGAGACCAGGTCAGCCTCCGGATCAGAGACCAGGTCAGCCTCCAGGTCAGAGAACAGGTCAGCCTTCAGGTCAGAGACCAGCTCAGCCTCCGGGTCAGAAAGCCAGGACAGCCTCCGGGTCAGAGAACAGGTCAGCTTCCGGGTCAGAGAACAGGTCAGCCTCCGTGTCAGAGAACAGGTCAGCCTCCGGGTCAGAGACCAGGACAGCCTCCGGATCAGAGACCAGGTCAGCCTCCAGGTCAGAGAACAGGTCAGCCTTCAGGTCAGAGAACAGGTCAGCCTCTGGGTCAGAAACAAGGTCAGCCTCCGGGTCAGAGACCAGCTCAGCCTCCGGGTCAGAGAACAGGTCAGCCTCCGGGTCAGAGACCAGGTCAGAGACCAGGTCAGCCTCCGGATCAGAGACCAGGTCAGCCTCCAGGTCAGAGAACAGGTCAGCCTTCAGGTCAGAGACCAGCTCAGCCTCCGGGTCAGAAAGCCAGGACAGCCTCCGGGTCAGAGAACAGGTCAGCCTCCGTGTCAGAGAACAGGTCAGCCTCCGGGTCAGAGAACAGGACAGCCTCCGGATCAGAGACCAGGTCAGCCTCCAGGTCAGAGAACAGGTCAGCCTTCAGGTCAGAGAACAGGTCAGCCTTCAGGTCAGAGAACAGGTCAGCCTCTGGGTCAGAAACAAGGTCAGCCTCCGGGTCAGAGACCAGCTCAGCCTCCGGGTCAGAGAACAGGTCAGCCTTCAGGTCAGAGAACAGGTCAGCCTCTGGGTCAGAAACAAGGTCAGCCTCCGGGTCAGAGACCAGCTCAGCCTCCGGGTCAGAGAACAGGTCAGCCTACAGCAGGATGCACATGCTGAGTGGAAAGTGGAAATGTGACCACCGATAAATAAACATTAACTTCCATTATTTCCATTATTTAAAAGGCCTGTCAGGTCCCGTTAGAAGAGCCCAGTCACTGTTGTGTTTCACTCGATCCACTGCTCTCAGGGTAAAGAATATTTAATTAAGAAAATGAATGAAATGAATAATCACTGAGTCAATTTCCTCACAGCCGTCAGGCAGCAGTGTGTGTGTGTGTGTGTGTGTGTGTGTGGTTCATATTTGGTAAGGATACCTTCCCATCAACGCAACTAACAAGAACAATCAGAAAATGAGGAAATGTTGTAAGATTGGCCTACAACCGTGGTGCTCAGGTTACAGTAAAATAGTCTTGGCCAGTTATTTACATATAATTGTCTCATGCCAGGCTTAAAGAACGCTGTTAACTGTCTAGAGCTCATTTGTAAGGGATATTGTGTTTCTTTACATGTTAGAGCTAATTGTACAACCACATTTAGTGTTCAAGCATCATGCAGACGGTTCCAGTTTGTGAACTTCTTTAGCTGGCTAAGTCACTGGCATAAGACACAGTGGATGGACACACCAAAAATCCAAACCCCTAAACTCCCCAAATGTCTCTACAGGAAACTCTAAATGTTTCTCATAACTTTGTGGCTGCATACACATATCAATATCCAAGCACTTTCCACCATTACATGAACATAAGCTTGTAAGGAGCTCTGGAATGGAGCCGATGAAATAAATATGGTCTGTGTGATGTTCCAACATTAGAAGGAAGTTGACGAGGCCCACCACACAAAATAGAACAGAGAAGAAATAAAAATAACACAAATAAATCCCTTTAAACCAACAGCTGTCAGGGTCTGAGTGATCCCAAAAGAAATGATAAAATACCTGCTTTTTAGGCACCAACTTTTTCCAGGACAACTCAAAGCCACAAGGTGGCAACATAAATCACCTGCCCCCTTTACATGGACTAAGAGAGGGCAGCAGACCAAACACATGCAGAAAGAGGCAGAAAGTGAACTGAAATGGCTGATTTCATTACCTGTCATTCCCTTACATTCAGATATCATGTGATCATTACCAAAGGTCGAGCTGTGTGTTGGTGGTCTTGGTTTGCGTCTAACAAATAAAAAATAGTAAAACGTCAAATTTGACCCCACAAAATTTACAATTGGTATTGTTGTTAGAATTGGGGTTGGAAAAAAGGCTCTTTTGGGGTTAGGGATTTGGTTCAAAAGTTACAATTGGGGATAGGTTTGGTTAGAATTGACATTAGGGGTTATGGGTTAAAGGTTAGCTGTAGGGTGAGGGTAATACTTCAAAAATACTTTTGAAAATAAAACATTTTCTGTTTCTCACAAGAACAGATTCCTAAACAATGTGTGAGTGTGTGAAAGTTTATGATACTGGTGTATAATGTTGTTTATTGTTTGTATGTATGTGTTACATGTCCAAAACATCTGGCCAGCATTTTCTTCTTACTCCCTGCATAACCTCAACCCCCTCCTCCTTACTCCCTGCATAACCTCCACCCTCTCCTCCTGTCTCCCTGCACAACCTCCACCCTCTCCTCCTGTCTCCCTGCATAACCTCCACCCTCTCCTCCTGTCTCCCTGCACAACCTCCACTCTCTCCTCCTGTCTCCCTGCATAACCTCCACCCTCTCCTGTCTCCCTTCATAACCTCCACCTTGTCCTCACTACGTTAAAGCTTGTTGATATGGCAACACCTGCCCATCAGAACGTTTGACACCTGCATGTTGGCATGGCGACATCTGTGACTCCAGGACTGGTTGGAGTGCATCGGCCAAGCGATGCCAAAGAAGGGAATGCAGGGGTGGGGGTGAACAGGTTGCCCTTGGCAACTGGATTCTGAATGGGCCCTCGTGCTGGCACATGGCATCATGGGTAGAGCGACCAGGATCTCAGTGAAAAGGAGGAAATGTTACGCCCTCCTGGCCCTCTTAGGGCGGGTCTCAGAAGGCTCTGGTCAAAGATCTGTCCTTCAGAAGCAACCAGGCCAGACGTCTGGCTGCTCATACAGAGAAATGTGTCAGGCTACAGAACGCTTTATTTCGAGGAGGTGTGTCATCATCCAGAGATTAGGACCAGGAAAAAATAAATAAATGTATCTGAAGGAGAGCGACTTCCACTGAACGTCTTAATTGTGTATACTGTATATACGAAAGGCAAATGTAATAAAATCAGTGGAATCTTTCCACATTTCCTTTTGTTTGTGCTGTACGAACTGTGACTTTTAGTATCTTTGCAGGACAAAGGGTAATGCATTGAGTTGGCTGTATTTTAATAGCAAATTCATTCACAGGGCAGGTTAACCTTCATCATACAGGGTGCCTTGATTCACTGCTAAATATGCTTTGAGAAGATTCATTATCTAGGGGAGGAGTGTAACCCTGGACAAACAATACTGTCTACATTTTCATCTACTTTCATTCTCCTTTTTATGTCTCTTGTCAGAGCTGTGATCTAAATACAAACTATCCATCACTGTGACATGTAAAACAAAAATAAATGAAAATCACAGTAAAAAAAAACCTGAATAAAATGATGTTGAAACGTTTAGTGAAGGTTAAGGAAAGGACAAGTGGTAATGCATGCAACTTTAAAGTTTTACTTCAAATTACTATTTTCAGAGGAGTTTTTGAAGAAAGAGCGTGAAAATGAATATACAAATAAAAAGCAAGTTACATAACACAAAATGTTGAAGAAAATTGCCCAAGCAAAGCAAGCAAGTTTATTTCTATAGCACAATTCATACATCGAAGCAATTCAATGTGCTTTACAAAGAAAAATATATGAAAGTATAATAACATAAAAACAAATACTCTAATGAACACATCAAAGCAAATGAATACATCATAATAATAAAAAATACAATAAGAAAACATATAAAGATTAAAAATGGGATAAAAACATAGGACGCTATAAAGCTAAACAGTGTGGTTAAGTATAAGTTCTCAGTCATAGGCACGTGAAAAGTTGACCGTGAAAAGTGTTTTTAACCTGGATTTAAAAATGTAAATGTTTGGGGCTTCTCCATCTTTAGTTTGGACTCTGGCCTCTACTAGCTGACCTGAGTTCATGGATCTAAGAGCCCTGCTCGGTTTATATTCTTCAAACATATCAGAAATGTATTCGGTTCCTAAACCATTCAGAGATGTATAAACTAAAAGCACCACTTTGAAATCTATTCTGTAAATGACTGGAAGCCAATGCAAAGATTTAAGAACTGGAGTGATGTGCTCTGTTCTCTTGGTCCTGGTTAACATTCTAGCAGCAACATTCTGAATGAGCTCTAGCTGTTTTTCAGTCTTTATGGGGAGTCCAGTTAAGAGGCCATTACAGTAGTCAACCCTACTAGAGATAAAAGCATGGATGAGCTTTTCAAAGCATTGTAAAAAAGTGTTTGCCAATTTATTTTTTATTTAACATGTGTAGCTACATTCACATAAACAAAAAGATTGCAACATATTTCATTTTTATAGAACAATAGATTTTTTGTTGGAGATTATTAATCAATAACTAATCACCATATAGGTTGCTTGAATAAGACGTGAAAAGTTTCAAACAAAATAATACACTTTTTTGGCAAATATTGCCAAAAGAAAATAGTGAAATAAAACAATTACAAGTGCATCTACCAACTGATCATGATGCTGAAATTTCCTGCTCATTGATTTTTTTGTTTGTTTTTTCAATGTGTTTCAACGTGAAAGCACAGGTATGAAATATGAAGAAATGTCAATCATATGTTGAAAAAATTATTATACAAATAAATCCAATCATAAATGACTTATACCAACCATTCTACACAAGGACACACAATCTGTAAATATGACTTAATCTGTCATATGGTTAGGGAAGCATGACAGGACTTCTACAAAAATAAATAGAATATGGATTTCAAAAATGTTTAAGCTTATCAAAATTACGGTGCACTGTCTTACAGAGGTATTAGTTTGTTGATTTTAAAATCCCAGAGATTGAGGGATCCACCACCCAAAAGACAAACAATAAGCGTGTCTTGTGTCTAGCAGTGTGTGTGGTTGTGGGTGCCTGCGTGTGTGTGTGTGTGTGTGTGTGTGTGTCTGTGTGTGTGGTTGTGGGTGCCTGCGTGTGTGTGTGTGTGTGTGTGTGTGTGGTTGTGGGTGCCTGCGTGTGTGTGTGTGGTTGTGGGTGTGTGCGTGTGTGTGGTTGTGGGTGCCTGCGTGTGTGTGTGTCTCCAGGTCATGCGTGTTCCCAAGCAGGAAAACATGGGTAGAAGACAAAGTAATTCACTACACACGACAGACACATATCTGGGACCAGGAGGCAAGGCAAGTAAAGAAAGATCTGCGCTGGAATTAAAATTTCCGCCCAGAAACAGTGGCATGTTTTCTGAATACCAAAAACCATTCAGGCATTTGACCACTGACATAAGAGCTGGTTTGATACAGCAGTTTGGGTTGGATTGAACCGATCTCTGCATGTCTCCCATTCCCCAAGAAAGGCTTCTAGAAATAGAATTTAATGTGAGAGGTAAACTCCTTCAAAAGCTGGAGAATCTCTACAGAGACGGCGATTCATACAAAGGCCGACCTAATAGGAGTCTAATTAATGGAGAACTGTGAGCTGTTTTTAAAAGAACAAGTCTGCAAACTAAATGAAAGGCGCGGACATTGTTTCATTCCAATGAGATGGTGGCCCCCGATATTGTGATGATAACACAAGTGATATCCACATCAGAGATGTCTCGCTGTAATCAAAAAACCGCACAGGAACGACTGGGTCATAACAGCCTCCACTTGAAAGCTATAAGAACCCAGTGGATGTCGAAAGAACGGGCCGGATAAAAGAGAACTGAATTAATGAGGTTTGGTGTGTTGATGCGTCTGTTGAAGGGCTGGGTGGTGCAAATAGGAGATTGTGGACATTTTAAAATACTCATGATGAATTAGGGAGAAGACAAGGATGAGGACTAAATGAACGGCATGCGTGGAGGTATTTGCGTAGCATCCTCATACTGCCAGAAGAAGCAACTGCTGATCCAGTGGTCCTCAGAGGAACGTCAAACAGATACAAAGACAGACTGAACTGTATGTACAATTAAAAATCAACTTCACAGTACAACGCTTTACTGAGATCTTGGACCCAGAAAAACATGTCATTGCGTAAGAAAATAACATGAACCAACACCCACACCACAGAGACACAGCTGCTATCCAAGGACAACAAATTACTTTATCATACATATTTTTTTAAATTGTGTCCCCCTGCCATTTTTCCCCCTCTCAATTTTGTGAAGCCTAATTCGTGCTTGTCGCCTTGTCTCACCGCTGCATTTCCCGCCAGCTGGGCTGAAGACACAACTGACCAGCCAACAAACACAATCGAGCTTGTGGACACCCCCGACCTGCCACATGGAGTTGCAGAAGTGTGACGGGGGAAGGAAACCTCGCCTGGAACCAACCCTGGACCTGTACAGAGCCAACACCAACGGCCCAGTGTGGTGCCCCCGGGACATCAGCAGTATGCCCTGACCAAGATCTGAACTCCCGGACCATCCTAGACCACTGGACCATGCTAGACCAATGGACCATGCTAGACCACTGGACCATCTTGGACCACCCTAGACCACTGGACCACCCGAGACCACTGGACCCTCCTAGACAACTGAACCACCCTGGACCACTGGACCATCCTAGAACACTGGACCATCATAGACCACTGGACCACCCTAGACCACTGGACAATCCATGACTCCTGAACATTTTATAGTTACTGTGTAGGCTATATACTGTAACTTTGAACCTGTCTCAATACAAGGATAGATATTTGTTGTCCTCTCTAATGGCTTGGTTCTGGATTGGGGGCGACTGAACCTTAGATCTTTGCCTTCATGTGTGGGCAACCACTTCTATGAACTTAAAGCATGTCAACCCAGTTTATTGGACTGTAATGTGTCTGTGATCAGCTACTAATGATTTAAGGACAGTTTCAGCCATGGCTCATTTGCTGTAGAGAGTGAGATGAGGTGAGAAAGAGAGTGAGAAGAAGTGAGAAAGAGAGTGAGGGAGAGGGAGAAAGAGAAAGAGAGGGAGGTAGGGAGGAAGATATATAGAGGGGGGGGGGGTTGGTAGAAAGAGAGGGAGTAAGAGAGAATAAGAAATATGGAGAGGGTGCAAGAAAAGAGAGTGTTATATATTGAAAGAGAGATAAAACGGAAGGGGAAAAGAGAGAGGCAAAGGCACATGTCGTCTAGTTAAGAAATGACTCAAAAACGGGTCCCAATGACTCCTGTCATATTAGCTTTACTCACTGCAACCTCTCTGGGTTTTTATGGTATCCATGCTGGTCCTAGCCTCTCGACCAGGCCTGATCAATTCCGGCATTATAATTATCCTTTAGGTCAGTGTATCAGAGCAAGCATGTATGGTTAAGCCAATACTGATATTAATATGCCTTAACCTCAGATTGATGAAAAAAATATGTTTTCCCTGATGATTAAGAAATAATATTGTCTCCAAAGCAAATCTACTTGGGAGTAAAATTCCTCCCAAACGTTTATCTTCTTTGAGATGTCGTCAACCATGAAGATTGCCAGGGCTGTAAATAATAAATAACGCCACTCTGCATTGGGACAAAGATGGTATGCTTCCTCCTTCATCTGAGGGCTCTTCCTTCATCTGAGAGGTCTTCCTTCATCTGAGAGGTCTTCCTCCATCTGAGGGCTCTTCCTCCTTAATCTGAGAGCTCTTCCTCCTTAATCTGAGAGCTCTTCCTCCTTTATCTGAGAGCTCTTCATCTTACATCTGGGGGTTTTTACTCCTTCATCTGAGAGCTCTTTCTCCTTGATTTGAGGACTTTTCCTCCTTCATCTGAGGGCTCTTCCTCCTTTCTCTGAGAGTTCTTCCTTCATCTGAGAGCTCTTCATCCTTCTTGTGTTGGGCTCTGAGGAAGGGCTGTGCTGGGAAGTCCAATCTAGTCCAATGGGTACCACAGTACAACCATAACCCTAACCTGAACCACTAGCCTAAAATAACCTCTAAATTAGAATTGGCAAAATGAACTATTATTTTTTGATTTGCCTGTGGTTAACACATTAGTGAAGATTTCTTGTTCTCATCAAGTAATAGAGACACACACAGACACACAGAGACAAACACAGATATACAGATATGCTAACATAACAGAGAGAGCGAGAGCGAGAGGTGGAAAGATACATCAATCAATTAGCGACCATTAACAGCTAGCCTTCTGCTAATCAACAGTCCCTTGTCTCATCCCAGGCTAAGTGTTATTGGACTGTTAACTGGTTCCCAGGCTAAGTGTTATTGGACTGTTAGCTGGTTGGCACAAAGTCTATTAGCCCTGTTAAATTGATTCAAGAAGGAAAACCACTTCTTGCTATTTTCTACCAAATACTTCCACTGTGAAGGATGATACCAATAGTATCCTTAGCTAGCCTAAACAAAGTCAGTCCGTTCTTCTCTAATTAACACTCTGCCTCTAAAGCAGTCTTTAGCTAACTCTCACGTGTTCGAAAGGCATTCATTGTTCCTCCATAATAACCATTCCATTGTAGATTGTTAGTATATCATTCCCTGACTGAGGTTGTGTAATAAGTTTTATTAAAAGCCTTAACACAATAGCATGCATTTCATGAGGAAGGATTTCAGTTGGCACCTGACACAGATGAGAACTTTCAGAGTTTTGCTTTGTTTTTTGTTTCTGGAGGACTAGGTAGAACTTAAAGAATGCTATCAACCAGTTTCTTTGGTTTGTTTTTGTGGGACTAGGTAGAACTTAATAATGTTATCAACCAGGTACTTAAAAAAGGTTTAAAAAATAATCGGTTCGATTTCAGAACAATAAGGATATACTTTTGTCAAGTTTCTGTTGCTCAAAAAAAAAAAAAAACAGATACTTAGATCCATAAATGCATCAAGGTTTGTATGACAGACACTTCTCCAACAATCCATAATGGACGAATCACTTGGCTTTCTTAGTTTAAACCTTCCTCGCTGCATTTGAATACAATGGAAGAAAGGCCACTTTCAATGAAAATGCACACTACAGACATACAGCGGGGTACCGCTGCTCTGTGATAAAGATGGAAAGGGCTCCGCTGGCTCTAGGACTAGTCATGTGGATAATTGCCTATCGCTGCTATGGGACTGAAAAGCGCACCCGTATGAATATAAAAGAGCAGACTTTTAATTTGAAACACTGTCCAAACTACGCAGCTGCAGTCTGGTGAAACGTCTCTGGTCGCAGGGAAGCTCCAGAAGCTCCAGACTGGGTCTGCTGCTGAGAAGGAGAGTGCAGGATAACAGTGACCCTGGAGCATAGACGGGAGAAAATGGAGAGGGAGAGGAGACGATCAGGAGAGGGAGAGGAGATGATCAGGAGAGGAGATGATCAGGAGAGGAGACGATCAGGAGAGGAGACGATCAGGAGAGGGACAGGAGACGATTAGGAGAGGGACAGGAGACGATCAGGAGAGGGAGAGGAGACAATCAGGAGAGGGACAGGAGACGATCAGGAGAGGGACAGGAGACGATCAGGAGAGGGACAGGAGACGATCAGGAGAGGGACAGGAGACGATCAGGAGATGGACAGGAGACGATCAGGAGTGGGAGAGGAGCGCAGGGCAAGTAGAAAGGGAGGTAGAGAGGGACACAGGAGTGAGGAATATCTCATGAGCATTGTCATTATGGAAGAAAGAAAATTGAGTATTGCATATAATGAGTGACAAGATGAAAATATGCTGAAACACAGAAGAAAAAAACTAGTGACAAAGGGATGTTCTTGGGTTTGAAGCTGAAGTATCGACAGTAAATGCTCCATGGGTAGAAGATAATATGATTACAGGAAGAGGGAAAAAAGAAAAGAAGAGATAATTAAGAGAAATATTACAAGCTAACATCCAGGTAGTCAAAGTGTAAATGTATCACTGATCGATGAAGCAGAGGACAGCAACTCTGCTCTTATTGATCCTCTCAAGGCCAAGGTCACGATCAGCTTCACACACTGGAGCCTGGCCCTTTGACACCTTTGCCTTGGACTAAAAGCAATAAACTGACCTTTGACCCATAGCATCTGACCCCTAAGGCTCTACCACATGTGACCTTTGCCTGGTTGCATTTTACCAGCTTTAGATGCATCCCCCTCTAAATGCTCCATCCCCACTTCCCCTCAGAAGCCACACCAGGAAGGGAAGGTTAATGGAAGTCAACTGGGTTTTAGAGAAACAATCTATCCCCAGGCTTTTAGCTCGGCGTCATGGCGTGCCGAGCTAGAAGACAGCAAGCGAGACAGAGAGGAGGAGGAGCAAGGGAGAGAGGAGGAGGAGCAAAGGAGAAAGGAGGAGGAGCAAGGGAGAAAGGAGGAGGAGCAAGGGAGATGGCTGGGGAGAGCATGAACGTGACTTGCTGTATTGATCCTCAGACTGGGGGCGTCAGCTGTTTGGTGCATTCTTGTCACATGATGAATTTGCACTCCTCAAAACAGGAAGTCGATGGCTAACAAGAAGAAATACTCAGGTAGGTGGGGCAATTCTAGTTTTATGGATTTAATATAATAAACAATTCAAAGCAATCACGCGCACACACACACACATGCACATACACAGAATAGGTTGACAAAGTGCCATCTGATTCCAATTCTGGACTCCAGAGAGGTAATGCAACATCCCTTAAATGCAAGAAATAATGAATCTTACATTTTGAAAAAATAAATACATTGCATATTATTCCATGCGCCCGTGTTCAGTGTGTCCCAAAGTTTGAACAAGTCGATATTTAGTGTTGACTACCACAGATATAACGTGACCTTATACTGATGCAGTAACTTGAATCACACAGACTTGTGGAAAATGCACTCTTGTGGAAGCATAGCTTGGATCCCAGCCCATAAAAAAAACTATTTTAGTAGTGGATTACATGAATAAATGAACCTCCCCAAGACCCACACATTGTCACAAACACACACTCACAAAAGAGGGTGACGGATCAAAGTATTGGTCAACTTTGACAGTTTTGCTCCCCACTCAACCCAATCACTAACCCTAACCCACTACCTAATCCTAACTCACTTATAAACCTTAAACCTGACCCACTAACTAATCTTAACTCACTTATAAACCATAACCCTGACCCACTAACTAATCTTAACTCACTTATAAACCTTAACCCACTAACTAATCTTAACTCACTTATAAACCTTAAACCTGACCCACTAACTAATCCTAACTCACTTATAAACCTTAACCCACTAACGAATCTTAACTCACTTATAAACCTTAAACCTGACCCACTAACTAATCTTAACTCACTTATAAACCTTAACCCACTAACTAATCTTAACTCACTTATAAACCCTAACCCACTAACTAATCTTAACTCACTTATAAACCTTAAACCTGACCCACTAACTAATCTTAACTCACTTATAAACCTTAACCCACTAACTAATCTTAACTCACTTATAAACCTTAAACCTGACCCACTAACTAATCCTAACTCACTTATAAACCTTAACCCACTAACTAATCTTAACTCACTTATAAACCTTAAACCTGACCCACTAACTAATCCTAACTCACTTATAAACCTTAACCCTAACCCAATAACTAATCCTAACTCACGTATAAACCTTAAACCTGACCCACTAACTAATCCTAACTCACTTATAAACCTTAAACCTGACCCACTAACTAATCCTAACTCACGTATAAACCTTAAACCTGACCCACTAACTAATCCTAGCCCATTAATTAATCCTAGCCCACTTAATGACCCTCTCCCTGTTATAAATGTACTGTTACATAGTGTAGTTAGAGCAACACAGACAGTCCAATAGCTCCATGTCCTTTCATATGGCTTCCAGATGTCCATATATATCTGCTCTGACTGTTTCAAATCTCCATCTCATTTCCAGACTATGCGTACTTCCATATGCTCACTGAAGATCTGACTGCCTTTCAAGTATGGGAAGAAAAATTCCCCTAATGGTTTTCCTTGAGGGATATTTTTGAACGGGCTTTGCGATACGGATCCGGCCCGCTGGCTGTTCTTTGCCCAGTCCGGTCCCAGTCCGCATGGATATGAAAATAAATGTCTAACTTCAAATATCTTACGCATTACAAGAAACCTTTTAGAATAACTGCCCTTTGTCTGCACCACAACTTGCTTTTCACAACAACAACAAATCTGAGCGCCCCTTAAGCCAAAATGATTTCCCACGTCTCGACTAGGTTGAGGAGATTGCATTTCACTGGATCTCTCTCAACTAGCTGAGAGAACCAAACAAAATCTATTATACACCTTGTTTTACTGGCAAATCAAGGTATTTATTTTTGCCCAGGAGAATTTCACCTGATTGAACTCATCAAGGGCTTCATTAGGTGAGTCAGGCATGCTCATCCAGAGTAACAGCCAAGACGTGTACTGTTGGGAAACATGTGGGCATTGGGGAGGTATCCCTGTTCCCCACAACTTCACTCAAACAATCCCATTCAAACACATCCATATTCCATTTGCAATTTGGGGATCAGATCTAAAACAGGTCCAGACAGGAGAGGTCATGGTAAATGTGTGTGTGGGAATGTGTATGGAGGTGATGAATCAGGATCGGAATTACAATGTAACTCCACACTCAAACATCAACCTCTTCCCCTCCACCCATTAATTTGCATCTCCTGCAGACCACCTGAACCTTCCGTAAACAAAAGTGCTGGCTCAATAAACAAATGCTTTACTCAAGAAGATAATACAGCAGCCGATGTTTGGACTTTATAATTTGTAGATGTTATGGAGGATCTTCCTACAATCTTCTTCTTTTGTTTTCCTCCACTGCTACCTACAGCAACTGTGTTGTTGATGCCCAGATGAGATACATGCAGGTGCCGTCAGATCAGACCACCAATCATCCATCCGTCTTTATACGTCAAGGCACACCAGAATCTCAATGGGACTCCAGCAGCAACGGCCGCTGCAACTTCCTTGACAACCAGCCGAAGCAGGGTTTCATCTCTCCGCTAATTGTCTCATAGCGTCGTCCCATCACACTACAGTTCACAGCCAGAGGCCCATCCTCTTCCTTGGGTCGGCAAACAGAACAAAGCAGTCTGAGTTCAAACACTAGTTACCCTCTCATCTCCCGAGGAATCGACACTAGCCTAATTGGATTTAAATGAACTCCAAATTTCCCTTTGTTTCGGCAAATAACACGCAACCATTTTTAATTAAGATGCCCACGCTGGCCCACGTGGATCGAGGCCGCCAACGCTTTCATGTTCCCCTCTTCAACGGGCGAGCGGAGAGAGGCAGAGCCGGAATGGGGATGGGCCCGGGCCGCTGTCTGGCCCGGCAGGGGGTTCTACTGATTCTGATCTGAAATCGGTGAGATGTGGTGTTGTTGAATGCTGCCGTTCATGGGTTGGTACTGGTCCTACGTCTACTTACAGCCACTCTCATGCGACCCATCTTGGGAAAGTATATGTTATAGTCTTAGAAAAAGGCGTACAAGAAAGGATATTCATCTCATCCCATAGAATCACAATTTAAGGAATCCTTTTTGGCTTCATTTAGAACCCTATTTGGTTCAATACAGAACCCATTTAACAGATTACTTTACATGGAACGTGAAAGTGTTCTGGTTGGAACCAAAAATATCATATCATACCTGTCGTCTTTATCCCCCACCCCCTCATTCTAAAGAGGGAAATACAGTTCTTTAATTGAATTGGATCTTGGAAGGCAGTCTCCTAAGTAGTGAACTTTAGAGGACTCATTAACAGATGATTACTGTAATCCACGATAGCCTTAGTTATATGTCAAACTTTTATTTAAAGGGGCCAATATTCAAAGGGGCATATACAGCTCTGGAAAAAATGAAGAGACCACTTTCTTTCCTTTCCAAAAAAGTCGAAAAGGATGGTTTTGAGTGAGGAACAGAAGGGTTAAAATTAAAAGACCACTGCAAATTGAACACTTCTGTTCCTCACTCAAAACATTGCTTTTCAACTTTTTTGGAAAGGAAAGAAAAAGGTGCAATGGTCTCTTAATTTGCTCCGGAGCTGTATATAAAGGGGCAATATGTAAGGTTGTTACAGTACTACTAGCATAAATACATGCAGAAATGATCAGTAGACATATCTTAGACAAATATAAGATATCCACTGGGAGTAATTCCAACAAGGCCTAGTTTGAAGTATCCTGATCTTGCAAATCAGGATGGTTTGTTGAAGGCCAGTTTGGGCACGGCATCATTTAATTAATTATTAGACATGGACTAGTACTAAAGACCAATCAGATATGAGGAAAACACAGGACCAGCCTCACTGTAGAGGATCTGAAGTTGAAGCAGAGACTCCTTTCATGACAAATCCTGTTCGCCTGTAAGTCCTAGAAAAAGGTCCTAGCTCCTTCTTCATGACTTCATGACATGTCTTTAAAAGAGCAGCCTAATGACTAGCGGGTAAAAAGTTGAGAACAGATCAGTGTCCAGGCTTCTGTCTGCCGAACAGAGCTGTATCTTATCATCAGTCTAGTGGAGAGAAGATATTACAGCAGATTACTGTAACACAAGGGTGACACAGGACCAGTGTGATGGAAGATCTACTGTCCTTACCGTAATTCTGAGAGCAAGACAGTTTTGAACTCCAGATGAATGTCAGGTGGTTTGCTGTAGCGGTATCCCAGTGCTCTGGCTATTGGCCTCTTGGTGGCACTAATCATTGAACGTGCGCTCCCCTTCAGGGACCAACCCCTTCCTTTAGTGTGTGTGTGTAAGTGTGTGTGTGTGCATGCTTGTGTGAGAGTGGTTGCGTGTGAGCACAAGTTGAACAGTTGCATCTGGTTTGTGAGTGAATTAATCATGATGATTAATTGGCCTTCAGATTGAATCACCACAGAGTGGTGTCAGCCTGCCAGGCTTCATGGGTGTAATTGACAGCACTTTAAGGAGAAGCAGATTGATTTACACAAGACCCCAATGAATCCCTCTTTCTACTGCGGGAGGGGCGAGAAAGGTAAACAAATCTTGCACTCACCCCTTTCTCTCTCCTCTCAGTCTGTTTCTCTTTCTTTATCTTACCTCTCTCTCTCTTATTTCCTCTCTCTCTGTTTGTCTTTCTCTCCTCTCTCCTCCTTTCTTTCTCTCTCTTCTCTTTCTCTTTTACTCTCTCCTTTTCTCCATCTCTTCCTGTTCTCTCCTCTACCATTCCCAGTCCCCTCTCACTCTTTCACTCCCGATCTGTGTATCTTTCCTGTACTCTGTTTATTCCATCTGCAGGTCTGATTGACTGTCCTCTTTTGTCCTTTCTTACAGAGTAGTAAAAGGAAATGTGTATTTGTAAGAGTGTTTGACCATTGCCCCTCTCCACTCCCTCTCCCATCCCTCACCCCTCCCTCTCAGGTTTTCCTCACCCCCCCCCCCCCCTCCGTGGTTCGGTCCGTCGCCACACATGTAAATGAGGGTGAACTGTGCATGCAGGCGCATAATGCACTTCCTGGTTCACATTGCAAATGAGGGTTTTCATAGTAATAGTGGAGCAACTGATTGTGGGATCACTTTCCTGTTCCTGACGAGCTGAAACGACCAAAAAGTTCAAGGGTCATCACAATTTCCTTGTATAGATATTAGGAGGAAAGAAAGGAATGTCAACAAAACATGAAGTAAAATCAATAAATAGTACTTTTACAATTGTTGAGCATTTTTCAGTTCATGAATACTGTTATAAATGATTTATTCCAGAATGAGAAGACTCCCAACTTCAGCTGCCACTGGCCAACACATCTGTTCCTATATATATATTTCTTGGCCGGCCCCGGTCACATCATTAATATTGATTAATGATGTGGCCCTAAGACACCATGACCTCTAAAAATCACCACAGTCAAAAGAGGCCCGGCCACCGCCCTGGGCCATGTTCCTCTCTGGGTTTTTTCTGGGCTCTAGGCGTTTTTCTGCCTTTTGCTGCATGTTTCATGTTATTTAGTTAAATGAAACTAAATATGATCATACGTGGCAGAAATCAATTGTCATCATTCCAAAGAAGTGACGACAGACTGATCTGCCCTGAGCTCTTTGAGCAACAAACGACACAACAATCAACAATCAACACATAAAATCAATCATCTCAACTTTCCTTTTAATAACTGCAGGTCCAAATCAATTTCCATCTTTTATATCTATGGGTCCTAGTCAACTTCCCCTTTAATACCTATGGATTCAATGCAACTTCCCTTTTGATTCCTACAGGTACAAGGCAACTTCCCTTTTAGTATGTACGGGTTCAAGGCAACTTCCCCTTTAATACCTATGGGTCCAAGGCAACTTCCCCTTTAATACCTATGGGTCCAAGGCAACTTCCCCTTTAATACCTATGGGTCCAAGGCAACTTCCCTTTTAATATGTACAGGTTCAAGGCAACCTCCCCTTTAATACCTATGGATTCAATGCAACTTCCCTTTTGATTCCTACAGGTTCAAGGCAACTTCCCTTTTAGTATGTACGGGTTCAAGGCAACTTCCCTTTTAGTATGTACGGGTTCAAGGCAACTTCCCCTTTAATACCTATGGGTCCAAGGCAACTTCCCCTTTAATACCTATGGGTCCAAGGCAACTTCCCTTTTAATATGTACAGGTTCAAGGCAACTTCCCCTTTAATACCTATGGGTCCAAGGCAACTTCCCCTTTAATACCTATGGGTCCAAGGCAACTTCCCTTTTAATATGTACGGGTTCAAGGTAACTTCCCTTTTAATACCTATGGGTTCAAGGCAACTTCCCCTTCCATACATATGGGTTCAAGGCAACTTCCCCTTTAATACCTATGGGTTCAAGGCAACTTCCACTTTAATACCTATGGGTCCAAGGCAACTTCCACTTTAATACCTATGGGTTCAAGGCAACTTCCACTTTAATACCTATGGGTCCAAGGCACTAAATTAAATGAGTGCAAAGTAAACATATGCAATTATGTAAGATTATTTGTTTTGGCAGTGAAGGTACTTTTGGTGTTTTTGAATATAAGAAAATTCTAAAGTTTTCCATAAAATTTTGAAAAAACAAAAATTATTTAATGCTTTGCCAATTTTGTATCCAAAATATTTGTATTTCATTTTATTGTCTTGGGGAGGAAAAATCTTTGCCTCATTCTGCATTTCCTCGTAGCGTACAGTACTTACACTTTCCTCTGTAGGTCAGCCTGAGGGTGTCCCAGAGCACAACCAAGACCACCTCCGTGTTCTAGAGACTGTATTGAATGTAATATACATTTGTAGCCAACCGGTCATTTTTAAGTAATTTATTTGTAAGAACACCTGGTGAAGGTGTTCTACCACTGACTCTGTAGCTTAGCTTTTGGTTGATAGCATGTCATCTTACAGCAAAGCTAAACACATCCATGTTCCAGACTCTCCTGACTGGATGGAGTTAATCATGAGTTTGTAGTCATTGCCCTCCTGTTGCTCCTGACCGTATGAACAGTAAAGAATTCATAGTATGAAAATGCAGTAATGGAACAGTGTAATGGATCTTATTATGAGGAATAAATTGTAGTTATATCTATGTTCATTAATTGATATAATACCGTTCATGAACAACTTACTAATATTTCTATAAACTTAGGTACAAAGCTTAAAAAATAATGAATGAACGGTATACTACTCTGGTATGAATGCTTATTTGTATGTATTTATTACAATGTGTTTCTGCATTAAGAGCTGCCTGTATACAACCCAAAGCTGTGTGAAGGAATATCCCACTGGACCCTAAACATGGAAGCCACATCCACGTAAATCACACTCACCAACAGCCACGAAAACGACCTGTGTTATTTTTCAAAATAGCGATTTTAGCAAGCCCACGTAGCCAAATTATTATGTTCTTGTAGAAACTGGGCCTTGTGCTGAACAGAGGGTCATAACTGGTCAAAGGCAGGAGCTCATCTGATGGTCGTGTTTGATGTTCAATGCTACACGTTTTCTTCTCTCCCTCTGCTGCTTCTGCGGCCCCAGAGCCTCTCTGATATGCACTGATGCTCATTACTGTAAGAAAGCCTCTCCACCTTCACATCAGCTTCCAAGTCATGGTCAGCTGTCTTTGTGTTGTAAAAGGGGGGCAAACAATATCAATAACAGCAACAACAAACAACAACTAAACTAGCCTTCTGCCCCGGGAGGAGAGGAGGCGCGGAGGAGGAGGAGGTGGGGAGAGGTCTTTGATAGTGCAGATCAAAGGGTGGAGGTAGAGTAGACGTGTTTTCATCGCCGTGTCTCGGCCTCCCAAGGTCGGCTCTGATCCCAACAAGGCCAATCAGTTTACAATCACACTTTCTTATACACTTCAGAATTGTTACAGGGGAGATAAATGTCTGTGGGAGAAGTGGTTAATATAAGGTATCGTTACCACAACTGCATGAAAAGAATATCCTGTCTGGTGGTGTGGAGTTAGCAGTGGGGGAAACCAGGCTATCTAGGCTCTGTGGAGTTAGCAGTAGGGGGAAACCAGGCTATCTAGGCTCTGTGGAGTTAGCAGTAGGGGGAAACCAGGCTATCTAGGCTCTGTGGAGTTAGCAGTTGGGGGAAACCAGGCTATCTAGGGGCTGTGTAGAGTTAGGTGTATGGGAAAACAGGCTATCTAGGCTGTGTGGAGTTAACATTGTAGGAGGCATCAATACAAGCATCTTATGCAATTTTTTCCCACAATCTTTTTTTTCTCCATGAGCACATTGATGCACAATGGTCCTGGTTGCTGAAATTCTACACAGTTCACTCATTTCTGTTCATGTGAGAAAACAAGCGCTGCATATTGTTGGGATCATTATTTTAATCTGAATTGCTATGAGATATTTTAAAATACTGAAATATATCATTTTTACTGCTCTTTTTTAAATTGGTCCATCAAAACGGAAAGTGAAACACTAGAGTGGGAAGCTGGAGAGACGGCGATCTGCCTTGAATAACAACGGTTGTTGTTTCAGTTGACCTGTCTTCCACATGGAGACAAAAGTCTCCACATCCACAGAGCCTCCAGAAAGTATCAGTTGTCAGGCTGACAGAGCTTGGTGATTATTCTGTATCAGTGACGTTTACGTTTTGGGCTGAAAACAAAACAGAATAACCAGCCATCCCGCATTCCTGTCCACAGCTTTAACCGACCCTGCGTCTGCTCATCAGCACCCCTAGTGGGCAGTTTTCAAGTCCTCCGTAGACGTGTCTACCACTTTAACTAATGTCTAACATTACAGTTCTTCCCGTTTCTTACAAGCATCGAACAATGCAGACGTTACAGTAACAAAACTCTTCACACAGTCAGCTAAACAGAAGTGTATGTGAACCAAACTGTGAATAATTTATCATTGCTTTCACACAAAATGCATTCAATGAACACATTCCCCAAAATACATGAACTCTTTTCTCATTCAAACTCAACCACCTACAAAACAGTATATTCACTGCACGTTTTCTCAAATGCTCACACACTGTTCTCAAAACGGTTAAAAACACATTCAAAACAGAATGATGGCAACTGGTGTGCATTTCTGCAGTAACCAGATTGAAATATAAAGAAAATGTTTGATATTTGTTAGAAAATGTTAATTATGTTATAATATTTGATCAATACAAACACAGTTGATTGCAGTTTCAACTGAAAACCGACCCAAGTGTTGTACACTGTGCCCTTTGAGAGAAACGGCGAATGTGTGAAAGAACTCCGGTATCAATATATCCAGGTAAGATGTCTGTTCAATAACCAAACAGGGTATTTACACATTTACACATAATGTAAAGTACTGTAAAACTATGGATTTACTGTTTTTTTAGAGTGTAATGGAGATGGAAGCCAGTCAAACTGCACATAAATTCATCTTTGTGGATGAAGCTGGATTCAGCCTGGTAAAAACACCCCGCAGGGGAAGAAATGTGATTGGACAGAGAGCCACCATGGATGTCCCAGGCCAGAGAGGAGCTAACATCACAATGTGTGCAGCACTGTCCAATGATGGTTTGGTGTTACACAAACCACTCATTGGCCCCTACAATACACAGAGGCAAGTGATTATACTCTACTTGTTGATGTTTGTTTGTTTTTGTTGCAGCCCTGGAATTTGGGTAAATTCGTTCATTGTTTGAACTTATTCTAGATGTAGAAAAATAAAGGATATTCCTTCAAATTGCTATATTTGTGATTCATTCTTGTTCCATATATATTCTATGATCAAATACAGATTTACTTGAAAAATAATTTTAAAAACCTACAAGATAAAACGTTGTCATTTATGTAATGATCCCTGTTGTTAGTGTTTTTTAGGTCAGTGTGTTTCTGAGTGAGAATTGTCTTTTGGTGGAACAAGCTTGTTTTGAGACATGTAAGTGTTTTGGTGGTTTTAGTGAGTTTTGGGGGTGAGATTACAGTTTTTTACAATCACTTTGGCACTAATTTCAGAACCTTGACAACATTTTTCAAAACTCTAGACACAAAACTCAAAACGGTCATCACTTATAACACAGGCTGTCCAATGTTCAAAACATTGCATTGTGTATTCATATCTTTAAAGAAATCTTGCACTTGCACAATCATTGGTTCAAAAAACACATTTATTGTGAAATACCATTGAAACATTAGTTTAGATCACCCACAAACAAGCAACCGATAGTTTCACTGTGTCATTGTTCATACAGTCATTAAATATTGTAGCACAAAATAGGTGATACATGTTTCATTATGGTACTACATGTAAAAACATCCCTGTAAAAGTACTGCAGTAGTAGAGGGAATACTACAGACACAGTGGAATCATTGAACAAAATCTGAAATGTATTGATGAAAAACAATACAGTACAATCAAAACATAGGTTTATTTGAATCAAAGCAAAATAATTAGCTACGAAATAGAAAAAAGAAAAGACAGTACTCTAAAACATCAAATGCAGTGTTCCTCAACTTGCTTGCTTGTACTGTAAAAAGCAAAACATAGGAGTGATTACTGTACTTCTGTATTTTCATCAACTCTGTTTTGTGGATTTGGCCACAGGTTCTCATCTTCATCACAATGGATGTTTTCATTAGCCAAACATCTTGGAAAAAAAGGTATGTTTTTTGGCGAATCCAGGCCTGACACTGGTCAGCCGTGATGTCATTGCATGCGTCATCCATGGCCTGGAGAAGAGTGACTTGTTCATGAGGGCGCCTATCATAAATCTTTCATCTCCAAGTGGAGAAAAATTCTTCAATCGGGTTAAGGAAAGGAGAGTATGGGGGTAAATACAGGGTGGTAAATTGTGCATGGGCCTGAAACCATGCTTGCACCATATGAGCATGGTGGAACCTGACATTTTCCCACACAATGACATGGGTCACGCCATCAGTTCTATAGACCTGATCGAGCTCATCAAGGACGGTTACAAGGAGAGCTGCATTATATGTTCCAATACGAGGTCTGTGTCCCACCACACCATCTTCTGATTTAGCCACACACATGATAATGTTGGCCCCACATTTATTTTTTATTTTTATTTTTTATTTATAAAGCCCTTTATACAACAGCAGTTGTCACAAAGTGCTTTACAGAGACACCCGGCCTTAAACCCCAAGGAGCAACAGTAGTGTTGAATTTCAGTGTCTAGGAAAAACTCCCTAAGAAGGTCGAATTTTAGGAAGAAACCTAGAGAGGACCCAGGCTCAGAGGGGTGACCAGTCCTCTTCTGGCTGTGCCGGGTGAGATATTAAGAGTCCAATTGGAATAATAAATAAATTTCTCCGGGCTAAATCCAGAGTCTATTTGATTTTAGACTAGGTCAGAAGTATGACCAGGTGGACAAGGACAGGGACAGCAACGGGCCCCCCAAACCAGGTAATCCACAGGTGTGGACCAGGACCTCATCTCCTAAAATGTAAAACTGGAGGAGACTGAGAAAAGTTAGTAGTACATCCCTCATATCCCCCAGCACAATAATATAGCAGCGTAACACCTTGGAACTGAGACGGGGGGGTCCGGTGACACTGTGGCCCTACCCAGGGGAGGCCCCAGACAGGGCCCAACAGGCAGGAAATCAATCCACCCACATTGCCAGGCATCAACCAAAGGGACACCCACCAACCGCAACCCCTGCAACGTTGTCCAGGTACTTGCATGGTTGCCTGCTGGCCAATGAAATTTCGACCACTCCTCCTTGTCTTGGCCAGGTTAAAGCCTGCCTCATCCAAATATATGAATTTGTGATGGTTGTCATCAGCATCCAGCTCCATCACCCTCTAAAAATACATTTTGGAAAGAGATTTACTGATTATTTGTACAATTTTAAGGGAATTTTATTACAACAGCCAGCACATACCCAGTCCTCATTTGCTTCACTCTGTCTGCATTTCTTTCAAAAGACACACGGTGCCTTTTCAACATGTGTGCAATAGTCTGCAAACTTATGGATTCCATATTGTTGAACATGTCTTCTTTGTCCAAGATATGCTGGTGAATTTCTGTAAGGTGAATATCATTTCTGTCCCGAACCAAATTTACCACAGCCTGCTTTTGTTGGTCAGTCAGAATTTTGCCTCTGCCTCCCCTATTTGGCCTAGTCTCAATTCTACAGGGAACATTACAGTAAGAAGACACTTGGTCACATCACCTACTCTGTGATACACATTGGTATGCAGTCATTTGACAATTGAGAGTAGCAGGATGTTTAGTGCATGCTGACGACTTACTGGTTCTCATTGCGGAATGTTCTGATTATTGAGGCCACGGTTGACCTTCTGAGGTTTGGTTGTATCATTGTAACCACTTCAGTCATTGTCATGCCATGATTTATGATGGTCTACAACTACTGCTCGGATTTCATTGGACACTTGAAACCTTCATGATCTAAACATGGAATACTGTTTGTCTGTTTCCATACAACTATACATTACAAGTAATGCAACAGTTACTTATCATTTAGAGCAGTTGTATCAATTTATAGTTGGATCATTTTAATGAAATGAATAGACATTAATCTGAAATGTAATGTGTGAATTGCCTTTTGAAATAGTAGTACTTTGATGTTAAGATGTGTCATATTTCACAGGTGATTTTTGTTAAATGAACAAATGATCTTAGTTTTATGTGTATTGTATCCAAGCAATTGAAAAAAGTGTTTGCAATTTGCATTTTTATCATTAGTTGTGAGTTTTGTGTCTAGAGTTTTGAAAAATGACGTCAAGGTTCTGAAATTAGTGCCAAAGTGATTGTAAAAAACTGTAACTGTTTTGCAACGATGCGTGTTGGTAATGCACACTGTGTGTTTTGTTATTGTGGTTTCAGTATTGACCGATGCTTGTAAGCAATCGAGAAAAACTGTAATCTTTATGGAGTGTGTGTGTGTGTGTTTGTGTGTGAGTGTATGTGTGTGTTTGTGTGTGGGTGTATGTGTGTGTGGGTGTGTTTGTTTGTGTGTATGTGTGTGTGTGTTTGTGTGTGGGTGTATGTGTGTGGGTGTGTGTGTGTTTGTGTGTGGGTGTATGTGTGTGTTTGTGTGTGGGTGTGTTTGTTTGTGTGTATGTGTGTGTGTGTGTTTGTGTGTGGGTGTATGTGTGTGGGTGTGTGTGTGTGTGTTTGTGTGTGGGTGTATGTGTGTGTTTGTGTGTGGGTGTGTTTGTTTGTGTGTATGTGTGTGTGTGTTGGTGTGAGTGTAAGTCAGGCTGATAGAATGGCCATTTTGCATGATAGCAGTACAGAGTGGAGAAGTGCATTACATGTAAAAGATACCCCATGTGGAACAACGACACAAAGCCAAAACTTGAATGGAACCCATTGGCTCAAAGAGACTATGGAGAAGGGGACTGTTGTGTCAAATCAGGTCGTAGTACTCAGACAGGACTGCGTGTGTGTGTTAGATACCGTGGTTGTGGGTTACCAGCTGTGTATCAAACCGTACCACTCAGAGCTCCAACGGGCAGAGACATTCACTTTGAGTAGGACAGATCACTGAAATTGGTTTAGCGGGGGTTCCATTGAAGTCCTGGGGAGCTGTGGGTTTGGAGTGAGGGTAGACAATGGCACTTAGCTCATTCACTGAGCTCGCCATTGTGTAGATGGGGGTGGGGGGGGGCATCTCCAGATCGTTTCTCAGAGAGAAACGAGGAGTTAAAGTTCTGTCTCTTCTGTGATCCTCTTAAGTGACATCTCATCCTGTTGCCTGAGGCTTGGCAGTTACCTCTCATATGAATTTACTGCACAAGATGACAGCAAAGAAACTCCCTCCTTGTCAGCCCCCCCATTTGCTGAAACTTTGTGGACATGCCCAAAATGGAGTTGATCATAATACTGATGATAGAACTACTGATGATAGTACTACTGACAATAGTACTACGTATGATAGTACTACTGTTGATAGTACTTCTGATGATAGTACTACTGATTATAGTGCTAATTATGATAGTACTACTAATGATAGTACCACTGATGATAGTACTACTAATGATAGTACCACTGATGATAGTACTACTGATGATATAACTACTTATGATAGTACTAATAATGAGGGTCCTACTGTTGATAGTACTTCTGATGATAGTACTACTGATTATAGTGCTAATTATGATAGTACTACTAATGATAGTACCACTGATGATAGTACTACTAATGATAGTACCACTGATGATAGTACTACTGATGATATAACTACTTATGATAGTACTAATAATGAGGGTCCTACTGTTGATAGTACTTCTGATGATAGTACTACTGATAATAGTGCTAATTATGATAGTACTACTAATGATAGTACTACTAATGATAGTTCTACTGATGACAGTAATACTGATGACTGGAACAATTGCAGTCATTTTTGTCCTAATCTTGGGATCCCACCAGGGGAACTCTCCTTAACCACAAAAGGCCTCTATAATCGTGTGGCCCAGATGGGAACTGTAGGGAGAGCTCTTCCCATTCACTGAGCCCCATGCCTGGGTCTGAGTCTGTTTGACCAGCCGAGTCCTCAGGGACGCCGTGCTGTTTGAGTTGGCCGGCCTCGGGGCCAGGTACAGGGGGCCGGTTGTCCAAGCTTTCAGCCCGGTGAACCAGAGGTATTTCCTGACCCATTTTCCCCAGTTGTTTTTCAGTCTTATTTTGTAGAGGCTGGATGACCGTGATGCCTGTTTGAGGCGATGAGGATAGAAGAAGTGAAGGACTCTATTTTCTCCTTCATACTTCTTTGTTGCGTCCCACGCACCATATATCTTAACCCTTTTTTACTTGAAACCTTCTACCCAATATAAGGCCTGATGTTTTGTTATGTCCCAGGCCAGCGACCTTTCAAGCCTTTAAATTACAAGTATTTGTATAAAATGATAAAAAGTGTATATGCACAACATCAGAACGATATTCTGGCTTCCGATAGTGTGACACGCATGCGGGGACACACACACACACACACACACACACAGTAAATGCTGTCTTTCTCTCCTTATTCATTGTTTTCACACATTAGCCTCCCACAGCCTGTAATTGGACCACCCCCACAGCCATGTTTAACCAGTGCATCTGTCCTTTGGACCTAATCATTTACTCCGCAGCAGGGGGGATGAGTGAGCCTAGCTATCCAGGCTATAAATAGGATGGGATTTCCTCTTTCCGTCCTCCCTCATTCCCTTCTTCACTCCACCTCTAATTGGACCACATTAACGCGCTGCGTTCCCAGGGATGAGCCAAAATCTATCTTCTTGGGCACAGACTTGAAGGAGCCTGTCTTTCACCTCAGCTCCTCTGAATGTCTGCGTGGAGTTTTACCTAATTTCATCCAGGCTACAGTGAAACATGTCCTCCCAACAGATGATCAGGGTTGTTTTGTGAATGGTGGATCTCAGTGACACATCACTTACATCAGTTTAGTCAAAGTGTGGTGGCTCAGATATTACCCGGGATGTACTGTCATACCCCTGGAGACTGCAGTCCCCTTACCAATGTCATGATGGGGGATCATTAATATGTTCTGTGTTATTGGACACCACGGGGGCCCTCCTGCACCTATGACCATTGTGTGTTTTGGTTTTCCTTCTTCCTCTTCTGTGTCTCTCTCCCTCTCTCTCTTTCCATGTCTCTGTCTCCCTGCCCCTCTCTCTCTCACTTTCAGTTTAACCTTCGCTCTTTATCTTTTTCTATGATCCTTTCCTCCTTTCACTTTTTCTTTCTTCCCTCACTCTCTATGGTTCTCTCCCTATGGTTCTCTCTCTATGGTTCTCTCTCTATGGTTCTCTCTCTATGGTTCTCTCTCTATGGTTCTCTCCCTATGGTTCTCTCTCTATGCCTCACTCTATTGCTCTCCCTATCACTCTGTGCTTTCTGTGGTAGAAACATGCAGCAAGGGGTTGTGGGTAGGAGGCGTCTCCTGTTGTCAGGGTTGTCTCTGGCTCAGGGAGAGATGAAGGTCGGAGACACTCATCAGAAAAGGACAAGGAGAAAGAGGAGGAGAAGAGGAGGAGAGGAAGAAGAATGATAGCTCTATCTATCTCCTCTTCACTCCTGGGTAGAGAGAAGAGAAAGAGGACAACACAGACTGAGAGAAAAAAATCAGAGAGTGAACGGGAAAAAGCTAAATAGAGATGGACAGAGAGTGATGAAAGAGTGACAGAGAGAAAGTGAGAGGAGAGGGAGACTGAATACAGATGGGGGGCAAAAAATATGACCCCAATCAGACCGCCCCTAAGAATATAGTATGGAATAGTGTTCACATCTCTGATTGAACAGACACATTTCCTGAGCCATGCATTTGGCTCAATGACAACACTGTGACATCACTGTCTACTGTATGTTCAGCAATACTGCATTCATTCAACAATGTGGGAATGTTAAAATGACAGGTTGTGAGGTTGTAAAAGACCAGCAGAGAAATGTTTGTTTATCAACCATAAACTACAAGAACAGCTGTAATGCTTGTAAAAAAAAAAATTGTGTTGAAATATGTATTTTATTCTTTACATTATGGTCAGCATGTGGGAGATGATAGATAAGTTTCCTACTAATCCTTATTGGAGGGTTATTTTAGTCAATCAAGTAAATACTATTATCTCACTTAGTTACAAACCTATGTTAAAACAATGTTTGACTTGAACGGATGAGCTCTATATTCTTGATGTCATGAGGAAGAATGGATGACCTCTATACATCTGATGTCAGGAGGAAGAACGGATGAGCCCTATACTCCTGATGTCAAGAGGAAGAATGGATGACCTCTATACCTCTGATGTCATGAGGAAGAATGGATGAGCCCTATACCCCTGATGTCATGAGGAAGAACAGATGAGCCCGATACTCCTGATGTCATGAGGAAGAATGGATGAGCCCTATACCCCTGATGTCATGAGGAAGAATGGATGACCTCTATACCTCTGATGTCATGAGGAAGAATGGATGAGCCCTATACCCCTGATGTCATGAGGAAGAACAGATGAGCCCTATACTCCTGATGTCATGAGGAAGAATGGATGAGCCCTATACCCCTGATGTCATGAGGAAGAACAGATGAGCCCAATACTCCTGATGTCATGATGAAGAATGGATGAGCCCTATACTCCTGATGTCATGAGGAAGAATGGATGACCTCTATACCTCTGATGTCATGAGGAAGAACGGATGAGCCCTATACTCCTGATTTCATGAGGAAGAACGGATTACCTTTATACCTCTGATGTCATGAGGAAGAATGGATGAGCCCTTTACTCCTGATGTCATGAGGAAGAATGGATGACCTCTACACCCCTGATGTCATGAGGAAGAATGGAAGAGCCCTATACTCCTGATGTCATGAGGAAGAATGGATGACCTCTATACCTCTGATTTCATGAGGAAGAATGGATGACCTTTATACCTCTGATGTCATTAGGAAGAATGGATGAGTCCTACACCCCTGATGTCATGAGGAAGAACGGATGAGCCCTATACTCCTGATGTCATGAGGAAGAATGGATGAGCCCTATACCCCTGATGTCATGAGGAAGAATGGATGAGCCCTATACTCCTGATGTCATGAGGAAGAATGGATGAGCCCTATACTCCTGATGTCATGAGGAAGAATGGATGACCTCTACACCCCTGATGTCATGAGGAAGAAAGGAAGAGCCCTATAATCCTGATGTCATGAGGAAGAATGGATTACCTCTATACCGCTGATTTCATGAGGAAGAATGGATGACCTCTATACTCTTGATGTCATGAGGAAGAATGGATGACCTCTATACCTCTGATGTCATTAGGAAGAATGGATGACCTCTATACTCCTGATGTCATGAGGAAGAATGGATGACCTCTACACCCCTGATGTCATGAGGAAGAATGGAAGAGCCCTATACTCCTGATGTCATGAGGAAGAATGGATGACCTCTATACCTCTGATTTCAAGAGGAAGAATGGATGACCTTTATACCTCTGATGTCAATAGGAAGAATGGATTACCTCTATACCTCTGATGTCATGAGGAAGAACGGATGAGCCCTATACTCCTGATGTCATGAGGAAGAATGGAAGAGCCCTATACTCCTGATGTCATAAAAAGAATGGATGACCTCTATACCTCTGATGTCATTAGGAAGAATGGATGACCTCTATACTCCTGATGTCATGAGGAAGAATGGATGACCTCTACACCCCTGATGTCATGAGGAAGAATGGAAGAGCCCTATACTCCTGATGTCATGAGGAAGAATGGATGACCTCTATACCTCTGATTTCATGAGGAAGAATGGATGACCTTTATACCTCTGATGTCATTAGGAAGAATGGATTACCTCTATACCTCTGATGTCATGAGGAAGAACGGATGAGCCCTATACTCCTGATGTCATGAGGAAGAATGGAAGAGCCCTATACTCCTGATGTCATGAGGAAGAATGGATGACCTCTATACCTCTGATGTCATGCAGGGCAATTAGAAAGAGTCTAAGATCTCTGTGGGAAAGATACTTTTTTTCCTCAACACAAACACACACAAACCTTTCTAAAGATTTGATGTTTTCAAACGGGACAAAGCGTTTGTGTAATCAACGTCCAGCTAAGGAAGTAGCAGGCAACCAGAGAACTAAACAATGAGGTCACTGGGGTCTTCAGCATCTTCTAACAACTACAGTAAAAACCACCATGTTTTATGGAGAAGCTAGAACAGGAATAGAAATCCTGTAGTCTCTTCAGAATTAGAATGGAGAAGACAAAATAACATGAAATACACACACACAGTCAAAGTGTGGTGTATGTATGTGTGTGTGTGTGTGTGTGTGTGTGTGCGTGTAAGTGTATTTGCATGTTTGCTTGTTAGGGAAGGTGTGTGTTGTGTGTGTGTGGGGGGGATATATGCATGTATGTTTGGGAGTGAAGGTGTGTGGTGTGTGTGGGGGGGTATATGCATGTATGTTTGGGAGTGAAGGTGTGTGGGGTGTATTTGTTGTGTTAGGGAGACGAACTGTGAAAACAGAATGCGAGAGAAAGACAGAGGAGGGAGAGGAATAGAAACAGGGAGAGATAGAGGGAGAGATAGAGATAGAGGGAGATGGAGAGATAGAGGGAGAGGTAGAGGTAGAGGGAGAGGGAGAGATAGTGGGAGGGATGAGGGAGAGATAAAGGGAGAGACAGAGGGAGAGACAGAGGGACAGGGAGAGATGGGGGAGAGAGAAAGAGACAGAGACAGGAATAGACAGAGGGGGAGACACAAGCAATGCCTGCATCCTTCAAGAGATAAAACAATAATACTCTCTATAGATCAGGGTCTGGGGTCTAGGGTGTGGGGTCTGAGTTGTGGGGTCTGAGGTGTGGGGTCTGAGTTGTGGGGTCTGAGGTGTGGTGTCTGAGGTGTGGTGTCTGAGGTGTGGGGTCTGGGGTGTGGGGTCTGAGTTGTGGGGTCTGAGTTGTGGGGTCTGAGTTGTGGGGTCTGAGGTGTGGTGTCTGAGGTGTGGTGTCTGAGGTGTGGGGTCTGAGTTGTGGGGTCTGAGGTGTGGGGTCTGAGTTGTGGGGTCTGAGGTGTGGGGTCTGAGGTGTGGGGTCTGAGTTGTGGGGTCTGAGGTGTGGGGTCTGAGTTGTGGTGTCTGAGGTGTGGGGTCTGGGGTGTGGGGTCTGGGGTGTGGGGTTGTGGGTTGTGTGGTCTGAGGTGTGGGGTCTGAGTTTTGGGGTCTGGGGTGTGGGGTCTGGGGTCTGAGTTGTGGGGTCTGAGGTGTGGTGTCTGAGGTGTGGTGTCTGAGGTGTGGAGTCTGGGGTGTGGGGTCTGAGTTGTGGGGTCTGAGTTGTGGGGTCTGAGTTGTGGGGTCTGAGGTGTGGTGTCTGAGGTGTGGTGTCTGAGGTGTGGGGTCTGAGTTGTGGGGTCTGAGTTGTGGGGTCTGAGTTGTGGGGTCTGAGTTGTGGTGTCTGAGGTGTGGGGTCTGGGGTGTGGGGTCTGGGGTGTGGGGTCTGGGGTGTGGGGTTGTGGGTTGTGTGGTCTGAGGTGTGGGGTCTGAGTTTTGGGGTCTGGGGTGTGGGGTCTGGGGTCTGAGTTGTGTGGTCTGAGGTGTGGGGTCTGAGTTGTGTGGTCTGAGGTGTGGGGTCTGGGACTCCAGGACACCCATTTGGTATATCAGGACAGAGCAGTTAAGAAGGGAAGGAATAATCAATTAAAACATTCAGAGGACAGATGACATAGCTACTGTATATACTCTCTCTCCGTAACTCCCTCCCTCTCTCTCCCCATTTCTCCCTCTTTCTCTCTGACACTGCTAGGGACAAAAGTACCCTTCCTTTGATAGAGAGATGTACAGAGAAAAAAAGGGGAAATCACATGTGTCTTTCAGAACCAAAAGCTCTGGGAACACAGATGTAGAGTTTTCTTTTCTTCTCTGCAGTTTTCAACTGCTGCATTTGCATATTTCTAAAGTCTCCCAAAGAAAATAGCCTGCAGCTAAGGTAGCCCAGCCGCTGTGCATATTGGAGACTGAAAGTAGAAGGAGGGAGGGAAGGAGCCTGGGAGCGAGAAAGGGAGGGAAAGGACCAGGGAAGACAGGACCTGGAAAGAGACAGTGAGACAGGTTAGCAGCTATGTGAAAGTAAAGGTTAGATGGGACCATCCTGCTGCCCTCCAGAACTAAACTCTACAGTGCCCCTCTTTCCTTTTGCTCTGAGGACAGAGTGAGAGCAGATAGACAGATAAAGAAAGCTAGAGGGGGGGGGGGGGGGGTAGGGAGAGAGGGCTAAAATATGTGCATCATAAGAAGCCCTCTCCACCCAGCTTCCTTCATGAATATCAAACAGTCGACCTTGGCCTGCTCCACACCGCGCCAACACAACACATTAGAAACATTACTGCTCCAAGAGCAGACACACACACCAGTTTCTCCTGACCACACTATTTGACAGAAGGAAACATTGGGCTATTTTCCAGACTATAGCTTTAAGCCTATAGAGGAAACATTGGGCCTGATTATAATCTAAAGTTTTAATCTATAGCTTTAAGTAGGAAACATGCATCCTTGGTTAAGACTGTATCTGCTATGAAAAAGTCCTAGCCCATTTGTGTGTGATGGGAGGAAGATCTGGTTAGGACCAGAAATACACAGTTTTAATACTTTGACATATTGTTTCTGCCTACCCAAGCCCTTATTATTAGCAAAAAATATTTTACAGGAAAACTAAAGTTTGACAGGCCCACTGAGATTAAAAATGACCAACCCTTTCTGCTTTTGCCGGTAATAGGTTCCTACAGGGGGGTCCTACAGGCTGTTAGGGGGTGTTTTTAACTGTATTAACAAAATCGTGTAATACTGAGAAGCACGAACCAGATATCTAAATAAACTACATGTACAGTATGCAATATGCAGTGACTAAACAGGTAGAGTTAACAAAGGTCTTTACCCACTATTATTCTGTTTTGTGAAAAGGCGAATGACCATAACTACTCGTTTCATACAGGACAAGGCCGCTGACTAATTATGGCAGCATTAAATCAATTATCCCCCTGTTTCTTAGAGCGGCTCATTAACGCACACACCCGATAAGCTTAAGGGACGTGTGAACGAGATGAGGGCAGTACATTTCGCGTTCCAGTGCAATAAAATATGTCTATACGGGCGTTAGTAATTTAGTATAAAATGGAAGGACCAACCGACTTTAAGGTTGCATTTCACAAGGATTATTGACTTCCACTATGGACTCCAAGAAAGAGGAGGAAGCTGTACATCAATGTATGAATTTATGAATACATGAATTATAAACAAACACACGATTGAAAAATATACTGTTAACTGAACAACGGTGGTCGTACACGAAGGTTAATTGTAAAGTAGTCATACCGTTTTTGTTATGGCCTATAATAAATAACAAACATTTACATTTCTGTAAAAAAAAAAATTATTTCCTGTTATAATAAATTATGTTATTAGGCTACTTATTTGTTTAGCCATTATTGCAGGCTATTATCACATGATTTATTTTCAGTTGTTCGTTAATTTAACAACTTATTCAGAAGAAGTTCTGTACTTCATTATTTTAAAATATAGATATTACAGATAGACAAAATAAGAGATGAGATAAAATTAGATAGATATACATAGATGAAGATATGGATATGAAAAATATACCTGACATAACACTGGACGTATAACGAAATACCGGAAGGTTTGCAACACTTAGCCTAGGACGTAATAATAAGCAGGACGGTCCCGTCCTGTGTTTTACTAACACCGAAGTGAATCAAGCAAGCCTTTTGGTACAATCAGCAGCATTTAAAAGCTCGTAACCTAAAACGTAAAGCTAGAATTATGTTCCATTCCTATTTGGTATTTCAATAACAAATATGATACCCACTGTTATTAAAATATAGGCTATACATGCTTGTTCACGCTAGTGTTAGTTAGTGTTTACAAACGTTTACAAAGATCCCATGAAACGATATCAAAAATATTCGGCCACGAGTCCTCACACACCGGTAAATTGTGCGGTTATTCCCTGGTAACGCACAGAGTGATGTGGGTTAATGCGTAGGCCAACGTGTAGATATTATGGACCGCCAGTGTTCGCATCCAGAATTTATTTGAGAGGTTTCATTTTTCAAGGCCCTTCCGTCAGCTTTTAAACAAAACAAAGGCGCGGCAAAGCTTTGCAATTATAACAACTGAGCATTCTAACTTCACCAGTAATAACATCGGGACCCTTCTGTTTTATTTTCTTCCATGCTTCGGATCCCTTTGTCGTCTGTGCGGTCCTACGAGGTGCTTCGTCTCTAGCGGGTTGCAGTGAATGCCTTCGCACAGGGAGGGCAGCTCGCCCAATTGATGGGAAGACATACTAAACACCCTTAACCGGTTTCCATGGTGATTTGAATAGGAGAATGGGGGTAACGTGGTCGGTCGTATTGTTGCATAGGAGTCCGTTTAGCATACACCAAAATTTCGACAGTTTGAAAGCAAATGAATAGAATAGACAATGGCTTTTCTTGCACGTTTCGGGCCTCACTTGAGCGCAGACATTTTAACGCATAACTCCCTTCGGCAAACAGTATATCCTTCTAAACACAAATGTTAAGGCTACTGTAGTCTATTTTCTCTATTTTTCCCACATTAAGAAAAAACTGTCTCAGAAAGAATCTTCCGGGAAAGAAAACATCAGTTTTGGCTGCAAATTTATTAGTTGCACCTGGTTTGGTCTCCGCTCAATTTCTCCTCTTTCAATAGGAAGAAAGCTCCAGTGTGTTAAGAGTTTGAGTTTCTGGGAAAATCTTGTGGCTAGAAATATTAGGAGAAAGGTTATGATTTAGCTTACCATCAGCCGCATACACTCTGGAAACAGTCTATTAAAAGAACACTTCTCCCGAAGATGGAAAAAAAACTAACGGGTTTGCTAGGGACTGCATGCATTCTGGCTGCTCTCCTGTGTAAATGTAGCTTGTACAAACTCACGCACGCTTACCCGCGCGTCACCCGCAGTGGGTCTTGCTTTAGCATTAGGAAAGGGCATTAAGATGCAAGTGGCGTGTATAACCCCTGGGTGTATACAACCAACCTGGGTATCCTTGGCACATCCCCGGCCACTCAGCGCTAGAGGAGGAAAGGAAAACAACACAGAACTTCGGTCCAGACATGACATCCCTGGCGTTAAAAAAGTGGTCTTTTCCTTCTGTCTCCGAAGGACTGCTCAATTTGGCCTTGATTGTATGGACCCCTGAGGTTTAGAGAGGTTGCCTCTGTGTTTCTGCCTGGAAACCTCCCTCATCAAACTATCAATCCCAAGTTAACCATTAAATGGCCGAATGTTCTTTGATTAGGCCTATACTATAGGCATGCGAGATTATATATAGCCTAGATAGATATATATTTTAAGCTCCATGAAAAGGCTTAGTTGTTTCTAACAGTGCAAGTTGTTTTAATAGAAATGCTACATCACTATCACAATTAGGCCAGTTAGGATTTCATTTTGATATTTATTATTGTTATTATTGTTATAAATGGAAAATTATATAGGCTATATGTGTAAATATATACTTGATATTACACCAGCTTTATAGCTATATTAGCCTAAATGCAATTTAAACTAAACTATAATATCCTAGAAATTACAATCCCAATATTAGGATATTTTGTTGTGATCATTTAATCAATTCCTCTGTTGTCTTTTCAGAGGAGAACCTTGCACACCCGAGGCTCTCCAGACCAGCCCGTCCCTCTCTGCGTATCGTCCAATCAGCGAGAGTCCTGCTCTCCGCTTCCGCTGTTAATTGGGGGAAGATGGGAACGGCGTGCGCTAGCTTGGCATAGGGTAAACACTCGCGTGTCCACGCGCTTTCAGGAAGGAACGGAGAGAAGTGTCAGATGTAAGAGAAAAAGTGAAGGAAGAAAAGAGATAAAAGCATGCGTAGACAGTTGTATTATTTGGAATTCTCAAACTCGTCAGATGAGAAGTGCAGCCGAAGGGAAGTCAGGAGTGTTTACGTCGAGTTAATGAATGGTCCTTCTCCGACAAGCCTCTTTCTACAAGGATCCTGAGAGCGACTTTTGTGGGAGATAACTAAATCTATACGCCCAGTACAACTTCACAGGACGCAAACCTTTAGTATTTTTATTCATCTGTTTGACCAATGGTTTCCCTAAAAGCGTAAATATATTGTTCAATGCACCAGCTACCATTTAAATAGTGGGATATAAATATTATGCATACTAATTGACACTGACAAACAAAACATTAACTTTTATTCGATTTTTTGTGACTCTTCATGGATGGATTAATTTGAATTATTGTATCTATTATATGGTATTTAGTATACCACATTATTCAGTACGCACTCTCTGCGTTTTTATAGATTTTTTTATTGCCTTGAAGCTTATTTTTTGTGTTAAGAGAAATTAACCCAACGACGGAAGAAGCAGATAACTCGCAGGCTTTATGGTTTGGGGAATGGCAACAGCCACCTCCAGTCCATATCTGGCCAGCAACAGGATCCTATCCACCGGCTCCGTGCACTCAGACCGGGGGGTCGGTGGCATGCAGCCGGGCAGCACCGCTGTCACCTCGGTGTCCGGGGGATACAGAGCGGACTCCTCGGTAAAAATGGTGCAGAGTGACTTTATGCAAGGCGCTATGGCGACGAGCAACGGTGGACACATGTTAAGCCATGCCCACCAGTGGGTGACATCCCTGCCTCACGCTGCCGCCGCGGCAGCCGCAGTCGCTGCAGCCGAGGCCGGGTCCACCTGGTCCCCCAGCCCGGTCGGAATGACGGGAAGCCCGCAGCCGCATGACGTGAAGAGAAACTCCGGCAGGGAGGACCTGCACTCAGGCTCCGCGCTACACCACAGGTCTCAGCACCTGGGCTCTCACCAGGCACACGCGGGAACCTGGGGCGGCACGTCAGCCGTGCACATAGCCAGCATGTCCGAGGAGCAGCAGCAGCAACAGTCGCTGATCTACTCCCAGACGGGAGGATTCACGGTTAACGGGATGCTCAGCTCACCCGGGAGCCAGAGTCTAATGCACCCGGGGATGGTGAGGAGGGACTCTCCTGATCTCGACCACGGCAGCCATCATCATCACCACCACCACCACCACCACCAGAATCCGCATCACCAGCAGCACCACGGCGGGGTGAGCCACGAACCGCAGTCGGACGAGGACACCCCGACCTCGGATGACCTGGAGCACTTCGCCAAGCAGTTCAAACAGCGCCGTATCAAATTGGGCTTTACGCAAGCGGACGTGGGCTTGGCGCTGGGCACCCTGTACGGTAACGTGTTCTCCCAGACCACAATATGCAGGTTCGAGGCGCTGCAGCTGAGTTTCAAGAACATGTGTAAGCTGAAGCCACTGCTCAACAAATGGCTGGAAGAAGCTGACTCGACCACTGGTAGTCCGACCAGCATCGATAAGATCGCGGCGCAAGGCAGGAAGAGGAAAAAGCGCACGTCCATCGAGGTGAGCGTCAAAGGAGCGCTGGAGAGCCACTTCCTCAAGAGCCCCAAACCTGCGGCACAGGAGATCACCTCGCTGGCGGACAGTCTGCAGCTGGAGAAGGAGGTGGTCCGGGTCTGGTTCTGCAACCGCAGGCAGAAGGAGAAGAGGATGACGCCGCCCGGGCTTCCTCACAGCCCTGAGGACGATTACTCTCAAGTCGGCAACATGAGCGCGGACACGCCGTCCCCCTCCATGGACTGCAAACGAATGTTCAATGATACGTGAAAGGTCTTCGGATTGCAATAAGACAATGAGAGGTACGCAGATTAGGAGCGAGCAAGATCAATAATCTTTCTTACTGTGACGCCAAGGAGGACTCGTTTTCACATGTCAAACAATGAAGAAACATTTTCCCCATTCGCATTACTCCAACCTCCAATCGCATATTCTATTTAATGAAAGGAGTATTTTAAATCATGTTAGATGATTTACACGTAATCTAACGGCTCGTGCAATGAGGGTCAACTCGTCAAGATCATATTTGTTCATATAATTTGTTTGGTCGCTTTAGGAAATCCATCAGTTTTCAGCCTGAAATATTCCAATAGCGTGTGTGTGTGTGTGTTCGTGCGCGCGTGAATCTGGGTTTGTGTACGAGTGCATATTTCTTAAACTTTAGTATAAGAATTTTTCCCACTTATTTTATTTGAAACATGGTTTTAAGAAAACCATAGTTTCAAGACTTTAACCTCTTTTAAAAGATCATGATAAGATGAACCTCTACATAATTCCACTTCTTATTTTGTAAATGTTCAAGTTGTGTAATATTTTATATTATGGAACAAACAAAATCATAGAAAAAAATGATTCATTTTTCAGCACTTAAACAATGGTTAGGCTTTTTTTTTTTTTTACAAACGAGTTAAGATAATATTTTATGAATCAGAATCTCTTTCATTTTGTTAACTCTGTTATCAGGCTACCAGGCTGCCATTTAGCATACCTAATCTAATAAATGTATTATAATAAGCAATACTTTGTTTTCCCTCAGAACGACGTGTTTGTGTAGTTGATGACTTTACCGTTTTGTTCAAATTGATCATCATTAGATTGTTATTAAAGGATAATAACAATGTCAATATGAGCACAAATTCACACACGCTGATGTCAGTGTTTGTTGTAACCTTTATATAGCCTACCTACCTATTTGTGATGATTTTAAAAGTAATTTATTTTTAGTGGCTATTTCATGAAAGATTATTGAGAACAATAAATTTGTCATAAAGGATACCATTGTGTTTTTTATGTCAGCTTACAGAAGTGGGCTTTATAGTCCAACTTTAAATATCTGATTTGAGTGTTCGGGAAGAGGCCTAATCGAGATCAGTATCACAGGCTATATGATTTACAATTATTTTATGACATTTCATATAGCTTATGTCTGAAATTAATTGATATGAGATAGTTGGATAGTTTAGATCCTGAATGTTGATTGGCTGAAAGCACTGGTATATCAGACATTAAGAACTGGGTAGTTTGGGTCCTGGACGCTGGTTGGCTGAAAGCCATTGTATATCACACCATAGAAGATGGGGATAACAAAAAGCATTTAAACTGTTGAAATCAACCTTCCAGTTTATAATGTCAATAAGGTACCTTGGGAGTTAGCGGTACATTTCGGCAAAGGCTGGTAAAAATGTTCTTTGGTTCCATCATGCTTAAGAATAACCTTTAGACCAGGTACAATAATGACCATAAACACAATTCTGTAATGTATCGTATAGGTGTGTGTGTTTTTGTGTGTGCCTGTGTGTGTATATATACATATACAGTACCATTCAAAAGTTTGGACACACCCATGGGACTGGTAATCTATATAAATATGTACAAACCTTTCTTAAATCTTAGGTATATTAGCTGTTATATTTAATCTTAGCCTATGTATTTAGAAAGCTGTAATTGTTGTACTTTTTAATCCCATATCAGAAATCCCATATCAGAAAACATCAATAGTTGCCTTAAATGTATTGAAGTGGAAGCGATGAGCCTAAGGCTTGTTAAGGGACATTACATTCTGCATATTAGCCCTCCACAGTGAGCCTGTTGTATAGCTTATTTACACTGTAGCAGCAGTATTGAATAGGAGGCTTTGGGCCACAGCCGTAATGAATTGACAGTCATGCATATGGTTCCAGTTGACTGCTTGGGAACTTAATAAATGTACAGTTCGGTCTGGTTTTAGTTTTAGGACTCAGACTTCTTTGTTTTGTACAACAAGCATGCACGCTTTGGAAAGACTCAAATTTTGCAGAAGAAATTTCAATTCCAACCCAAAGGCACACACTTCAGAGTATCTTCCATATTGAAAACTGCCACTGACGTTTAGAAAAGTACTTTACCTAGTCTCTTAATTATTAACAGTTCAAGCGCTCTTAAGAAACGTGTAAAAGTGCAAATGTTAGGCTATGAAGTAGATTACCCAAGACATATCCCAGTATACAACTGAATCTTTTGAAATTACAACTTTGTCATGGAAAAAATGAAACAAAAGCAATTTAGAGAAAAAATTATTGAGAGTTGGTCTATTTTTTTGTTGATTCTTTTCTTTTGCGCAAATTAATTGGAAATGGTTATTCTTATTCAGAAGTTGCTTTATAATAATAACAATTTTATGAATTTCTGGTTACCTAATTCCTCACAGCATGCTTACATAATTCTGGTAATAAAAAAAAAGAAATCTCTTGACATTTGACGTTGACCTATTAGATTTGTTTTCATGCATTACGTATAAATTAAGAAGTTTGTCCATAGAATATAGTGGCATACAAAATAATATCTCACTAATGGCATGACTCTGAAGCTGAGCAGGATTGTTCCTAGATGGTCCCTGGATGAGAGATCAGATGCAGCTGGAAATGGTGTGGAAGGGTCAGACAGAGGTACTCTTCCCTCAACTAAAGATCAATGCCAGAGGGCCGTCACAGGGAGATTGCCCAAGTAGGGTGCAGTCATTTCCATGCAACTTTCAACGGGTGTCCCATGGCACTGATCAGAAGAGAAGGACTGTTCACGCTTGTGTCCTGGCTACACTTTGAATATGGCACTCGATCCTAGTCATTCCCAGTAAGTACAACATGTTCTAACCAATAATGTATGTAAGTCACTTTGGACATCCTAAAATGTTTGGGAAGAACTGATGATAAAGTTTTTATGAGTGAAAATAATATGGGGCAGGTCATATAATCTGGGATACATATTATTTTCATATGATAATGAGAATGAGAATATTTTAAATGCAAACACATTGAGAAATGCATTTGAATTGTATTCAGCTGTCATATTTTGTGGTTCTCACTTTGCAAGACAGATTTTGGGGAACTGTCTTTAAACGTTGTTTATTTGTTTGGGGGAAATTCCAAATTATATAATGCCTGTAATTCCAAAGGACAGTTTTGGAAGCTATATTGAAGTCAGGAATCAGCTCTTGTAATTTACTTCATTTTATGTAACTACAAATCTGGAATTGGACATATAGTATTATTTTTTTTTTTTAGAGAACTGAGGCTTCTGGCCCATTCTCTCCCGTAAACATAGCTAGCTACAGAGATGAGCACAAATACATCAAAAAGTATCGGGATATAAATTACAAACTACTTGCTCATCAAACGCAATTAAATTAAATACAAAATACAGGTGTGAGAAAATGTATTTAATTAAAATACAAGTAATTTGTAATTTGAAAATACATACAAAATTATCATTTCAAAATTCATACAAAGTTACTATTTCAGGCATTTAGTAGATGCATAAGAAAAAAATATGAATGACCTGTTGCAATGTAATTCCTATGGCATTCAAATTGCCCAAATCACATAATTAAACACATAAGAATTATTGATATGTATGCATTAGCCAAGATGCAGTCACTCCCTTTCAATTTTAGTAATTATTCTTCATAATTCAAATTGTAAATTTTTATATTTGAAAAGACATTTTGTGTAATCTGCTATAAAGACGCAGACATTTAGCTTTTATGAAATACATTTTGCCCTTAGGAACAAAAGTAGCTAGCTTGATTTATCGCTGATGAAGTCTTCCATATTACTAACCATAAGATGCCACTGTCCCAGGCTGTCTGAGCATGCCTTCTGTCCTATAATGCCACCAGTGAGCAATATCTGGTAGTATATTTTACAACATACTTTACCTTGAGGCAATTTTCACTGAGCACCAAAGCAGCTTCTTTTGTTGGGTTGCTGGAAAGTGGTCATGAGGAAAATGAACAGTTTACAACGAGCAAACTGGACCCAACAGGATGTGTCAAGTGATTTACTTCCATCAAGTCAAAAACTGTGAGTGACTATATTTAGTAGTCCTATTTAGCCTGGTGATAAAAATTATTGTCTTTTTCCTTCAAAGTATTTTGTAACAAATTACATCTGATTATTTTCCATCCAGCAAAATACAAAATACATTTAATTGAAATACTGCCCATCTCCAGCTAGCTACAAAGCTATTTATTAACTTGCTTGAAAATATCAGCAAATCAACAAGCAGTTTAGCCTTTAAACTACAGTTAAAAACCAGGCAATGAAAACGCTTTAGCATAATAATCTAGCTAGCTAAAAACAAGTAATTTCATTCTCAGGCAACTGTAAATTGGTACAGCTAATGAGCCCTGCTATTACAAAGGATAATGTGTAATCTAAAATCTCTTAAAAGTGCCTCTCAGTATCAAGTCTCTCCCTTTAAATTATCTGGTCCCCTGTTCTGTTTACCTGGCTAGGCAAATGAGATGACATCATCACCGTGGGTACTGTGTAGCTGTGGGTTCTGCCAGTATGAAAAAGTACAAACTCGCTGCTGTAAATTACTCTGGATTGGATCGTCTGCTAAATGACTTAGATGTTAATATTTGTGTAATACATAATAATACATGTTAATATCAAATCATTACTCTAACTCTGGCAGACAATAGAGATGTTAAATCTGTGAACATGATATTCAATTACCTATATACTGGTACGTGCCCATTTGATTTTAGGCTTTGATGTTCAGTACTGAAAAACTTTCAATGTTTGTTGACCAGTATAAAATATTTATGTATTTCAAATGCGCAAACGAAAGTATTTCAGTGAAAATATAGTAAAACAAATCAGGCGATAGTTCATAAATCATTTAATACTCTTCTAATTTTATGCCAAAGTTGAATATTACATATTTTGGTTGTTCAGATTTCACCCTTTGACATACAAAGACATAATGTGTGTAATAATCATGATTTTATTAATCAAGTTTTTCAATTAATTTACTTTAATAATTGTTAAATAACTGAGGAGAGAAATGTTCAGTAAGAACAATTACAGTTTTAAACATTTTATTTTATATTTTTTGTCATTCACTTAAATATTGTTGGATACAAGACCTAAAGGTGAAAAAAGCCTTGACATAAACAAAAAGCGTCATTTTCAGTAGTGGGTAGCCATTTTCATCTTTTTACAAAAACAATCATGGGCAGGATGACATCATCATGGGCAGGATGACATCATCATGGGCAGGATGACATCATCATGGGCAGGATGACATCATCATGGGCAGGATGACATCATCATGGGCAGGATGACATCATCATGGGCAGGATGACTCCTAAGCCCTAATTTCAGGCTCCTAAACTCAGTTAAGATGATACTCAATGATGGTGATGGCATGTAATACTAATAACAAAAACAACAACAATAATAATTAACAGTTTACCTAATTTTTATGCACTTTCCATACAGTACACAAAGTATCAGGAGCAGAAAACAAACCAAGGAAGTTAGAAAATAATAAAAGGTTGTCCACAAGCAGATGCTTTGTCTTTGAAAGCTGCATCCTATGCAGATAAAGAGTTAAGGTTAGAAAACAATTATGCCATCCGCTGGAGTAAATGTTTCTGTAACCTAAGTATTTAGGTTAGGATCGGGGTTATGGTAAGGATTAGGCTGATGGTTAGGATTAGGGTGATGGTTATGATTCTGATAAAGTTTAGGGTTAGGTTGAAGGTTAGAAAAAAGCAATCACCTCTCAGTGAATTTGAATTTACAGCCATTGTAGTGTAGGTCAGAAGCGTTTCCACCTCTCCACTGTCCACAATGCTTTAGGAAACATGTGCTCTGTTTAACTCTAAACCCACCCACCACAACCCAAGCGAATGCTCTGTACCCTAACGTAATGTAACATGGCTTATAAATTTGTCTGTCACAGATTTACGTATACTATCTCATACATTTCCCTGACACTAGCCTGACCATTGTATTTAGTTATACAGCAGTATAGGAAAAGAAGGCTTTGGCCAGTCAGTTGCATTCCGGATGTTTGTGTTTTCCTTATTGCTTTCCCGTCAGTTCTTCCAGCGGCATTATGCCCTCTGGAATGGCAAGTGGCCAGTGGAGGTCGGCTGTCCCAGCTGGCTGCTCACCTCTGCAGCGGTTGTCAAGGTGACAGCCTGTCAGAGCCGCTTCTGAGTGGCGGGAGGGATTGAGACGAGAGTGAGTTTATCAGATGTTGGCTTTCGCTGGTATACATTAGGTCTGAGGGACAGTCGGCACCCTGTCCATCTCTCTGTTAAACAAACACACAGTCACACTCAAAAAGCATAAACCATTGTTCTCAGCTGACTTCTGAATTTCAACCAACAGAAAACAGAAAAACACAGGGAGGAAGAAAGGTCTCACTAATACGTCCCTAGACCCCAGTCTAAATTGTGGACCTGACTGTTAGATGTGGAAAGATGTTTGTGTTTTTGCGTGTCAGAATGAACACGTTAAATAAATGTAGTGGTCCTGTTCGATAACACAGAAACAGATTATTGAAGTATCCTGAACACCATGAACAGCAACTGCAGTCATTTCAGAGTTCCTTAGGAACGGATTTCCTTCATCTGACTGTATGTTGGGGACACGCATGTAACAGTTTTCCTTCATGGGACTGTATGTTGGGGACACGCGTGTAACGGTTTTCCTTCATCTGACTGTATGTTGGGGACACGTGTGTAACGGTTTTCCTTCATCTGACTGTATTTTGGGGACAAGTGTGTAACGGTTTTCCTTCATCTGACTGTATTTTGGGGACACGTGTGTAACGGTTTTCCTTCATGTGACTGTGTGTTGGGGACACGTGTGTAACAGTTTTCCTTCATGTGACTGTATGTTGGGGACACGCGTGTAAAGGTTTTCCTTCATGTGACTGTATGTTGGGGACACGCGTGTAACGGTTTTCCTTCATGTGACTGTATGTTGGTGACACGTGTGTAACGGTTTTCCTTCATGTGACTGTATGTTGGGGACACGCGTGTAATGGTTTTCCTTCATGTGACTGTATGTTGGGGACACACATGTAACGGTTTTCCTTCATGTGACTGTATGTTGGGGACACGTGTGTAACGGTTTTCCTTCATGTGACTGTATGTTGGGGACACGCGTGTAATGGTTTTCCTTCATGTGACTGTATGTTGGGGACCCGCGTGTAAGTATCGGAGGTGTGGTTACACCTGGGCCTGCGATGTGTGTGTGTGGGGGGGGGGGGGCGTGCTGGGCCTCTATCATAAAAATATCCTTTTTAATTACATTTTACATTGTGTGTTTCCATTATCATAATCGGAAGCCAGTACATCTATTGTACACCGATCAGCCATAACATTATGACCACCTGCCTACTATTGTGGAGGTCCCCCTTTTGCTCCCAAAACAGCCCTGACCCGTCGAGGCATGGACTCCACTGGACCTCTGAAGGTGTGCTGTGGTATCTGGCACCAAGACGTTAGAAGCAGATCCTTTAAGTCCTGTAAGTTGTGAGGTGGGGCCTCCATGGATCAGACCTGTTTGTCCAGATGCTCAATTGGATTGAGATCTGGGGAATTTGGAGGCCAAGTCAAAACGTTGATCTTGTTGTTGTGTTCCTCAAACCATTCCTGAAATATTTTGCTTTGTGGCAGGGCGCATTATCCTGCTGAAAGAGGCCAATGTCATCAGGGAATACTGTTGCATGAAAGGCAACGAACGGCAATGGATAGTGCATCCTGGTGCCATGTGTTCTCCAGGTAAACGACGAACACGCACCTGGCTATCCAAGTGATGGAAAAGAAAATGTGATTCATCAGACCAGGCCACCTTCTTCCATTGCTCTGTGGTCCAGTTCTGATGCTCACATGCCCATTGTAGGCACCTTTGGCAGTGGACATGGGTCAGCATGGGCACCCTGACTGGTCTGTGGCTATACAGCCCCATATAGATGCACTGTGTGTTCTGACGCCTTTCTATCAGTACCAGCATTAACTTTTTCAGCAATTTGAGCTACAGTAGCTTGTCTGTTGGATCGGACCACACGGACCAGCCTTCGCTCCCCACGTGCCTCAGTGAGCCTTGGCCGCTCATGACCCTGTCGCCGGTTCACCGCTTTTCCTTCCTTGGACCACTTTTGATAGGTACTGACCACTGCAGACCGGGAACACCCCACAAGGGCTGATGTTTTGGAGATGTTCTGACCCAGTTGTCTAGCCATCAGAATTTGGTCCTTGTTAAAGTCACTCAGATCCTTATGCTTGCCCATTGTTCCTGCTTCCAACACATCAACTTTGAGGACAGAATGTTCACTGTGGAGGGGTGGAGGGGTCTCTACAGATTTACCACTGAGAGCATGAGAAACAGGTGTGTGTGCGTGTCGGGGTGCTGTGTGTTAATGTGTGTGTGTGTGTGTGTGTGTATCTGCTGTACATTAAAGGAAGCTCAGGCCTTTGGGTTATATGGAAATGGCTCTTTCTCTGGCTCAACTTGTACATGTGAGAGGCCTGTTTTTGAGCGTGGGTTCAGTTCAGCCAGTAAGCTCAGGTACTCAACACTCACAACAGGTCAGGGATGTTCTCACGTTTCCTCAGAATGGTAAAAACCTGTTGGTGTTCATTTGTCATCATTGAATAACTCATTGTATTCAGTCTGAAGAATGCCTACAGGATCCTCCAAGTATCATCTGTTATAATGATGATAGGACCAGACCATTTACTGCTTATTTAATGTCAGAGGATGGTCAGAGTTCTTATCTAATGCCAGAGGATGGTCAGAGTTCTTATTTAATGTCAGAGGATGGTCAGAGTTCTTATCTAATGCCAGAGGATGATCAGAGTTCTTATCTAATGTCAGAGGATGGTCAGAGTTCTTATCTAATGCCAGAGGATGATCAGAGTTCTTATCTAATGTCAGAGGATGGTCAGAGTTCTTATTTAATGTCAGAGGATGGTCAGAGTTCTTATCTAATGCCAGAGGATGGTCAGAGTTCTTATCTAATGCCAGAGGATGGTCAGAGTTCTTATTTAATGTCAGAGGATGGTCAGAGTTCTTATCTAATGCCAGAGGATGGTCAGAGTTCTTATCTAATGCCAGAGGATGGTCAGAGTTCTTATCTAATGCCAGAGGATGGTCAGAGTTCTTATCTAATGCCAGAGGATGGTCAGAGTTCTTATCTAATGCCAGAGGATGGTCAGAGTCCTGATTTGGTGTTAAGGATCAGATGGACCCTATAAGTAAAAAATAAAGGCACCTGTCGAGATACAAATTCAGTATTACATACTCAGTGAGAATGCCTACACTATATATATATATATATAAAACCCTTTTTGGTTTCATATATAACACTATTTCCAAAAGTTGGGATGCTGAATGCAATAATAATAACAGAATGCAATATTTAGCAAATCACTTAAACCCTATATTCAATAGAAAAATAATACAAAGACATCATATCAAATGGTTATTATTTCTTAAAAAAATAAATGCCCACTTTGAATTTGATGCCAGCAGCATTCTGCATTGACTTTGGGACAGGGGCAACAAAAGACTGGACATTTTGTGTAACCCCAAAAAAAACAGGTGGAACATCTCACAAGTAATTAGTTTAATTGGCAACAAGTATAAGAAGAGCATTCTAGAGAGGATGAGTCTTTCAGAAGTAAAGATGGGAAGGGGTTCAACACTCTGTGAAAGACTGCGTAGGCAAATAGTGCAACAATTTAAGAATAACTTTTCTCAATGTAAAATTGTACAGATTTTGTGGATTTCATCATCTACGGTACATAATATAATTAAAAGATTCAGAGAATCCGGAGAAATGTCTGTACGCAAGGGACAAGGGTGAAATCCAATATTGGATGGCTGAGCTTTACGGGCCCTCAGGCGGCACTGCATTTTAAACAGACATGATTCAGGATATAGAAATTGAGGACACATGCTGATGTAAAATAATACATTTGGATGCATTTTCAAATTCCTTCAACAACAGACGTCCTTATATTCTGCACTCGAACAGGATCGCTGGGAGGAATAAAGTGCCACTCAGAGTGTGATCTTCGGGGCCTCAGGTGGCGCTGCATTTAAAACAGACACGGTTCTGTAGTGGACATCAATGCATGGGCTCAGGAACACTTCAGAAAACCATTTTGTGGCACTTTATGAAACTAAAAATATGACAAAGGAGACCTCGAACGGTTGAGCAGCTGAAATCCAATATCAAGCAAGAATGGGAAAACATTTCACTTGGAAAACTACAGCAATTGATCTCCTCAGTTCCCAAACAATTACAGAGTATTGTCAGAAGAAGAGGTGATCCAACACAGTGGTAAACATTCCCCCGTCCCAACTTTTTTGAAACGTGTTGCTGGCATCAAATAAAAAATGGATAGTTTTCCAAAAACAATAAAATGTCTCAGTCTAAACATTTTATATATATGTTATTTTCAAATAAATTATAAATATAATAAATAAACGAATGGCACATCATTGCATTCTGTTTTTATTTACATTTTATGCAGCGTCCCAACTGTTTTGGAAACAGGGTTATAAATCCTTTTCCACTGAGGAAAGATTTACTTACAACCAAAAAATTCTTCTGGGAGCCATAAAAGCTTCTTCCTTGGAAACCCAAACCCTTTTCAACCCCTTTTTCCCCCTAAAAGTGCACAGTACAGTAATATGAAAATTCAGGACACATGCTGATTGTAAAAGAATACATTTGGACGCACTCTAAAATTCCTTCCGCAGCATCCTCTCCTCCTCTCCTCACTGCCCTCCTGCAGTGTTCGCCAACCCTGATGATGCATGGGCAACACACCCCTGCCCTGCTCCCGTCCTCCGCGGTGGCAAAGTTAAGCCCTTTGGATTGTAATGTGATCCTGGTGGCAGCTTAGTGGTGTAGAAATGGGAGATAAAGCAGGAATTAGGGGATGAAAGGGGCCCTTTAAAGGGTTGTCTCATCAGACGCTGTAGATGGCCGCTCGGTGAATCTCAATTCTCGGATCTGAAGGTGTGTGTGTGTGTGTGTGTGTGTGTGGGGGGGGGGGTTGTTATAAATGTTCAGAGAACTGTAGTTTTCAAACTCGTTATACAACAGAAGCCTCATAGCCGAGATAGAAGCACCCCTGGAACGTAGAGCAGAATGCCAGGTGCACGTCCCTACAAACAGTGTATTGAACTAGAAGCCTTCAACTTTTGTTACACATTATTATCCCTTGGAATGACCAATCCTTTTTCAGAACATGAGACCACAAAAGTACAACACTTCCTGAAATAATCTCTTTGTTTACTATAATTAAATATTTTTCGGGGCTCTTTCACAGCGCCAAGCTAATCGGCCCTGTCTGGATTTGGGTCTTGGCTGCGCTGCGTGCTGTCTGGCTGCTGGGAAGCCCCATGAGTGATGCAGATCGGCGCGCATTGCCTGGGGAGGAGAAGGAATCCTCAGCAAAAGGGTTTTCCTGTTCTCATCACACACTAGCAACTCCCATGGGCGCCTGCAAAGCTAATTGAGGTTACCGGGTGTCTCATCACTTCCCGGTTGGACGAGCTGTGTGGGAAAACACAGAACCTCATGGCGAGGGTGGCGAGGAGGAGGGCAGGCCGCAATGTTCAGCTCTCCTGAATCCATTGGGATAAAGTTACATGTGGAATGGGGGTCCCTGGGATGCAGTGACCTAACTAAGTCACCTGAATCCTGGTTGCATTCCAACAGTGCCAGGGTCCCACAGAGGCCTCTAGCAACGTGCTAAGTGCCACCCTTTGAGGACGTTGGATACGGTTGCCTTGTCAATTAACACTCTAGCCACTCCCTGTGGTAGGTTTAGGTGCCTGCACGCTCAGTCCTGGTTGTTGGCTGAATGCAATCTCCTTCAGGGTGAGTTTGCCGGCAAATACAGCGGGGAGAACAAATATTTGATACACTGCCGATTTTGCAGGTTTTCCTACTTACAAAGCATGTAGAAGTCTGTAATTTTTATCATAGGTACACTTCAACTGTGAGAGATGGAATCTAAAACAAAAATCAAGAAAATCACATTGTGTGATTTTTAAATAATTAATTTGCATTTTATTGCATGACATAAGTATTTGATCGCCTACAAACGAATAAGAATTCCGGCTCTCACAGACAGGTGTCCTGGTGCGGTGAGCAGCAGCGCCACCGTGCCATAAATTCTGTTTCCCATTACACATTTGAACACATCCCAGACTTGTTTTGTCACGTCTTAATCATGCACACCAGGTCCCCATCTACTAATTTGTATGTGTTTAAATGTTTCCCCTCTGCTCCCCACAATGTGGATCTTTGTTATTGTCAGTTCGTGTATCGGTGAGTGTTGTGTGTATGTACTGTTTGAAGATTTCTTGATAAGACACGTTGTCGCGCACTTTTGTTTCATTAAGTCGATAGTATAGTGTTCCGGTCCCGTCCCACCGGGAGGAGACCCCGGGGAAGACCTAGGACACGCTGGAGGGACTATGACTCCCGGCTGGCCTAGGAACGCCTCAGTGTCCCCCCGGAAGAGCTGGAGGAAGTGTCTGGGGAGAGGGAAGTCTGGGCATCCCTGCTTAGACTGCGACCCGGGCCCCGGATGAAGCGGAAGAAGATGTATGTATGTATGTATAGTTTTTCCGTTCGTTGTTCGGTTTTGTTTTGTTTGTCAAATAAACCCACAAACGCGATATATGCCTGCGCCTGGTTCCTTGCCCAACACCACACCACACAAAGAGTGTGACAGAATGATCCACCTAAACTGGAACCAGCAGGCTATGACGGAGGAGGATCACCTGTGGAATCGCCGCCTCCTCTTGTGCATACTCGGCACGTTTCTCAACCGAGACCTGGAGCGGGAAGCTCCCTTTACCGTGGAGCGCGTCGAGCGTGTACTCGGGGAGGCGTGCAGACAACGGGCCATCACCAGCACTAAGGAGCTGCTGGCCCGGTACCCATTCCGTCTGCGGAGGGACATCTTCCCTTCGTCTGGGAGAGCACAGCACTCGAGGGCGAGGTGCCCAACACCTGGTCCGTGGTCCTCCACAGAACCGAGGCCTCCCCAGAAATGTTTTAGGGGGGGCTATGGGGGTGCCCGAGGAGGGCCCCTCTATGTCCGGTGCCTGCTCCACGGCACCGACTATTCCCTGCTGCCCACATTGTGGATCTTTGTTATTGTCAGTTTGTGTATCGGTGAGTGTTACGTGTATGTACTGTTTGAAGATTTCTTGTTAAGACGCGTTGTCGCACACTTTTGTTTCATTCAGTCGATTGTATCGTTTTTCCGTTCGTTGTTCGGTTTTGTTTTGTTTGTCAAACCCACGAACGCGATATATGCCTGCGCCTGGTTCCTTGCCCAACACCACACCACACGAAGAGTGTGACAACAGGTGTCTTTCATACAGGTAACGTGTTCAAACAGGTGCAGTTAATACAGGTAATGAGTGGAGAACAGGAGGGCTTCTTAAAGAAAAACTAACAGGTCTGTGAGAGCCGGAATTCTTACTCGTTGGTAGGTGATCAAATACTTATGTCAAATGGCAAATTAATTACTTAAAAATCATACAATGTGATTTTCTGGATTTTTGTTTTAGATTCTGTCACTCACAGTTGAAGAGTACCTATGACAAAAATGACAGACTTCTACATGCTTTGTAAGTGGGAAAGCCTACAAAATCGGCAGTGTATCAAATACTTGTTCTGCCCACTGTATGTCTGGGTGTGACAAAGATCACAGCAACTTGGCGAGATGTGTGTCAGGTGACAGACGTCTGAATCTCTGACTCTTCTGAACATGCTGTGGAGTTACTGCAATGATACTGCCATTATTTTTGGAGGGGAAGAAAATAGGGTTTCACTGGGACAGATATTTTATAAGAAATTCAACACTATTGTTGTTTGCTCCTTGGGGTTTAAGGCAAGGTGTTTTGTAAAAGCAATTTGTGACAACTGCTGCTGTAAAAAGGACTTTGTAAATACATTTGATTGATTGATTGAAGAATATGTACATGCATATTAAAACAGCACAATATACTTTATATAATCTATATTTTTGACTGTACCATCAGTTGGCTGGAACTGTGTATCAACCTACATATGAATGAGGATAAAAACACATAAAAACATTTCCAGTTACAATATGATTTGTAGTGTGCTTAAGAAAAATTTCACAAGCCTAAAATGTTGTGGTGTTCAATAAAGTGTTTTTGAGCAAACTCTCTGTGCTATTGCAGGTGGGGACCTTACAGTTGTTCGTCCCCATTTTACAGTGTACTATGCATTGTTTCTATTTCTCTTTCTGTCTGTTTCATTCTGCACACACACACACACACGCTCATCATGAATCTGTGTTGTATGGTGTTGTTAACTTTTCAGAGGCAGGTATGCCACCAGAAACTAACACTGATGAACAGACACCCTCCAACAAGCATAGTTTGGGGGTTTTCAGCAGGATGGGGGGGGGGAGAGAGCCTGTCACATGACTTCTGCTTTTGGCTGTTGACAAGGCGGGACTACATTTAAACTCCTCCACATTTACTGGATGGTTTGACAGTGCAGAAAAGAAACTCCCACAATGGGGAGGAGTCAGGATAGAGAAAAGAAACTCCCACAATGGGGAGGAGTCAGGATAGAGAAAAGAAACTCCCACAATGGGGAGGAGTCAGGATAGAGAAAAGGAACTCCCACAATGGGGAGGAGTCAGGATAGAGAAAAGTGGGAGCACGCATCGAGAACTGGGGTATAAATATAGAAGGGGGAAGTATGACTAGAGAAGGGGGGGTAGAGAGGAGGGAGTATGGATAAAGAGGGAGGAGTCTAGATAGAGAGGGGGGAGTATAGATAAAGAGGGGGGAGTATGGATAGAGAGGGGGGAGTATAGATAGAGATGGGGGAGTATAGATAGAGAGGGGGGAGTGTAGATAGAGAGGGGGGAGTATGGATAGAGAGGGGGGAGTATAGATAGAGATGGGGGAGTATAGATAAAGAGGGGGGAGTGTAGATAGAGAGGGGGGAGTATATATAGAGAGGGGGGAGTATAGATAGAGATGGGGGAGTATAGATAGAGAGGGGGGAGTGTAGATAGAGAGGGGGGAGTATGGATAGAGAGGGGGGAGTATAGATAGAGATGGGGGAGTATAGATAGAGAGGGGGAGTGTAGATAGAGAGGGGGGAGTATGGATAGAGAGGGGGGAGTATAGATAGAGAGGGGGGAGTGTAGATAGAGAGGGGGGAGTATGGATAGAGAGGGGGGAGTATAGATAGAGATGGGGGAGTATAGATAGAGAGGGGGGAGTGTAGATAGAGAGGGGGGAGTATGGATAGAGAGGGGGGAGTATAGATAGAGATGGGGGAGTATAGATAAAGAGGGGGGAGTGTAGATAGAGAGGGGGGAGTATAGATAGAGATGGGGGAGTATAGATAAAGAGGGGGGAGTGTAGATAGAGAGGGGGGAGTATATATAGAGAGGGGGGAGTATAGATAGAGAGGGGGAGTGTAGATAGAGAGGGGGGAGTGTAGATAAAGAGGGGGGAGTGTAGATAGAGAGGGGGGAGTGTAGATAAAGAGGGGGGAGTGTAGATAGAGAGGGGGGAGTGTAGATAGAGAGGGGGGAGTATAAATAGAGAGGGGGGAGTATGGATTGAGAGGGGGGAGTGTAGATAGAGACGGGGGAGTGTCTTGCCCAGGCCTCCATCCCCAACCTCAAGTCCCATGCAAGAGAAATATGAGGTCTGGGGGGACGAAGGGAGCATGTATGGGAACAGACAGACAGGTGCAGAGAGAGATCAAAGAGGTGTGCAGGGAGACAGACAAGACGTGAGACCAGAACGAGAGTAGCTGTGCTTTTCATCCCAGCCTCACAAGCACCACAGGAAGGCTCAGTGCTGCAGGAAAAGGCAAAAGAGAGGTGGGGGGGAGGAATGGGGGAGGGGAAGGGTTGGTTGGTTGGGAAAGAGACAGGGAAGGCCTTGAAATGATTTCCATGTGAGATGGAGACAGGCTTTTAGAGTCTGGAGTTGTTTTAGCCACATTTTTTAAAGTTGGATTGTGTCAGCATGTTTGTATGCATGTGTAAATGTGTAATCTACCGTGGGGAGAACTAGTATTTGATACACTGCCGATTTTGCAGGTTTTCCTTCTTACAAAGCATGTAGAAGTCTGTAATTTATATCATAGGTACACTTCAACTGTGAGAGACGTAATCTAAAACAAAAATCCAGAAAATCACATTGTATGATTTTTAAGTAATTCATTTGCATTTTATTGCATGACATAAGTATTTGATACATCAGAAAAGCACAACTTAATATTTGGTACAGAAACCTTTGTTTGCAAATACAGAGATCATATGTTTCCTGTAGTTCTTGACCAGGTTTGCACACACTGCAGCAGGGATTTTGGCCCACTCCTCCATACAGACCTTCTCCAGATCCTTCAGGATTCGGGGCTGTCGCTGGGCAATACAGACTTTCAGCTCCCTCCAAAGATTTTCTATTGGGTTCAGGTCTGGAGACTGGCTAGGCCACTCCAGGACCTTGAGATGCTTCTTATGGAGCCACTCCTTAGTTGCCCTGGCTGTGTGTTTCAGGTCGTTGTCATGCTGGAAGACCCAGCCACGACCCATCTTCAATGCTCTTGCTGAGGGAAGGAGGTTGTTGGCCAAGATCTCACAATACATGGCCCCATCCATCCTCCCCTCAATACGGTGCAGTCGTCCTGTCCCCTTTGCAGAAAAGCATCCCCAAAGAATGATGTTTCCACCTCAATGCTTTCTTCAGGTCATTGACCAGGTCCTGCCGTGTAGTTATGGGTTGATCCCTCACCTTCCTCATGATCATTGATGCCCCCCGAGGTGAGATCTTGCATGGAGCCCCAGATCGAGTGAGATTGACCGTCATCTTGAACTTCTTCCTTTTTGTAATAATTGCACCAACAGGTGTTGCCTTCTCACCAAACAGCTTGCCTATTGTCCTGTAGCCCATCCCAGCCTTGTCCAGGTCTACAATTTTATCCCTGATGTCCTTACACAGCTCTCTGGTTTTGGCCATTGTGGAGAGGTTGGAGTCTGTTTGATTGAGTGTGTGGACAGGTGTCTTTTATACAGGCAATGAGTTCAAACAGGTGCAGTTAATACAGGTAATGAGTGGAGAACAGGAGGGCTTCTTAAAGAAAAACTAATAGGTCTGTGAGAGTCGGAATTCTTACTGGTTGGTAAGTAATCAAATACTTATGTCTGATTTTAGACAAAGACTTATGTCTTAATTAATTAAAAATCATACAATGTGATTTTCTGGATTTATGTTTTAGATTCCGTCTCTCACAGTTGAAGTGAGAAAACCTGCAAAATTGGCAGTGTATCAAATATTTGTTCTCCCCACTGTGTAGAGGACCTGATGTCCCCACAAAGACAGTAAACCTGAAAAATGTGTTTCCCATAGGAATTTCTAGTCCCCACAGTAGAAGTTTTGGAGTTAGGCATAGGGAAAAAAACATACTTGGGCATAGTGCATGAAACGGGTTACTTTCAGGGTTAACAGTAAGGTTTAGTGGAAGGCGTTAGGATAATTGAGGTAACGGTCAAGGTAAGGGTTAGGTTTAGGTCAAGGGTTAGGTTTAGGTTAAGGGTTAGGTTTAGGGCTAGGGGATGGGAAACGTGTTTCTATGTTGTAGATCCCCACCAAGATAGAAAACATGTCTGTATGTGTGTGTGTGTCTGTCTCTGTGTGTATGTGTGTGAGTTTGTGTGTGTGTGTTCTCCTGTCACTAGTAGATCCAACAACACCCAACATCTCCCTGGACACATCTCCCTGGAAACATATCTCCCTGGACACATCTCCCTGGACACATCTCCCTGGACACATCTCCCTGGACACATCTCCCTGGTAACAGATCTCCCTGGACACATCCCCCTGGTAACAGATCTTCTTGGACACATCTCCCTGGTAACATATCTTCTTGGACACATCTCCCTGGTAACAGATCTCCCTGGACACATCTCACTGGTAACAGATCTCTAGACTGACCAAGCCAGGATCTGAATGAATTAGACTGACCATTTAAATACCTTTCAGAAACTAGAAAAGCAAGTTGTTTTTACAAACTGCCAGCAAAAACACCTACATTTTCTACATTCAGACTGAGTGCTGGACATGATTTTTCTTCAGCCTACCGTGTTTGCTCTCATAGTGAGTAATGTGATGAAGTATCCAGCTCTCTCCATCACAGAGGAAGGAAAGAATCTAAGCAAACATCTGTGGAATAATGGAGGGGGAAATGAATTCTCTCCCCACTAAGAGAGCGGTGTGCCGTGTCGTGTGGGTGTCACGGGACGTGACCGGCATGCATGCGCCCAGCCGGCGGAGTGGAACGCGTTTGACGGGTACGTTCGGCACGTGGGCGCGATGCCAATTTAGACAAGCTTGCACGCCCATGAACAGCATCTCGCTCTGCATGGCAAGTGTAAAGAGGAAGGAGGAGGGGTGGGCAGTGTGTGTGTGTGTGTGTGTGCGTGTGTGTTTGTGCGTGTGAGTCAGTACAGAAGACAGTAAACAGAGCTTCACTACTTTTTCGTTCATGCTCCAATATAATACAAATACCATATACGTGGGTCTAGTATAGGAATTGTGATCCGCATTTCTACATCTTAAATATCAAGGAAAGTATAGAAGCCTGCGTGAACAGGTAGATGATGATTTACTTTTTTACAAAACATTGGCATGCATGCATGCATGGAGCGGTTGACAACCTTGTGTGCGTGTGTGTGTTGTATTTGTACGTTTGCAAATGGTTGTGTATCACCACTGACCCTGAGAGGCGTCCGTGTGGTGCTCCAATATCTAGTGAACAGTTGTATGGCAATGCTGCCATCTACTGGGAATAACACGGTTACTGCACTCTGGACCATGACGTCAGGTCTTCCCCAGTAGTGTTGGCTCCAGTCGTCTTCGGCCTGTGCCCACCTGCACGCGAGTGTGGATGTGTGGATGTGTGTGTGTACATGTATGTATATCTACTACAGTATTTTTTTTGACTATGTTGACTACATGGATAGATGTGTGTAGTCAGTCACGATAAGTGACATTTTGACTGTTGTAGCCTATACATTTGTGAGATCTGTTTCACTCTCACTTCATTTTTGACTTAGATTTTTTCCTCAGTGAAATAACGAATTTCAGTCGGCAAGTCGATATTTCCTCTTCAAAGCAGCTCCTTTAAACCTGCGCATCGCTCAGCGGTTCGCGCGTCAGCAAGCGACTGCACACGTTTTGACTTCCGATTGTGGAATGAAGAGGGTCTTGGAGGGAAGGCTGTATGGGAGGCGGCCGAGGAATGGATGACTACCATGGACGGTGCGTCCGCCTGTAAGTCGTCTAATGACAGCAGCTTAAGGACCGCTAGACAAGCCACCTGAGACTCATCATTAGCGACTTTGTGACTCCCCGTCATCAAAGGTATGTTGTTGTTTTATTACCTGTCATTGTCTACCGTTTCCACATTGCAATGATTGCGCTCGAAATCCCGCTAATCACGAAATATGCAGGCTATTTTTGCGATATGTACAAAACCGCACCATTACATAACAAAGAATGCGTTCGAAATAGGCAATTGCTTAAATTAATTACTGAATGATTAATCAGATGTGAATCTAATCAGAATTTACGGAGGAGATAGATCGGTTGCGCATACGACGGCACGATGTGGAAATATGAGATGTCAATCAGAATCTATTTTACACACATTTAAATATGGTTATTGGTAAAGGTGAACCACGGACACATGCCACAGGCCTTTGGTTCAGGTCTGGCTCGCTCTCACATCTGACTGGATGTCTTCCATTGGAAATCATGTTTCGTTATAGCCCTTAGTGAGGCGTTTGCACAACACAGGAAGAAACAATGGTTCCGACAATAATAACAAATGCCTATTTCGACCGAAATCTGTTATATGTAACGGTACGATTTTGTCATATATGGCTTCTATTGTTCTCTCTCTCTCACTCGCTCTCTCTCACACATACACACACACACACACACACACACACACACACACACGTAAACACACACAAGTACACACACGGAGAGAGAGACTCCATGAGTACATAAACAGCTACTCTCTCAATCAATGCAGGTCTGTCGTATCCCAGCAACCATATATTGACGTGAAGAAGAGGAGGGCTAATCTCTCTGTGTTGACAGAATTATAATCTGCATTCTCATTGGCTAGTAAAGAGGGCCGAGTACCGCAAATATGTCGTCCAATGTCGTCCTAATTGGAGAGAATGCATTGACGTGAGGACCCCACGCCGTAATTGGATGCAGGGCCTTTTTGTTGTAGCTTATATAGATTTACTACACATTTCTTTATGTGGCTATAACTGAGTCGCTCGGATTCAAACTATGACTGCGTTGTAGGAGCATAGTCTGATGCTTGATATGTATAATATGTGATAACAACTGTTTTTTTTCAATACAACTCAAGTCAGTTCAGTCTTGAGCAGGTGATAATGTCTGTCTGACTGTCTGTCTGTCTGCCTGCTTTTCTGTTTGTTTGTCTGTCTGTCTTTTTGTCTGTCTGCCTGTCTGTCTGCCTGTCTACCTTCCTGTCTGTCTGTTTGCCTTGCCTGTCTGTCTGTCTGCTTGTCTGCCTGTCGGTTTGTCTGTCTACCTGTTTGTTGGTCTGCCTGCCTGTCTGTCTGTTTGTCTGTCTGTCTACCTGTTTGTCTGTTTGTTGGTCTGCCTGCCTGTCTGTCTGTTTTTCTGTCTGTCTACCTGTTTGTCTGTTTGTTTGTCTGTTGTCTGCCTGTCTGTCTGTTTGTCTGCCTATCTGACTTTGTCTGTCTGTCTGCCTGCATTCCTATCTGTCTGTCTGCTTGTCTGTCTGTCTGACAGTCTGTCTGCCTGCATTCCTATCTGTCTGTCTGCTTGTCTGTCTGTCTGACAGTCTGTCTGCCCGCATTCCTATCTGTCTGTCTGTATGCTTGTCTGTCTGTCTGTCTGACTGTCTGTCTGCCCGCATTCCTATCTGTCTGTCTGCTTGTCTGTCTGCCAGTCTGTCTGCCATCTCCATGTGTGTGACATCCTCCTGATCAGCCAGGCCAGTCTGTCCAGGATCCTGTGTTACATTATCTGATCTCTGTATATAATATCTGCTCTATATGTGATTGTAATTGTGTTAACAAACATCATTTGGAAAAGAGACACATAATCCCTGTATGAATGAAAGATTTAATAACAACAAATTAATGCAAAAATCTAAAGCACCACTTTTCCTTTTTGAAATAGATGACGAGTTCTTTAGGCAGGTAATAAACTCGGGAGAACAGACGTTCTCCTGACGTTCTCCCTCCTCCCTCATCTCTCTGTTGCCTTGACTCCTTTCCTCTAAAGTTTGAGAGTTTGCCACTTACATGTTCTCCACAATTTTGTGTTTGTGGTGTAATAATATCGGATGATTTATAAAGTAAGCATCTAAAAACGTGTCCACGTGTTTGAAAAGTGTGAAAGTACATTGAAAATTAGAAATACAATCAAATAAATAATACAAACTGGAGTCAGAGGATCCACCAGTCACATCGATGAGGATCTAACAGTCACATCGATGAGGATCTAACAGTCACATCGATGAGGATCTAACAGTCACATCGATGAGGATCCACCGGTCACATCGATGAGGATCTAACAGTCACATCGATGAGGATCTAACAGTCACATCGATGAGGATCTAACAGTCACATTGATGAGGATCTAACAGTCACATCGATGAGGATCTACCGGTCACATCGATGAGGATCTACCGGTCACAGTCGATAGGAGCTACCGGTCACATCGATGAGGATCTAACAGTCACATCGATGAGGATCTACCGGTCACATCGATGAGGATCTACCGGTCACATCGATGAGGATCTAACAGTCACATCGATGAGGATCTAACAGTCACATCGATGAGGATCTAACAGTCACATCGATGAGGATCTACCGGTCACATCGATGAGGATCTACCGGTCACAGTCGATAGGAGCTACCGTTCACATCGATGAGGATCTAACAGTCACATCGATGAGGATCTACCGGTCACATCGATGAGGATCTACCGGTCACAGTCGATAGGAGCTACCGTTCTCATCGATGAGGATCTAACAGTCACATCGATGAGGATCTACCGGTCACATCGATGAGGATCTACCGGTCACAGTCGATAGGAGCTACCGTTCACATCGATGAGGATCTAACAGTCACATCGATGAGGATCTACCGGTCACATCGATGAGGATCTAACAGTCACATCGATGAGGATCTAACAGTCACATCGATGAGGATCTAACAGTCACATCGATGAGGATCTACCGGTCACATCGATGAGGATCTACCGGTCACAGTCGATAGGAGCTACCGTTCACATCGATGAGGATCTAACAGTCACATCGATGAGGATCTACCGGTCACATCGATGAGGATCTACCGGTCACATCGATGAGGATCTAACAGTCACATCGATGAGGATCTAACAGTCACATCGATGAGGATCTAACAGTCACATCGATGAGGATCTACCGGTCACATTGATGAGGATCTTCCAGTCACAATGATGAGGCTCTAACGGTCACATTGATGAGGCTCTAACGGTCACATCGATGAGGCTCTAACAGTCACATCGATGAGGATCTATCGGTCACATCGATGAGGCTCTAACAGTCACATCGATGAGATCTACGGTCACATCGATGAGGATCTACCGGTCACATCGATGAGGATCTAACAGTCACATCGATGAGGATCTAACAGTCACATCGATAAGGATCTAACAGTCACATCGATGAGGATCTACCGGTCACATTGATGAGGATCTTCCAGTCACAATGATGAGGCTCTAACGGTCACATTGATGAGGCTCTAACGGTCACATCGATGAGGCTCTAACAGTCACATCGATGAGGATCTATCGGTCACATCGATGAGGCTCTAACAGTCACATCGATGAGGATCTATCGGTCACATCGATGAGGATCTACCGGTCACATCGATGAGACTCTAACTGTCACATTGAAGCGGTGTGCTTGTTTTCTGGGTGGGTGGACCTCATCCAACCCTTGATGCATGGTAAAATACGTCCGGACGCCCTGTTACGCTCTTTCCCAACGGCATTTTCTCAGTCCTGACTAAATGTATTCATAAAAGAGAGTAATTTCACTGCAGCACTGAATGAAATAACCAGCAAGAGACTGTTAAAGTGCTGATTTGATATGTGGGTCGCAACAGCCCCTCTCACTAAGGCAACCTTACAATATAATGTCTCAGACAATGGCAGGGAGCAGAAGGAATGTGTGTGTGTGTGTTGGGGGGTTTGCCTTGTTGCCATGGGACTGATGACCTGGTTACCTTGGCAATGATCAGTAACACTTGACACAAGGTCAGCTGTGTGAGACAGCAGCCATTATGCAATGGATCATTCATCTTTGCAAAGATTGTAGTGTCATATCAAGTAGTGATATCACACACACGCACACACACACACACACACACACACACATATTCTTATTGATTGATTAATAAATGAGCTTGATAATGTTGACACAGTGCTCCTGCCCTCCAGGTTGTCACCTGCCTGTCCGAGAGCTGTGTCATTGGGGGAATCATCATGCTTAGAAGGGCTCTCTGGACCTGGCTCTGTTTGGGGGGTTAAAGGAACCCCTCAGTGCCTCAAGATGGAGCCCTGAAAGCCTGTAGTCCTAAACCCTCTACAACGCAGAGAGAGAAAGGGTTGTAACCATGGAAACAACTGTGTGTGAGCTCTTTTGAAGATGCCACTCACTTTCATCTGGAATACATTCTGTATTGGAGCTGAACCTGAGGATTACATTTTGCCTCAGGAACAAGGTCTGTGTTTGTGTGTGTGTTTGTATCTATTTATAATGTGTGTGTGTATTGTATCAAATTATAGTGTGTGTGTGTTGCATCAATCTATATTGTGTGTGGATTTCTAAATCTGCATCCACCATTATCAACCAGCCGTCTCTTCATGTCTGGGGCAACATGGACCTTGTGCTCTGTCATTGTCCCTGGGTGTGGAGGTGCTTCTGTTGCTCCACCCGAGAGGTGGAGCAACAGATGCAGATCATGCAACAATGGAGACATGCATGCAGCCAGTCAACCAGCATATCAATTAGCCAGTCAACCAGCATATCAACTAGACAGTCAACCAGCATATCAATTAGCCAGTCAATTAGCATATCAATTAGCCAGTCAATTACCCATTCAACTAGCCTATCAACCAGCCAGTCAACTAGCCATTCAACTAACCTATCAACCAGCCAGTCAACAAGCCATTCAACTAGCCAAACAACTAGCCAGTCAATCAGCCAAACAACTAGCCAATCAACCAGCCAATCAACCAGCATATCAACTAGCCAATCAATTAGCATATCAATTAGCCAGTCAATTAGCCATTCAACTAGCCTATCAACCAGTCAGTCAACTAGCCATTCAACTAGCCAAACAACCAGCTAGTAAACCAGCCAGTCAAATAGCAACACAACTAGCCAGTCAACAAGCCAGCCAACTAACCATTCAACCAGCCTGTCAACCAGCCAGTCAACCAGCCATTCAGGCAGCATATCAACTAGCCAGTCAACTAGCCATTCAACCAGCCAATCAACTAACCAAATATCTAGCCAAAAACTAGCCAGTCAACCAGCCAGTCAACCAGCCAGTCAACCAGCCATTCAACCAGCCAATGAACCAGGGCAGTGAACCAGCCAATCAACCTGCCATTCAACCAGCATATCAACTGGCCAGTCAATTAGCCATTCAGCTAGTCATTCAACTAACCGCTCAGCTAGCCAATAGACTAACCAATCAAGTACCCAGTCAACTAGCAGTCTGCTAGCCAATTAACTAGCTTCCTTCCTTTCAGAGCAGGCCTGGTATGGACTTCACTTCCCATGACACCATCTGTATAGACAGGAAACACCATAAGGGGATGTCAGCCGTGTGATCACCCGCTGGTATGTTGTCTAACCATGGTTATTTTGATGTGTTTGGTGTGGTTTGTTTTGTTGCTCTCAAACATCAAATTTTCTTACCTGTTTAATTTTGCTCCTGTTTCAGACCTTGCCATGACTGAGGAGACCAGGAAGCGCTACTGACTCGGGAACCTTCACATTAGTACACTGTCAGACCCAGATGAGGTACTGACTCGTAGCCTGGTAACCATCGCCATGGCGTTTTGCAACGGCAGTCTCCTCACTAGGTGCGCCCCCCTGATGGAGCCGGACGAGGAGGAAGGGGTGATCATCTCCCCCCCGCCGCCCCCCTCACTGGGGGTTGGCACCACCGGCCCCATCATGCCCGCCACACTGCGTGTGACATTGGCTGCCATCATGATCTTCATGATTGCCATTGGTTTCCTGGGCAACGCCATCGTGTGTCTGATTGTGTACCAGAAGCCCGCCATGCGTTCCGCCATCAACCTGCTCCTCGCCACGCTGGCCTTCTCCGACATAATGCTGTCGCTGCTGTGCATGCCGTTCACCGCCGTTACCGTGGCAACCGCCGACTGGCGCTTCGGGGGTGGTTTCTGCCGCGCCTCCGTCATGCTTTACTGGCTCTTCGTCCTGGAGGGCGTGTCCATCCTGCTGATCATCAGTGTGGACCGCTTCCTCATAATCGTCCAGCGGCAGGACAAACTGACGCCACACCGCGCCAAGCTGCTCATCGTCGCGTCCTGGGCGCTGTCCCTCTGCGTGGCACTCCCGTCTGTGATTGGCTGGCGGGTCAGTTCGGCGGGCGCGGCGGGCATCGGCGGGGCCTGGGCGCCGCAGTGCGTCCTGGGATACAGTGAGTCGCTGGCCGACCGCAGCTACACGGTGCTGCTGGCAGTGGCCGTGTTTTTTGTGCCGTTCGGGGTCATGCTCTACTCCTACCTGTGCATCCTCAACACGGTGCGCCGCAATGCCCTACGCATTCACAACCACGCCTCCGAACAGGCCGGCCTCCCGGCCCTCAGCCAGGTCAGCAAGCTGGGTCTGACGGGTCTCCAGCGCCCCCCGCAGGTCAACGTGGACATGAGCTTCAAGACACGGGCCTTCACCACCATCCTCATCCTCTTCATCGGCTTCTCCGTGTGCTGGCTGCCGCACACCGTGGTGAGTCTGCTGGCCGTGTTCAGCCGGAGGTTCTACTTCAGCCCGGCGTTCTACCCGGTCAGCGTTGGGGCGCTTTGGCTCAGCTACCTGAAGACAGTGTTCAACCCGGTCATCTACTGCTGGAGGATCAGGAAGTTCCGCGAGGCGTGTCTGGAGTTTATGCCTAAGAGCTGCCGGCTCTGTCCAAAGTTGCCGGGCCGGAGCCGCCGGAGGGTGAAGCCCAGTAACATCTATGTGTGCAGTGAGACCCAGTCGGCGGTGTGAGGAACCAGTGGCGAAAAGCATCGCTCGTCGGCGTTGGTGTCGAGGAGCTACGGAGTACTCCACGGGCATGAAGGACCCGCTGTAACTGCTAGATGCTTCATAAAGACATTGACTTTCAGCCTTTCGGAGCAGGAGTAGAGCGGAGAGAGTACAGTTCTGTGTTTTGTCTAAGTGCTGTGGATGTTGGCGAGCTGTTAAGAGAGGTAATCTCCATCTTTGTGTGACCTGACAAGAGTGTGGAATGACGCGTAACCAGGAACAGTTTTCTGCTGAACCGTTTCTCCGGTGTTGCTATAAATGGCTCAGCACTGTTGGTTTACCCGGGTGGATGTTTCATGTCTCGTACTATATGTAAATGAAAAGTTTGGATGAACTTGTAATGATATATTGATCAATATAAAAACTGTTGTTTCAGCAAATGTATAACTGATTTAATGAATTAACTAACAAAAACAGTGAATAACAGTTGTGTTAACTATGCAGATATAGACTATGTATAAATGAAAAATAACAAATCCTGAAAACACAGTTATAACTGTTGTAAGTTGTGTAGATGCACTGTAATAGTATTGTACATTTTCATAAACCTAAAAAACGAAAAAAGAATATTGTATGTTGGGCTGGTTGACAAAGGTTCTTGAACACCGGCCAGACAACCATCACCTGCCTCTGAAGTGTCAATACGACGGTTGTGTTGCCAGGATACTAAAGACATCTGTTGACAGTAAGTTACTGAGTGTTTTAATGTGTGTAGGATCTGTAACAACTGTGCCATTTCTTCCACAGCAGAACACACAATATGTATAGCTAGTCTCCATCTGGACAGAGGTTAAACAATTCACTGAGACTTGTTTTCATCCAGCCCATCCAAGATTTTCTGATACACCTTGCACGTGAGGTCTGCTCTCGGTTTTACTGCTCTTCACACGTAACATATTGGATGTTTCCATTAATACCCAGCTGGGGACTTGTCAGGGGAGGACAGCTCTTTAATAAATCCTGGAATAAAGTCAATGGAATTCTATGGAAAATGTAACGTCTTCTTAACCATCCAACAACACTGTGCCAGACATTATTATGGATTATGTCATTATTATCTAACCCTCAGCAGCCAGCAGTGTCCAGATGAAAGATGGCCTCCAGACGACTCTGGCATCACCAAGCCTTTCCCCCATGGGCTACTCTCAGACATCATAAACCATGTCCGAGCCACCTGGGATCTGGAAACTCGAAACCAGCCTGTCCAAATACTGAATGATGATTGGCTGATAGTGTTGGTATATGCATGGAATAAGGCACAAGGGGGTTTAGTGAACAAATGACGGCTAAGAGATGTTCTTAGGTACTACGGATCACAGAGTGACAAAGCTCTTGGTTGTGCTGTATTAGCAATATATTGTGAACCCCAGCGATGACTTCTTGAAGCGGTTAACATCGTAATTAGGACAGTATGATGTCATAACCGTGGTATACAGTGTCATATACCAACACTATCAGCCAATCAGAATTCAGAATGCCTGAATACCACGGGTATGACATTACATCACCTTTTACTGTTCTAATTGCGTTGGTAACAGTTTTATAAAAGAAATCTCTCAGGAGATTGTAGTATATTCCCTTCATGATATGTTGTGCCTAAAGAACTCTCTTAGTTGTGTTATATTAGCAATTTACCACATCTTCTTGTCCCTTATTCCCTATTCCAATAATCAATTTATTCTCGAAAACTGTTGAAATTCAAAAATCGTTTGGTATAAACTTATGTATTCAGTAACAAAACATCTATATAGTTTAATAAATCCTAGCTTCTTCCACAAAGAAATCCTAAAATGGCCAGGACAATATTACTGGCATATTACAGAAGTATTGAGGAATAGATTTCAAGAAAGTGATATTTTTCACTTGAATTTGTGGTGAGTTGCAGGTGATTGCGAAATGAAAATCACTAATTCAACCATTTCAATAGAGAAAAGGAGAGATCTGGATGTTATCAAGAGGTCTAAGGCTCATGTCATCGTACAATAGGTTCAATTCACACCATCCATCGCCAACCTAAAGAAACGTGGTTGTAGGGTAGGAGACCGAGGAAGACCCTGCTGCACACACTCAATATGGTAGGAGACCCAGGAGAGGCATAAGAAAGCGTTACTGCAATTTGCCAAAACACACCTGAACATGCCAGAATCCTTCTGGGACCATCTGTGGACAGGTGATACCAAATTAGAGCTTTTTGGTAAACCTTCTCTACATGTTTAGAAAATAAAATGAAGCCTTCAAAGAAAAAAACCTGTTCCCCACAGTCAAACATGGAGGTACAGAGATATTTCAGGGAATTTGCTTTGTTCCCTCTGGCACTTGGTGGGTAATGTTGAACACAGTGTCCTCAAATGTGATGGATCTTCCAGCAAGAAAATGACCCCAAACACTGAACTTGAGAAAGAAGCCAGACGGGGTTCAAGACAAAATGCTGGACTTTTTCAATGAGCCCAGATAAAATTCTATTGAATTCTTGTGGAAGTGTCTGAAAACAGCACTTGGGAGGCACCCTTAAAATCTGGGAGAACTGGAGCAGTTTGAAGAAGAGTGAATCAAACTGCCAGTCCAGAGGGGCAGGAAGCTCATCCATGACTATAGAAAAGGTTTGAGTGCAGTTACAGTGGGGAAAACAAGTATTTGATACACTGACAATTTTGCAGGTTTTCCTTCTTACAAAGCATGTAGAAGTCTGTAAATTAAACTGAGTGACGGAATCAAAAACAAAAATCCAGAAAATCACATTGTCTGATTTTTAAGTAATTAATTAGCATTTTATTGCATGACATAAGTATTTGATAAATCAGAAAAGCAGAACTTAATATTTGGTACAGAAACCTTTGTTTGCCATTACAGAGATCATACGTTTTCTGTAGTTCTTGACCAGATGGTCATTGGCAAACTTCAGACGGGCCTGGACATGCGCTGGCTTGAGCAGGGAGACCTTGCGTGCTCTGCAGGATTTTAATCCATGACGGCATAGTGTGTTACTAATGGTTTTCTTTGAGACTGTGGTCCCAGCTCTCTTCAGGTCATTGACCAGGTCCTGCCGTGTAGTTCTGGGCTGATCCCTCACCTTCCTCATGATCATTGATGCCCCACGAGGTGAGATCTTGCATGGAATCCCAGACCGAGGGAGATTGACCATCATCTTGAATTTCTTCCATTTTCTAACAATTGCGCCAACAATTGTTGCCTTCTCACCAAGCTGCTTGCCTATTGTCCTGTAGCCCATCCCAGCCTTGTGCAGATCTACAATTTTATCCCTGATGTCCTTACACAGCTCTCTGTTCTTGGCCATTGTGGAGAGGTTGGAGTCTGTTTGATTGAGTGTGTGGACAGGTGTCTTTTATACAGGTAATGAGTTCAAACAGGGGCAGTTAATACAGGTAATGAGTGGGGAACAGGAGGGCTTCTTAAAAAAAAACTAACAGGTCTGTGGGAGCTGGAATTCTTACTAGTTGGTAGGTGATCAAATACTTATGTCATGCAATAAAATGCAAATCAATTATAAAAAAATCATACAATGTAGATTTTCTGGATTTTTGTTTTAGATTCCGTCTCTCACAGTTGAAGTGTACCTTTGTATGCTTTGTAAGTAGGAAAACCTGCAAAATCGGGCAGTGTATCAAATACTTGTACTCCCCACTATATTTCATGGGTGTCCAACCAGAGTTCCACAGAGAACTGAGTGTCTGCAGGTTTTTGGTTTTTCCTATAAATTGGTTCCCAGTTCACAGCTAAACAACCAGGTGAGGGTAGAAACTAACCAATTAGTAACCTAATTAGTCAATCAAGTACTAGGTGAGAGTGAAAACCTGCAGACACACAGCGCTCTGTGGAATAGTTTGGACACCCCAGAGTTATTTTGACCAAAGGCTGTGCCACCAAATGTTGTCTGTATGTTGTCAGTAATTTTGTGAATATCATATATGGTATATAAAATAATATATTAGATTCTAAATAAAAAAAACAAAGGTCCTATAATATTAACAATGAAATAAAAAACAGTGGAGTCCAAATCATTAGGTCAGTTTCAGCTTATCTAAGGCTAAAATAGAGATCAATCAAATCACGCCAGAAAGTTTTTCACATTTAATATTATATTGATAATTTATCGAAAAAGTAATAATAATGAAAAAAAATATTCACCATGATGATTACTCTGATTGGCGGGATACGTCACTACCAGACGTGGAGCATGCTGGGAGGTGGAAGCAAAGATGGCGAACTTCAACAACATGGGACGTGAAGGTAAAGGCACATATTTGAAGGATAGAGGCGCTTCTAATGCAGAACTCTTACTACACCCCGAACTCCTCTCTCAGGATTTTATCCAGTTGGTTCTGAAGGAGGTAAGAAACTAACCAAGACCAATAATGGTTATCTACAAAGTCAGCTAGCTACAGCAGCTAAACACAATCAATGGCTTTGATTACTCGTACCGTAGTAGTTGTTGTGTTTAATCACTACTTTAAGCCCGCATGTTTTGTTCTTGCAGCTGTTTGGTTGTCTGGGTACAGTACCAGGATCTTTAACTAACATTTGATCCATTGCTATTTTTGTAAATGACAGGAACAGTGGCAAGAGTAGAAAGTATAGCTGAATAGAAACGACAATCACGTTGGCCGTTTACAAAACCAGCGTAGAAACGCTTTAATATTTAAAGTTGATGCATAGCTAGAATTCTGAATACACGTTAGAAAATCAAAGTGTTATTAAACATAGCTTGTGGTTTTTCTACAGGCGTTAGGTGCTCCGTTGATCAACGACACATCCGTATATAATTACCACAAATGTTATGCATACAATGCTGTTCAGTGAAGTTGTTACAGTACATGGTTTGGCACATTTGTTAAGGTGATAATGCATCCAGTAACAAAATACATTTTCCAACAAAAATTATTAATTTGTTTAGTTGCCTTGTATGTCCTATACACATGACCATTAGGTAGTCCTGATCTCCCCATTTTGACATGTTTGATTCCTAGTAAATGCTTCTCTGCATTAGTATCGACTGTCATTTCTTGTCTAATGTGCGCTACGTCCTGGCCTGTGTCCCGGACAGAAAAACATAACCACCGGAGACGATGGGGGACGCGACCGGCTTACGGACCTCTACCTTCGACATGTCATCCCCCTCCCACAGAGGGCCCTGCCCAACAACCGCTGGGGGAGGAGAATGGAGCGGGCCCGCGCACGGCAGAACACGCCCAGTGGACTGAGTTGCAGGTGGGGAGAGTGGTTCTTTCTGAGTGTCAATCCCGTCTTCCAGCTTTTTGACTGGTTAAAAACACGGCAGACATTACCTAGAGACAGCGCCGGCTCTAGCCTTTTCGTGGCCCTAAGTGACCTGATTTGGGGCCCCCTCTCCCCTATTGGTCGGCGCTGTCTCTAGGTAATGTCTGCCGTGTTTTTAACCAGTCAAAAAGCTGGAAGACTGGATTGACACTCAGAAAGAACCACTAAGTGACCGCCTGTGTTGCTTATGCCCTGTAACCGGCCCTGCTTCGAGGTAGACTGCACTATCGCTTCAGATATTAAGACAAACATGATGCAAGACCTCGCTTTCTCAGTCACTGTCTCATTTCGTCCTGCAGTTCCAGTAACGACCACAGCGGGAAGAGGCCCCAGATCGTATTCGACGCCAGCCCCTCTAAAAGTGTCCCAGTCAGGCTGAAGACGCCGCAGGGTCACCCCTCAAGTTCTGGGGTGACCGACAGGCTCAAGCCACCTCCTTCCACCAACCCTTTACGCAAACTGTCCAGCACCGCTGTCACATCCACCTCGTCCTCCCCCGTCTTCGCAGGCTCCCAGAGGAACACGTGTCTGGGGAGGCCCTCCCCCACTTCAGTTCATCTCAAACGGGAAGCGGACAGCCTGGTATGATACCATAATATCCAGAGTCAATATCTTTTTATTTTTACCAACACTCGTTCTGGAGTGTTGCTAGGCGCCTGCTTGCATTCCAGATTTACATAATCTTGGCCTTTTTTTAATAGATCTTTTCTTAACCTGACCAATAGTGTTAATATTTGATAGGTCCCCACCAGGTTTGGTTGCTTTCATTGCGTATTTAACTGACATGAAGAGGTTCAGGAATGTTGTCATTGTTGATGGATCACTTTCACAGATCTGCTTTACTCAGTCTGAACTCTGAATGTCTCTGTCACCACAGGGTGAACAGAAATCTCCGGAGGTGAAGAAGAAGATCCAAAAAGTAACATGGCCCTGACCTTTGAACCTACTGAGCTGTCGTGAGCAGCTTCACACTGCAGGGGAATATCTGCCAGTTGACAACCACATGACTTCATCAGAACTGTACCTGCTGAATCCCAAATTGTCCCTCTGCCCTCCATCTGTGTGTTCACGTGCTTCTCCGCCATTTGAACAAGTGTCCCAAAGCTGAGGGAGCGAAAATTATCAAGGGTGTAGGGGGCTTATTAGACCTCCAGTGGCCCTTCCCAACATTGCTGCACCTGCTAGCAAAGTGGACCCTCATAAGGCATTTTGTTATTTCTGAGCTTGTGCACTTTCACACAAATGAATGGATCGAAGTGGTAGATTTTCTTACTCATTAATTTCTTTGTCTGATTTCAAGACTTGTACAAAATAGAATGCATCCTGAATTAGGCTTTTAATTAAGTGTTTTTCTTCTAAAACGATAAGAGATTTGTTTAATTAATTTTTTTCTTTTCTTTAAAGTGAATCATCAGTTGCATTGTTTAAGTCAGGTGTGCCCCGAAGTTGACTGGTTTACTTATCCCCTCGCCCCTCCCAAATATACCCACTGAGTTTTATAAGCAGTGTGATAACGAAGGGCAATCTGAGCAGGTCCGTGAGGACTACTGTCTTGGAGAGGGGACGTCAGGACTCTACCCACTTGGAGAGGGGACGTCAGGACTCTACCCACTTGGAGAGGGGACGTCAGGACTCTACCCACTTGGAGAGGGGACGTCAGGACTCTACCCACTTGGAGAGGGGACGTCAGGACTCTACCCACTTGGAGAGGGGACGTCAGGACTCTACCCACTTGGAGAGGGGACGTCAGGACTCTACCCACTTGGAGAGGGGACGTCAGGACTCTACCATCTTGGAGAGGGGACGTCAGGACTCTACCATCTTGGATAGGGCACGTCAGGACTCTACCATCTTGGAAAGGGGGGTCAGGATGTAGGGGCAGGGGGATGGCATCAGGGCTATGAATCTTTCAGATAGAAGCTTATGTTTGTGGGGAATGAATACACTGCTGACCCTCAAGTGTCCTTACAGTGAGTCCTCTTCCTTGGTCCTGCTGCGCCCTCCGGTGGAGCCAGGCTGAACTGCGACTCAACTGGCCTCTATGGAAAACGTCCCGAAATAACCTTTATATGCATCATAGGACCTAGCCATTTAACCTTCTATGCTGCTCCAATGCAATATATTCTGTGATGCTGCCACTTACCCGGAGGTCTTCTGCCAGCAGGTGATTCAACATTTAGTCTTCCAGGGCTGTTTCTAGAGAAGCCAGGCTGACAGAGCTTCAATTATGAAAGAAGAATATTGGGATCCCGTGATGGTTGCGCCTTCTGTACCAAATTCATGTGTTGCAAAGACAGTGGGTCCTGGCATGTTTCTGAAGGGGTTTTGATACTGTTTGTTCATTTGTGCTGTGACTTTCATGAAATGCTTAGGCTCTATGAATTGTCTGGTATGAAGTGGGTGCGTTTTAATAAAATGAAAATCGGACAATTTGCTAATGCCCAAGAAAAAGCATGCACATAATATAGGATCTGATTGGCCAACCGTTCAGCTGGAAAACCAATGTGATTGGTCAAAAGACAAACTGTGACCCCGCGACCCTTGAATTCTCCACTTAACCCGGTTGTATCTTACCCTGCTTGGGCTCGCAGTGCTGCCTGCTGCTTTAGTAAAGTCTCAGTATGGGCTTTATTAACGTGTTTCGGGTTATGTACAGTCATTCAAGGTAACAGCAATGGATGTTTTAATAGTTCTTTATTTGGAATTCAGACACAGACTTCATCCGATCCCTGGTAGTACATTAGATGGGGACAATTCTGTGTCGGCTCTTAGCTTTCTAGGCTCTATTGGGTCTGTTACCAAAGCATTTGCATCAGGTTAAACTGTAAGCAATCAGCTAGGGGTTAAACAATCAAACTGTCCTTTATAATTCTGATATTTGTCATTGTCTTTAGTAGAAGCTTTGGTTTTAGTTCCATTTGTTTAGATGTCTGTAAAGCCTGTTTTCTTAGTTATTCACATTTTAAAAACTCCACATTGACTCTGAAACGTAAACTCCAACATACACGCCACTTAATAGCTTTTCAAAACGCAAAGATAGTTCACCCAAATTATAGATTTCTTTTTCCTCAAACTGTCAGACTTATTCTATAATTTAGATGAAATATTCCTATAAATACATAAACTCTGAATATATGAATATGAATCTAAAAAGTATATAATCTATTATGACAGCAGACATTAATGGGCAAAACCTCAAACTGATAATGGATATATCAGGCCAGGGCATGCACTAAGCAATATTTTCTATTGCACAAAACACAATCAGAACTGTGACAGAACAACCTGTGATAGGCAAAATAGTATTTTAAAACTCAAACAGCATTGGGTTAGTAGCCAAATATTGTGTTTTCATGTCATAACTGAGGCTGTGTGAGAGGATCAAACGCACTGCAGTAGACCACTGGTGAGCTTGCATTGAAAATAACCTCAGTTTGGAGGGTTTCACAGTTAACCCACGACACACTGCAGTTGTTGTATCCTCTCTAACACAGCCTGACTGTTGCTGACAGTGTCACTGGGACCTGTTGTTCGCCATGATCTCTTCCCGGTTTTTCTTCTTCATCGAATCAGGTTACTCGCTAATTGCTGCCTGCCAATCAGATGTCTTTGCCGCACTCAGGGCACAGGATGTCGTCACGCTCTGTGAGGAATCCCCGGCCCACCAGGGAGACGGAGCACTTCTTACAGTTGAAGCAGTCGTTGTGCCACTGACGCTCCTCAAAAGAGATGTACTTGCTGCCACCTAGACCTGAGAGGAGTCAACAACTTATTTAAATGGACGTCCCAGAACTGAGGAGTCAATACACACTTATTTAAACGGACATCCCTGAACTAAGGAGTCCTGGACCTGAGAGGAGTCAACACACTTATTTAAATGGGAGTCCCAGACATAAAAGGAGTCCCAGAAGTCAGAGGAGTTAACCCATTTGTTCAGGTTATATCTCCATGTCCTTAAAAGTCATGTGTCAGGTAAACAGGTACACTGGATCCTACTTCATCTAATCTCACTGCAGGTTCAACACCCTTCATTGGATCATATATAATAGCCTGGTTCCTGATACGCTGCAGAGCCCCAGTCTGATGCTTGTGAGTGGTGCCTGAGGAGAGAAGGCCTGCCTGGAACCCATCTAGATGGAGCAGAGGATTTACCGCTGATGGGGGTGGTGCAGGAAGCACACTTCTTGGCGTACAGGTTGCAGAAACAGTTGAGGCAGTAGGCGAAGTCGTCCCGGGAAGTGAACCGCTGGCCCGACAGCTGCTGCTTGCAGCCCGTGCACAGGAAGCAGTCTTTGTGCCAGGGCTGGTCACGGTAGGTCACTCCGCCAGTAGTGATGGGCTAATAACACCCAGGAGAGTTAGCAACAGGGATGCACATTACACACACATGTACACACATTAACACCAGGTTCTGTGGACCAGAGACCAACAGGTTCTAGGTTCTACAGTCAACCATTTAGAAAATTGCTATTTGAATGTACACAGTAAGTGCTACTCCGTGTTCGTGTAGTCTTGCCTGGCAGACAGAACAACCCGGCTGAGTCATACTGGTTCTGATTTGACCCCCCCTGGGAAGACCAGGGGGTGTTGAGTTTTGGTCATCACTGAAGTGATCATTGAACTAAGCAGCTCAGTACGGGGGGTCCAGCTGGAACCGAGCCGTGCAGTGACGGGGGCGTTCCAGGATCAGAGGTGACTACACACACAGCTTATGTTAAAATGCTTGAGATGTTTTCCGTCAACATGACTTATATGCTCCTTCAGCGGACGGGGAAAAAACCCAGTTATTTACGCCGAGGTCACGACCCTACCTTCTTGCAGTGGACACACTGCATGGCGAACTGCTTCTCATAGCAGGGGACGCAGAAGTTGTGGTTCTCCTTGGGGATGAAGCTCTTGGTGCCGATTGGCTGCTGGCAACGCTGGCAGGTGAAGCAGGTCTCGTGCCAGCTGTTGCCCTTGTGCTCCATCTTCCGGGAGCCTACAGAAGATGGAGGTGGGGGTGCAGGGCGTGGACAGAAGAATGGGGAGAACGGTCATTTCATGAGGGGACACGGGGAGGGGAGGAAGAGTGAGAGACGGGACACAGACTCCTGGGGGTCTCCTCTGTAGCCAATCACAGAGAGGTTTTGGCCCTGGGGGTCTCCTCTGTAGCCAATCACAGAGAGGTTTCGGCACTGGGGTTCTCCTCTTTCAGTGTTTTATAACCATGCCAATAATACTTCTACTTTTACTGCGACTAATGTACTACTATTATTACTAATACTACAACTACTACCACTACTACATAATACTTACTACTTACTACTGCGTTTCAGGTTAATTCAGACTATCACCTTGGCAAAGGGAGCTGTGGTTGGCTGCTGGTGTTTGGTTCATTAAGAAGGGCAGATCTAAATTATGTCTGGAACTGTTAGAAACATTTGTGCATGAAAGAAATCTGTGTTCATGCCTGTGTGTGTGTGTGTGTGCGCGTGCGTGGATGCGTGTGTATTCGTTACATTAGGTGTGTCCGTTCCCACCTGGCATGATGGTCTTCTTGCACTGGTGGCACTTGGATGAGTACTCGTTGGAGTAGCACTCTGTGCACAGCAGCTGGTCGTCCTTGGTGGAGAAGGGCTTGTCCACCAGAGGGCGTTTGCACTGGAAACACTGGAAACACTCTTCATGCCAGTGGCGGTCCTTGTAGGACAGGTCCTATGGAGTCAACAGAGGGACAATCTGAGCACCGGACTGTACTGGTGTTTGCTAGCCTGCCGCGCACGCGAGTGTCAGTGTTCCCCACCCTGGTGTTGCAGCCGATGGGCTTCTTGCAGTCCTCGCAGGTGTTGGAGTACAGGCTCTCGTAACATTTCACACAGTACGGGTTCTCCTCCCTCAGGACGTACTTCTTCCCGAACAGGGATTCTTTACAGTAGTGGCAGTCGTAGCGCTCCGTCATCTCGGCACCGGGGGGGGGGGGGTCTCAGCCCGTCAACCTGAGGAGAGGGAGAGTTTGGGAATGTCACGTGTCCAAGTACTGGGCGAAGAGTTCATGGAAGTCATGTACACTTGGATTTGTGAATACAGTCTTTTTGTAAGTTGTCTGGGTTTATAGGATTTGGATTCCACCACAAGGGACTCAACTTGGACTCGTGGTCCAACTAACCTGACTACATCCGATACATACTGTACTTTTTAAAGCGGATTTTAGGAGTTCAGATAAACAGAAGTTACCATTGGAATAGTGTGTCTGTTGGACTTGTCTGGGTGCCAGTGTATACAGAGATATCCGGTCCCAGAGCCTGATTACGTTCTTCAGCTTTCCCTGTTGGAGAACTCTTTCATGTACGTTTGTGAAAATCGTTCTGCAGTGAACCACCAAGTATTCCGCCATCAACCAAAAGGTTCCTACCTAGAACCTGAAAGGGTTCTTCAAAGGGTCTTGCTACGGTGAACTTTTAGGTTCTAGATAACAGTTATTTAGCGTCACAGCAGAGGTGAAGCACCTTATTCATCGGTCAGTCCGAATGATCCCAGACGAGACGTTGAGGACATCACATCGCTCGCCCGCCTGTCAGCCTTTGAGCCGGGGCTATAACAGCCGACGGTCCTAGTATCAAGTTGTGCTTTTGTGTCCAGAATCTCTCTCCAGGTTTAGCGTTTAGCCTTTGTGTCTGTCAGCAGCCAGCCTTTGGTCTGTTGGTGTGACAGCCGCAGGGTGACAGGTGACAGGGATATTAATAGCTAATCTGTCAGTCATGCTTAGAGAGGGACCGGGGACCTTCGCCCCCTCACATACCAACACCCACCACGCCAACCTGCAGACTCTGTCCATCAGCACTCCTTCAGCGGGCAGCACCAAAGCCCTCGCAGTGCCACATCCCACAGTGTATGTGCGTGCGTGGGTGCGTGAATAATGTCTACTCACGGTCTGCAGCTGTTAGTGGCCCCTGATAACTCCCTGGGTCACCCCTCTTAGTGCCTGGTGTCTCAGACCAGGAGGGGGGGCTGAAGGTTTCTCGGTGTCACAAGCACACTCCTCTACACTTCAGTTTTCCCTCCTCTCTTCTTTCTCGCTTTGTCTCTCCCTCTATCTTTCTCACTAAGTTCTGACCAACTGCACAGGTTTGACCATATAAGGATGCATATAAGGATGCAGAAGAAAACAGAATTCCTCCTCCTCTTATTCTCAATGGCTTTTCCTTACAACAAAAAAATTATCTTATCCTTCTGCCCTCCTCATCTCTTTCTCTCTCTCTGTCCCTGTGTCTCTCTCATCGTTCAGTCTTTCCCTGTACCCGCCCCTTTTCTGTTTCTCGTTGTTCTTCGCACTTGCATGTCTGACCAGTCTTTTGGTTTGCATTTCCCAATTTCCTGAGTCAGTCCCTCTCCTCTCTCTGAAGTTAGCCCCCTGTAGAATCCTGCAGGTTCCCTGGTATCATAATGATCTGTGTTCGAACAGTAATAACATCAGATACACCTCTTACTCAGGAATAGAGGATACCAGAGTCCAACCGAACTGCTCTGCTAAAGGACTAAAGAAGGGTCTTATTGTACTGGGCCTAATTGAATCAAAACATGTGGTATGGGGAATTTTCTGTGCTGTGCCTTCAAGTTGAAATCCTACCTACCAGTAATATTTACTCTCCCTCTGGAACCACTCGACTCTCAGTATCTCATCTCTCCCTTCTTTCTCTTTCTATTCTTCTATCATCCCTCCCCGGTCTTTTCATTTCAGTCGTTCTTCGTCTCTACTTCCTCCCTTCTCTTCTCTCCATCTCTCTCTCCCTGCCTAACACACCTAGCTTAAACTTGGATTTATCCCGTTCCTAAAATAAAAAAAGATAAACTGAAACCCCCGAAAAAAAAAACATCCAGCTATTTTAAAAAGACAGGCAGCTGTTGCGAGACTGGGCTTCTGTGCTCTCATTAATGTTACCATCCCTGCGACCACTAACGCCAAGTGATTAAAGACAGATACCACAGCCCTGACCAATGCACACAGACATGAAAGGTTGAGGAGGGCAAAGATAACCATAAGTGAAGTTCCAGAGATGTGATTCAAAGTGGTGATTCCTGTAACGTTTTTTGACGACCTAATTTTCCACCACAAAGAACAAATAAAGAATATGGTCTGCCACATTATACAGACTTGTAACTTTATTTTATCACTGTTTGCTAAAAATATTGTATTATACTTTATATATCATTGAAACGGTAGTATTAACAACTCTGCAAAACTCCTGAAAGTTAGTTGCAGTCCCTTGCTCAGGGGCACAACCGTCGACAAGGACAGTGAATTTGAAACCAGCAAACAACTCTCATCTCACTAACTTCCCTCCATAGTTGTAGTCCTTGCTGTGGGGCAGAAAAATATACTGAGTGAATCCTTTCAACACGTCTTTATCTGTCGATGATTGGATAGTATGTTTAGGGGCTGTCTGCGCTATGGTGACGTGGGTTGGCTCTAGTGGTGTAATGTAATGCTTGAGTAACCATCAGGTACTTAGAGATACACACACACACACATACAGCCAGCCACACACATTAAATATTGTCTTATGACCTTTATGAATTTAATCAGTTGAACTTGCATTACACTGCTATAAAAGTTAAAATGTCTATTATCATATTTCCATTAACAAACATAATCTTACCTGTAATTAGATTGAAATCTATGAATGTTCTCATTTTCTCAGCAGAACAACTTGTTTTTATATACATGTTTGAAAACCCCCACACCTCTCGCGTTTCTCCCCCTCCCTCAACTTTCTTCCCCACCCTTAACTTCTTAATGCCTTAATCTGCCACCTCCAACCCCCCCATTCTCCAACGCCACTCTACTCGTTCCCTCTTTTGGCACTGACAAGGGATCTATTGCACTCGGTTGTAGACTTGAGCCACAATGGAAGCGCTGGATGGCAGTGACATAGGCCCCTAATGATAGCCGGAGCTCTTTCAGGAAACTGGAATGCATTTCAGAGCCTCAAGAGAGAGACTTCAGCAGGTGGGCCATAGCTCAACGTTTCAAACTACGTCAGAAATGCAACGTCCTTCACACATTCAGCCGACGATGCGATCGGAACACGTTCGAGATTATTCCATTGGCTCCATCGCGTACCACTTTTAACTGTAAATACTGGCCATAGATACTTGGCGCATACCATAATATCTTAATCTGCTCAGTCTGACAGCACTTTGTCCACTCACACTGATAACCTCTCCAGTGGTCCGCTAGCATTAAATGCCATTGCAAAGACTCGTTCTCTCTGTGGTTAAAACCGACCACCATTGTTTAAAGTGGGCTTTCACTTCCCTCGGGAAATTGTTCTGCAGCTACCTTAAGGAAACGTCGTGACGCTGCCGTATCTATATTCAAGAGAAGTATACCGTTAATTTACATTTCCTGAAAGTACACATTGTGTTGTCAGATTGATGTTCTACCTTCCTCTACAACCGTGACAGAAACGTCTCTTCTCCCGCCTGCAGGTAGCGCATTGCTATGGCAACCTGATTCAGACAGATATGAGACTAAACCTACTGCTTCACATGCTGATATTTACTTTATTATACTTATGGATTGGTTGTAGTTTCTTAGCCACTGAGGTAAAAAAAGTATATTTTCTTGACTGAATAATTTCCTCTCATTGACACAGCAAACTTCCAGATGAGTCTGGCTTACTAAGGGACACAGAAACACATATTTGACAACTTCTTTGTCATTCATGTAATCCATCACAGCAATAGAGATGTCTCTGAACTGAGCTCAACGGATTACCTCTGGTTGAAAGTGACAGTGACAAACGTCTTCTAGAAATAGTTGTGTTTACACAGGAAGCCCTGTTCAGGTTTCCCCCCACTTTTGGTATTAACCAATCAGAACTCCAAATGCAGTCTTACCTAAATTAACACAATTGGGCTGCCTGTGTATGTTCTTCTGAGTTCTCTCTGAATGGCCTATAGTGAATCCCCCCCCCCCCCCCTTTTTTTTAAATCAAACCACATGGGAGTAATGTAGTCTGGTTAGAAATTAGTTTGCATGTCACATATCTTCACCAAAAATGCAGTCATACTAATAGCAATAAACCATAATCAGCGATGGAACAGATAGTGAGACCGAGAGAAAACAGAGAAAGGGAATAGAGATAGACGATCGGTTTAAGGAGAGAGAGATGTTCAGAGTTTAGGAGGGATTCAGTGATGTTGTTGGAGCTCAATAGAGTGGATTAGAGGGTGATAGATTCGGGGTTATTTTTAAGCGGTGACAGTTTCAGCGGGATGGAAAGAAGGGAACATTTGGAGACGGGTTAAGTAGGAAGAGAGAAAGATAGAACTACAGCAAAGGTGGAGATGAAGGAATGAGCGTGTGGGAGAATAAATGGAATGAAATGTTTCTGAAACAGAGGAGAGAGAGGGAGTGCTAGATGAAATGAAGGAGTAGTGAAGAAGGGAAGGAGTGGTAGATGGATGTTTAAGGAGTGAACAGGACTCTGCCTTACCTGTTTGCCTGTGGAGGGTGTGTTTCTGGGAAGAGTCTGGTGAGACTGAGACAGGAGATGGAGGGCATATTGTAGTCACTCCTGATTGGATTACCCAACCCACAGGCGACCAATTGTGGAGCGGGTAATGCGAAAGCTGGAAAGTGGGAGGGGACTTTTTTTTTTTTTTAATGGGCTATAAATACATTGGCCCTTAAAAGATAAAACTCTCTCTTACACACACACACACCCCCCCCACACACACGCACATATACACATTCACTCATCAGTCATTCACTCACACATTCCTTACTAACATACACACACACACACATCAACAGCTCTGTGGCCCTCTAAGGCATTGCCTGTAGTTTTCTACACACAGATAAGATCATGTCTTCATGAGTTAATAGTTTAATAAACCACCAGGTGGTTCTGAAATGTCTTCACATACCCCTGTCTCCCCCCCATCTCTTACTCCATCCCTCCTCCTGTCCCCCCCTGCCTCTGTCACCCCCTCTCATCCCCCTTTCCTTTCCCCCCTGCCTCCACCATCCCCACCCTGTCCCACAACTGTCCTGCTGTCAGATCAGGTCCATACAGCTTCCAGCGCTCAGGACCAAATGTCACAATGAACAAATTAAAAGTAAAGTAAAACCCACAACGCCACACGTGTTGCGGCCATATTACCCAGCATTCCTCCAGGTTTTCAATATCCTGGTTCAATAACCATAAGATCAACTCCGTCCCTCTCTCCCTCCCTCCCCCTCCCAGTCTCATCCTAATCCCATCCTGCTCTCCTAACCTCCCCCTTTCCACTAAACCCATCTCTCTATCACAGAGGAAAGCCAGAAAAAACAAATACCCCCCAACTGTTTCAGAATCCTGGCCCACAGACGTCCCTCCATTTTAGTTTTGTTTCAGTGTTTGTTTTCACTGAGAACATTCCTGTCATGAGAATTGTTTTATTAGATTTGAGCCTAGATTGCAACAGTACAGTCTTTTAAGCACTTCAGACATGCAGATACAGTATACCCAGGGACATAATGTTGTGTAATATATCCTCGTGCATGCCCCCACCAGCACACACACCACTTGACTGTTGTGTACCCCTTCACCCTTGACTTTTGTGTACCCCTGGACACTTGATTGTTGGGTACCCCTTGACACTTGACTTTTGTGTACCCCTTGACTTTTGTGTACCCCTTGACTTTTGTGTACCCCTTCACCCTTGACTTTTGTGTACCCCTTGACTGTTGTGTACCCCTTCACCCTTGACTTTTGTGTACCCCTGGACACTTGATTGTTGGGTACCCCTTGACACTTGACCTTTGTGTACCCCTTGACACATTCTCTATGGTTTGAACCCTAAGTTGTAAATTACACCATGGGTCAGAGATCACCAAGCACCATGCTCCACCAGAGATATGTCTCTGTCCTCTGACCCCATCAGAGACTCTGATTATCCTCTCGCATGTCTTCTTCCAGTGTCCTCTCGGTCTCTCTCTCTGTATCTCTGTATCTTTCTCTGTTTCCTGGCTTTACTTTACAAATCTATAACCCCTCCCCACTTACACACACAACCCTCAACTGGAAAAATCTATAACCCCTCCCCACATACACACACAACCCTCAACTGGACTAATCTATAACCCCTCCCCACATACACACACAACCCTCAACTGGACAATCCTTGCACCTTACATATTTTTCTTTGTATTTTTTGTAATTTATTAATGCCCAGTCTATTGTTTTTATGTTCTGTCACTATTCTTATAATTATTCTTATTTGTTTTTATAGTTTTCTCTCTGATTTCTTTCTGATTCTGATTATATTACAGGCTATGTACAGACATGAATATGGGTTATATTACAGACGATGTACAGACATGAATAAGGGTTGTATTACAGACGATGTACAGACCTGAATATGGGTTATATTACAGACGATGTACAGACATGAATATGGGTTATATTACAGACTATGTACATGAATGTCTGTAGTACAGTAATAATACAGTAATGTTTTAGTGCTGTTTTTTTTCTAACCGACACAGGAGTTGATGTTTTATTCTTGTGCCTTTGTGATCTGAGGAAAATATGTCAGAAGATTAGAAAGTGCAGCTATACACTCACCTACAGGATTATTAGGAACACCTGTTCAATTTCTCATTAATGCAATTATCTAATCAACCAATCACATGGCAGTTGCTTCAATGCATTTAGGGGTGTGGTCCTGGTCAAGACAATCTCCTGAACTCCAAACTGAATGTCAGAATTGGAAAGAAAGGTGATTTAAGCAGTTTTGAGCGAGGCATGGTTGTTGGTGCCAGACGGGCCGGTCTGAGTATTTCACAATCTGCTCAGTTACTGGGATTTTCACGCACAACCATTTCTAGGGTTTACAAAGAATGGTGTGAAAAGGGAAAAACATCCAGTTGGCGGCAATCCTGTGGGCGAAAATGCCTTGTTGATGCTAGAGGTCAGAGGAGAATGTGCCGACTGATTCAAGCTGATAGAAGAGCAACTTTGAATGAAATAACCACTCGTTACAACCGAGGTATGCAGCAAAGCATTTGTGAAGCCACAACACGCACAACCTTGAGGCGGATGGGCTACAACAGCAGAAGACCCCACCGGGTACCACTCATCTCCACTACAAATAGGAAAAAGAGGCTACAATTTGCACGAGCTCACCAAAATTGGACAGTTGAAGACTGGAAGAATGTTGCCTGGTCTGATGAGTCTCCATTTCTGTTGACACATTCAGATGGTAGAGTCAGAATTTGGCGTAAACAGAATGAGAACATGGATCCATCATGCCTTGTTACCACTGTGCAGGCTGGTGGTGGTGGTGTAATGGTGTGGGGGATGTTTTCTTGGCACACTTTAGGCCCCTTAGTGCCAATTGGGCATCGTTAAATGCCACGGCCAACCTGAGCATTGTTTCTGAGCATGTCCATCCCTTTATGACCACCATGTACCCATCCTCTGATGGCTACTTCCAGCAGGCTAATGCACCATGTCACAAAGCTTGAATCATTTCCAATTGGTTTCTTGAACATGACAATGAGTTCACTGTACTGAAATGGCCCCCACAGTCACCAGATCTCAACCCAATAGAGCATCTTTGGGATGTGGTGGAACGGGAGCTTCGTGCCCTGGATGTGCATCCCACAAATCTCCATCAACTGCAAGATGCTATCCTATCAATATGGGCCAACATTTCTAAAGAATGCTTTCAGCACCTTGTTGAATCAATGCCACGTCGAATGAAGGCAGTTCTGAAGGCGAAAGGGGGTCAAACACAGTATTAGTATGGTGTTCCTAATAACCCTTTAGGTGAGTGTATTTCCACCTCTCACTCTGTGTCTCTGTGTCTCTGTGTCTCTGTGTCTCTGTGTCTCTGTGTTTCTCTGTGTCTCTGTGTCTCCCTCCATTTCCATGTCCTTTTCTGCCCACACCATCTGTCTTGTTGGAAGGTTTTCAGGCCTGGTTGGAAATGATAGACATCCACTTAGTGTCCCTGAAAAACACTATGACTATGTTCTGCATTTCCCCTGTCCACAAACTCTTGTACTCATTCTCTCTCTTTCTCCCACACACTATCATGATTCTAGCTGATTTTCCTGACCTGGTAGTGTCTGAACACTGTCCAGAAGGTTGGGAATGCTTTAGAAACCATTTTGTGTTTCTCAAGTGTTCTATTTGTAGCCTTCTGTAAAGTGTGTAATTTATAGACATGTTTTTCAACACGGGGTGTGTGTTTGTGTGTGTGTGAGAACAATGTCTTACAGTCTCAAATTAATAGTTTATATTAATAATTTTCAAACCCTAACCCTATACCCTGTGGAGATACAGATACATTTGTAAAGTTAAAGCAATCATCCATACTGTATGTAGAGTTAAGGAAATAAACATCTGTCTGTGAATTTAAAGGTAGGAAGACTGCAAAGAATGAGACATACATATCCCCTACACAAGGATGAATGGGTACTAAAGTTATCTGGAGTGTTAAAGTTTAGGATTTAATTTAAGCGTTATCGTAAGAGTTACAGTGGGATTAGTGTCAGGTTTAGGGTAAGGGCGTAGTGAAGAACACGTTTTGTTTGTCCCCAAAACATCCTCACAAGTAAAAGAAAAACCATTGTGCGTGTTTATGTGTGTGAATGCATCAAGCTTTGAATTAGTCAACTATGCTGAGAATCGCTGTGAGGAGTGGAAAGGAATGGGTGGAAAATTGGAATCAGATGACTTGTGATGTTCAGGTCCCTAATTTAATTATTCTGATTGGATTTAACTAAATTAAAGTAGATCACTCAGTGTACATCAGTACAGAACTGAAGCTCTATACAAAAGCTATTGTTCGAAGTGAATCAGATTGGGATTATTGTTTGGCAAATTCATTGCTGCCAATGCCTGCTTGTTTTAGTATTAACAAAGCTGAAGCCACACCCACCCGAACATTTCCTAAGTGGATAATCTTTTTGCCTACCAATTTCCTTTTACACCAATTGCTTTTATAATCTAAACAAACAATTTCTCGTAGGACTACCTACACCTTATCACCTGGACTTCACTGTTTTAGAGGCCGTGGGAAGACGTTTTGAGCGTGATGTGCTGACAGTGGTTGATTGCGTGGTGGAATTGAACGGATGTTGAAAGTGAAAAATCTGTGCTTCAGTCCCTGAGTATGGTGGTTTAACTCAAATGCTCCCAGGTTGCTGAAGAGAAAATACATAGTAATCTCTCCCAGTCCTTCAGAGAGAAACTATTAACCCTGAAGCCCAAGCCTGTAGCCTGCAGGCCCTCGTTATAACCTGGTCATCCATCTTCTTCCCAATGTCACACACAAACTCTGTCACCCACCCAACCCCCCGACACCCACCCAATCTGCTGTCACCCACCCCCTTGTCACCCACCCATCCCCTGTCACCCACCCAAACCCCATAACACACCCAATCTCCTGTCACCCACCCATACCCCCTCTCCTGTCTCACACGTCACCCACCCATCCCCTGTCACCCACCCAAACCCCATAACACACCCAATCTACTGTCACCCACCCCCCTGTCATCCACCCATAACCCCACCCCCGTCCCACCCGTCACCCACCCATTTCCACCTCATCCTCCGTCCCGTCTCTGGCCATCATACTGTATATCCTCCATCCTGGGCATCCTGCCCGGTCAATAAGCCCTGCTGGGGGGGATATCACTGCAGCTGTCTGGGCACAACCAGGGTCCAGGGTGCTGTTAACGCCTGGTGCTTACCACTCCCCCACGCATACAACCAGGACTGAAAGGTCAGGTCATCCAGGCTCGCTCCATTACACCAACATAGACCCCGAGGAGCAACCTAAGACGACGGACCCCGAGGGGGGTCATTTTTGGGAGTGCCAGTGTAGCGGCAGGCTCAAAGTACATGACAGCCTGTGTCCTAAATCAAGGCGTCTGTGATTAGATTCACGTACTACGGCTTGGCTGGCGCAAAAGCCTGCTCCCACACCAAGCTTTCACCATCACCAAGAAGGCACCGATTTCAGCCGTAGCAGACAGCCATCTCCCTGACCTTGGGGAAGAACCTGGCCTGCTCCATGCAGGTTACAGTGGCTGAACATGTTTCATGGAAGTTAGCCTTCAAGGCACAAGCCCATTACCTGTGACCACCTGTGACCAGGTACAATGAATCCATTTCCAGCTAAATGCAAGGCTAATATGGTGTTCTGTCTGTACAAGCAGTTCTCTAAGAAAACAATGTGACTAAATGAAAAAAGTTTAAACCAGGGAAGGTGTAATAAACACACGGTAACTTCAATGTTAGGATTGCCACGTAATCATGGAAGCGATCGTGTGTAAGCAGAAGACGATAACTCACAACCGCAAATGTGAAGTTTCACAGAAAACAAAGATTTTCCTAAATTAAATTTCAACGAGGCCATGTCATATGAGAGGCACAATTTAATGGCGATGGATTAAGTTTTATCTGGATTTTGAGTCTGATATAAGCAATGTAATTTCAAGTAATTCCCTATTAGTCAATGGGTCATTGAACTAATTTCATAAAGGACATCAACCCAGCAGGATACTCGAATTAAATAACAGATATTTACATATTTTTTTTTCTATCCAAGTCTCGTTTACTGAACTTGTGGCACTGCACTAAAGTGATGCAAGTCTATAAATGAGTAAGTAAAGCCCGGGCCATTTATCCTGTGCTGATGGTCTCTGCCTGCTAAATCCCTCTACAGATTGATGGGATGGTTCTGCTGCCTGCTATCTCTGGTTGGATGCTTTATTTAGAAACGCAGAGGCCTGCCAATTACTGTCGTTTTCCCCCCTTTGTTAGATGCACAGAAGAGTTACGAGCGTAGCGTATTAGGACATATTTTGCCTCTGTCTCTCACTCTACGCTATAATTTCTTCTCCTTCTCTCACTCTCCTTCTTTGTGTCTTTTTTTTTCTCCACCAGCCCTCTTTCTGAGCCTGTAGGACTATGTCATCCCACCTGGCCCAACTGGTGACCGGACCACTCAGTCGCAGCACACATTTATCAAAGGGACAAGTCAACATTTACTTCAGGGGACAGTGGGGGGGGTGTGGGGTGGTGGGCGTTATTTATTAAGGATTTTGCAGTTTTCACTGCACAATTTCTTGTTTCCCAACCAAATGTCCCGATGTGTTTGCATTCAACTCTGTCGCTAATGTCAGGCCTATATTCTACCTATCAACTGCCTATCAACTACCTATCCTGCCCTCTATGCACATAATGAAAATACACTTTTATTTGGATTGTCTTTGTTAAAAACATATTTCTGGACAGAGACAGTGGGAAAAGAGTGTAGAGAGAGTTTCTGCTGAGTGGACCGGATTCGAACCCATGCTGTGGCAGAAATCCACAAATTCCACCCAGAGAACCAGGTTCAACATAGAGGACACAGATCCCACCTAGAGAACCAGTCCATTATATAGGACACAGATCCAACCTAGAGAACCAGTCCATTATAGTGGACACAGATCCCACCTAGAGAACCAGTCCATTATATAGGACACAGATCCTAATTACAGATCTGGTCCAACATAGAGGACACAGATCCCATCCAAAAAACTGGGTCCAACATAGAGGACACAGATCCCACCTAGAGAACCAGTCCATTATAGAGGACACTGATCCCAACAACAGAACTGGTCCAACATAGAGGACACATATCCCACCAAGAGAACCAGTCCATTATAGAGGACACAGATCCCACCAAGAGAACCAGTCCATTATAGAGGACACAGACCCTAATTACAGAACTGGGTCCAACATAGAGGACGGGAGGAGGAGCATAGATGAGAGGATGAGGACAGTGGAGGAGGGAGAGGTGGTGTGGATGATTGTTGTTTGACACCTGTAACCCCATCCCAGCCCCCCCCCCGGGCCTTGCAGCTATTTTAAAGTAGGGTGTGAATGAATTGGACAGGCGGTAATGGAGGGGTAGTTTTGGCTGCAGACCAATCTTCATCACGATAATGTGTTTGTTGGTGTTCTTGCGGCGTTAGATCAGTGGCTCCGATCCACCCATTGGTCACAGGAATACATTGTGCCGCCAAAGTGTCTGCTTGAGGGTTATACCCAAATCAACACTGTGGAGTTTTAACAATTTTAGTTTATGTTTCATTTGGTTTTGTATTTTCCTGGTTGATCATCACCCAACATTATTAAAGAGTGGTGAAGCAAGGATCCCAGTACATAGTTCTGTGATACATATTTTTGGTTCTGTGGTCAAACCAGGGCTTCTAGAAACATTAATATTTCACTGTGTTTTTTTGTTACCTTGGTTATATAAATTTTATTCTGATTCCAATATGGCCAACACGATAACACTAAAATATCTCCATAAAAGCCTGCTTATATATAATGTTATTCTGACTTTAAAATACTTTGATTTGGCTCTCTGTAGAGTATATCAAGGACTCTGAGTGGCATTGCTATTTTGTTGTATATAGTTAGATGAAGCCAACAAGTATTGTTTTTCTAGAAAAAAATAGCTAATTATACAATGGGTATAGAAAAGAATCACCCCCCTTTAAAATAATCACATTTTGTTGCTTTGCAGCCTGAAATTAAAACGGACAAACATTTTTTTGTTTTATTCAGCTGTATTTACAACTTATAACATCCAAGTGAAAGATATAATACCAACTTGTCAGATTTTTTTTTTTACAAATTAAAAAACTGAATCACTGAGTTGGAAAAAGAATCACCCCCTCCTAAGAATGACTTGTAAACCCAACCAGGTGTAGTTAATCACCTTCTCAATAGCACACAAAGCCAATTGACTTTCAACTGTGATCAGCTGTGGTCATTATGATTAGCTCAGCATGAAACAAGCTTTTCCTGAAGCATTTCAGTCCTTGGTAGTGCAACTGAAGAAAACAATCAACTAGGGGTGGCAAGGCATTGTCAAAAGATCTCCGGGATAAAGTTGTGGACAGGCACAAGTCAGGAGATGGATAAAAAAAATGCAAAGGCTTTATCAGTGCCTAGAAGCACAGTGAAGTCTATTATTAAGAAGTGGAAGGTATTTGGTACAACACAGACCCTCCCTGGGTCAGGACGTCGCTCCAAACTGGATGAAAGAGCCAGGAGGAAACTGGTCAGAGAGGCTACCAAGAGGCCTACAGCAACTCTGAAGCAGTTGCTGGAATTCATGACAAAGAGTGGTCATTGTGTGCATGTGACAACAATATCACAAATTATCCACAAATGTGGCTTGTATGGGAGGGTTGCAAGAAAAAAGTCACTCCACAAGAAAGGCCACATGCAGTCACGACTGAGCTTTGCCAAAACGCACCTTGAAGATTCTAAGGACACGTGGAAAAAGGTGATATGGTCAGATGAGACTAAAATTTAATTATTTGGCCTCAATGCCGAACGATATGTCTGGCGAAAATCCAATACAGCTCACCATCCAAATAACACCATTCCTACAGTAAAGCATGGAGGTGGTAATATCATGTTATGGGGTTGTTTCTCTGCAGCAGGGGCTGGAGCACTTGTCAGGATAGAAGGAAAAATGGATGGGGCAAAATACTGTCAAATTCTTGAGGAAAATCTGCTGTTCTCTGCCAGAAAGTTGTCAATGGGAAGAAGATTTACCTTCCAACATGACAATGACCCAAAGCACACAGCAAAACTGACCACACAGTGGTTGAAGGAGAAAAAGGTGAATGTCCTTGCATGGCCTAGTCAGAGCCCGAACTTAAACCCCATTGAAAATCTGTAGAATGACTTGAAGACAGCAGTCCACAAACGTTCACCATTAAATTTAACTGAACTTGAGCAGTTCTGCATAGAAGAGTGGTCAAATATTGCAACATCTACATGTGCAAAGTTAGTAGAGACATATCCCAACAGACTAAAGGCTGTAATTAAAGCAAAAGGTGGTTCAACAAAATACTGACACAAGGGGGTGATCCTTTTTCCAACTCAGTGATTATGTTTTTTTAATTTTTTCTGACATGTTGGTGTTATATCTTTCACTTGGATGTTATAAGTTGCACTGAGTAAATACAGCTGAATGAAACAAAAACTGTGTCTGTCTTCATTTCAGGCTGCAAAGCAACAAAATGTGATTATTTTAAAGGGGGACGATTCTTTTCTTTACCCACTGTACACAACAGTAAAGCATATTCAGGAGAGACCATCTAATTATACACAACAGAAAAGCATATTCAGGAGAGACCATCTAATTATACACAACAGTAAAGCATATTCAGGAGAGACCATCTAATTTTACACAACAGAAAAGCATATTCAGGAGAGACCATTTAATTATACACAACAGAAAAGCATATTCAGGAGAGACCATCTAATTATACACAACAGTAAATCATATTCAGGAGAGACCATCTAATTTTACACAACAGAAAAGCATATTCAGGAGAGACCATCTAATTATACACAACAGAAAAGCATATTCAGGAGAAGACCATCTAATTATACACAACAGAAAAGCATATTCAGGAGAGACCATCTAATTATACACAACAGAAAAGCCTATTCAGGAGAGACCATCTAATTATACACAACAGAAAAGCATATTCAGGAGAGACCATCTAATTATACACAACAGAAAAGCATATTCAGGAGAGACCATCTAATTTCTAGCGTTTTTTAGACTGGATCTGCTGACTACCTTTCAGCAATGTGATGTTCATTTAAATATCACAGTTGAAAACGTGTGATCATTTAAGTTTTGATTTGAGTCTGTACTTGGCCATTGACCTGTCGGTTCAACATCCTATTTATGCTCAGATGTGTCAGATGTTTTTTCGTGGAGGAAGTATCTGTGTTTTATTGGGAAACCCCACTCACTAAGGCAGCATTATCACCCAAAATGGCAAAAAAAATACGAATATCTGAAATTACTGTCTACATGCTGCCTCTTTGTGAGGTCATCCAGAAACACAATGTCCATTCTCACAGCTATGCAGATGACACACTGATAAGATGCTAATAAACTTGAAATAAGTCTCCAGTGCTAGCCCCTCTACACACTGGCAGCCTGTTAAGGCTAGGGCTGATTTTAGATTTTCCTGTTAACCTTCAAAGCATTACATGGACTTGCTCCTGCTTATCTCTCTCTAAATTGGTCCTGCCTGCCTCCTTATTGTACCCAGAATTTCTAAACATACAGTTGGAGGCGGGGCTTTCTCCCATAGAGCTCCACTTCTGTGGAATGATCTGCTGATTTAATGTGAGAGAAACAGACTCAGTCTCAACGATTTAATGTCTATAGAACCCTCATCTTTTCAGTAGGGTCTATGGTTAAGTTTAGTCTGTCCCAGGGGTGTGAAGGTGAATGGAAAGGCACTGGATATACAAGCCACCCTTGGTGTCTGTGCCTGGCAGGCTCCGTCCAATGCTCTGGAATATCCTCTCTCCAAAGCTATTTGGGTGCTGAGTCACTAGCTTACTCATGTTACCCCATGCTGTCCCTAATGCTCATGCGATGGGAGTGAACTCTGGGGGCTCTACTTTGTCTTGTCTCAGGGTGGTTTGTTGTCGTCCTCTTCAGTGGTCTGGTGCTTAGCAGTGGGCTGATCTATTACGTAGCTGGGTTGTCTTTGGACAGGGCCACAGCGTCTCCTAGTTTTACTTGACGTTTCCATGCCTACCCACCGTCTTTTGTCAGGTGCTCTCCATCTCCTCAAGGCTGCGGGATCCCCTGCTGCCCACACACAGGCAGGCCGGAGGCGATCATTTTAGGTCATCCCCGGAGAGGAGGGTTACCAGGCGGGGTATGTAGGATACTGAGGGATATGATCTGGAGGGATGTGATCTGGAGGGATGAATCGCTTTGCGATCAGCCTGGTTGACCTGTGTCCAGATCTCCTTGGTTCTGCAGAGAGACCGGAGTATCCAGAGATGAGCATCAGGAAAGTTTGGCCAGATTTTACAACGACCTCATGAAGATGGTGATGTAACAGTATGGGAGCACCTTTGACAGTTATCTGTTATCCAAAAAATTCTGCATAATTTGCTTATAAGAAAAGACCACCGACTCAAAACATTTTCCATCTCTGGTCCAAAATTGTAGTTGAGTCTTAATTTTATCGTAACTATGTTTTTCGGGCAAATTGTGATAATAATAAATTCTTATTTTGTTTTGTCTTCCTGCCTCCCGCTGTCTCTCTCCCTTCACTGAGGGTTCTGTCATCATACTGGAGTAAAATCATCTTCAGAGTTGTTAAAGAGACAGTTCAGGATTTTGGCAAGATTTTTCCCCAGAGTGAGATTAACCCCTGGGTACTATTTCTATTTCACTCTGTGCTGTCAGAAGTAAATTAGAGCTAGTTTTGCCAGCCAATGATATCTAGCAAAAGCGCAATGACTGGGAGTCTTGGGTATCAGCTAGCAGATAGATGCATGTGTCGCTTAAGGAGGAATTTCACACCATTTTATACTCCTCCATATTCATCCTTGTCTCCTTCTCGCTTTACAGATAAGTGGAGAGTGACGACAAAACTGATGGTAGATATGGAATTACGAAATATTTTTGGTCTCTTTATATGTCGATATGGTAGTCAGGGTCTATGGCCATAGGGCAACCCTGGAAATCCTCTCCTACAGATGCTGTATTTAAATTAGATACGTTTAACTTTTCAAGGCTTTATACATTTCCTATCGGCAGTGCAGGAAAATGCTGCGCTTCCATGGTTCACCCTGTTGTGTTTTTAATTTGGATTTGTCTTTCTTTTGTCTTTCGGGGTTAGAAACGACCTCCTTTCATCCGTTGTAATCAACTGTAATATTAAAGTCCTCTGGTTTTTCATTTCTGAGTTGTTTGTCTTTTGGCTGAGCCAATAGATTTGTGGGAAACAGTAGATTTGTGACCTGGCAGATGTTGGAACAAAATTCAGTTACCCAATGATATCTTAATTTGACCTTTTCCAACAAGGAAACAGATTTATAAATGCAGAATATCATGTGCAGGATTCACATGATATTCTGTAAACTAAAAATGTCCTAAAAAGTCAAATAAACATGTTTTCCTCTATGGTACAGGATGTATGTCACCTTCCAAAGAACCAAGGGCCCCTTAGGCCAAAGACAAATGCCCAGCCTGGCAAAATCTGTAAGGGAATCTGCTGCTAGCTGCTCGACTCCCCAAAGTCACTCAGTGAGGTGATTTAGAAGAGCTGATGAGTGGAACGTTGGTCTGAATGGATGACATCCTGGTTGGATAGTCAGGGGAGATGGGTGTCGACATGGGCCGAATTACTTTCTTAACTATGATTCATTGGTCGATCCACTCCAGGTTCCAGAAGAGGGCTGTCCGGGATGAGAGGGCTCCACAGCATGACTCATGCACATAAGTGGAAACCCATTTTAAATACTCTAATAGTTTATATTCAAGGTTTCAAAATGAAATGCGTCAACACCAAAGTAATTATTTTGGGATTTTATATTAGTTTTTTTTACAAATATTTGTATTCATAAAACAGCTTTAACCACTACCCTAAAACAGTCTAACCACTAACCTACCCTGACGCTGGTCAGATGGTGTAACCACTACCCTACCCTGACGCTGGTCACATGGTGTAACCACTACCCTACCCTGACACTGGTCAGATGGTGTAACCACTACCCTACCCTGACACTGGTCAGATGGTGTAACCACTACCCTACCCTGACGCTGGTCAGATGGTGTAACCACTACCCTACCCTGACACTGGTCAGATGGTGTAACCACTACCCTACCCTGACGCTGGTCAGATGGTGTAACCACTACCCTACCCTGACGCTGGTCAGATGGTGTAACCACTACCCTACCCTGACGCTGGTCAGATGGTGTAACCACTACCCTACCCTGACACTTTTACTGGTCAGATGGTGTAACCACTACCCTACCCTGACGCTGGTCACATGGTGTAACCACTACCCTACCCTGACGCTGGTCACATGGTGTAACCACTACCCTACCCAACACCAGAGAGGGATAGAGGAAGTGGAAGAGGAGTGAGAGGTGGACGAGAGAGAGAGGAATAATGATCTGTAACGACATTCGTTGACCATGTTCTTGTATGTGATTTGACAATGAGGGGAGGCAGGGAATCCAGGTTAACCTGAGCCATTTCACTGTTGTATCAAAATCTGGTTATTCAGAAATGAGGGCAGATTAATTACTGTGTGATCCTACTTTTGTACTAACCCCCCTGTTGTCTTTACTCAGAATCTGTACGTATTTACACGAACAGGACAGTACAGGAAAATGACATGAACTTGAAACTTTCATTCATATTCTATGGAATGTATCAAAATATATATGAAGCCAAACACTTTTTTTTCATTTTATGGAATTGAGAGACAAGTTGATGGCAGTAGACCATACCCTCAGGACGCAATTCATAGTCTATAATCTCATGCAAAATGTGAAACTTGTAGGGAAAAGTCTGGAAATCCTGTGTAATTAGTAGTGTCCGTGTATTTGATGCTTTTATGTGGCAGCTGAGGGCGACGTTTTATTTACACAAAAGATAATACGGTTTTGCGTATGATGTTTCATTTTGTATGGTATTTCTGAGTTTTAATTTAATTTTCAAGTTTTAATTTAATGTGCTGGGAGTTTTGAGAAGTGTGTTCATAGTTCTAGTACATGTTCAGGAACTATTTGTTAGCAGTTGTGAAAAACTATCCTTCAGTTGATCATGGACTTCATGCTTCGGATCTATTATAAACTAGCTAAGTGGCACCCTCTTCTGGTATAAAGCTGCATTACAAATAAGGAATCCATGTAAAATGGTTGTGAGTACTGAACACGAACACATGGGGGCGGTTTTGGACAGGAAACATAATACTGGGTAAGGGAGTAAACACGTTTAAAAACCTACTTTTCTCAATGGCATACCCATCCTGCTGTAATGCTAATGCTATGCTGTCATTAAAAATAATCTAAGAATAAGGTATGTTATGATAACACTCGTTTCTACTGTGTTATGAATTAGGACCTAGACAGCCCAATTCAGATACAGTTTTGACAAATGAGATTAGCTCTGAAAAGTTCTGGTGTAAAAATATCTGATGTAATATGTCAAATGTTTATGAGAAGTTAAGATTCAGTGCTTGAGGCTGTTTACACAATTAGGCTGCCTGTGAAAACTCAGGCTAACATTTACAGAATAATAATACATTGCAATGTTATAGCACCATGTCAAACCAATTCCTTTGTATTAATTAAAAAGCCAATCAGTTAATATTATGAATCTTTATATTTGTGTCTATTTGCTGTGGACAAAGGCAGTAATAAATAGAGATTTGATGCTTTCAAATCTGTCCGCACTGTTAGTGTTCTGGCCCCATGTTGCCAAAACAGGGATAGATCAGGAGGAAAGAGTGCTGGCTTAGTCTAATTTAACCCAATCAATTGTTCTTCTGTTTTGCAATGCCTCTCCACTTCATCTAATTCTTTGCATTGCTTCGTTGTCATGTTTGTTTACGCTGTGGTGTAAATGGAGGGAAACCAAAGCAAAGACCAGGAAGAAAAATGAAAGGGCCACAGAGAGATTAGTTATAGTGGACTGTTGTTCTGTAATTACACAAAGTGGCTGGTTTACCAGAGATACTAAATGGCCTTGTCTCCGCCCAAACAATGGAATTCTTTGTGCCAAATGCGGGAAAGCAACTGTAAGCAGACGTGATGTCCTTAATGGTCTGTTTTCATTATGGAATAATATCTCTGTTTATCCGCTGTAACGGGGGCAAACAGAAGGGACGGACAGAGGGTGTGTTCAGGGCCTTGGAGGGAGTTTTAGAAACAAGAAGAGAAGGGTGAGGAGGCGAGGGAGGAATCAAACCGCCCTTTCGGGGAGGCGGTGTCGACTCTGGCTCAGCATCCTGGTGGGGTTTTGGGAAGAATGGGTGATGGCAGTCGTAGGTTTGGCATCTTCTCCATATGCTGACTGTCTTCTTCTTCCTCCAACACTACTACTTCTTCTTCTTCCTCCAACACTACTACTACTTCTTCTTCTTCCTCCAACACTTCTACCAATTCTTCTTCTTCTTCTTCTTCTTCTTCCTTGGTGCCATGTTGTTCACCTCTTTACTTCTGGCCTCCATCTGAGGGCTGCGCCATGGGACCCATAAAATACTTGCCCTGATGATGGTAGTATTTTTTGTTGGGGGCGTTGGTGCAACACTGATTTATGGGGTGCTACACCAGGATAATGATGGATACTTTGACAGGACTCTCCTATTAGAGTTGGAGGAAACAGTGCAATGTTATGATGGCCAACGCCTCTGCCTGTCACCCCAATACCCCATACCAATCCCATAACTCCGACTACTCCCCCTGCATATTATTTTGCATTTGTCAAGACAAAAATGTACTCCAAATACAAGCCATTACATGAATGGGCTGGGGTGATATAAAGACAGAATAAAAGACAGACAGATGCACAAATATCAATCTTTCAGTCCATATGGAGACCTGAAACCTGAATCAAACCCTTGATATAACCCTATCTCAAACCTTAACCTCAGTATCTTTTATGCCTAAACGTAACCAAGCACTACCGCTTAACCCTAAACTTAACCTGTAATGCCTAAACCGTTTTTCCTAAACCCTAAGCCAGAAATCACTTTTCCCTATTGCAGCCAAAATACCTTGTGGGGAACGTGTAGGTAGTATGTATTTACATTTGCATAATACACTACCCATTTCTGAAACACCTTTAATCGGAATTTGTAACTCAGCTATGAAACTAAACTGCAGAAGTACTTTCAAAACAGCTATGTAAAATGTATTCATGTTTCCCCCGGATTTTCCCCCCAGGCCTTTTATGACTGTATGGCAGATTGTTTTACGTGTGTGTGTGAGAGAGAGAGAGAGAGAGAGAGAGAGAGAGAGATGGAGAGCGAGAGAGGGAGAGAGAGACATCTTTAAATTGCTTGCATATACTCATACTTAACTAGAAATTGTTTATTCAAAAACGCGTTCACCCTGGACAGCATTGTGCCCTGTACAGTCTCTAGACTGGAGATTGTCTGCCCCCTGAGAAATGCATCAATGTCAATTAACTGTTTAAGCAAGCGTTCCATGCTGCAATCTATACCCATCAACATCAGGAGGCTCCTCACAACTAATGTGCTCTCCTTTATCTATTGTCTCAGGGACCGGACCAACTCACCGGGACTGCTGCCCGCGCAATTCTTTACAATCAATACGCAGCAGGGTTAATGATCACATCTGTTACACTGTAAAATACGTTGTGGCATTCTAAACTTGCCGGTATTCTCTCTCCTTCATTTTTCATCTCTCTCATGTTCCCGTCCACTTTCGAAGAATAGATGGGCCTCTAGAGTACAGTCATTTTAAATATTGTTCTGAGTGGATTGCTGAAATACAGTACCAAACAGAAGGGAGCAAAATAATAAATGTATTTAAAAAAACTGAGACGCTTCAGTTTCAATTACGCCAACAATTACTTCTAGTGTCAATACTAGAAATGTAGTAGTGTTTATACAATATACGGGATATCGCAAATACCCTAAAAGGCATGCATTTGAACTCTACTTTACAGTATACTAATCAATTACAATGGACCAAAAGGCTAATAGCTAACAGGTACCGCCTCAGCCCTAACTGTTTTCCAGAGTTGGAATAATGAGCCAGTCACAACACTCTAGTGCTTTTAAAATGTACCATACCATACCATACCATCTTCTTCCGCTTATCCGGGGCCGGGTCGCTTTTAAAATGTACATTATGAAATTACGAATGGATCCTAACCTGAATAGCAGCTTTAGTATTTGCAGTGCCGTCTGGTCTTAAAAATCAGTTGGCCAATTACAATGAATAAAAAATGCAGCAACACGTGGACTAATGAGGACTACAGTACCAGGGAGAACACCACAAACCTATTAGAAAGTCTTCACACTGGTTGTCCGTTAGTTTTAGAATAGGTTTTTAATAGGTTTTTTTCTTGTGACTGGTTAAATAACGGTAAAAAGACATTATGTGTGAGAGAATATAAAAAATATATAATGTAATACGTGCATTATAATTACATTTGTGGGAAATCAGTCTAAGAAGGTTCTCTCACGAACATCATCATGACTCGCACAGCGTAGTCTCTTTAACGGGTTGGTTCGTCATACTTCCCCGACACTTCTCTTGACTACAAAGGTCTCGCAGGAAAACCAAGTTTCAGAATAAACATTGAACAAGGGTCAGGTGGCGTGGTTGTCCTGGCTTCCAGTCAAAGGCAATGCGTAAACGTGTCCTCTACGCGGCAAACTCATCAACATTTCACGTAAAACACAATTAAAACAACGCTTGCTGGTCCCGGTGTACCCTGAGATTCCACGAATTCCATGACGTAGTCAATTTACATGGACTATAAAGACTACTTTTTAATATAACCCGTCTGTACTCAACAGGGTGGGCTGTGAGTAGAAGTACTACCAGGCATTGTCCTTACATCCATTACCACCAAACCCACACCCCCCGCGAGCCTCCCTCCCTCCTCCGATCCTGCCTCCACCGCCGTGACGTCACTGGTCGGGCGAGTGCATTGAGGTGGAGGCAGCTTGCGTGTGTGCTACGGCGCGTGAGAACAAGCGAACGGATCGAATGGAATAGCTGGCGCAGAGAAACGTTTCTATAAACTCAGCAAAAGAGCTCCATTTACTTTTGTCGCGCTTTTGCTTAAGTCTCGACCGGTTTGTTAAAAGGTTTGTTGTCTGCGTGTTCAAGTGTGTGTGGCTCCCCTCATCGTTGTCCATTCTCGTTGGATTGAACACCAAGGTAAGGAAAATGTTCAACTGCGCTTAAAGTTGGTGTGGTCGCCTGGGGGTGATGTTTGTGTTGTGAACTGAAGCCTAGTCGCTGTGTTTCAGAAAGGCACAAGTGCGAACCATGACATGTGTGTTACAAATATTATACAAAGTACCCTACGTGTTGTTTGATACAAGGCCTTGACGTGGACGATATCCGTGGACCATGTTGTCAGTTTACTTGACTAGACCGTCACTTTTTGATTTATTTCATGCACTGGGTCTTTGTCCACACATTGGCGGTGTGTTGATAGTCTAGACGTTTTACAGAATTGCGGTTAAGTATGATTAACCAAAATAAGTGCATTTTGTCAGTTTACATTGAATTATTCACTTTTTAATAAGTGAGAGACTGTTATAGAAATCTAAAGTATATCGAGTAGCCTAGCATTTTACTAATTCATTTACCTCTCTTGTGCTTTCACTGACTGAAGCCATCATGTCTGATTTGTGTGTTAGCTAACATCCCCCGTTGACATCCTTTTTTCTTTCCCTTTAATTCTTACTTCTCAATGTTGTCTTTGTTTTTATCCGTTTTTTCATCTGGTCATCAGTTGAATACTTGCAAAATGCTAAACCATAGCCTTTGCCTTTTACCCCACACTGGGTCTAATATCCAATAAAATACCAGAAGCCTGCTCTGGTAGTTCATATTGCAATGAGCATTTTCCGTCTTTATCGTTGGTTCGAGTTTCACTTTCTTATGAATTAAAACTTCACATTGTTGGCCGAACTCTTCTGCTGTGTGTTCAAGAATAGTTCATGAACCTCTGTCACACGCAGCACAGAGAACCGTACATGACATTACAATCCTGGTTCACCTTTGATCTGCACATTGTTGTTTAGATATCATTTAGCATAAGGACAATTTTTTAGGTATTTTGCAAATTAGTGTGTGTGTGTCTTTAGGTAGCCTAATGCAGCACTAGTTTATAACCAATCTCTCCTACGCTCATCTCCCTGATTTAATTCCATTAAAGCGACTGAAGGTGTGAAGTACTTTCAGACATTAAGTTTCTGTACATTTACAGTCAGACTAATCTTATTTTACTCACATTATACTTCAAATGTATTTCAGACCTAACACATTTAGGTCCAATCTGTGAAAAGGGTTGAACAAAAAACGTTCCACTGATTAAGCAACTTGTAAGGAAACTGAGCTTATCAGTGTTCTTTTCCTTATCAAACAGCTTGATGTAACGTAGATGCAGGTGAGGTGTCTGGGACATTCAAGCAGGTGCGCAGGGGTCAGGTGAAGTTTCGGCCGCACCTACATAACAGCCCCGCCCCTTTGCTGCCGGCACCATGACAACGCTTTTCCCACAGGCTGGTTGACTTTTGTTGTTGCAATGGCGGGTATGTGAACTCCTGGGTTGGACTTTCTGTAGTCTTGTTAAACTTGATTTAAGGCCGTTGTGCTTCTGAGCCCTGTTGTCATTTTGCTAGTTGGAGGAAGACGTATGCCCGATCAGCCAAAGCCAGAAACGACCACCTGGTCAGCTGTTCCCACAACCGTTTCCCTCGATCCACCAGGATTCAACCAATCCCCAGTCACTTGTTTATATACACAGTCTATCCAAGGCTCCATTTTGTTTGGTTCCTGAAATCTACATGTCCGTGGTGATACTGCTGACAGACACATTCTGCTGTGGTTTATGCCGTTTGAGGGAGGCTGGCGCTAGGCTTTCTGGCTGCTAGGTGACATTGGATTTGGGGCCTCTCCACCTGTTGCTGGAAATAATAACAATAATTGGGTTTGGGCCCTCTGGAGGTTTTGGGCATGAGCGGGTCAACCCTTGGCTCCCACAGATGTCCATAGGCAGACAGGCAAGGGCTATGACTATTTGCATAGTAATGTAGGCGGGTATGATTCTCATATTGTGTGAATAGAATTGGCAGGAAGATGATTAAAGCATTTTGCAGACAGGATGGGGTGTCCTGATTAAAATGATGAAATGTTTATTCTTTTGACCCATTGATTGGTTGACATACAGTTGGGTATTTTTTCCATACTATTGATTTATTAAAATCAGATACCACTGAGAGGTCTGATGCTTGAAAAAAGCACTGCATGGTGAAATATCACACATGACTCCTGGAGCCATATCACTGTTTAAGGAATCATGTTAAACATGTAATGTTGTAAAGGCATGTCCTGTCACTTCTATGGAGTCAGTAAAGCTATTAGTGGACTTTATTTTAATTTAATTTTTTTCATTTCGTTTCACATTCGGAGTGACCACCACCTCTGCAATTGTGCTTGTTTAAAATCCAGAGATGTCATTAGGAAATACTGCCCTACAACCTGATTGTAAATCAAGGAGCAAAGTAATTTAGCGCTGACAATACAAATCCGTTGTCTGTTAACGAGAACGAACATGTCGCCTAGACCAGCTTGATTTTCTATGTCTGACTCAACCATTGAAGAGAGTCTGAGACAACGGTCTTTATCTCAGTCACGTCAGGTCTAATGAAAGTCTGTCCAGACACTGGAAACATAATTTTCTTTCTGACTGAATGCCTGTCACCTGCAAGACAGTGTTGTTTCTTAAATAGCTATGTGTGTTTATGACCTACTGTCCTACTTCTTCCCATCAGTACCAGTCTCCGCTTTCACACAAAACAAGCTATATGAAGCTCTCACTGGCTCTGTGTGTTTGCAGAGACAGGGTCTATTGTCCCACTGGGAAACAGCCATTTGTCCCTTGAAGACAAAGCTCCAGATTTCCAAACCTCTGAAGCTGGTGCCTCCAATCACAGCCTCCATATTCCTAATTTATCTGCAACTGCTTATATCATTTTGTTTATTTGGGGTTCTTATTACCAGTAGCCTTGGTACAAATTCACCTCTTGTATGCCAAAGATCTGCAATGACATGAAGTGCTTGCTCACCAGGCTGCTTTACCGGGCTTGGTTGTTGGCACTTGTGAATATTAGCTACATGCAGTGTAAAAACCCCAACCCTTTCCATTTGGCCTCGGGCTTCCAAAGCACTCTGATGATAGCTGGTGTTAATTTGCTGAAGCATGAATCTTTTTCCAGGTTCGGTTTCGAGCTCCCCTTGTTGTTTCAGATCCAAACGTTTTTCTCCCCGTCTCGTTGGAATGCTGACCTCGATAGACTTTAATGTCTATAAAAAGACTCTAATTACAGTGTTTAAGACTTGGTGGAGCCTTACAAGCCCCAGAGCCCATCCCTTGATATTTAGTGGTTTCTTATTGCACTGAAATGTTTTGCTTTATCATATGTTACCTCAGTTAGCCGTTTGTCAATGTGCTGACTGGACGTCTCGGGAAGCAGAACGTGTGTACTTGTCAACATGTATTTCTAGGCGGTGAGCTGTGAATCCCACAGTGTTGCCAAAGACCAAATGTCTTGTGGACCCTGGGACCCATAAAACACCCAGAACCGTCGTCGTTACTCGTCTCTTGGTGGTTCCAGAGCAACGGTGTTAAACCACCGCAGTGATCTGATTTGGCAGCGCAGTGGCCGATGCAGAACACAACGCGGCTGATCCGGCGTCCCCTCGGTTACATGTGCCGAATATCTCCCTGTGACCCGTTTCTCCCACTGAACAAAATATTAATCCAGCCCAAACCAGGAGGACTTGATGGACGTAAACCCAGATGGTTGGATGATCCTAGCACCCTGATGGAGCCGTGTTATTTAATATGGTAATCTGCGGTAATCTGAAGCGTGGCGGGCTGGGCGGTCGGCCGTTGCCGTAGCAGCAGTACACAGGGATAATGGGACCGTGACCTGGGATCTGACCCGGAATGGAAATGAAGGGCTTGTGGCGAGAGGCCACTGAGAATGTGAGGCTCGGTGGTGACAAACCACTGAGATGTTTCTGTGTTTTATCGTCTGTGGGCTGCCGACCGCAGGTGTTGAAGAGATGCAGTGAAGGGCTCACAGCCTGGATCTCATAGCAAAAGTCCCTCTGAGTTTGGGGCTTTCACTGTTCTCCGGACACAGTTGGTTTCAGGACGCTTTGTCCTTCAGTTGAACCTTCAATTTCTGCCCTCACTAAACTTTGACCGTTTCATAGCCTTTTCCTTTCTCTGATTCTCTCTCTCTGTCTCTCTCTCTCTCTGTCTTTTGCTCGCTCTCTCACTTGCCCTCCTCACTCATTGTCCCTAATGATTTTAAGCTGTTTATCTCACTTCTTTCTCCTCACTCCCTCTCCCATCCCCCTATTTATCGCCCCCCCCTCCCAGGCTCTCGGTCCATTCACATCCTTCAACTCAACCAACAGTCTGTTAGCTTGGCACAGAGGGTCTTGTGTCACCATTGGGCTTGCAGCCTAATCCTGTTCTGGGCTGCCGAACTGGACACGGGGGGGCGAGAGAGGAGGCTGCAGTGAGGGGGTGGATGGGAGGATGGAGGGGGGGGTTGAAGGCTGGTACATTGGTATGTTGCTTTCATAGTCCCTCGCACAAACCCTCCCCTACACCATATGGTTCAGAACACCCTTGAAATAGGCCTTTTGAAGACCCACCTCTTCCTTGAATGATGGGGGAGAGGGATCCTGGACAGGAGACTGTTGGCTTGCTGCCACATGAAGATGTATAGATACAGTATACCAGCTAGAGAAACCCCACCAGAGTTGTACCAGGATGCAAGGTTTCTGTTGGCTGTCTGAATGACCCCCCCCCCCCCCCTCTGTGATTGCCCCCTCCCCTCTGTGATTGCCCCACCGCCCCTGTGATTGCCCCTCCCCTGAACAGACGTAAAATGCCATTAATTCATAAACACCCTAAGAAGTGCTTATTAACGGATAATTAAGGATCGATGGCAATCCCACACCTTTTCCCAGCCTGCATGACTGGCTTCGGATTACCTCAGTGAAAATTGGCACTTTGCTCTGTGGAGCGAGACGTGGTGAGGGGGGGGAAACCCAACACCGAGGAGGGGAGAGTCAGGGGAATGACAGATACAAACCCTGCATCAGGACCTGGTCTACACAGACACTTCTGACACAAGCTGTCAGATGAGCCTCATGGTCAGTCTTGGCCTGCTGTCTGGTCACAGGAAATACTCTGGGAGGTGTGAGTCAGCCTTGGCTGCCAGCCTAGGTGTAACCTGTTAGTGAGCTGAAAATGACACGCATGTAATTTCTCTATCTCCCTCGGCTTCACAGCCTGTCGTTGGAGGTGCTTGTCCAATTGAAATCACAGAGCTTTTCCAAAACCACACTCTTTCAGGGGGGGAAAAAATCTCACCTTGCCTAAAAGTGACCTCACCCTGTCTCACCACCAATCCCTAGTGAAAATGAGGTTCCGGTGTGCAGTGGGTTATTTTGGGAGGGGAATGCACTTCTCTGTGCTAATTGGCTAGAAGTAGTTTTCACAGATTTTGTCTTCTGGACCAATGATTGGTTATGCAAAGCGGGGCGTTTCATCTGGAAAGAGATGTCATAGGGTTGATCATGTGACTGGAGTGAACCTTCTTAATGTTTTTGTCACAAAACAACCTCCTGTTATTTTGTGGACCGTGGTACTTGTGTGACAGGCCTGGAGAGAGCCGGGGTAGTTCTGCCACCTGGCTTCAGCAGTGTTTTCCGATAAAACCCAGATCATCGGGGAGCTTCGGCACCGTTGCAGAGAGAAGAGGAAGGTGTGAACAGTGAGACTGCCTCGGTGGGAACAGTGAGACTGCCTCGGTGGGAACAGTGAGACTGCCTCGGTGGGAACAGTGAGACTGCCTCGGTGGGAACAGTGAGACTGCCTCGGTGGGAACAGTGAGACTGCCTCGGTGGGAACAGTGAGACTGCCTCGGTGGGAACAGTGAGACTGCCTCGGTGGGAACAGTGAGACTGCCTCGGTGGGAACAGTGAGACTGCCTCGGTGCTCCCAGGCTATTAGAACACACATGAACAATACAAACCCATAATACAGTGTTGTTGTTTTTTTACATTTCTGTTAGATGTGATCTATTTGTTATAATGGGTGTTTCCTGTTTTAAATATTATTTTTTTATTGTTGTTTTTTTTAAATCCATGTTCAATTTGGTAAAGTCCAGTTAGGACTCGACCCAGCCAGTTCATAAGGCGTCCCTATTTCTGACCCACTCTCCGGTGAGTCTGGTAGGACCGCCCTATGGCACTAGACTGGATTAAAATACTGCTTTGTAGTGCCAGTAGTAAGCCTGGAGACTTCCATTGCTTTTTACTGATTACAATGTGACTCTAATGCTGTTGGATGCAGTTTAGGGCTGATGGGTCATTTTGGTACAAAGTCACAACCTACTACCCCACTGGCTGTCTCTGTATTGCTATCTAGAGGAAAACTAGAGCTTTGATTGGGTAACATGTCAATTAAACTAATTAATTAAGATACAAATATTTGCTTTCGACCTGGGAGAGTCCATCTGCAAACTGCAGTGGACCAGAGATCAGAACCCAAACAGGTTGGATCAGAACCCTAACAGGTTGTTATGCATTGGTCTCAATGGGGTTGTCATGTCACCTCTTCCACACTCGGTTGGTTTGGCTCGACAGCCTAGCAAGCTGCCGTTTGCCGCAGTGTAAATTGACACAACTGCTGAATGTGCATTCATGACTGCCTTTGTAGATACTCACCTCACACACACTCACAGAAACATGCAGGACTGCGCAATAATATAAATGTTTATTGGATAGTGACAAAGACATGCCAGAGTATTGTTAAGACAACTTGGGGGCCAAAGACAACAGTTATTATTAGATGGATAGATGTGGGTCTTTCAAACCTTGTGTCCTCTAGATACAGGCACACAGTGGTTCTGAGTGATTAACTAATTCTTCTTCTTCAGCTATTAGACAACGAAGTTGAACAAGTTTCATTTGAGTCTGAGTTCTCATTTTTTTCTAAAGAGAAATCAAAATGATTTCCAGATTAACCTGGAACCAACAAACCGGGACAATATGCTTTAGGGAGTTGTAGTTTCTTTAGCCATACACAGAATCTGGTTCACTGCAAGCAATTTGGTAATAAACAATGAAACCCAATGGTAAATGCTAATGGGGACTGCTAAGGTAGGCAGTGAAGTTGGAAGCCATGCCCAGAGGCTGGAGATGTTCGTTGTTAGGAGATGTTAGTCCAGTCAATCGGTGTCCAGTCAATCGGTGTCAGTTTTTTTTCTTGTTTGGTCAGAGAGGGTCGAAAGCACATGTGCTGATCCCATTTCCCATGGTGCATTCTGCCGTACACTGCACCCATCTTTGTCATTATCTTGGAACAGTGCTTATTCAACACACACACACACACACAATACCAAGACTAGAGAACAGTGACTCACCTCCAGTGAACACCCTCTGAAGACCAGGTCAAAGGTTTTCAGGACTGAAGTTAAATCACTGTATTACATGGCAGAGTCATGGGCGGACAAGGAAACATTTCACTTCAAATGGTTCATCACACCCCATTTAATTTCCAACCCCCTCTTCCTCTGTTGTTTCTCCGGTGCTGTTCATTCTTTGTGTATGCTGGGATGTTCTTTATCAAAGGTGATTACTCATACATTCAGAACAGCTGTGGATGAGAGAAGGTGAAGATGGATAACACCCCTTCACATTACTGGAGAAATACGATGGGTGGTTGAGTGAGAGAGCACAAGTGCAGTGAAGTTCACAGCGACTGCCTTTTCCTGAGAACTCTTACATATGCAAATCCCAGTTCCCTGAAGACAGCCTGGGTGCCTAGCCTGGAAGACACAGCCGAGAGGATGTCAAGCACATGTTCTGCTCGGCTGTCTGATTCTTTATTACACCTAACGATGCCCACAATGACTCAACAACATCCTGTCTGTACAGAACCTCTGTCTCATTTTATATTTTCCAACACTTTATTGGCATAACAAGAACATTTTCAAGTGTTGCCAAAGCAATAAAACAATACAGAATAAAATAACAACCACAATAATGACACTTATTATAATTGTGAGAAAGCATGTCTTTTCCTGATGATATGGAATTTTAGTTTTATACTCTTCTGACTTGATGTTCTGCAAAAGAGCCCGAAGCTTACATAGTAATTATATAATAAATGATAATAAAGAAAATATGATCAAAGTAAACAGGGTAGACACATATCTTTACTTAATCGTTTCTTCTCTCTTTGTCTCTTTCACATCAAAGGTAATTCATGCAGATGAGAGGAGTCATCTTTCCCAGGTTAGCTCGTTAAGATAATATCATGCCTAGCCTTCATTGTCTTGGTGAGATCCCACACGTTTGGTTATAAATGTATGACCACACGCTTCATGGACACAACTGTATGAATGTATGTATGGATAACGTCGTCCCATATTTGAACCCGTCACAGAGCCAGCCCAGAGACATAATCAGCCCGCTGTCTCCTGCTTCTTTATTTTTTATTTAGGCTCTCGCCATTTGTGCTTCTGAATGTAAAATCAACACAGACACCCTCAGAGCTCTGCTCCCACTGGGACTAATGAGAAAAACAGAAGTTCACTGCCAACAGCAGCCTGGAGGGGGGAGGCACTTTGTTTCAGAAGCACATTTAGTAGCTGAATTGAGAGAAATTACCCAGGTCCCCCGGTTCTGCATTTCTTTTGTCGAACATGGTCGGTTTTCAGTGACGTCTGGCACATTCTAATGCCATGATTCCATCTGAAATACACGGCCAAATCAATTATTGAAGAGATTTGTACAGTGATTGGTACAATGTGGGGATTTTTCAAAAACCTAAACTCCAAACGGATCACACCTGTAACACAGCTCTTCTTCCATTCAAAAGCACTGCTTGTGCTTTCATTTGGATAGTAAACATCTTTCACCGTAAGAGTCTCAATCCAACCACAAAGTTCTTTGTGAAATACAGTGAGTGCTTTGGTTAAGTTAGCGAAACATAACTGAGTGCAATTCTTGCAGTTTAGTCACTGTAACAACCAGTTAATCCAAGAGCAGACAATATAAGACACGTTTTAAAATGATCCATTGACAATCACAATGACCTAATGGTCAGAGCTGAGAACTCCTAGGTTACTAATCAGGAGTGTCTCTGGAACATGGATGGGTTTAGTTTTGCTGTAAGATGACATGCTATCAACCAAAAGCTACGCTACGGAGTCAGTGGTAAATCACCCTCACCAGGTGAGGGTGATTTACCATTTGGAGCTAAAAAATTATAAAAAATATTTTCTATATTCCATGTTTTTGCCAGCCAAGAAGAGGGAATGTGACTGACTGACTGACTCTTGTTAAATAGTGCAGTGGTTAGAGACATGGACCTGCAAACAATAGATCCCGTGTTCAAATCTCGTCACAGTCAAAGCAAATTATGCATTAGGATTTATTCCGGGTAGACAAACTGTTCCCTGGAGACAACCTTCAGTAGCTACGTTATAGTGAGCCTAAAATAAAACTGTTTACGGTTATTGTGACAGGTTCTGGTGGATTTTCTAAGTATGTATCCAGGCATGCTTTATGGGGTAAAATAGGCTAGATCAAAACACCTCGGGCAGCAAAATAGTAGGGGTTTCCATGTTTCTCTCATCTATTCACTTAAAAAGTCAGTTATCGTCACCTATATTGATAGTTATTGTATCAATTGTATCAGTTATTGAAAGAAAAACAAACGTTTTTGTGTCATGAAATAGTTTTGGCAGTGTATAGTTCATCTTCAGTCTCATTAGCAATTGCTCAATTGTTATGACTATTCCAAGCAGTAAGTTAGTAGATACTAGTGGGCCTGTTACTGGCTAATAAGCTGTTAAAGAGTTAAAAAGGGCTTTTGTGATGATCTGTAGTTACATTACCACATACTTGTGTGAATAGTACCAAAGAAATTTTAACAAACGAGACTTTGCTGCCGATTATCTTGACCAACAGCATTGTCAAACCACTGATTAAGCCGATAACCAGAATTTAGGAAAAGGTGTGTGCGTGTGTTTTTGGGCGTGCGTGCGTGCTCGCACTTGACCACATTGTGGGTGTCTGAAAATGTTTTCCTCGTCGTTCTTTACTCACATTTACTTTGTGTTCATTTTGTGAAGATGGACCCAGAGAAATGGTGTTCGGAGAAATTAGGGGCAAGTTGGACCACTAAATCGGAACAAATGTTTGTTTTGCCAGGTGTTTCAGCAGCCATTCGCTGAACGGGGGGCAGCCTGACCCACAGTGAATGGGAGGTTAAAACCTTAGCAGGAAGGAAATCTGCAGGTAACTTGAGATTGATGGTATTTCCCGTGTTGTGTTTTTGCTGCCTGCAGCCTGTTCTGCCCACACCTCGCGGGGTTAGCTGTCCAGCCCACGCTAGCAGATCCGTGTTGTTCAGTAATTCCTACCCATTCGTACCGGAGGGCGTTTGCATGTGTTTATGTTTGTGTGAGGTTAACATAGCCGGCAATCTTCTCTGACGTTCAGAGGAAGGTTTTCTCGTAGCTCACGATTAGAAGATTAGAGTGTCCTCCTGTTACTTGTGGTGTGTAATCAGTCAGAGTCCCAGGGACCCAGTGAGGTGACACATCGCTTCGTCAATCAGTCAGAGTCCCAGGGACCCAGTGAGGTGACACATCGCTTCGTCAATATGTCTGTGTCTCTCTTCCTGTGCGTGCGTGCGTGTGTGTCTCTGCCCGTTTCTTTATCTGGCTCCACTCCAAATGTCCATGACCTTAGGTCACACTCAAACACATGACCTTAAGCAACCCAAGGACATGGGCATCTGTTATGTGCCAGTGGCAGATGGGATCTTCCCAACTCCACTACCTTGTGTCAGTATCTCCCCTCCCCGCTGTGATTAGGGTGTCCTATCTCCTTACCCATAGCATTGGTAATTGCCAGTGACATACAATATACAGTAATATCTCAATGTTTTTGTGCCAACAGAGTATGTATTGTTTCTTTTCATTATTTTGTTACTGGGGATGAGGAATTAGGATTTTTTTTAATTGGTTTTCCATTTGAATGATGAATCATAAAGGGTTCTGTTACCGGGCCTGGTTTGTAGTTTGTTGTTAAACAGACAAATTCATGCTGTAGCCTCTTTGTGGCAAATTAGTTAGACAAACGTTAAGGCGAGGGCAAATGACGCAACTAAATAAAACCGACGGTGACAGATTGACAGTGGCAGGGCCTGATGGTAGCCCCTTCCCTCCCCCCAAGAACCTGGACCGTCATAGAGCCCTGGATGGACACCTAGTCCTACCTGGAACCCTAAAGGGGTCCCTTTGAATGGTCCCCTCCAGAACGGTTGTCAAGGAGCTGTCATCCTAATCAGCAGGACCGTCGAGCATCCTGTCTTTATCAACCTGGCCGCCATGGAGCGGGAACCGCTCGCCGTCCGATAAGTCATCCTCAAGCTGCTTTACTACCTCCTGGGATGGGATTTAGCCTCGTTACAGATCACGCGCCAGTGAGCACTATGTCTCCAATGGGTTTTGTGTCTTTAAACACGTGTTTTTTTTTTTTTGTTTGTTCTGGGATGCTAATAAAACCTCCTCGGGCCATACCGCCTGTCTCCGTGTTGTCTTTCCCTGCACCCTGCTTTCAAATAGGAGGTTTGTGTTGTAATGTCCCCTCGTATTTGGCTCTCCTTTAAAGGTCCCACTGACTGACCGGTAATAGACTGTGGCATGGGGACTCCGTGTTCCCTGATACTCTGCGCACGCATCCACAAACAAACACCCCACTGTGTCCACCTCGGCGCGGCCCCTCCTCCAGACGCCGCTAAATCGACAGGGCTGTACATCAAAGCTCGTGTTTTTAGTATGTTGCGTCGTGTGCTTTGTGAGGCAGCGCCCGGAGATGTGGAGGAAGTAGCCAGGCTGTCACACCTCCGGGGAGGAAAAGGGGCCGGAACGTGGTCCACGGTCCGGTCGAGTGCACTTGCATTGTAGCACTAGGAAATAAACAGGGATGAGGAGAAGAACGGGACTCCACACCTGTAGTACGTTTGGCACTGAGTTGTGAAGAAGGATGTTTCCGAACATGATACCCAGAACTTATGTTCTGATGAATGCAAGAAGTCACAATAGCTTTTCAATGTCTGTAACACTAACAGCCTATTGACTTAACAATCGACCAGTCAACATTATGGGGTCAACCTCCGTAAACGGGCTGTTATTCTGTTAAGGAAATCTTTCTGGCCCAGAAACACCGGTAATGGTTCTGATCTCACTTGAATGGGGGCTTAAACTTTGCTGGGCTTGCTACTCCTGGGTCAGATTATCTTCATGGTGTAGATAAATGGGGAGAGGAAATGGATGGGTGGGAAGGAGCACAGGAAAGGGAGCGGATATGGAAGGTGTCACAGAACAGAATGTGGAAACTAAATGGGATCAGTTGGAGCCATTAGAGTGAAGAGGAAGAATGAACATCGGGAGACGGAACAGATGAAGGCTGGAGCAGGGCTGGTGGGCTGGACTCTTACCAGTGGGACATGGGACCGTAACCATGGAAACCCCCTGAACTATGCCTCTCCCACACAGGTGACGGGGGCACGAATGAAAGGGGCGGGAATGGGACAGGAAACCAGGGGGGTGGTGGGGGGCAAAACGAGAGCTAATGCAACCCACAAGGATCCTGTTTAATGGAGACTAGGATACTTGTGGGCAGATTGGGGTGGACAGAACTACCCACAATCCCGGCTCTCACTGTCGGGAGATTATCGATTAAGACTAGTGACACTTAAGACTGCTTTTGAAATTGTAATCAGTATAACTTTCACAGACCATTGGAAATTACAAATGTTGTAAACCACATATGAAAACAAAAGAAATTAATAGTGTGGCATAACTTTTGAAGAAATGTGATCTTTTCTCCGGTAAAATGAAGGGCATTGAGTATGGCTGTTTCAGCCTCACAGTCTACTGGTCCCAATCCAATTTTCTAAACATTATTTTGTCAGCGATATGGTTTAACCAGAGTAGCTTTCATCTGGTCTTACAAAAACTTTTTTTACAAGTTCCTCTCCTGTGTTTTCAGTGTGTAGCTGGCTGAGTGACTACAGACCGTGCTCTGATTCTGTGTCTCAGAAAGATTTTTGTCATTAGCTCAAACTATCACCTCAAGGTTTAGCGCTGGTAACTGCAAGGGACCTCAAAATACAATATTATACTTATGTGCAGAGATGTTCAACAAAATCAGAGATACTGATGAAAATAATCGACTTTAAAGTTTTGGTCAGCATATTGAGAAATGCTCAATACTCCGACCCAGCGGACAGTCGACCAATCAGGTTCTGGTTGTCTTTCTGTGTCACGCGATTGCTAAGCAAATGTTGCCAATAACAGCAATGGTTGATTAATCCATTTTAGTTGCGTTCCCAGAGTTGTTCGATGGTAGGTACATTCATATTATTATTTTTAAATTCTAATCGCTTGATCACGCGTGCCTCTTTCAGACATTTGGAATCAGAGTGCTCGTCATGTATGAAGTGCGTTCATTTGCCACTCTTCCCGCGTGCACGCCCCAGCCTAATGGTAATCAAACCACCTTAAAAAATCACTGGCCATGACCAGCGCTGGCAACTAGCAAATTCAAGACGCCACATTTTGGCCAGCCTCAGGCACACCTGTGCAATGATCATGCTGTCTAATCAGCATCTTGATATGCCACCACCTGTGAGGTGAAGGAGAAGTGCTCACTAGCACAGATTTAGACAGATTTGTGAGCAATATTTGAGAGAAATAGGCCTTTTGTATACATAGAGTCTCAGATCTTTTAGTTCAGCTCCTGATAAATGGGGGCAAAAAAAGTGTTGCATTTATAATTTTGTTCAGTGTACATGCAGTACAGCTCATATAGGATAAAAATAAACATGAATGTGATTAAAAAGATAACACATTGTTTGTTGATTGTGTTCTTAACACGATCGCCCGGAGGAGTTGAGAGTTAACCCGCCTCATTTTTACCTCTGGTGAGAAACTGCTTTGGAAGTATATTATTCCGAAAGGAAAGTAAAACAAAACATATATATATATATATATACTTTGTCTTAAAGATATAGATCTGGGCTGTGTTCTAGACATGTTTGCCCATACCATCTACTGGCTAATTTGGTCATCTGTAGTGCATTGCTTAAATTTTTTTAATTTAAAATATTTCTTCCCAATCACGCTTTGTTTTGAGCAGGGAGTTGAAAGGATGGCATGGTGACAGCTCCTTTTTGGGACCTCCCTAAGCTGTCAAATCCTTGGTTCTGTTTTTTCATCATCAAACCGTGGAGTAATTTTCTGCTACTGGAACTGAAGATGAGCAACCATCGACCCCATCAGAGAGTCAATACAGGAGAGAGTTGGGCCAAGCCAATTACATTGCACTCCACTGCGTTCCACGCCCCTGATGTGGACACACACACACACACACACACACACGTCCCAGTTATAGAGTTTCAGGGCTTGCGTGAGCAGTGATGGTGAGGCATGACAGTGGGAATGGGGTCACTATAAAACAGATCGTTAACAGTGACAGTGTTCCAGTGAATTTGGGCCTGATGACTAGGGCTTTAACCTGTTCTCAGCACCCATTCACAGCCAGGTTTTATTAATATCTTTGTATTCCTTTCCAGGGAAATAAAGCAGTAGCTGTGTTCTTAAGTGTTGTGTTTATTCATTCTGGATGATCCAAATTCCCTTGCCAGCCTGCGACCTCACTGCTGGGGGGCGTGCACTGGTTTGAGATTAACTAGCGTCCCTCTCTTCTGTGAGAAACAACCCATCGCAAACCGAGCCAAAAAAATTAACATCTTTAAAATCAAATAATGGCAGGACGATGGGGCGGAGCACAGTGTTTTGTTTCCCTGGCTGTGTTCTTGACCTGAATCAGAAACACTGACCACTAGCTGGGCCATGATTCTTTTTTTAAACTTTTCCTCTCTTCTTGGGCCTCTTTTTACTTTAACTTTCTCTTTGTCTTGTGCTAAATAGACCTGGGAGACCCCCCCCCCCCCCATCACAGAGGAGCTGTCGTTGTTGAACTCAGCATTTTGACGCTCTTCTCTCTTTTAAACTTGCAGTAAAAAGACGAAGGGTCGGGGGGATTAGAGGGCCTCTTCCTCTTTCCATTTACTTCTGATGTCAGTCTGCCTCTCTCCTCTTCATCTCTCTTCCTTTCTTCCTTTGTTTCTCTTTGAGTTCCTCTTTTCCTCGCCTTACTTTTTATTTACTCCTTCTAAAGTGGGGCAGACTCACTTTGTCCCAGCGGTCAAATTCAGTCTTCAATAAGGTTCATTGGGCCATCCTATCAAAATGTTTCTTTACCTGGATTCATAGTTTGGGAATTCTTACGTGCTCCTTGGCTGTCTGTTTTTTATATTGGTGATCATTAGTGAGCTGGACACTGTAAATGCACATAGGTCTGACACTATTTAACACCAATTTAGTGTTTTTGTCGATGCCAGGAACACTGTGTGTGGTTCTTTTGTGTGTGTGGTGCTTTTGTGTGAGGTGTGTGGTGCTTTTGTGTGAGGTGTGTGGTGCTTTTGTGTGAGGTGTGTGGTGCTTTTGTGTGAGGTGTGTGGTGCTTTTGTGTGGGGTGTGTGGTGCTTTTGTGTGGGGTGTGTGGTGCTTTTGTGTGTGGTGCTTTTGTGTGGGGTGTGTGGTGCTTTTGTGTGGGGTGTGTGGTGCTTTTGTGTGGGGTGTGTGGTGCTTTTGTGTGGGGTGCTTTTGTGTGGGGTGTGTGGTGCTTTTGTGTGGGGTGTGTGGTGCTTTTGTGTGTGGTGTGTGGTGCTTTTGTGTGGGGTGTGTGGTGCTTTTGTGTGGTGTGTGGTGCTTTTGTGTGTGTGGTGCTTTTGTGTGTGGTGTGTGGTGCTTTTGTGTGGGGTGTGTGGTGCTTTTGTGTGTGTGTGTGGTGCTTTTGTGTGTGGTGTGTGGTGCTTTTGTGTGTGGTGTGTGGTGCTTTTGTGTGTGTGCTGCGTTTGTGTGTGGTGTGTGGTGCTTTTGTGTGTGTGCTGCGTTTGTGTGTGTGCTGCGTTTGTGTGTGGTGTGTGGTGCTTTTGTGTGTGTGCTGCGTTTGTGTGTTTGCTGCGTTTGTGTGTGAGAACCCCCAGCAAGGAGGATTGATGTGATTCTGAGTGGCATCTCCATCACGTTCCTTAACAAGCTGGGCTGTCAATGGACTGTCTCATTGTGTGAGTAGGGAGGTAGCTGGAGCCATCACAGGGGTTCGAGTTAAGGTTAGTCATCAACCAGAAACACTGGGCCTGGGTGAATAGAGGAGGACCTTACCTAGTCTCCAGTGGACGCAGGTTTAGCCCTCCGTTGTGTGTGGGTACAATTGTGATTTAATACCTCACTCACATACCATTCTGCATTCCTAGCGGGGCAGGAACTTGCTCACCGTCAAAGATTTGGCCTCTGCTTCCTCCTCACACGTTCTCGCCCTATCCTCCCACCTCAGCCCTGTCCGGGCCTGTGAGACAATCCTGTTTGGCAGCTTTTGTGCGCAAGCCGGGACCCATCCGCATCATACCAGGTATAGCAACACTTCCAATGTGACACGAGCTTTCTCACCAGACCCACGGCCCTCCCAGAGGCTGTGACAGGAGGCCTGGGCTGGTGGAATACTCTTAGTCTTATGTACAACACATGAATAACCCGTGGTGTAAAAACATCAGTGGACACTGCATTAAGAAATGAGCCTCCTCTGGCTAGCAGTTATATGGGATAGTTGTGTAGAATATTTTGCGGCGTCTTTTCAGCCTCTCTGGTTCTGGGCTAATTGAGTGGAGTTTAATATCCCTGTTTCCCTGAGTGCATTTGCATTTCTCAACTACGGTAGGCAGTATACGAAGGTATACATCTTCCCGATGCTAATGGAATCTTTTGGTTCGTGTAATGGTGTGGCTACTCTTGAGTTATATGCCACGTTTCTGCGTATCTTCATCTGTGATTGAAGTGTAAATGAGGATATGAGAGAATATATTGTGTAGTCCCTAGTCTCTCTCCTGTGTGGACCTGGCTGTTTTATCTAGGTATGTGTGTCTCCAGAACACTCAGCTCCTGGGTTTTAACACGCATCCACACCAACGCACATGCAGCAACACACACGCACCACTCTATTTTAATTACTGGTTTCACTCAACAGGGGGTCAGCAGTTGTAGAATACTTTCTCACTCTTTCTCTCTGAAACACCATGCATTGCTAATCAGGCCATTACTATGCAGCACATTCATTTAGAAAAATGAAAGTAAAGTCCCCTGCATTACTGTACAGATGCTGCTATTACAGGCCCAGTTTCATGAAACATCTTAAGTTCTCTTTCTCATAACACAAATCACTTACAGTCAAATGGACTCCTTAAATTCTGTGCAGAAATATGGGTACACGTGAAGTCGCTTAACAGCCTAGTTTTGAATCAATGTCCATTCAAACAGCTTTTCTGTGGAGGTTGCTGTTGCTTTGCTCATCTACCAAAGTTAGCTGCACGGTGGATGTTGCGCAGCGTTAGATGGCTAGCTAGCCAATGTACTTTTTAGTTTTCTTTTTTTTTTTTATAGAAATTGTACTTTTACTGTAGATGTCTGTGCGATGCTACAAAAGGGTAATTACACACATTCATTCGTTTTGAAGTTACACTATAAAAACGTTATTTTTTTTCTTTCATGGCTTAAAAACTTTTTTCTTTCATTCGTGAATGACATTTATACAGTAACTATCAATAAAGGCAGTGATAACTAACTTTTTAATCAAGTGAAAAGACGAGAGAATCGTGGAATCATAAATATTGTTGCTTTCAATAGATTCAGTTTACCACATGAGAGACACTGTCTTTAACCACTACGCCACAGCTTTACACGTTTCAGCAGTCGCTAGACTCCATTGAGGATTGTGTTAAACTGACTAACGTTTTTTAAGTTTACCTCCACCACAAATAGCGTCTATGAACTGTACTGCTTTTGCCACTGGCCGTTTTAACAGCTTATTAGCCAGTCATAGGCTTACTAGTATTTACTAACTTCCTAGGAATAATCATAAGAATTGAGCAATTTCTAGCGAGACTGAAAATGAACTTTTCCATGCCAGAAACAGTCGCAATATAACCGTATACAATTTCACTTAAGGCTTACTATAACGTAACTACGTTGTTAAGCCAACAAATGTGTTTGTCTTTCCTGACTCAAACGCATGCATGGATGCGTACTTCGAAAATCCACCAGAAACAGACGCAATATGTTTTATTTCAGGCTTACTATAATGTAGATACTAACGGTTTTAGGCCGTAAAGTTTTCGTCTATATGAAATAATTCATAATGCGTACATCACTTCGCCTGTGAGAAGATACGAACTCGGGACCTATAGTTCAAGTCCGCTTCTCTAACCACTACGCTATTTAACAAGGGGTACTCAGTCATTCAGTCAGTCGCTTGCTCGTTCGGTCTGGCAAAAACACATACAATTCAGACTCAAAGGAGATCTCATTCAAACTCTTTTAGACGCTCACTTAGTGAATTAGACCTTCTTTGTGGTAAGATCATCTTTCTGCTGTGTACAACTTCAAATCACCTTACTTAAGGACATGTTTGAGGGGCTCTTAAATACAACACACTAACTTAAGGGAAGTTCCCCCCACAAAGAACTTTTCACCTGAATGCAATGACTTAATTATGTACGCAATATGTATACAGTATATATGGGGGTGCAAAAGCTGACATTGGGTGGAGTTGCCTTTAAACTCTGCCTTTAAAGTTTGACATGTAAAGACCATGTTGACTGTTGAAGGACATCGGTGCTGTGTGTTAGAAATTGCATCTATTTTCTTCTGTCGGGTCATCTCTGCTTCATGTTAAATGGCGACACTTCATGAGTTTGGCGGTTCAGTTGCCCCTGTCGTCGACTCTCTGACATAACTTCTAAACATAGACTACGGCTGTGAAGATGCTTTTCATTCCAATGCCATTGTGGGTGCCAGAGAACGCTGTCAGGCGAAGGCGAGTTCAGGCCAGGAACTGCCCGAAACACAGGAATGAAGCTCAGGAGACAGACGCCACACACCTTCAGCGGATTGAACACACACACACACACCTTCTGATCAGTGCTACATTCTGTCACACGCATTTAAGTTGTTGGTGCTGTTCAGACCCATAATTTAAAAATGTCTAGATTTGTTGTGCGCTCAGCCAATCAGATACACAGGAAGTTGGGCAGCCTTACATACACAATATGGTTGCTGGTTTGAATCATTGTGCTGACAAGCTAAAACAATTTAATCAGACATGTCATCGTGCCCTTGAGCAGTGCAATTAACTCAAATTTCTCCCATAAGTGGATAAGTGGCTTGATAACAGTCTTAGATGTAGTCTGGGTTCTGGTGTCAAGGTGGCGTTGTAATACAGTGTGTTCACTTAAATTCCCTCCTGTGTGGTAAAATCTGTCACGTCTGTCTCTCTGTCTGCCTGCCTCTGTCAAACCAAAACGTGGATTACCATACAGCTGCAAGAGGTTCACTGCAGGTGTCTTGAGTGCCTTTGCTTTTCATGACAATGCTTTCGATATTGTAATGTAAAATTTCAGCCTGTATTAGCTAGCTGCAAGGGGGGTTGTGATTTTGCCAAACAAAGTTATGGTTCAAGAGACACGTCTGTGTGCGTGTTTGTGTGCGAACACTACCAATCCTTTTGCAGCTGGTTGCCATTCAATGATATGTCAGTTATCTTTTTTACAGTGTCGTCAGTACACTCAAACCTCAGCCTCTCAACCAAAGACATGAGGCTGGCCCTCCTTTCATGCATTTGTTTAGCTTTTCTTTTCACGTATAAACCTCCGAGGCCCTGATCCGGCGGAGTGATGAATGTTTCCCGTTGTCCCTAATATCATAGTATAAATGACTACACATGGTTGCCTGGTATCCTCCAGTGTTTCTGGCTGGCTGGTGGTTTAGGATCCTGATCAGATCATGTTAATGACAGTGAATGAATCTCAACACACGATCCTGATTTCATTACGGAATAATCTCTAGACTGCAGAAGGATTTGTTTTTTTTATGTCCCTTTCACATTTGGGCGCGCTCATAATGCTGGGGTCTGTATTAATGGAGACTGATCATACAGAGCCAGTCAGAAGTGTGCACCTGTCCCAGTGTGCCACTGATGCTGCATGTGTCAGGGGACTTTACGGCTTATTTCTCACTTAAAATGTAGCTCAAGAGTTTGTTTCACTGGTGATTACTAGAGGTAAATGTACCACTTCCCCATAACCATTTCCAATCTGGCCCTCATACCATTCATGGCCCCCTAAACCTCCCAAGTGACTCATTCTAACAGGTATTTAGTCTCTTTCGTAAAGGCCTATAGGAAGTGGACTGTGTATGTGGACTGGTGAGAGACGCTGTAGTAGGTTTGCTGAATGATTGAAATGTAATGTAGTCCAACATCCATGTAGTCCTCTATCAGTTGGTTTTCTTCTCTGGCTAGCAGCCCGCACCACCCTCTGTCTCTGTATTTGCTCTTATTTAAGTTTGACATCTTCTTTCTCCTCCACCCGTCTCTCCCTCCACCCATCTCCTCCAACCATCCTATTTCCTCTCGACCCTTTTCTCTGCCCTACCCCTCGGCCGTGCGTCTCCTCCTAGGGGGACTCCATGAAAGATGACGGAGGAGGTGACAGTTGTAGCCAAGTGGGACTACATGGCCCAGCAGGACCAGGAACTTGACATCCGGAAGAACGAGCGTCTCACTCTTCTGGACGACAGCAAAACGTGGTGGAGGGTGAGGAACGCCTCTAACCAGACAGGCTATGTCCCCTCCAACTATGTAGAGCGCAAGAACAGCCTGGTGAAGAAGGCCTCGCTGGTCAAGAACCTCAAAGACACACTGGGTAAGAGGGGCATCCTGGGACAGGGTGGGATGGGGGGGGGGGGGAGGGGGGGGCTGGGACTGGGTTGGATGGGGGGGGGGGCTGGGACTGGGTGGGACTAGGTTATCATGGGTGGGGAGGGCTAGGTTTAAGGAGGTGTGGTTGGTTGAGTATGAAAGGCATTATGGGTTAGGTGGGCTAGTTGAATTTACTGTTAATAAGTGGTTGTGGTTAATCGGCTGTGAAAACGCTACCTCTTTACCTTACAACTAGAAATGTAAGGTCTGTGTGTCTCTATCTTTCTGTTTATTCCAGGCAGGTTATGGTTGTATGTGAATGTCTGTCGATGTGCTGTCCAGAAGCATCCCAGGGACAATGGTCAGCTGGCCTCACAGTAATGCAAACACAGTGTGTGTGTAATATTGAATGTGTGACTTTGTTTGCCAAGGTCATTCCACGGTTAAGCCTTCAGTATGCTTCTGTCACATTTTTTCTCTCGTCAAATCGAACGTGTTGTGCCTGCTTACTCCAAAGATGTAGCTTGAAACGAGCAGGGGGTTAGAAATATTGCCCCTGGACACCAGATGGGGATAAAAAATTACCAGCATCCCTGGCCAATTTGTAAGAGCAACAACAAGCTGGGAGCTGATTGGAGGGTTTCCTCCAATCAGTCAGGTCAGTTTTTCCAGTCAGGACTACGTATAGATGGTAGTTTGTTTCTCTGTGTTGGGTTATAGACGGGAGAAGCAGCACTGACACAAAATGGCTGAGCTGTTGATTGACATAACCTGCTCTCCACTGAGCCAAAATGGTGGTGCTCACCTATCCATTGACAGATGCTGGCGTTCAACCACCTCAACACTGAGCCAGAATGGCTCCCTAGACTTCACTCCCTGTGACAGACTTACAGTTGGTACAGTACACACTGTCTCCATGCCAACCCTGCCTGTCCCATAATGACTGTAGAAACATAAACAGACGTCTGTTTATGGACTGTATAATTGCCTGGGTGCAAAGGTTAAGCAGTACTAAATGTTAATGACACCACCCAGTCTTTCCAACCGTTGTGACTCGCAGTCAGTCGCCTTAATGGGGCAAAGGTAGACATGTGTAAGGACATTTTAAATGTTTAGAATTATGAAGGACTGGGCTGCTTGTAGAAAACATTTACCTTCCCGGTGTTTCTGGCCAGGTAGTGTTTTGCCTGGTGACCCCTTCCTCTGGGCTGTGTTTGTAGTAACTTCTCATTGTGAGTCTGTTGGGTGCTGTGCTACCCTCTGAAGCTCCTCTGGGGCTCTTAGTAACACGCTGAGGAACAAGTCTCCGGGGTCAGGCAGCAGGGGTGAATAAATAAGAAGCCTCTGTGTTCAGGGAAATGAAGGGACCGAGAGGTGGAAGTCTGTAGGAAGACTGTACCCCTGCCAACCACCAGGCCAGAGCCTTGAAGTGGAAATGAGGGGGAAAGAAATAGTGTGTGTGTGTGTGTGTGTGTGTGTGTGTGTGTGTGTTTCAGCTGAGCAGGGCTGTGTGGCTCTCAGGGGAGTGTGTTTGCCCCTCTGCACACCTCAGCTACAGCCTGTGGTTGTGGACAGATCTGTCTCTCCACAGGACGGCGTCCAGTTTTCCCATAAGGCTGAACTAGTCAGAGTGCTACATCAAGTGGGGCTGTAAAATGGGGATGGGGGGTATGTAAAAAGCCCTAATTGACACACACACACACCCACAAATAATAAGGCACAAAGGGGTGTGGTGTATGGCCAGTTTACCATGGCTTAGAGCTGTCCTTTGGCACACACTGCGGAACATTAATAATGTTATAAAAAATGAAGACACTTTGAGGGTACTAAAATGTTCGGTACAGATGCTCTGTGGGAGATCTTTGACCCACTGAACCCAGACTCTGGGTTCATCTTCTCAGGTGGTTATCTAATAGGTCTGCACTTGAGCTGCTCTTCCTTCAGTTGGTGTTTGTTTTGAGTTTTTTTTGCCTTAAATTTCACCTTCAGCTAATGAATGTTGAAATGGTCTTCCAATGAAACACGGTCCAATGGGGTTTTGAGGGATTTGCTTTTACTTCAGACGAGACGTGTCGTGTGTGTTCACCTTGACAGTTCGTGTGTGTTCACCTCATCAGCCAGTAGGGCTGGGTATCGCCACTGATCTCCCAATTCCATTTCAGTTTGATTAATCAATACAAATGTGTAACATCAATAATACAAAATATTGGCAACAAATATCGTCATCCTTTCGTTGGGTCTACAAAACGAATGTCATTATCCTTTAGTTGGGTCTACAAAACCAATGTCATCTTTTAGTTGGGTCTACAAAACGAATGTCATTATTTTTTAGTTGGGTCTACAAAACGAATGTCATTATCCTTTAGTTGGGTCTACAAAACCAATGTCATTATCCTTTAGTTGGGTCTACAAAACCAATGTCATCTTTTAGTTGGGTCTACAAAACGAATGTCATTATCCTTTAGTTGGGTCTACAAAACCAATGTCATTATCCTTTAGTTGGGTCTACAAAACCAATGTCATCTTTTAGTTGGGTCTACAAAACTAATGTCATTATCCTTTAGTTGGGTCTACAAAACCGATGTCATCTTTTAGTTGGGTCTACAAAACGAATGTCATTATCCTTTAGTTGGGTCTACAAAACCAATGTCATCTTTTTCTTGAGTCTACAAAACCAATGTCATTATCGTTTATTAATTGGGTTTCCAAAACAAATGTCATTATCCTTGGGGTTGGGTCTACACGAGATGTAGCATAAATATGGCGGACAGTAGTTTTAATGAAGGCATTGTTAAAAGATAAGAAAAACCAGAAAACTTTAATTTATTTTAAATAAAACACTTTCATTTAATTCTGAAATGTATGTACTTTTTCTATCCTATTAATCAAAGTATTAATCAAAGTAGTAATCGACAGATTAATCAGTTATCAAAATAGTTGTTAGTTGCAGCGTATGAAACCATTGATGTAGAAATCCACCGGCAGCTGTTTGACTGAACATCACAGTAGATTATGTTACTAAAAAGGACTCGTTTCCCTCAATTCGGTAAAAAGTCCTTCCAAAAGAACAAATCATTTGCAAACTACATGTCGGTAGTGACATCAGAGCTGCCAATATTACTGGCTGCTGTTCCAGGTACCTTTCCAGGAACTCCGCCCTGTTGTTGGAGGACCAGACTGGCTTAGTGTCCTGCTGGCCTGCTGTATAACCTGCCCCCACTGATCTGCCCAACGAAACGATCAAAATGCCTGTCATTCCCACATCTTCCTGGGCACAGCGCCCCGACACTCATCACAGCACGTCTCGGTGGGCCTCTGCTCCAGCTTCAACTCCCAAATGGGTTGATGCCAGTGGATGAGCAGCACAGTGCAGATGAGAGGGCACCTGCTGTCTTTGTTGTGGGGTGACATGGAGGCAAGGAGACAGGTGGGCGGAGAGGCACCTTTTGATCCCTGCCTGCCTGTCAGCTCTGCATCCTGCTCTGCCTGCTCCACTTTCTTCCCCGGTCTGCATGCTCTGCTTTCAGCTGCTGGAGACGCGGAGACGCAGGGAGCGGAGCTAGGACGCTCATAGCCTGGTTTAATGAGGATGTGGGAGTTGACAAACACTCCAACGGTTGTGTCTGAGAGTGTGCATGTGCGTGCGTGACCGTCTCTCTTGAGTGCATTTACTGTAGGGGTGAGAGACACGGGCGTGTCATTGGTGCGTGGGGCGCGGGCGTGTTATTGGGGCTCGGGCGTGTTATTGGCGCGTGGGGCGCAGGCGTGTTATTGGCGTGTGGGGAGCGGGCGTGTTATTGGAGTGCAGAATGAAAGACCTGCTGTCAGGGTGGTTATTCAAGTGTAGTGGGACCCTGCTCATACAGCAAACTAAACTTCTGCCTTTCCAATGCCTGGTGATGTTAACATACTGGTTCTGTGACTTCCTCAGGACTGGGTAAAGGCAGGAGGAAGAACAGCTCCCGGGACGATTCCCCCACACCCAGCACCGACACAGAGTTCCACTTCAACGGGAGTGGAGGTGGAGGTGGAGGAGGAGGAGGAGGAGGTGGTGGTGGTGGTGGTGGCGGTGGCGGCGGCGGCGGCGGCGGAGGAGGAGGAGGAGGTGGCGGCGGCGAGCGTATCTACGACCTCAACATCCCGGCCGTGGTGAAGTTCTCGTACGCGGCGGAGCGAGACGATGAGCTGACCCTGGCCAAAGGCTCCCGGGTCACGGTGATGGAGAAGTGTAGTGACGGGTGGTGGCGGGGCTGCCAGGGGGGGCGCGTGGGCTGGTTCCCCTCCAACTACGTCCTGGAGGACTCCGCGGAGGGAGACAGGGGTGGAGGAGGCAGGCTCTCCCCGGGTTACCTCGGCCCAGGCAGGGGGCCCTCGGTGAACAACGGGAAGGCAGGGGTTGGTGGGGGCGGCGGCACCCTCCAGCGGGTCCAGACTCTTTACCCGTTCAGTTCGGTGACTGAGGAAGAGCTGAACTTTGAGAAAGGCGAGGTGATGGAGGTAGTGGAGAAGCCGGAGAATGACCCGGAGTGGTGGCGCTGCCGAAACGCTCGAGGCCTGGTGGGGATGGTGCCCAAGAACTACGTGCTGGTGCTGAGCGACACTAACGGGTCGTCTGGAATCCCTCCCATGGCGCTGTCGGACCCCGGGTCCCCCCAGAACCACTACATTGGGCCTGCATGCCTGGGCAGGTTCGCAGGCATGGACTGGTACTACGGAGGACTGACCAGACACCAGGCAGAACTGGTTCTCAACCAGAGGGGCGAAGAGGGAGACTTCCTGATTAGGGACAGCGAGTCCTCGGTGAGTGGAGAGGAGAAGGATGGAGGGTGGAGTTGTGACAGGTAGTAGGGTGGATAGTGTAAACGGGACAGGGTGGATAATGTCAACGGGACAGGGTGGATAATGTCAACGGGACAGGGTGGATAGTGTCAACGGGACAGGGTGGATAATGTCAACGGGACAGGGTGGATAGTGTAAACGGGACAGGGTGGATAATGTCAACGGGACAGGGTGGATAGTGTAAACGGGACAGGGTGGATAATGTCAACGGGACAGGGTGGATAATGTCAACGGGACAGGGTGGATAATGTCAACGGGACAGGGTGGATAGTGTAAACGGGACAGGGTGGATAATGTCAACGGGACAGGGTGGATAGTGTAAACGGGACAGGGTGGATAATGTCAACGGGACAGGGTGGATAGTGTCAACGGGACAGGGTGGATAGTGTCAACGGGACAGGGTGGATAGTGTCAACGGGACAGGGTGGATAATGTCAACGGGACAGGGTGGATAGTGTCAACGGGACAGGGTGGATAGTGTAAACGGGACAGGGTGGATAATGTCAACGGGACAGGGTGGATAATGTCAACGGGACAGGGTGGATAATGTCAACGGGACAGGGTGGATAGTGTCAACGGGACAGGGTGGATAGTGTCAACGGGACAGGGTGGATAATGTCAACGGGACAGGGTGGATAATGTCAACGGGACAGGGTGGATAGTGTAAACGGGACAGGGTGGATAATGTCAACGGGACAGGGTGGATAGTGTAAACGGGACAGGGTGGATAATGTCAACGTGACAGGGTGGATAGTGTCAACGGGACAGGGTGGATAGTGTCAACGGGACAGGGTGGATAGTGTCGACGGGACAGGGTGGATAGTGTCAACGGGACAGGGTGGATAATGTCAACGGGACAGGGTGGATAATGTCAACGGGACAGGGTGGATAGTGTAAACGGGACAGGGTGGATAATGTCAACGGGACAGGGTGGATAGTGTAAACGGGACAGGGTGGATAATGTCAACGTGACAGGGTGGATAGTGTCAACGGGACAGGGTGGATAGTGTCAACGGGACAGGGTGGATAGTGTCGACGGGACAGGGTGGATAGTGTCAACGGGACAGGGTGGATAATGTAAACGGGACAGGGTGTATAGTGTCAACGGGACAGGGTGTATAGTGTCAACGGGACAGGGTGGATAATGTCAACGGGACAGAGTGGATAATGTCAACGGGACAGGGTGGATAGTGTCAACGGGACAGGGTGGATAATGTAAACGGGACAGAGTGGATAATGTCAACGGGACAGGGTGGATAGTGTAAACGGATATCACCTGGTTGAGTTAGCAGATATTACCTGGTTGAGCTAGCAGGGTGAAACAAAGCGACCTGGCGGGATGTGCATCTGTCTTTGTGTTGAACCCATTGGAGAGTTGCTGTGTTGAGGCAGGACATATGAATTTGACATGACTACATTTGGGACAGTATAAAAATGGAATGAATAGCTCAACTAAAAACGAGACGCCCACACAATGCAGAACAGCCCAGTATTCTATGGAATACAAAGCAGAACAGCCAGATCTCTCTATGGAGTCAGGGTGTCCTCTGGTGGTGGATTGAAGGCAGTCAGGGTGTCCTCTGGTGGTGGATCTGAGGCAGTCAGGGTGTCCTCTGGTGGTGGATTGGAGGCAGTCAGGGTGTCCTCTGGTGGTGGATTGGAGGCAGTCAGGGTGTCCTCTGGTGGTGGATTGGAGGCAGTCAGGGTGTCCTCTGGTGGTGGATTGGAGGCAGTCAGGGTGTCCTCTGGTGGTGGATTGGAGGCAGTCAGGGTGCCCTCTGGTGGTGGATTGGAGGCAGTCAGGGTGTCCTCTGGTGGTGGATTGGAGGCAATGTTGATGGAGTTTGTCTCAAAGTTCTTCAATTGTCAGTGAATTAACTGACTTTTTCCTCCCTCTCCCCCTCCTCTCCCCCTCCGCTCCCCCTCCCTCTCCCCCTCCGCTCCCCCTCCCTCTCCCCCTCCCGCTCCCCCTCCCTCTCCCTCTCCCCCTCCCTCTCCCCCTCCTCTCTAGCCCAATGATTTCTCTGTGTCTCTGAAGGCTCCTGGGAAGAACAAGCACTTCAAGGTGCAATGCTCAGAGGGCTTCTACTGCATTGGCCAGCGCCGATTCAACTCCATAGATGAACTGGTGGAGCACTACAAGAAAGCCCCGATCTTCACGAGCGAACACGGAGACAAGCTGTACCTGGTCAAACCGCTGCTGTGACACATACACACACCAATTACCACCAAATACCCTAAACATTCTTCAACACGCTGAACTTGGGCAGGGAACGTTGTGGGTTCAGGTTCCATTGTTTAGAGCCAAAAACTGTTCATTTGGAATAAATAAAAAAAAAGAAAATAATTTAGAGCCCTCATCAGAATGACCCGCTGAATGTTTTCACTGAACTGCTTTTCTGTTGGCCCCAGTTCTACGCTATACCTACTGTTCCGTGTTTGTATTGGCTACAGATCTATTTAAATTTGATTGGAGTCTACTGTACTACTCTTTCTCCCTCCTAGTTCTGATTTCCAATCAGGTGTTCTGGTGTTTTACTCTCGCAGGAAAGTGTAGCTATTGGAGGGCACTAACCAAGTAATAAGACCGCTGTTTTTGTTTTTATTTACTTTTTGCTACTTGCGTCTGTTTACCAATGTATTGATCATGGGGTTCTCAGCTTTTACAGGATATGATATATCTGAATGTTATTGAGCAATGTTATTTAATTCTTGTTTCCATTGTATGTATATATTCAGAAGAGAAGGTGCATATATGAATCGTTTCGATCCAATCTATTGTACTGCCCACAACGTGATGAGAATTAAAATACTTTTGTTCAATAAAAGTTTTTGCAAAATAATTAATCATGCTGTGTGGTTGTCTTCTGGTTGGGATGTATCACTGTAATGACTGGTGATTGGTGCAGCTCTCTGTGATGAGTGGTGATTGGTGCAGCTCTCTGTGATGAGTGGTGATTGGTGCAGCTCTCTGTGATGAGTGGTGATTGATGCTGCCCTCTGTAGGTTGTTTAGTTGATTGTCATTTACCTTAAACAGGTAATAGTTAAGTTTCTAACTTAATGGAACGATGTTCCAAATTTTAGAAGTTGGCCTCATTTTAAATTAATCATTCTATTTTTTGTCATACAGACAAGCAGATGATAATAGATTATCTTTCTGCATCATCATGCATCCCACAAGTCAAATGAGGCTGGACTTGCTGTCAACATGCAGGATTTGCTTGCCTCAATCTGTCGCCCTCTGATTGAAATGTTGCAGATTTTGCGAAGGTAATCAAGCAAGGTCATCACATTTGTCCTTGCAGGTGTTTGACCTAGAACAAGGAGGTGCTTGAGCGTGAAAAGACATCCTAACCCTTCACATTTGTCCTACACAACGATGACCGACAGCCTATTCAGACATGAGTTACTGAGGTGTGTTTCGAAGTCGATAACAAGGTGTACATTTTAGCCGCTCATGTGACACTTGTCAGAACAGCAGGTTAATTTGCATGACAGGAGCAGGTATGGAGAGCATGGTGAAAGGAGAAGAGACCCTAGGACAGGAGAGGCTTGTGGAAGGAGAAGAGGGAGTTGAATGTGGGTTGTGAGGAGGCGCAAGGTGAGGAGGAAGGAATAGGAATGAGAGGGTGATTGAAGAGGGAGGATTAGAGGAGTGTTCTGGAAGGGATTGAGAAGAGAAGGAACACTGATGATGGAAAGGGGGATGAGAGAAGGCAAAGAATGGCAAAATGGTAAAAGGCAGGAAGAGTGCAATTTCCATACACCATAGTCTCCTATAGAGGGCACTAGTCGACAAGATAAAACAGACTCACCGTGAATGCCTAATCTGCCTATGCTTTATTACATTTCACGCTTTCTGGTCCAGAAACACAAAGTTCACATATTGGATTACATGGTGCCGGTAAAGGTTAAAGCAAAGAGGACAATAATGACAGTTGAAGACACTGGTCTCTGGGATAGAACAGTATGTTAATGAGTGGAATGGATTTTCCACACAAGGGTGGAAAAATAAATGTTCAGAGGTTTCCGTGTAATAGTTGATCAAATAGACCCGTTCACCCTTGTAATCACCTCTGATCCACTGCAATGTGACCTGGTGATAATCGCTTGGACGCCGGCTCTGGTGAGTTCACTCCATTACACTTCTTCATTCTGCCACACTGACGTTTCCACTCGTTGTTTGGGGTGTCCAGGAGTCCAGTAGAAAATATGCACACACATTTCACATGCCCACCGCGGGACACACCTCCTACGCACCGCGGGACACACCTCCTCCACACCGCGGGACACACCTCCTCCACACCGCGGGACACACCTCCTCCACACCGTGGGACACACCTCCTCCACACCGCGGGACACACCTCCTACGCACCGCGGGACACACCTCCGCACCGCGGGACACACCTCCTCCACACCGCGGGACACACCTCTTCCGCACCGCGGGACACACCTCCTCCACACCGCGGGACACACCTCCTCCACACCGCGGGACACACCTCCTCCACACCGCGGGACACACCTCCTCCACACCGCGGGACACACCTCCTCCACACCGCGGGACACACCTCCTCCACACCGCGGGACACACCTCCTATGCACCGCGGGACACACCTCCTACGCACCGCGGGACACACCTCCTACGCACCGCGGGACACACCTCCTCCACACCGCGGGACACACCTCCTCCACACCGCGGGACACACCTCCTCCGCACCGCGGGACACACCTCCTCCGCACCGCGGGACACACCTCCTACGCACCGCGGGACACACCTCCTACGCACCGCGGGACACACCTCCTACGCACCGCGGGACACACCTCCTCCACACCGCGGGACACACCTCCTCCACACCGCGGGACACACCTCCTCCACACCGCGGGACACACCTCCTCCACACCGCGGGACACACCTCCTCCACACAGCCTTTGAAACAGAGCAGAACGTCACTAACTGCTTTGCCCCTGACTGATGATGACGTCCAACTCTGAGTTGAGTTCATGTGTGGAGACACTGCATGGAGATACTGCATAGCGACACTGCATGGACACACTGCACCGAAGAGTGGTCCCACTGGTGGATAGTCAGGAGTGCAATATAATGGTCATTCAGTGTAATCAGGGGTTTGGGAGGTTTAGGGAGGTTGGGAGGTTTAGGCGGTTGGGAGGTTTAGCGGGTTGGGAGGTTTAGGAGCATTAGTGGGGTTGGGAGGTTTGGTGGGGTTGGGAGATTTATGGGGTTTGGGTGGTTTAGGGGTGTTGGGTGGTTTAGGGGTGTTGGGTGGTTTAGGATTGGCTTCCAGAGCTTCATTAGGGCACCAAGTTGATCTGGAGGGCTGTGTGGGCATCAGGTCCATGTGGTCAGGCTGTGTGGGCATCAGGTCCATGTGGTCAGGCTGTGTGGGCATCAGGTCCATGTGGTCAGGGTGTGTGGGCATCAGGTCCATGTGGTCAGGTCCATGTGGTCAGGTTCACGGCTGGGTCAGGCCCTGGACAGAAGGTGGAAGCTGACAGTCGGAGGGATTCGATGAGGCTGACAGGACAGTGAGTGCGGCGTGAGGGGGCATGCCCAGCGTATTTCTACACCTGTGATAATGTCTTAAATGTCATTTTAATTTAAATTTACGTCTAGTACCATCAGGAGTACTACTGCTTGGCTGGAGCAAAAGGCCTGGCAGGGTGTGTTGGCTCAACACTGACCCTGAACGTCTGTGGCTCCATCTAAGCCTGAGACTGGCACCCTGGTGTGCATTCCTCACCTAGTGTGAACAGTCTCCTTACAGACGAGAGAAATTACAGGATGTTGAGTTTCTCTCTGTTCCCTGTCAGGTCTCGTCAAGACTTTGTCTGGTCCAGATTGTGGCTTGTGTGTCACTGTGGCTCATCCTTTACGTGTCTCATCCTTTACTTGTCTCATCCGTGACTTTATCTCATCCGTGACTTGTCTCATCCGTGACTTTATCTCAGCCAGAATGGGAGCTGTTTCTATATTCCCATTAAGTGAGTAAATACCGAAGATCACTTGAATCTCCTGGTTCTGCGGCAGGTTGGTGTCTGGACACGATGTGTGAAGTGTTTTAGGTTAAGTTTAGGCACAGACTTTAAGTTATTAATGTTAATGTAAAGATAAGTGTTAGGGCTAGGTTTAGGGTAAGGTATAGAGAAAATAAAATAAAACTTTCTCCTCACAAGGAGAGAAAATCAAGTGTGTGGTGGTGTGTGTGGTGGTGTGTGTGTGTGTGGGTGTGCGTGTGTGGTGGTGTGTGTGCGTGTGTGTGTGTGTGTGTGTGTGTGTGTGTGTGTGTGTGTGTGTGTGTGTGTGTGTGTGTGTATACGCAGTAGAGGTCAGACATAGAGAGAGGAAGTGTGAAAGTCAAATATTTCTTCCTCCCACCTGCCAGGCTCCTCATCCGTGGAGGGACAGAAACCCCAGAATTCACAGCAGACCAGCCAGTAACGGTCAGAGGGAGCTTTCTGTGGTACCAACCAACTCCAAACATCAGTGATCTCCATCAGGTGAGAGTGACTTTACTTGGTATGCAATATTCCCAGATTAGCGACTGAAACACTGTCTCAAAATAGCAAGTGTATTCATTTTCAGGTTTCAATGTACTTTTAATATGTCAGCAAACAAAAAGATATTTCAGTCATTTTTCAGACACTGTCATCTGGAGGCTCTTTAAGATTGATTATGGGAACCACACAACTCAGTAGAACTTAATACACTTTATGAAGTAGCTATCAGCAAAGTTAGGGTAGAAGTTTTGTTATGCTAGCTTGGTGGTAAGCACAGTGAACTCAACAGACAATCTCCCTGGCAGCAATTCCTGTTTTTGATGATTTTTCTAAGCTCTGGTTTTAGGAGTCCTTGACTGATCAAAGTACATGAAGTGTTCATGTGTTTCCTGATGATGTTTTTGGATGCATTCTGTTTTCTCCTAGGCTGGCTGTTTGTAATGTGTCTGTGTCCTTCTGTCTGTAACATGTCTGTGTCCTGTCTGTGTCTGTCTGACTTTAATGTGTGTCTGTGTCCTGTCTGTCTCTGATTTGTCCTATTTGATAGCATGCACCATCTGTGTGTCTCCATGTTGGTCCTCTTAATTCTCCATGGATTCCTCGGTTTCACTGGTATGTGAGTACCTTGCTCAAGGGCACTACGAAAGAGTTTTACCGTTACATTTCAGCTCAGGAATTACAACTACAGACGTTTGGTTTACTGTCCTATTGCACTTCACCACCAGAAGACTTCTCTACCTACTGTTCTCACACAGAAAATTCTGATCTGATTGGTCAAAAGACCACTTAATAGATCTAAATTAGGCTGCCAGTGTGTGTGAGCAATAGTGATTTTTTGGTCCATAGTAATCCTCAAATCCGTGACATTGTACTAATAAATGAGTGGTCAACAGATGTCATTTTGTTGGTAGGCAAGGGGAAGCGTGAGGAGAGTAGCCCCTTAGAAGCCAGCTTTCATCAATGTTACTTTTGGTCAATTTTTCAGCGGATGGGTTTGACATCTGCTACAATTCCTTTCAACCAGCTTTTGTTTTGATAGCGCAGAAAAGCATCTAAAGCTTTTAAATACAACTAATACTTTTTTCCTTAAAAGGTCCTGGACAAGTAAGTTAATTTGCTTTGAACATTTTACAATTTATAAAATATTTTTCAGATAACATTCAAATTCTGCTTGTCCTTGTTGACCTTAGCATTTTTTTATTTCGAAAGTTTCTAGGGAAGAGAGATGATGGAGGGGTTAGTTAAATTAAATAAGAAAATGCCATAGCGTTCTTCTGATAACTTATACTTTGTTCCGTCTCGTAACCAGGGGCAGAAGACACTCCCAGAGAGGAAGGCAAAGGTGAGCAAAAGAATCAGCAGAGAGAGAAAACAAATGACAGTGTTGATTGATTAGTTAATTGACTAGTTATTTGATTGATTAATTAATTGATTTGTACCCCAGGCAGGGAGAAACGTGAAATGCCCAATTGGTCCCTGTGGTCATCAGACTTCACAGGCTGGCTGCAGGAACTGACTGCACAAGCTGGTTATGACCGGATCCAGAACCTGGCCAGAACCTACTGGGCCCACTTCCCTATAGCCAGTTACCTGGGTTATGACAGCCCTGAAGAAAACCCAGACGGATCTGAAGAGGTTCCGGAATGACGTCTCGGTCAAACACAACCCTCCAGAGAAGAGTCCACCTTTAAGAGAAAAGCCCTTCTGACTTTGTCAGATCATTTTATTGATGTTTGCTCTGAAACTGGACATTTTTTTTAGCAGGAGGGTTTGCAAGCATTCAAACAGATGTGATGTAATAAATCTTGTTTAAACAAACTGATGGATTGATTGAACTTTTGAAACCTGACATAATGATGTAAAAACTCTGTGGCTTTGATGAAGTCCAGTAGTTTATAATGTGGGTTGTCATGATGGGAGGGAGAAGTGCTGCTGTGCTGCTCACCAGGGAGGCATTAAAACAGGCAGCCCAATTCTGATATTTCTTACACTAATTGTCCTTTTGAGAAATAACAGTGTGTCTACTGCAGACAAACCCTGTAGCAATCATCTACAGAATATCACCTAAGTCCAACTAAGGCAAAAAAGTAACTGAGTGTGAAGAGGGTTTTTCTAGCTCGTGTTGAAAAACATCCCTTTTTAGTCAGCGGTTGGATGTGGTGCCCAAAAGAAAGAGCTGGATCACGGTAAAATCCCATGTTCCTTTATGATTACACCACCTCTACTGTCAGGTTTTGTGAAGTGATTATCTAAAGGAGAGTGCAGGTTTGTTTTCCTGATCATCAGAATACCAGTTATTTTGTTGACTACTTCAAAGGGCGCTGTGCAGAGTCCTGCCTCGAACATTTACAAGACTCAATTTAAACAGTAACACGTCTTGGCTCCTCCTCTTCCCTCACCAAATGCAAACAGAAAAGTGCTGTCCAGGGGGGTTTGGGTGGGGGGTAGTACTGACTGGTATATTACTAGTTAGTCCAGGGTGGTTTGGGTGGGGGGTAGTACTGACTGGTATATTACTAGTTAGTCCAGGGTGGTTTGGGTGGGGGGTAGTACTGACTGTTATATTACTAGTTAGTCCAGGGTGGTTTGGGTGGGGGGTAGTACTGACTGGTATATTACTAGTTAGTCCAGGGTGGTTTGGGTGGGGGGTAGTACTGACTGGTATATTACTAGTTAGTCCAGGGTGGTTTGGGTGGGGGGTAGTACTGACTGGTATATTACTAGTTAGTCCAGGGTGGTTTGGGTGGGGGGTAGTACTGACTGGTATATTACTAGTTAGTCCAGGGTGGTTTGGGGGGGGTAGTACTGACTGGTATATTACTAGTTAGTCCAGGGTGGTTTGGGGGGGGTAGTACTGACTGGTATATTACTAGTTAGTCCAGGGTGGTTTGGGTGGGGGGTAGTACTGACTGGTATATTACTAGTTAGTCCAGGGTGGTTTGGGTGGGGGGTAGTACTGACTGGTATATTACTAGTTAGTCCAGGGTGGTTTGGGTGGGGGGTAGTACTGACTGGTATATTACTAGTTAGTCCAGGGTGGTTTGGGTGGGGGGTAGTACTGACTGGTATATTACTAGTTAGTCCAGGGGGGTTTGGGTGGGGGGTAGTACTGACTGGTATATTACTAGTTAGTCCAGGGGGGTTTGGGTGGGGGGTAGTACTGACTGGTATATTAATAGTTAGTGATAGTACTGCGAGTGTCTACAATGGAGAATATCTCTGGCACTAAGAAGAATTTTGTAAACAAGAAATTTTAAAAATGAACTTCAAACGTTAACTGCAGTTGTCTTCTGGGTATTTTCTAGGTGTTTGTAATTAGGCTAGGAGTACATTAAAAATCTTATACATGGCCCTGTGAAGCTCAGTCCTCTCTGCCTTGAAGTAAACACCGCTCCATTACACCACAATGTTTATAAGCAAAGGGCTTCATTACATAGATTCACAATGAGCGCAGTGCGTTTGGGGCACTAGCCTGTGGACAAGGAAACATAATTTATTTAATAAAGTAATCACTTAGTCATCCAGCTAACACCAAAAAAAATAATATGCTTTTGATATGGGATGATCAGAACACACAGCTGCTGTGGGAGATTAGTGTCCTTGTGTGACAGCAGAGGTGTAACAAGGCTCTGATTTGCATGTCTTAAATATACAACCTTTCTTCTCCTTAGTTCACCGCCACAACAGTGAATCGAATTTCACGGTGTTGTCCACTGTAAATGGAGCGGTTTAGTGCTTCCCCCGAGCACGAGCAATTCTGTGTCCAGAAATAAACCCAAGCTTCGCTGTTCTTCAGAAAACAAGACCGATAGGGTTGGTTGGAGACATTGAAGCAAATCCAGTGTCGAGTTGAGTTTTGATGTGAAGACAGGATCAATCAATCAATCAATCAATCAAAGTTTATTCACAAATACCAAAAGCAATATAATAATACAGTCGTTGCAACAAAATCACATCGGTATAATGAATGGGTCCCCCAAAGAAGCTAGAGAAGCTTATGGGTGGGGGCCCGTAATTTAGAAGGATAGAAGCCTTTTCAGAAATTCTAATGTTTCGGCTACTTTTTATTGACTTTTCTTTATTGCCCACGGAGTATGAGGCCGGGAGACGTTCAGCGACGCACATTAAAGCAAAGAAACGCTTTCAGATGACTGGGAACTTGGAAAAGTAGTCAACGGTCACCTCCGAATTATTTCCAACTTTGTGAAGTGCGTAGTCTATAGTCGAGATGCGAAGACGCCAGGTTTACACAGCGAAAACACCAATAAGAGACATCATGTTGTTCCTTAGAATCTTATGTCTGTCACTCATTTCTAACGAGTGGTTTTCTACTGACAATTTCATTACTGTTGTCTGTTCCAGAACCTCCCACTCTGATACAACATTTAATTTCAAGACCGATTCAAATCAAGATGTGAGTGGCTTATTCTGACAGATTCCGAAACATTTGACACGGTGAATTTGTCACGGTGAAACAAAATGTAAATGTAACCCCCGCACCCCCCCCCCCCCCCCCCCCCGCCGCTCCAAAAAGTGGCAAAAGCTGTTGCAATGAAAATAATAACTATGTCTAGCAAAGCTCTTAACCAGCCTGCCCGACCATCTATTTAGTTTGATCGTACAAGTTTGCGTATGCTTTGTGTGTTAATCACTGGCAAGCACATCGGCAAGCTCACATGTTATATTTCGTTAATGTGCAAAGCCGCAGCAATGTGTTTTCAATCGGATGGACTGTTGACCTCAGTCTGGACACACTCAAGACCCGACTGTTTCTGCCACCGGAGGGAGAGTCTCGCCCACCAGTCTCCTGGGTCTATTTCCAAGCCTGGCCAACGCTGCTGTCTGCCCGCCCAAAACACACACGCGTGCATGTACCCAAATCTAATGTCCGTTAGTCTCTACCAGGCATTTGAGGCTTGGATATCATTCGGTTTTTGACAGATTGAAATGGAAGTATTCAGGAATCTGCTTACAGAAAATATTTTTCCCACCCGAGGTGATTCCACCAATTAAACTTGTTGCAAATAACTGTCCAATTTGCCAAAGACAAATGTGCCGAGACATGACTCGACAAATACAGTGAGAGTACTTCACTCCTCACGATGAGAGCAGTAAACATAATAGTGGGACATTTTCATTTGCCGGCAGCCATGCAGCAACACTAATACAAGTTTATTATGATTATTAGTTCATTATTATTGAAATAAGAATGGATTTCCACTGGCATTTAATGCATCATACATTTCACAGATACCGAAATATACCAGCATGTTGAGCAAACAAATTGCCAACATTAATTAAAATACGGGAACATTCACGGTTACTTGTGGTGATGCTTATTTTCACCAGCTATAGGGGAGACCAGAGATGGTGTAACATTTTGGACATTTCTGTCTGTATCCTGAAGCTCTTTTAAGCCCGTGCATTCAACATTTTATACAAACTAGTTACATGTGTCTGCTCTTAGATGGCATAGCTGTTATATCTGTGACACAAACAAAATATATTTATTTTTTTAGTTTAGTCTCAAACACAAGAAGTGAAATGTTACAATTCACCCCATAACCTGGGTGAGTTGTAACACAGCCTGTGGTGAAATATAACATTAGGATATAATATTAGGTGAGTAACATTATTAAAAAAATTATGATGGCAAAAAATTAATAAAGACAGCTTTTTATTGAAAACTTAAATTACTATTTAACATAACTGGTGTGTGTGTGTGTGTGTACAGTGGGGAGAACAAGTACTGTCAGTCATAGTAGAGAGGTTAGAACATAATATATTGGAACAAAATGAGCATTACTGAATATTAGTTTGTGTGTTTGTTCTGATTGTTACCATCAGTCTAGGCACACTGAAATTCAAAGAAAACATACAGTGGGGAGAACAAGTATTCGATAAATTTTTTTGCAGGTTTTGCCACTTACAAAGCATGTAGAAGTCTGTCATTTTTTATCATAGGTACTCTTCAACTGTGAGAGACGGAATTTAAAACAAAAATCCAGAAAATCACATTGTATGATTTTTAAGTAATTCATTTGCATTTTATTGCATGACATAAGTATTTGTTTTAAGCCCGTGCATTCAACATTTTATACAAACTAGTTACATGTGTCTGCTCTTAGATGGCATAGCTGTTATATCTGTGACACAAACAAAATATATTTATTTTTTTAGTTTAGTCTCAAACACAAGAAGTGAAATGTTACAATTCACCCCATAACCTGGGTGAGTTGTAACACAGCCTGTGGTGAAATATAACATTAGGATATAATATTAGGTGAGTAACATTATTAAAAAAATTATGATGGCAAAAAATTAATAAAGACAGCTTTTTATTGAAAACTTAAATTACTATTTAACATAACTGGTGTGTGTGTGTGTGTGTACAGTGGGGAGAACAAGTACTGTCAGTCATAGTAGAGAGGTTAGAACATAATATATTGGAACAAAATGAGCATTACTGAATATTAGTTTGTGTGTTTGTTCTGATTGTTACCATCAGTCTAGGCACACTGAAATTCAAAGAAAACATACAGTGGGGAGAACAAGTATTCGATAAATTTTTTTGCAGGTTTTGCCACTTACAAAGCATGTAGAAGTCTGTCATTTTTTATCATAGGTACTCTTCAACTGTGAGAGACGGAATTTAAAACAAAAATCCAGAAAATCACATTGTATGATTTTTAAGTAATTCATTTGCATTTTATTGCATGACATAAGTATTTGTTACATCAGAAAAGCAGAACTTAATATTTGGTACAGAGTCATTTGTTTGCAATTACAGAGATCATACATTTCCTGTAGTTCTTGACCAGGTTTGCACACACTGCAGCAGGGATTTTGACCCACTCCTCCATACAGACCTTCTCCAGATCCTTCAGGTTTCGGGGCTGTTGCTGGGCAATACGGACTTTCAGCTCCCTCCAAAGATTTTCTATTGGGTTCAGGTCTGGAGACTGGCTAGGCCACTCCAGGACCTTGAGATGCTTCTTACAGAGCCACTCCTTAGTTGCCCTGTCTGTGTGTTTTGGGTCGTTGTCATACTGGAAGACCCAGCCACGACCCATCTTCAATGCTCTTACTGAGGGAAGGAGGGATGTTGGCCAAGATCTCGCGATACATGGCCCCATCCATCCTCCCCTCAATACGGTGCAGTCGTTCTGTCCCCTTTGCAGAAAAACATCCCCAAAGAATGATGTTTCCACCTCCATGCTTCACGGTTGGGATGGTGTTCTTGGGGTTGTACTCATCTTTCTTCTTTCTCCAAACACGGCGAGTGGAGTTTAGACCAAAAAGCTCTATTTTTGTCTCATCAGACCACATGCCTTCTCACCAAGCTTGCCTATTGTCCTGTAGCCCATCTCAGCCTTGTGCAAGTCTACTATTTTATCCCTGATTTTCCTTACACAGCTCTCTGGTTTTGGCTATTGTGGAGAGATTGGAGTCTGTTTGATTGAGTGTGTGGACAGGTGTCTTTTATACAGGTAACTAGTTCAAACAGGTGCAGTTAATACAGGTAATGAGTGGAGAACAGGAGGGCTTCTTAAAGAAAAACTAACATGTCTGTGAGAGCCCGGAATTCTTAATGGTTGGTAGGTGATTAAATACTTATGTCATGCAATAAAATGCAAATTAATTATTTAAAATTCATACAATGTGATTTTCTGGATTTTTGTTTTAGATTCCGTCTCTTAGGTTTTTTTGTAGGTGTACCTACAAAATCAGCAGTGTATCAAATACTTCTCCCCACTGTATATAGGCCTACAACAAAAAATTTGCATATAGTAGGTTGTAACATTTTAATTGTTGTTAGAACTAAACCAGACTCTTGTTTTTACAACTAACCCAGACTCCTACTCCTAACAGGTAAAACATTATCACTAACAACTTGCATGAAAGATGTCTAGATAGACACACAATAAACATGATTTAAGTTTGATGAATTTAATTACATAGCTGGCAATAATATCACAAAAGTAATAAGGTAGAAAAAAAAATCTTACTTCAAAATTAGTTTCTTCCTTTTAAAAATGGTTGTCTGCCACAGGGTGCTACTTCTTCACATGTGCAGAGTGAATCAGATGATTCGTAACTTGTTCCTGATTAGAGAAATTGGAAGTGTTACAGCTGACCCGTGTTACAACCAGTCCCGGTCTCCCCTATACTATGATGGAAATGTAGTAATGAGTGCAAGCGTGTAAGTAAACTCTAGGTGAAGTGTTTTTTCAGAAATTCTGCATTGGGATTGTTCTGCATGCTCCCTCCTGGTTTGGGTAGTCCCTAAACCAGGATTTTTGGGAACATCGGGGAGTTTATCAAAAGTTCCTGGAATTTTGCCAGCTGTGAGACACGTGAACCCCAGGGAAAATATCTGCCACTCTGGCAAAACTTTAGGAGATTCTAAAGCAAGCAAGCAAGCAAGTGTATTTATATAGCACAATTCATACATCGAAGCAATTCAATGTGCTTTAGAAAGAAAATATATATATATATATATATAAAAATACAACATAAATACAAATACCTAAATGAAAACATCCAAACAAATGAAAACATCATAATAAGAAAAAATACAATAAGAAAAAATAGAAAGCTCTAAGGCTAAACAGTGCAGTTAAGTTTAAGTGCTCAGTCATAGGCACGTGAAAAGAGAAGTGTTTTTAACCTGGATTAAAAAATGTATATGTTTGGGGTACGTCAATGATCTTCTGTTAATTAATTCCTGTTGTGTACAGCATTAGGGCTAAATGCAGCTTCTCCATGTTTAGTTTGGACTCTGGGCTCTACTAGCTGACCTGTGTTCATGGATCTAAGAGCCCAGCTTGGTTTATATTCTTCAAACATATCAGAAATGTATTTGGGTCCTAAACCATTCAGAGATTTATAAACTAAAAGCACCACTTTGAAATCTATTCTGTAACTGACTGGAAGCCAATGCATAGATTTAAGAACCGGACTGATGTGCTCTGTTCTCTTGGTCCTGGTTAACATTCTAGCAGCAACATTCTGAATGAGCTCCAGCTGTTTTACAGTCTTTTTGGGGAGTCCAGTTAAGAGGCCATTACAGTAGTCAACCCTACTAGAGATAAAAGCATGGATGAGCTTCTCTTGGTCTTTTTGGGACACCAAGCCTTTGATTCTGGCTATATTCTGAAGATGATAGAATGCCGTTTTGGTGACCGCTTTTATATGATTGTTAAATGTGAGGTCTGAGTATATCAGAACACCAAGAATACGTACTTGACCCCTGTTGCCAAACACAAAATAATGGTTTAATTGTGGACAATTTTGGTTCATCCAGGTATTTATGTGTTCTATACAGTGACACAGAGAGTCTATTGAGCTGTTGTCATACGGTTCAAGAGCCATATATATTTGAGTATCATCGGCATAGCTGTGGTAGTTAATGTTGTTGTTCTGTAGAATTTGGCCCAGAGGTAGCATATACAGATTGAAGAAAGCGGTCTGAGAACTGATCCCTGTGGAACTCTGCATGTCATGATTCATGATTACCAATGGTGACAAAGTAACTCCGCCCATCTATATAAGATCTGAACCAATCAAGGACTGTCCCGGAGAGTCCTACCCAATTTTCCAGCCTATCTATAAGTGTTCTATGATCTACAGTGTCAAATGCTGCACTGAGATCTAATAGAACCAGAACTGTTATTTTATCAGAATCAGTATTCAGACGTATATCATTTAAAACTTTAATCAGGGCCGTTTCAGTACTGTGGTGAGGTCGGAAACCTGAATGAAATTTGTCTAAGAGACCACTTGAGGTCACAACATTTTGAATTGTTTGAAGACAACCTTCTCAATGATCTTGACTATAAAAGGGAGATTTGATACAGGTCTATAGTTGTTCATTATAGATGGATCCAGTGTTCTCTTTTTTAACAGGGGCTTAATGGCAGCTGTTTTTAGAGATGTTGGGAAAATGCCTGATTGCAGAGAGCTATTAACTATTTGCCGTAAGTCCATTATTATAGATTCAAAAATTGTTTTAAAAATGTCTGATGGCAGTGTGTCGAGACAGCAAGTGGAAGCTTTAAGATGTCGAAAATGTTTCTTCTAGGGATTTTTGATCAATTGTATTAAAATGCGACATAATAACCAAGTTATGTCTTGGTGGTTGTGGAGACGGTACAGAGTCCTTGTTAGACTGTGTAGTTCTGATGTTCTGTCTAATACTTATAATAGTATAATAATTTTTTCACTAAAGAAACACGCAAATTCATTACATTTCACAGTGGACATGAGTTCTGACGCTATCTGCTTTATTGGGTTTGTAAGCTTGTCGACCATGACAAATAGAGTGTGGGTATTGTTGATATTCTTGTTGATCATTCCCGATAAATGTTGCTGTCTGGCCCTGCGTAACTCATTGTTGAAGCTACCAAGGCTTTGTTTATAGATGTCATAATGAATTTGAAGTTTAGTTTTCCTCCACTTACATTCTGCTTTCCTACATTCTCTTTTCAGGGTTCTTACCATCATGGTGGTTCTCCATGGTGTTTTCTGTTTGCTCATAGTTTTCTTTACCTTTACCGGTGCAACACGATCCATGACATTCAATATTTTGACATTAAAATGATCCAGGAGTACATCAACTGACTCAGCACTAATTGTTGGAGAGATAGCTATGGCTTCCATAAACTGAGCATTTGTAAGGTTAGGGGTTAAAGTTTGGATTAGGCACTGGGGTTGAATCTAGGTTAAGATTTAAGTGTAGTGTATAAGATTTTGGACCAAAATAACTTTTCATATCGCCACACGTACAGAGATACCTGAAGTGTGTATGTGTTTAATAATGATTTGAACAGACACAGGAATGGAACCACATTTATCAGGGGAGACAAAGGGAAAGGACAGGACAAGAAAATGAAATCACTCTGTCTGACCTGAAGCAGTATAGCACATTCTAAAGGAATCTCTGAGTGGAGAGAAGTATTTTGAATGCTGACTCTGTAGTTCCACTGAGGAGAGGTTTCCCAGTGTTTCTGTGGCCCTCTCAGCTTCAACACCATTTAAGGAGAATACAGTTTTTTAAAACAGTCTCACTTAAAAGCTATTGAACTTTAAATAACAGACAAGTCTTTGTAATACTGAACTTTCTCATTGGCAGCTGGTAAACTGCTTAAGCAAGTGAAAACTCAATTAAGTCTGATTGAAGTCACCACTGTTTTAAGTCAGATTTCAATCGCCAGTGAGTTTTAAGTTACATCCAGTGTGATTTAAACTGCCAGTGTGCTTTAAGTCTGAATTTAAACTGCCATGTGTTTTAAGTGTGAATTTAAACTGCAGTGTGTTTTAAGAGTGAATTTAAACTGCAGTGTGTTTTAAGAGTGAATTTAAACTGCAGTGTGTTTTCAGTGTGATTTAAACCACTAGCGTGTTTGAAGTCAGAAGGTTGATCCCTGGTGTTGTCGTCTTGCATTCTTTGGAAGTTCTCCTAACCTACCACTTGAATAATTCTAACCTGCTATGGCCTCTCTCTTGCACTTTTTCCACTGTGCTGCTCCTGTTTCTACTGGATGGAAAAGTACCCGAGGCACACATGATTATTCACTTAAGAGAAAAAACTCAAGACAGGCCCATTTCTGTGCGTTATGGGATAAACAGCTTTCCGCCCCATGGGCCAGTACTGGTACCATTAGGCTCCACCCTGGTGTCGGTGTGGATGATGTGTGTTGCCATTAAGAAGACTGGAGCAAAGAGGAGGAAGAACGGGACCATGGCATCTCAGCAGCTTCTTGTGGTGGGATTCACCACTCTACTCCTAGTGCTCACAGGTGAGATAACTCTCTCCCTTTCTATCTCCCACTTTCTTCTCGCTGTCCTTTCTCTCTCTCTTTATCTGTCCATCTTTTTTTCCTCAAGTCCTTCTCCTCACACTTAGAACTATAAATTAAAGACATTGTGTAAATATGGTAATGGTGGGTTTGAACTCATCTGATTATCAGATGTTAATGCAAAAGTGATGCTACACTGAAGTTTATTAATGTAGTGAATCATCTAGGGTGACTGCTTTAAAGTTATTTCAAGTAATCTGTTAATGCGTAGAAAGGAAGAAATGAAGGAAAAATTGCTGTCCGATGACAGTAGAAAAACAGACGTGGAAATTTGATTCCTGTAATCAGACAATGGACTATATGTCAATGAAAACTTAAAAATCCATTAATCCTTTTCACCTCAAATGGCTTTTCTATCGGTCTCTTGACCACCATTTTACTGAGTGAGGGGAGAGGAGGAAAGAAGGAAAAAAGTGAAAGAGAGCAAGAGAGCAGTTTGTGCAAACTGTACTTCTACAACCTTGCTTCCCTGAAGGAGTGATAAATATTGGAACATAAGTAACGTAAAATATCGGGTTGTGGATCCTTAGTGAATGATATCCTAAAATCACTGTTCAACTGCACCTTTCAAGGCCATTGATGGGTGGGGCCAGACTGGAAGCCCCACCTTCCCAGTGATGTTTGTTTAATGGAAGGTCACAATGATGAACGTTGAAAGGGGAGCTGCTGACAAAGGCGCAGGCAGTGAGGAAAATAACCCATAACTCACACATGGACCCGTCCGTTAACTCCACCCACCGTCAGCCCCCTATTTCAGGTTCACAAGTGTCCCAAAGCTGAGGGCCTAAAAATGTTTAGAGATGCAAAGGCTTGTTAGACCCTCCTAAACAGTTGAACATCTGATTACATCTGATTTCAAGACGCGAAACAAACAGAATATGGCCTAAATTATATGTTAAATTTTCAATTATGTTTATTTCCTCTTGAGCAATAGGCAGGATTTGTAAATCAGAATTTCATAAGAGAAAGGGGTCAGTTAGAGATTCATTGAACATCCCTGTGGACCGCTAGCCTGGTTAGTATTGATAGTCCTGTCTTCCCTGCAAACTGCTAGCCTGGTTAGTATTTATAGCCCCGTCCTCCCAGTAAACCGCTAGCCTGGTTAGTATTTATAGCCCCGTCCTCCCAGTAAACCGCTAGCCTAGTTAGAATTTATAGTCCTGTCCTCCCTGTAAACTGCTAGCCTGGTTAGTATTCATAGTCCTGTCCTCCCTGTAAACCGTTAGCCTGGTTATTATTTATAGCCCCGTCCTCCCAGTAAACCGCTAGCCTGGTTAGTATTTATAGCCCCGTCCTCCCAGTAAACCGCTAGCCTAGTTAGAATTTATAGTCCTGTCCTCCCTGTAAACTGCTAGCCTGTTTAGTATTTATAGTCCTGTCCAACCTGTGGACCGCTACCCTGTTTAGTATTTATAGTCCCATCCTCCCTGTGGACCACTAGCCTGATTAGAACAAATCTCCAGGAAATTGTTTTGTTGCTGTTCACAGATAATGTGTTGCCCTGGAAACACCTGCAAATGATTTCGTACATCCTTCGCCATGTGTTCCACCTCAGGCTGTCTGTGTGCGTATTTAACAAAGCCAGGAGGCTAATGTACTGAAATAAACCTGTACCGAATAGGTTATTTCAGCATTGTCTTCTTTAAAGTGATTCCAGGCAATCCATTTTCCCTACTAAGTGTCCTTTTCTCTTCATTAGTGGCTTCCAACCAGAGCAGCGTGCACAAGATCCTGAAGAAAAGAGATGGTAATATGGACAAAGAATTAACAAATGACATGGAAAAACTAATATTAGGTAGACAATTAAAAACAATCATAAAGGTGTCCCCTCTCTTCCTCCCCCTAGTGGTGGGAGATGATGGTGTTCCTTCAGAGACCAGGGTCGCCTTGGTTCCTGCCAAGGCAAAAGAGTTCCTAGCCCAGAAAAGGAGGCTGAAGAGATACATCTGGGACCGCAACAGACCTGAAGTGCAACAGTGGATCATGCAGTTCATGTATATGGGCTTTGATGAGACGGTGAGCGTGAAAAGGGTGGAACATGGTCCGGCCCGGCTTATCCGGAACCTGTGACCTGGGGAAACGACGGGCCACTGTCATAGGCTATAGTAACCGCCTGGATTTCATCCTGGTCAGGTCACAGGGTCGGGAAAAGGTACCCGATGTGGGATGGCTTAGAGTACCACGACAGGATGGTTGTGACAGTCAGTCACGTTCCCAGCAAACTGCGGGTAACCTTTCTCAGCAGGGAATAAATAACATGAAAGACTCTGAAATAAGCCCAGGGACAACGTAAGTTATAGGGGAAAGGACGCAGACTATGCAGGCGAATTGAAGGACGAAAGGACTGCCATGAAACCGTTCCTACACACATTGGCCATCAATCAGACCATCGATCATCAAAAAGTCCATAAAAATATACATGGAAAGAGCCCTGAAAAGGACACAATGTCAGGATGATCCCGGAACATCAGCAGTTTGTAACTGGATCATTAGGACATTGTAAGGTTTCAAAAAGTGTGTAATGGATTTAAATAGAGAACTGACATTTATAGAATAACAGAACAAGTGAACTATAGATGGAGGCAGGTAGGGAGAGAGACAGGATGATGCCTGGTGGCACCTCGTAATCAGGCTAGATAAGAGAAGACAGATGATTCTGTCACAGCAGGACCTACAGACTCCCTTCAAAGAAGACAATTATTCTGCAACAGTATGGACGGACACACAAACAAACACACAAGCTTTTTCATCTTGTTTCTTCCACAACAATTGTTCATTTTTTAGAAACAGCACGACCAGGGAGAAAACCTACCATAGAAAACATGTCACAAAGAAATCACAGACAGGTGGAGACAGGGAAGAGCTGAAAGCCAGACAGGTGGAGACAGGGAAGAGCTGAAAGCCAGACAGGTGGAGACAGGGAAGAGCTGAAAGCCAGACAGGTGGAGACAGGGAAGAGCTGAAAGCCAGACAGGTGGAGACGTAAAATAAAAAGTTCTGGGGGAACAAAAGTTGTTTTTCCGGGAAGCTGGCCCTCTAGGCAGAGTTCTTCCTCTGTCCAGTGTCTGTGTTCTTTTGCCCATGTTAACCGTTTCTTTTTATTGGCCAGTTTGAGATATGGCATTTTCTTTTCAATGTTTTAGATCTTTTGGGTTGGGGGTTGCGGTCTAACAGAACAGTTGTGTTCTTCCCCTCCTCAGAGACTGGAGACAGATCTGTCTTACTGGAGGGACCAATCACGCTCCAGCGACCAGGGTCGTCAACACCACTACGACGAAAACTCTCCCATCGGACCCAGAGACAGAGGGTCATATCGCCACGGCGCCAACGTGAACTATGACTATTACTAACCCCGACACACGTTCTCTCACCCTCCGTCTCACTCTCTGGCTCAGAAAGATAGGCCAGCTCTGTCTTCTCCTCTTGTCTAGCCTCTGGAAAGAGGCAACCGGCAGTCGCCTCACCTGTTTTCCTTCTCCAGGCTTCTGAATGAATGCAATGCTCCAACTGATTTCTGGGGAAGTAAACGAAGTTATGCAAAACATTTGAGATATGTCTTTTTGACGTCTTTTATTTCAGCTGATGGAACACGAGACCAAAACTACATGTAGCATTTATATTTCTCTTGAGTATATCATATCATGGATGGTCAATCCTTGCACCAGCACGGGCTTGTGTAACATTTTGTTATCGTTTCATTTCCTCACGGTTGTTCTCTGTTAGCGCCTCAACAAACCCTACAAAGTCCTACTTCTAACAACACCTTCCTCACAGTAAGTGGTCCAAATAGTTTTAATTTGTCAATGGCCACACCACGGGGGACTAGCCACAGACCTTCTGCATCAGCACGGTTGTCAAGAGGCTGAACAGCAACACCTCCTACTCCCCCTCCTCCTCTCACCTCCTTTCCCAGCCTAACCCTTATCTCCCCTACTCCTGCTAGAAATCTCTTTATACCTCGTGAAACGATGCATAGGCTGTTCTGGTGTCGTACCAGGCAAGTTCAATGAGATCAGACGGTCATTATCAGCAATCGTCTGGGAGCTAATTGGGTTTGTGGTCTCCAGAAGGTCCGTGTCTCAGCCCAGCCTCACTATATTGACCAAGCTCTTTGCCTCCACCATGGAACATCTTCCAGAACATCAACAGCGATTTCAAGTGACTGAAAAAACACGTGAGACGTTTACTGGAAATATTTTATTAAAATAGCATCTTCACCTGAAATGGATTATATATGATTTCCTGATTGACAGCAGAGCTTTCACCAAAGGAAGCTCGGATAAAACCAAGACACGCAACACCATGAGGACACACTTCTGGGAGGTGTTCGTGTGTGGGTTTAGAGCCCACGGCACCAGGATAAATGTAGGAGGGCCGACCACCCCTCTGAGGCTCTGAACAGAACGATGTACCCCTCCTCCCCATGGGGGCATGGCGGGAAAACAAGCGGTCGTATTTTAGAGACACAAAACAAAGCACACAGGAAAATGAATCACGTCAACCGAACAAAACAAGTAACACAGTGGGAACAACTCAGGAACGATGCTTCTCTGAGGCTCTTAAATAACAAAAGCGTCTATTGGCAAAGAACCCAGAGTGCAAGACTGGGTGTCCAAAACCTTTTTTTCCCCCTCTTCACTTTGCAATTCTCTTCTTTCATTGTGTTACGTCTGCCGTCCGAAAACACCCCCCCAGGAGGACCATGTGGAGTTCTAGTGTTTCTCTTCATATCTCGTCCCAAAACTCCACGGTGATAAACAACAGAAGACACAGGAGTGCCATGTCCTCCTCTTCTTTGCTACAAACTCTGAGATTTCTCTGAGGAGTTCTGGGTCCTCCAGCGGCCTTTGGGTCGGACCCTTGATCCCGGACGATCAGTTGTGTTGTCTGGGTCGTCCTTTCTTTTGGCGGGCTGTCTTGGGTTTGGGGATGTACTGGTTGTTGGCCTGATGTTCCAACTCTCTGCTGAAGTACTGGATGGTCTTATTAAGGCCTTCCTCCAATGGCACCTGGAACAAGAGATCAGACACTCAAAGTACACTCTACACAACCACCTCTGTAGAAGCAATGACTGGCCATGCTACTGAGCTGTGTTGTAGACATGGGTACTGACCACGGGTTCCCAGCCCAGCATCATCTTAGCTTTGCGGATGTCAGGGCGTCGTCTCTGAGGGTCGTCCTGTGCCTCCGGAAGGAACTGGATGTGACTGCGGCTCACTGAGGGTGGAGGAGAACGGTACTTTATAAAGGGTACAGTTAGGTGCCAACCTAGAACCAGATGAGGAGGGGAACGGGGGAGCAGGAGGGGAACGGGGGAGCAGGAGGGGAACGGGGGAGCAGGAGGTGAACGGGGGAGCAGGAGGTGAACGGGGGAGCAGGAGGTGAGGGGACAGGAGGGGTTACACTTACCAACCAGACTACGGATGAGCTCAGCAAATTGTAATATGGTGTGTTCCTCTGGATTCCCCTACAGGAAATGATATAAACCAACACAGATCAATATGAATATATATAGAGAGAGACACACACAAAGATAGAGAGACACACACAAAGATAGAGAGACACACACAAAGATAGAGAGACACACACAAAGATAGAGAGACACACACAAAGATAGAGAGACACACAAAGATAGAGAGACACACAAAGATAGAGAGACACACAAAGATAGAGAGACACACACAAAGATAGACAGACACAAAGAGACACACACACAAACAGAGACAAGCAAGGGTTTAGAGGTCACGAAAACACATAACACAATACATCAATAACACAATCATCATCTTCTTTTTACTAAATGTATCAGTGATCTATTTGTGACCAATTTCAAAACATATATGGAACACATATAGAATTGTTTGTAATAACCTTAGTTTGCCCCAACAACATTAATAAGAGCCTGATGGTCAAACCTTTACTATGGGCATTGGAAATCAACTATTTTTAACCGTGATTTTCCATGCCAAAAATGTCCAATGTAAAAAGATACAAAAAGATATAAAAACGGACCCAGAGTCACTTAAGATAATTGGGTGAACACCTACATGGATCACAGAATGACTCCAAAACCACCGATATATCCTGTCATTGTGATGTGTAGTGGGGTCTTACCAAGGTCCAGGTCATTTGGTTTAGTAATATGAATCATGAGGTAAAACAACAATATGCCTGTCCCAATAATTACACCTGATGTAGATTCAATGCAATGTTTTTCAAAATGAAAGTAATTCAAATTTGAATCGTTATATGGTGTAACTGACACTTACCAGATTGACTGGGCTGCTGATGTTGCTGTTCATCAGCGAGACCAGACCATTAACAAGATCACTAGTGGGATGGAGGAGGAGGAGGGGAGAGGGGAGGGGGAGAGGGGAGGAGGGGGAGAGAGGGGAGAAGGAGGAGAGAGGGGAGGAGGAGGAGAGGTAACAGAGAGATTAACATGCTGAGGCTGTGAACACAGAGGGGCAGCAGAGATCACAGACACACCAGAGATCACAGACACACCAGAGATCACAGACACACCAGAGATCACAGACACACCAGAGATCACAGACACACCAGAGATCACAGACACCGCAGCATCCAGGAGTCTGGAGGATTACTACCCATAGAGTTTTGGAACTCCTGAATGTGTCTGACAAGGATGACAAACATGACTACCAATTTCCCAGATGAGCCGGCGTGATAACAGTGATTACAGTGGTTTCTCTTAGTCCGATTTCACACACGTACGTGTTACACACATGAGAATTGGAAATGTGTTTTTGAAGAGTGTAGAGAGAGCCAGGGGGTCAGCCACTGTTGATCCAGCAACGTTCCACTGGTCCAATGACCTGACCCGCTAAGCTGGGTTATCCCCCAACATCTCCTGGGGACCTCAGCCATCTCTGAATGTTGTTGTATCCCTGAACTAGCTCACCAGAATGACACAGACAAGGGCTTCATGATCAGTTGACAAGCAGATTTACATATGGGATACATCTGATACGGAACATCTGGGGGACCCCAGGAGAGGTTTGAGAACCATCACTCACTCACTCACTCACTCATTGTTTCACCACGTGACACCATCACAGGCCCCAACCTGGCCTGTTTCACCACGTGACACCATCACAGGCCCCAACCTGGCCTGTTTCACCACGTGACACCATCACAGGCCCCAACCTGGCCTGTTTCACCACGTGACACCATCACAGGCCCAAACCTGGCCTGTTTCACCACGTGAAACCATCACAGGCCCCAACCTGGCCTGTTTCACCACATGACACCATCACAGGCCCAAACCTGGCCTGTTTCACCACGTGACACCATTACAAGCCTCAAACTGGCCTGTTTCACCACGTGACACCATCACAGGCCCCAACCTGGCCTGTTTCACCACGTGAAACCATCACAGGCCCCAACCTGCCCAGCAAGACATCAAGTTTATACTGAAAAGAGATATGAGTGACATCACATCAGATGCAGATGTCATGAGGGTTTCCCTCTGGCCCTCTGAAGCTCCGGCCGGGTGTGTGAAATGCACCCTGAGAAGTGATGAAAGGTCTGGTGTCTTGACAGGGAGTGGGGTTCTGATCTCGTCAAGCAGCTCAGATGCTGTTCCAGTAAGTGACAGATAAGCCACCCTACCCAGAAAATGGAAACACCCAGTTTTGTTATTAAACTGTCACCTTCAAAACAGCGTTTGTTCACCCCCAAGGGCAAAACTCTTCCAGACAATATCTACATCACCAATAAACACAAAGGCAATTAAAACCAGAAGTACTCCTAAAACCTTAATTCGGATCATAGAGAATATTTCTATAGTCATTAAACTTGCACTTTTTGAAACATCCACAAATTATGGATGTATCAAATCTCTTCAGATTACATCAACATATTGACAACCAGAATGCCGAAGGTCTGCAAAGCCTGTAATTGCTGCAAATGGAGGATTCTTTGACAAAAGCAACGTTTGAAGGACACAATTATTATTTGAATTAATCAAATCTAATCTTGAGACATTATTTCCTATCTATTGTTCTCTATTTCCTAATCAACATTAATTTCAGGTATGTTGTCATGGAACAAAATGTATTTTTTAAACTGAACGGTAGAGTAAATCTAAAGTACAACTGTCAATGTTGTCCATTACTCCACGATTACTAATATGCTAAGGTGGGTGTATATCATTTAATTAGGCCTTCATGATACTGTTCGGACACCTTTTAACCTACTTCATGCTAAAAGAAAACTAATGTCATGGGAACTGACTGATTCCCAGACGGACTCAAATCTTTAAAATATTTCCTTAAGCTAGCTATTAGTGGTTTACCAAGTAAACAATTAATTCATCCAACCACTGGCCTATAAGGCCCTTCTTTCACTATGATACATTTCCTGTAATGACAAATGGGATTACTCAACTCAATCCCATTACCCTCCACTCTCAGCATGTGGGTACACATCCATCTAAACCATCACCTGAAAATAGACAATTTATATAGTTTACTCTCCTGTAGTGTGAAAGTCACAAAATGTGGATGAGCGAGGAGTCAACTTGGAGAGGTCACGTCAAGGTCCAGACCCCCACTGTTCAAGCCCAATTAACGCTGTTCAGGCTCTAGGCAAATGTTTGCTCAGGGGAGATACGGTATCTTCAAATAACCGCCAGCCTCTGATCTCGACCCCTTCTAAAGTGCAGAGTGTGTGTGTGTGTGTGTGTGTGTTGTGCGATCATCAGATTACAACGTAGATGAAAGCAGGCAAAATTAAATACTCTCGAATGATGGTTCACTAACACACGTGCATTCAGATGATAAACACAAACCGACAGCTATTACCCAAACCCCTTTGAAGACATTTCTATGTGGCGTGTTCGCGTCTGCGCATGCGATCGACATCGAAGGAGAGACAGAAGTTGTCTTACAGTATTTACATTTGAGTCAGTCATCAGACGCTCAAACCCAGAAAGATTCACAGTACTGAGTGTGTATATTTTCACATTTCTCCTGGTCTTCCAATGGTAATCAAACCCACAACCCTGTCGTTGCAAGCACCATGCTGCACCAGCTGAGCTTCACGGGACCTATCACATTTGTACAAGACAAAAAAAGACAAACCGAGAGCGATCACATGACCAGCTGGCCGCTTGTCCATTGGCTCCAGAGTCTAGTACATTAAGTAAATACTGGATACCCACATTTCTATGATAAATGTACACCACAACAAACCCCGGCAGTCTTTCAAATCAACACCTCCAACTGTGGCTAGAACATATCTTGAATTTAATAAGAGGAAAGCTTTGGTAAATCCCACCTCAAGCCGGGGGAACATTCCCTCTGAGGTTATCCAACCCACCCAGTGAGGAGAGAGAGTCTTTTAAGGGTCTATATCTGGACCTATAGAGAATATAGGTGGATAACTCCATCACATAATCCTCAATGTTCTCGTAGTGACCAGACACCTACATCTGAAGGCACGTACGCACGCACGCACAGACAGACAGACGGACAGACAGACATATTGCTCAGAAATAGTTTTTCCCTTTTCCACGGAGTGACACTGTGTCTTCCAGAGAGACTGACATTTAAGCCGCCCAGCGTGTTGTTTGTCTGTGTCCACGAGATAAAGAGCTGAAAGACATTCCAATACAGTCCATCTGAGACATTTACAGAGAAAGCAAAGATTCACAGACACTAATAAATGGATGCCAAGATACAGACGTATCTGAACTCCTGTGAGCGTGTGTGTTTGCCCGTGATGCCTGTGTGGGGGTGCACACACGTGTTGCGTGTGCATGTGTCATGTGTGTCTTTTCGTGGGTCTCGTTTTGTGTTATTTTGTGTGTGTGTGTGTGTGTGTTGTGTGTCTTACCTCACATACTGAAAGGCTCTTGTCTGGGATCCACTACCATAAACCTAGAAAGAAAAGGTGAAATTAAAAGTCATTCAGACTCATATCGTTGTCATGTCTACAAGGTGCAGAGAGACAGAAAGATGCAGAGGGACAGAGAGAACACACCCCCAGAAGACCACACCCCCAGAAGACCACACCCCCAGAAGACCACACCCCACAGAAGACCACACCCCCAGAAGACCACACCCCACAGAAGACCACACCCCCCCAGTACAGTAGTTGTGAACGTACAGTTAGCGGTTCTCCCTGCAGCGCCTGCAGTATGAAGTTGCTGACCACGCGGCCATCATTCATGTGCATCCGCGATCCGAAGGTGTTGAAGATGCGTGCAACCCTCACCTCCACTCCTTCCTGTGGGCAAAGAAGGAGGAAGCCGAGTCAGATGTTCACATTCTTCTGCGACGCAAGATGTTAAATGGGGGGTGTGAATGTTAGTTTCAAATGGCCACCCTAAAATACACATAATAAAACAAGACTATTATAATATTGAGAATAGAGTAACAAATGCGTTAGTACAGTAGAACAAGTACATTTAACAGGGCTGTATCTAAGTGGACCTTGAAGTAAAGCAGCCACACCAACTCAGTAAAACAGTAAAAGTCAGGGCTGAAAGTAAAACTTGTGTTGCTCGTGGCTCTATGACACGTAGCTGTTCATAAATCAAGTTTCATTTACGCAAATCAATGTGTTTAGAGGATTAAAACGGCCCAGCAATACATTCCTACCCTTTCTGAATGTCGGCACAACATCAAAGATAGGCACATGCAATCAGATCATTATGTCAGGTTGACAAAACAACAAGCTATCGGTTTATGTTTGACTACATTCTATTTGGGAAAAAAAGCTGATCCTAACACGATTGCGCCATTTGGCATTTGTTAAAAGTCAACAGAGGAAATATCTTTGCAGGATTTCTTTTCCTCCGAGATCAGACCTTTCTCCATTTGATGCAGTGTTCATAGCGATGTACACTACAGTACTGAATGTTAGCAGCAACAGAGAAGGCACAGAGTACGGAAAGGAATTAGCAACATTTGCACACAAAGCCTCATCGGCTGTCAGCACCAGGAGAGAATTGGCCCGGGCACACTTGCAAATACACACCAGCTGACAAAATTTTCTCTCTCACACACGCACACACACACTTAAGTCCCATGCAGGGAGGCAGAAGAGTGCAGGGCCTTTCAAACTAAAGCCACTCCAGGCCTCCAGTATTGGGAAACACTTTGAATCTACGCGCGGATGACGTTGCAGCTCAAACCAATCAAAGCAAACCATTGTATTTTTATTTAAAGCATGTGGTCAGTATGTACGCTTACTAAAAATCCCAAATAAATGGGTTCGTGCAGAAAAACATATATTAACAAAATGTGTCGGTGCTAAATCTGTGCTAGTTCCTCTTTCCGTCCTCACAAATCTGGTGTTTGGCCTCCAGCAAATCCACATAATTTACCAGTCGATGGAGAGGGAGGCCTGTGACATATTCTGGCCCTGGAGGACTATGGTCCATAATCCTTGGACAGCCCCGGCCTGAGATTACAGCCAGTCAGTTGGTATGGAAACATCTTAACAGGAATAGAAGAGGAACTGCACAGAGATGATATGAAACACTGAGGTGATGAGATGGATAGAGGAAGGTCTGGAAATATTTGGACACTGACACAATTTTCACAATTTTGGCTCTGTATGCCACCACAGTGGATTTGAAATGAAACAACCAAGATGCAATTGAAATGCAGACTTTCAGCTTTAGTTCAAGGGGTTGAACAAAAATATTGTATGAAACATTTAAGAATTGCAGTCATTTTTATACACAGTGCCCTTATTTCAGGGGCTCAAATGTAATTGGTCAAATTAACACAATCATAAATAAAATGTTATCATCATCATCTTCTTCCGCTTATCCGGGGCCGGGTCGCGGGGGCAGCAGTCTAAGCAGAGATGCCCAGACTTCCCTCTCCCCAGACACTTCCTCCAGCTCTTCCGGGGGGACACCGAGGCGTTCCCAGGCCAGCCGGGAGACATAGTCCCTCCAGCGTGTCCTAGGTCTTCCCCGGGGTCTCCTCCCGGTGGGACGGGACTGGAACACCTTCCCAGGAAGGCGTTCCGGAGGCATCCGAAACAGATGCCCAAGCCACCTCAGCTGACCCCTCTCGATGTGGAGGAGCAGCGGCTCTACTCTGAGCTCCTCCCGGGTGACAGAGCTTCTCACCCTATCTCTAAGGGATCGCCCAGCCACCCTGCGGAGAAAGCTCATTTCGGCCGCCTGTATCCGGGATCTTGTCCTTTCGGTCATGACCCAAAGCTCATGACCATAGGTGAGAGTAGGAACGTAGATTGACCGGTAAATCGAGAGCTTCGCCTTGCGGCTCAGCTCTTTCTTCACCACGACAGACCGATACATCAACCGCATTACTGCAGAAGCTGCACCGATCCGTCTGTCAATCTCCCGTTCCTTCCTTCCCTCACTCGTGAACAGGACCCCTAGATACTTAAACTCCTCCACTTGAGGCAGGCACTCTCCACCAACCTGAAGTGGGCAAGCCACCCTTTTCCGACTGAGGACCATGGCCTTGGATTTGGAGGTACTGATTTTCATCCCCACCGCTTCACACTCGGCTGCAAACCGTCCAAGAGCATGCTGAAGGTCCTGGCTTGAAGGGGCCAACACGACAACATCATCCGCAAAGAGCAGAGACAAAATCGTGTGGTCCCCAAACCTGACACCCTCCGGCCCCTGGCTGCGCCTAGAAATTCTGTCCATAAAAATTACGAACAGAACCGGTGACAAAGGGCAGCCCTGCCGGAGTCCAACATGCACAGTTCTGTTCGTAAAAATAAAATGTTAAATACTTTTTAATATTTTGTTGGGGATTCTTTGCAGGCAATGACTGCTTGAAGTCTGGAACGCAAGGACATCACCAAACGCTGGCTTTCCTCCTTTGTGATGCTTTGCCAGGCCTTTACTGCAGCTGTCTTCAGGTGTTGCTTGTTTGTAGGTCTTTCTGCCTTAAGTTTTGTCTTCAGCAAGTGAAATGCATGCTCGATCACATTGAGATCAGGTGTTTGACTCGGCCAGAATATTCCACTTCTTTACCTTAAAAAACTGGGTTGTTCTCGCAGTATGTTTTGGGTCATTGTACATCTGTAAAGTGAAGCATCGTCCAATCAACTTTGCTCAATTTGTCTGAATCTGAGCAGACAATATATCCCTATACGCTTCAGAATTCATCCAGTTGCTTCTGTCTTCTGTCACATCATCAATAAACACTAGTGACCCAGTGCCATTGGAAGCCATGCACGCACGCACGCACGCACACACACACACGCACACAAACCTTGATCAAACACATTCAAAAAAACAAGAGTGAATCAAAAACAAGCGCAGACAAAAACACCCATAAAACCCAAAGGATCTTTCTGGCCACATCACCTTGACAACAAGGACAGTCGCCCCTCTTCATCCACAAAATCATATTTATTGGTTTTAAAAATGAATAAAACAAAGTATAATAATACACATGCTACCTTGAAGATGTTAAACAGCAGGTAATATATTGTATAATGTCAACAAGGACAGAAGACTCCTCAAATATGACAAAAAACATTTTCACCAGGTTAGTATGATTGAGAGCAGATGCTCCTTTTCAGAAGCAACACAGGAGCAGTTAGGTTGAACCACTTGGCTGAGGAGCAGAACAATACATCGTTGACCTTCCCGGTTCAGGGATTTGACCAAGCAACCTTTCAATTACTGGACAGATGCTCTCAACACCAGGTTACCCTGCCGTCCTACAAAGAACAGCGCTAAACACACTGGTATAAAAAGAGAGAAAATGTGTGTTGACTCACACCACTGTTATTAAGGTCTAATGACACCTTAACTTTTGAGGGAGATGTTCAGAGTGTGCAGAGTGAGAGTGCCTTGGAGAAGAACAAAGTGTGTTTATATCTGCATAAATGAAGGCTCAAGTGTGTGTGATATTCCTCCAATAAACAGATGAGGATAATGTCCTGCTTGGTGTTAGAAAAATGCCCAGGGGCGTTTCCAATCCTCATAATTACTGGTAATTCATTATGACACATTATGACAAAATGTAGCTCTCTCACGCAGGAATAACAGGCACGGTCTAAAAGCAGTGAGGGCATGAGAACAGGGGTCAAATTAATGTGATTATGTTATTAATGCATCTAGCCAGCCAGTTAAGCATGTCGGAGACCAAATGAAAAGGGCCCAGGGCTTAAGTATGAGGTTGAGGAGACACCAGACCTTGGTCGAAACCTGGCCTCTTATCTGAACACTTCAATATGAATATTACCCAGGTGGCTGTTGCTATGCAAATTTTGGGAATTATACACTTGAAAAGCGACTGACAGCCCCTAATGAGTCTGCTGATTGAAGCACTCATATATTACCTTGAAGGGAGGTAAAGTCACTGCATTCACATACTGCCTTGAAGGGAGGTAAAGAGTCGCTGTTTCATCAATCTTTACAGGCATAGCTTCATGGTTATCAGTTCTCTCTCACATGTACAGTAATCCCCTTGTATCTGCAGCACACCTGGAATGTTGCTGTGTATGCTAATAAAATTAACAGGATTTACAAAATGATAACAGGATCAAAAAAAAAATCCCCCCTCGCCTGTAATAATTTACACGAAACATTTAGTAATATCTATTTAGTGTAATCAATTATATACCTTTTTTTGGATTGGCTCCTGGTAAAGGAACTATACAAAATCATTCCTACCCATTTTCCTTGCTGTGTAATTACCTAACAAAGACCTTCTGATTAACAGCTTTAAAATGAAAGGTTAACGCTGTTTTAAGCTGCAGTACATCACTGTGCTGGGTGATTTAGTTTAATTGCAGCGTACACAGCCGAGCCACAATAAAACACCATCTGAACTGACAACTAAATGTCACATCGCAGCCTAACAGCGTAATGTGGCGGTTCTCAAATGGTTTTCATTCAAGACTCGAATTTGACAGTGATAATGAAGTTGCGACCCCGTATTGCATGTTATGGATTCTATCCACTTGTACATTCTGTAATGTGCTATTGATTACTGGACAGGACTCTCTAGCAAAGCAAACAGTCTGAACAGGCTATTTCCTGGATAACTGCCAGGCGGCCTACATCTTTACAATTTAAAGAGGTATTTTAAGCCTGGGTCATGATTGAATTGTAGTGGGGTCAACATACTTAAATATTCATAAGTATTGGATTATACCCATCTGGTGGATCATTGGATTCTCTTTCATACTGTCAAAATATCGTATATTTATGTTTAAAGATGAACTTCCACATGCTTTACGGGCAACACACCCGACATTAGAGCTGTTGGAATGTCCTCAATGAAACGTTTGTGTATGCACAATTCATTACTGATCTCTCCTGACTGTTGTGTGGAGATAAACACCTCTAGCCATCTAGCCTACCGTTACCCATTAGTCAAGTAATAATTTACCCATTAGTCAAGAAATTATTTAATAAGGACAAGTATTTGGTTTTGGCCAACCATCCATCAGGAAAGCTACTGCTTTACTGGTAAAGGGCAAGACCTGGGGACCTCAGCAGTATCTGACCGGTGCTATATGACAGCCAAACAGATCTTAGAAATGGAACTTTCACCAAAACTACCATTTGAATGTTTCAATATTTAAAGCAGAAAATGAGGTTTAACATGACAAATAAACAGAACAGCCCTTTGAATATATAAATCTATACTTTTCCCTGCCCTATTCTTAGATCTATTTTCTATTGTTGGTTTTATTATTCTAATTTAAGTTATAAACAGGGGGGATGCTGCCGCAAACAGCTAAACTGCAAGAAAACTGCAGGAAATTCCCTCTTTTAAATACAATTACACATATAATTACAATTACACTGGCAAGATAACCAGGCGCCAGCTGAGTGAAAGGAAGAGATATTCTTTGAAATAGACCCATAATAAATAAAGTTGCTGGTTATAAGTTCTATCAGAACAAGAGAAAAACGAGAGAGAGAGAGAAAAACGAGAGAGAGAGAGAGAGAGAGAGAGAAAAACGAGAGAGAGAGAGAGAGAGAGAGAGAGAGAGAGAGAGAGAAAAACGAGAGAGAGAGAGAAAAAAACAAGAGAGAGAGAGAGAGAGAGAGAGAGAGAGAGAGAGAGAGAGAGAGAGAGAGAGAGAGAGAGAGAGAGAGAGAGAGAAAAACGAGAGAGAGAGAGAGAGAGTGGGGGGGGGGGTGGTCAAGACATCAATAAACTTTGAAGTCTTTTCACTTCTGTTTATCTTTAGGAGGTTGGCGCAGTGTGTGTGTTTTTGGCTTTGTTGATTACATTTACACACAAACCTGGGAGCAAAATAGCAAAACTCCCTGTTGGAAGAGTATAATACCAGCCCTGAAAACACACACAATTACACTCACGGGCGCACACACACACAAATACACTCACGGGCGCACACACACTCAATTACACTCACGGGCGCACACACACTCAATTACACTCACGGGCGCACACACACACACACACACACACACACACACACACGCGCACACACGCCAAAACTGCTAATGTGCATACCTGAGGAATGGCAATGAGGCAACATTATTGGAGAGGACTTTGATGGAAAATAACTGGAACCCACGATGATAAGGGAACAATGACAGAACAATCCATCAGTAATCACAATGCATTGTGGGAAAAGAGACACGGCTGATTGGCTTCTTTTATCTGCAGTTTATCGGTCTGTTTACATCTGTGTTTGTCGAGCCCAATTGCCTCAAATTGGCAGAGTAATGATTATTAAGACCTGGCTGTAGAAAGCACACGCGCACGCACACACACACACGCACACGAGTAATGTCTTTACACTAGGATGGACTTATTTAAATGAACGACTCGTGTCAGAGATACATTTTGTTACGGTGTAACGCGGGTGAAAATATCAATCGTTACACGACATCCTCAAAGCATATGTGAGCATTTTCCGACCAATACTCTCCGCGTCTTCCGAGGTCTAAAGACGAGTGTGTGTGTGTGTTCTGTCAACGCATGTTGGAGCAGAATGAGGACGACACGGGAAGCAATATGGCCTAAATACAACTTAAATTAAACTGCTGTCACCGCTGCGGTCTGAATGGGGCCTAATAACAGACAGACAATGGAAAGAGTGGGGGAGCAGATAACAGTGACAGAGGCAAAGAAAGTAACAGGGAGGACAACAGCATACAGGAGGAGAGGAAAAGAATGTGAGGAGACAGAAGAAAATATTGGGAAAGGAGGAAATGGAGAGAAGACAGGAGTAGAGGTCAGTAGGGGAAAATAAGAGTAGGAGGTCAGTCGACAAGGAGGGGTCAGGGGAGGAGAGCGGAGGTCAAAAAAGGAGACAGGTGAGATGTTCAAGAGGAGCTGACAGGCCAGAAGGGTTTCTGTGATGTCATTCAGTAGCAGTGTGTGTTTACAGCTATATTTCAGACAGAGTATGTTACAGTGTGTGTACTATGTTACAGTGTGTGATAGCTATGTTTGTGTGTGTACTATGTTAGGGTGTGCGTTAGCTATGTTAGAGAGTGTGTACTATGTTAGGGTGTGTCAGTGCCTGTTAGAGCGTTCGTGTATAACTTTCTGATCAAAGGAAAATCATGCTAAGCGAGCAAATCAGGCCGGTCCTCACTTTAACAAAAAATGTAATCTGATTTGGGATTATGTTTAGGGTTAGAATTAAGCTTCAGTTTAGGCATTAAGTGTTAGGTTTAGGAGTTTGGGTTAGGTTAAGAATAAAGGTTAGGTTATAGAGAATAAAGTTCGGTTATAGGGATTAAAGTTAGCTTTCTAGAGATTAAAGTTAGCCTTCTAGAGATTAAGGTTAGGTAAAATAGCTAAAATATCTATTTTTAAAAGGTGAAAGAATGAAAAGACATGCTAACAAACACGGAGAAAATAGGACATCAAATTAATTACATCTGATTAATTACTGTAAAACCCCTGGAGTACTGTCTCTTAATATCACACATCAATGTTCACATAAACTCAACCTGACACTAATGCTTCCATCTTCTCATACACACACACACACACACACACCCACCCACACACACCCACCCACCCATCAGTACATCTGAACCAGAGGAAGTGGATTAGACTGCCAGACCACACCAGGACCCTAGTTTTGGCTTTTGTAAATTGTGACACCAATATTTACACAAATACACTCAAATAAAAGCTGACAACCTATACTTTAAGCCCATATTAATTGTTTGTTGGCAGTATAAAGACAAAAGAGAAGAATTGTCTCTCCCAGTACTTGTTGAGTGCACAGTATTTTATCAATAGAGAACATTAGGCAGCCATCCGGATACAGACGTCAGACAACAATAACCAATGAACAGCTTCTGTCACGGCAGGTTGAGCAAGGCTTCCACCCCGACACTGTCCGACCCGCCCTCATGGCGTTTCTAAATGTCAACGTGGTTCAATTAGGGGCTAGCTGACAGATGTCATTTGCGAATTCCAGCTGCCTTTGTGACAACAATCACCGAACGGGAGGTAAATCCTGGAATGCTCCGGGGGGAGGGAGGGATTAGGGAAGGATGGAGGGACAAGATAAAGAAATATCAGCCAGCCCACATGACAGGTGAGCCGCAACAATGGATTGAGATTGTCAAAGGCTAGTGTCAGTCAGGGAGGGTGGAAAATAAATGTCCACCAGTGACAAAAAGGTGTGCAGACAGAAGATGAGGAATTGTGAGAAACCACCACCGAAACTGCCACATTTCTGTGGCAGTTTAAGCAGATTTACTGCGCACTTCAAAAACGCTACATTGTGATTTGAAGAACCGTAACATTAAGCATAAATGGCTTAAGCCATTATCACTTAGAGATAGGAACACGTAATTCACCTTTGCTAAGCTGCTGCTATAGACACAGCCTGTGTTCTCCCTGTTTCTTCCAACTGCTTCAGCCTCTCTGTAACTGTCTGTGTTCCCCCGGTTTCTTCCAACAGCTTCAGCCTCTCTGTAACTGTCTGTGTTCCCCCGGTTTCTTCCAACTGCTTCAGCCTCTCTGTAACTGTCTGTGTTCCCCCGGTTTCTTCCAACTGCTTCAGCCTCTCTGTAACTGTCTGTGTTCCCCCGGTTTCTTCCAACTGCTTCAGCCTCTCTGTAACGGTCTGTGTTCCCCCGGTTTCTTCCAACTGCTTCAGCCTCTCTGTAACAGTCTGTGTTCTCATTGTTTCTTCAAACTGCTTCAGCCTCTCTGTAACGGTCTGTGTTCTCATTGTTTCTTCAAACTGCTTCAGCCTCTCTGTAACGGTCTGTGTTCTCATTGTTTCTTCCAACTGCTTCAGCCTCTCTGTAACGGTCTGTGTTCTCATTGTTTCTTCCAACTGCTTCAGCCTCTCTGTAACGGTCTGCATTCTCACTTTTTATTACTCTTGTTCAGCCTCTGTGACATCTGTGTTCTTCCTGTCTCTCACACTGGTCCTGCTATTCTCTACTCACTGAACACTGAAGTCCAAGCTGATTTGCATTGGTCTTTTAATCATTGGTTTCCTCTCAGATTTCCATAAATATCCAAAATAAGTCTAATAGTGGTCATTTATTCATTTACATACCTAACAAGTTCTCAATAATCACATTCATTTTACACAAAAGTGTGTTACGGGTTGAACGAACGACATGCTTAAGCCTACTTGAACATACAACTGAATCCCTGGCATAGTGGGGTGACGCCAGGCCGGGGCGCAAGATAAGATATCCCTACAGAAGCGCTATATACGCATGTTAAGCAGACTCTGCCCAAGATTAACCTACCAGCTGACGTCTGACTGATAACAGCATAGAAACACAGGATATCAAATAAAAATACCAAACACATTTATGATAGAGGCCAAACCGAACTGCCATGAGCTCAATTACACTGCGCTTAAGAGAATAACACGCAATCATCTCTTTCAAACACCATGTTACTCTCTCACAGGCACACAAGCAATCTTTTGAAAACAACAACTCAGGCTTGTACCACACACACACACACACAGAGAAATTACGATGTTAACAAGTCAGCTGACAGCTCAATTTACAGTATAATACAATCCCATCATACTCTGAAAGCTCATTAAATGCAATAATATTTAATATAACAATAGTAATGTCCACAGATTTAATAGCGGTTACTCCCTACGTTGAGATTCCTACTCCACACAAGACATTTTGACAGTCATCAGGTGTTTGCACCAGAGTGTGTTAGTGCTCTTATCCATAGAGTATAATATGCTTTCATGAGCCAGTCTCTATAGACAGATGTGTGTTATTCCTTCCATGTCTCCCCCATCCATCGTGCCCTTTCATCATCGTCCTTTCAAGGACACCCTTGTCTTGCTTTCCTGCTGTGGTCCTCTCTATGGCTCATGGCAGGAGTGTGGCATTGAGGACTAAAGGATGCAACGTGATTGACAAGACAAGAGGGACAGCTGTTTCTAAAGGCAGACACGTCTTTCCCCATTTCTCCTCCAAACTCTTGCATTCCCTTTCAGTCCCCTAAACGCCACACTGCCACCATCACCACGCTCTGCATTTGATGTTGGCTTCACCATCACCACGCTCTGCATTTGATGTTGGCTTCGGGAACAAGTTTGGTTTCTCAACATAAGGGCAGAAATTGTCTCTACTTTTTATTTATCTGTCCATCGAACAGCCAGGAGTTTGGGCCGGTGGTCAAACCGGCCCAAAACCGAAAACCGAAAAGCAACACGAAATGTCAAACTGGGTATCTTTCTCCTCCCTGTCGTCTTTCATGACCAAACATCCAGTCCAATATTCTGTTGACCAAATGGAATTCCATCCATCCATCCATCTTCTTCCGCTTATCCGGGGCCGGGTCGCGGGGGCAGTAGTCTAAGCAGGGATGCCCAGACTTCCCTCTCCCCAGACACTTCCTCTAGCTCTTCCGGGGGGACACCGAGGCGTTCCCAGGCCAGCCAGGAGACATAGTCCCTCCAGCGTGTCCTAGGTCTTCCCCGGGGTCTCCTCCCGGTGGGACGGGACCGGAACACCTTCCCAGGAAGGCGTTCCGGAGGCATCCGAAAAAGATGCCCAAGCCACCTCAGCTGACCCCTCTCGATGTGGAGGAGCAGCGGCTCTACTCTGAGCTCCTCCCGGGTGACCGAGCTTCTCACCCTATCTCTAAGGGATCGCCCGGCCACCCTGCGGAGAAAGCTCATTTCGGCCGCCTGTATCCGGGATCTTGTCCTTTCGGTCATGACCCAAAGCTCATGACCATAGGTGAGAGTAGGAACGTAGATTGACTGGTAAATCGAGAGCTTTGCCTTGCGGCTCAGCTCTTTCTTCACCACGACAGACCGATACATCGACTGCAGAAGCTGCACCGATCCGTCTGTCAATCTCCCGTTCCATCCTTCCCTCACTCGTGAACAAGACCCCTAGATACTTAAACTCCTCCACTTGAGGCAGGCACTCTCCACCAACCTGAAGTGGACAAGCCACCCTTTTCCGACTGAGGACCATGGCCTCGGATTTGGAGGTACTGATTTTCATCCCCACCGCTTCACACACGGCTGCAAACCGTCCCAGTGCATGCTGAAGGTCCTGGTTAGAAGGGGCCAACACGACAACATCATCTGCAAAGAGCAGAGACGAAATTGTGTGGTCCCCAAACCTGACACCCTCCGGCCCCTGGCTGCGCCTAGAAATTCTGTCCATAAAAATTACGAACAGAACCGGTGACAAAGGGCAGCCCTGCCGGAGTCCAACATGCACTGGGAACAAGTCTGACTTACTGCCGGCAATGCGGACCAAGCTCCTGCTTCGGTTGTACAGGGACCTGACAGCCCTTAGCAAAGGACCCAGGACCCCATATTCCCAAAGCACTCTCCACAGGATGCCGCGAGGGACACAGTCGAATGCCTTCTCCAAATCCACAAAACACATGTGGATTGGTTGGGCAAACTCCCAAGAACCCTCCAGCACCCCGTAGAGGGTATAGAGCTGGTCCAATGTTCCACGGCCCGGACGAAAACCACACTGTTCCTCCTGAATCCGAGGTTCTACTATCGGCCGTATTCTCCTCTCCAGAACCCTGGCATAGACTTTCCCGGGGAGGCTGAGAAGTGTGATCCCCCTATAGTTGGAACACACCCTCCGGTCCCCCTTCTTAAAAAGAGGGACCACCACCCCGGTCTGCCATCCCAGAGGCACTGTCCCCGACCGCCACGCGGAATTCCATTTCAGAATTTTTATTTTTCTCAGCATAATAATGAAAAATAAAACAAAGATAGGAACCAAGGTTAAACTGCTGCAAGAAATCAGCCCAAACAAATCTAAAATTTGTACCTGGCTTCGCTAAATACAGCTGCAGTAAATGTAACCATGATGAATTCAACTTTAATATGCTGTTTGTAATGTTGATCAAGGGTTAATCAAACTCCTTGAGATGTTCTAGGTGTTTACAATCCCTCCCGCTGCCAAGGCAGGTTGTCTCAGAAACAACTTTAACAAAGAGTGAATGTATATCAAAGTAAACAATAATAATATTCAAACAACTATGCTATTCGATAACATACAAATAATGATGGAACTGCCCTAAAAATATAATCCAACAGTGATCATTTTCACAACAGTTTGTTCTTCCATAGTATCAGGATGGCCAAACACAGACAACGAGTCTACCCAGAGGGATGACAATAACCACAATCTGTCAGTGACACTGGTCTCAGATTGGATTTATTTGATTTATCACCCGCAGCAACGTGGCTTTATTTCGCACAAGGTTAATACACAAATAAAGTCCCCCACTCAGCTGCCAAGGTTAGTCAACCCCATTTGATTTATGCGATGCGTTCACCACTGTCAGGAGACACACCCGACCAAGCATGTGTGTGAGTGTGTTGCCCGTCGTCGTGCCTGTTTCAGGTGTGTGAGTGTGTTGCCCGTCGTCGTGCCTGTTTCAGGTGTGTGAGTGTGTTGCCAATCGTCGTACCTGTTTCAGGTGTGTGAGTGTGTTGCCCGTAGTCGTACCTGTTTCAGGTGTGTGAGTGTGCTGCCCGTCGTCGTGCCTGTTTCAGGTGTGTGAGTGTGTTGCCAATCGTCATACCTGTTTCAGGTGTGTGAGTGTGCTGCCCGTCGTCGTGCCTGTTTCAGGTGTGTGAGTGTGCTGCCCGTCGTCGTGCCTGTTTCAGGTGTGTGAGTGTGTTGCCCGTCGTCGTACCTGTTTCATGTATGCGTAGCACATGGTCTCCGCCACACGCTTGCCCTCATCGTAGCAGGCCCGGGGCCCAATCGGGTTGACGTGGCCCCAGTACTCCTCGTTCTGGGGGTGCACCTCCGGGTCTGAGGGAGGGGAGTCCGGAACAAACAGAGGTCACCACAAATGTTGACCTCCCGCAGACACACCCCCTCGGATAGTGGTTCAGGAGGAGAGACTGAATAATGACCGCAACAGTCTGGCGTTTAAATGAAAGGACAGACTCAACCTGACCCCTGCTTGACCCTGCAGCTCAGGGTACATGATAGTGGTGTCACACACACACACACACACACACACAGTAGGGTTTTATCAGTGTGTTGACCTAATACCAAACCACCAAAATCCATGTCACCTATCTGCTAGCCTCAATCCAACCCAGATTAACTCAACCTTTATTCATGTAGCACATATGTTGTAATAAACTGAATATCACATGGGTTTTGCGCACGCGCACACACACACACACACACACACACACACACACACACACATACACATTCTGCGATTGGTGAGTCTTTGTGGGCCTTTTACCTCCATACACTTCAGACGTAGATGCCAGCAAAAGACGGGCTCCAACTCGCTTCGCCAACCCTGGAGGGAATCAGACAAGAGCAATAAGACCCAGAGCCAAAAAGAGTGGAGAGGCAGACTAGATCAATGAAACCCAGAGCCCAGCCTGAGGAGAGATACAGACCAGATCAATGAAACCCAGAGCCCAGCCTGAGTAGAGATACTGACTAGATCAATGAAACCCAGAGCCCAGCCTGAGTAGAGATACTGACCAGATCAATGAAACCCAGAGCCCAGTCTCAGTAAAGATACTGACTAGATCAATGAAACCAAGAGCCCAGTCTGAGTAGAGATAATGACCAGATCAATGAAACCCAGAGCCCAGTCTGAGTAGAGATACTGACTAGATCAATGAAACCCAGAGCTCAACCTGAGGAGAGATACAGACTAGATAAACGAAACCCAGAACCCAGACAATAGGATGGCTGGTTCACTCGGTCAACACTGTCGTCCCCAGACAGTCAGGGCTGTTGTCCCCAGACAGTCAGGGCTGTTGTCCCCAGGCAGTCAGGGCTGTTGTCCCCAGGCAGTCAGGGCTGTTGTCCCCAGACAGTCAGGGCTGTTGTCCCCAGACAGTCAGGGCTGTTGTCCCCAGACAGTCAGGGCTGTTGTCCCCAGACAGTCAGGGCTGTTGTCCCCAGACAGTCAGGGCTGTTGTCCCCAGACAGTCAGGGCTGTTGTCCCCAGAAAGTGTGCTTCTGTACTCACCCAGCATGTTGAGGGTGCCAATAGTGTTGGTTTTCAGGGTCTTGATGGGGTTGTACATGTAGTTGGGAGGAGATGCAGGAGAAGCCAGGTGATAGATCTGGTCCACTGTAAAGGGCAAAATGGGTAAGTAATGTACAGCAGCCAATAAGTTGAGAATCAACTCACAAAATGTCCAACTTTTCATTCCCACTTGCACACACACATACTCAATACTTGTACATTTGCAGGTTATCTGCCTCCATTGCTAATTTAGAATTGCCATTTTGCACTGCATTTGCCTTCATTGCACATCTATACATTCCTCTTGTAACATCCACTTTACTTAAAACATGTACATTTCCTTCCATGTACACTTCGGGTTAGATGGTCAATGCACTTCATTGTACTGTACTCTTACTGCTCCATGACAAAGTTGAATCTAATCTAATCAAATTAGTGTACAAATAATGACACATTTGGCCATTTTGTATTACAAACGGTTTGTTTCAACAAAAAGAGCTGCTTTCCGTCATAAAATCTATCCTTAAATTACTATGGCCGTTCATTCTGGCTTTATCCTTAAATACACAGATGCATTCTGAACAGAAGGCTGGGAGTCATCAAAACACACTGAATCTTACATTGTACCAGGAAGACAGAAGGTACAAACACAGAGACATGACTGAATGGTAATTTCGTGAGGGACATAAACTTCTGAATTCTGAGAGACAATTTGATCAACCATTTGATCAACTGGATATGTATCGCCAAAGGTCTGGTCCGCATGCGTCTAAACTGACAGAGAGATAGAACAAAAAGGAGCGGGAGTGAGAAGAACGAGAGGGAGCGGGAGTGAGAAGGATATAAGGTAGAGGGGAAGTCTGTCTATAGAAACAGAAATCCTTACAGTATTAGTGATTGGTTATATTAGTCTTTAAAGGCACCACACTACTCTGTATTAGTGATTGGTTATATTAGTCTTTAAAGGCACCACACTACTCTGTATTAGTGATTGGTTATATTAGTCTTTAAAGCCACCACACAACTCTGTATTAGTGATTGGTTATACTAGTCTTTGAAGGCATAAATCTAATTCGAAGAACGCAGCACAGCACAATGGCAAGACAAAGAGACAGGTGATGAAAGGACATGATGGACATTGAAGTGGAGGGAATAGTATGTTTCCATTTTAAGAAACTGGACTTGTGCCGCAGAGCAGAGACGGGCTGATGAATACTTCCCAAAGGCACAGTAACTAGTTTTCAGGACACTTCTTTTTGTATGTTTTGTTGTGTTATTGAATTAATGTATAATTGATCAGTATTTCTTTAATCAGAACTTGGTGAGCAAGTCAGACACAACTCGGACAATATAGCGTTTAGTACAGAATGGCAAACCGAGCTCAAAGCATTTATTGCGCTCTTGTATGTGGTGCATATTGATGTGGATTCCTTCTGGTCTGACCGATATGGAGTGGACTTTTCCAGAGACCATGCTACACCACCGCTTCAGAGATATTATGTGACACTTGCGTTTTTTTACACAAGGAGACAAAAAGACTAGTCTTGGAAATCAGGAGTGAACATAACTGTTGATGAGCTACTGTTCCCAACAAAAGCTTGGTGTCATTTTACCCAGTACACGGCCAACAAACCCGATAAGTTTAGGATCAAATTCTTGTTAACTGCTGATGTCGACACGAAGTACATGCTCAATGGCTATCCCTAAGTGGGGAAATAAGAAACCAGACCAGCGGGGGAGCAAATCCATTTTGTTTCTATAAATAGGCTGTAGCCTGTGTTATTCATCCTTTGACATTTATCGTGTTTATCAAGCAATCGTGCTTTAGGCCTATGTACGGATATTCATGGGGATATCCTTTGATCTTTGCAAACTGGTCGATAATGTCTCTTATTTTTCCTTATACAAACAAAATTCTAATTGATTTCAACAAATTGAGTAGTGTAATATTCATTTTGTACATTTGTAGGGTCTAATGAAAATACTAATGAAAATACTAATGCCTGTGTTCTTAGAAATAATTGTTCTGCGAAATCCTTTTTTTTTTTTTGTTCTATGATATGACCCTCAATACAAACACATTCTTGTATTTTTCAAATTCATTAAACATTTAAAACAAACATTCTGTAATTCATTATTTTTTATACTTCCATATAGTTTGATGACGACCCAGTGGATGAACTGATGCTCTGGCTGGATGGTGATGCTGTGGAGGAGAAGGTCCATGCTAATAGGGACGATTCGAATGCTAATGACGAAAACCAGCGTTTGGCTCTGGCGGGTACTGGGTGTCTGAAAGGCCTGGCGGTTCTAGTATCAAATGAAGAACGTCTGCGGACTGTGATCTTTAGATCTCATCTGTGGTGAGACCTGACTATTGCAGTCAATTCAATGTTCTTGTGTAAAAAAATACAATACAATTTTAATGAAAAATACATCTATAACAAATATTACCCGCAGGGACAAAGCTTTCAGATTTCTGTGTGTTAAACTTCAGGTCACAGTGGTGTGCTGTGGGATACTGAACCCACAGAGAGACTGTTCCTCTGAGAGTAGTTTTTCCATCAACTAACAACATGGGGCTGTAACGTGTCTGATCGGGGTCTTAATAACAACCCCTAATCAAATACCATGCTCACCTCAGCACCATTCAGATCTGAAGGCTTCTTTTCACCTCTGGTTCTTACCTCAACTCTCCCACTCTCCTGCTCATTCTTTCACTCCCTCCATTCCCCTTTCACCCCCCCCCCTCTTTCACTCCCCCCATTCCTCTTTCACTCCCCCCATTCCTCTTTCACTCCCCCCATTCCTCTTTCACTCCCCCCATTCCTCTTTCACTCCCCCCATTCCTCTTTCACTACCCCCATTCCTCTTTCACTCCCTCCATTCCTCTTTCACTCCCTCCATTCCTCTTTCACTCCCTCCATTCCTCTTTCACTCCCTCCATTCCTCTTTCACTCCCTCCATTCCTCTTTCACTCCCTCCATTCCTCTTTCACTCCCTCCCCCCTCTTTCACTCCCTCCATTCCTCTCTCTCTCCCTAGAGGGCTTTCCTCAAGCCAAAAAAGCAGGTTTCTTAATGCATATATTTTTTAAACCACTTCTGTTGCATTTCACTGTACTCACTTATTTATTTTTATAGCAGTCCTACTTTAGTATAATACATGATTGCAATTAGCATTTTTGTACATTGAATATATTCTCCTAATGTATTTTAAATACATAATATATTTAAAAAAGGGGGGTGATGAAAGAGTAAATAATACCAATGTGAATCTTTAATTCCATATTGCTGCAGTTCTCAACCCTCTCTTTGGGACCCCAAGGGGTCTCAGGATTTAGTTGTACCCTTCAACTTCACCTGAACCAAGCAGTCAAGGGTTTGATAATGAGTTGGGGGGGCTCTAGAACGCCTCAAATGGAACAGGTGTGGGTCCCCAGGAGAGCTCTGAGTCCCCAGGAGAGCTCTGGGTCCCCAGGAGAGCACCACTACTGTGTTTAACAGGCAGCCAACAGAAGCTGAATAACAACTGAAAGAGCTTCCTGGCAGTCACATTCACATGCGAAGACAAACAGAAACATGTGTTTGCGTACACAGGCAGACAAACACATGCACACACGCACACACAAACATGACAGGAATATCAACACCAGTTCACCTTTCGACAGCAGCATTCATACAGGGAGTATTGACTGAATGAGATACCAAACTATTACGCTACTCTCTCACGAACCTTATCGAGGAATGGCAAAACATTGACAGAGTCCCAAATTAAGGCCGTTTGTAGACAAAATGTCACTTGAAGGTGCAATATAAAGAGTTAAGAAATAAGGAAGATTTAAAGGAGAGGCGTGGTTGGTAATTGTGGAAAATGGGAACGGTGTACATTGCTTTGATGGTCAAAGTCTGTTGGACTTGCAGAGAATGAACATTTGCTTTAAATGTAAATGGAGAGAAATGGTTATTGTGTGTCTAGCCGTCTCTGTTTGACCAGCGTGTCAGCTTGTCTGTCAGGGCGCACGTTCAATGAACTCGTCCACAAGAAGGTTTGTTTCATCCAGACGACCCTGAAACTGCTAAACATGCTCTTCTTCAGATGCAGGACATCAAAGATGCAGTGGAGTGTAGTCTCAGCTTCAAAAGGCCAGAGGTCGTCCTGATTGGCGCGTACACAATCATTAACGGCATCGGTAGCATCAAGGCTTCATCACCCCCCTGGGTTTGTTGGCCGTGTGCTGGGTAAAACGGCACCAAGCTTTTGCTGCAAAGTCACGACCTAAGCCATGATGACCTGCCGCCCAGCGGTTTACCCAGGAGTTTCTCTCATCCCGGTGGGAATATTGTAACGTGATTTAGAGGAGAATGCACCAGGTGCCCAAGACAGTTACGTCATGTCCCAGAACTGTGCTGCATGGGTCCCCACTAGCGCCTCCCCTCGCCACCAGCGCCTCGTCACAAACACCTCCCCTAATTGTGGCTCCTCCTCCGGGGACCACGTCCAGTCACGCACAAAACACGCCCACCAGGCTGTCCACCACCCAGGACCCAAGTATCTGCCCTCTGACCTTTTAACCAAACAAAAGCTCTGGTGTGATGAATAGTCTAACCCGCGTCTTGACCCACCCTCGATGTAGAGGGGCTCCACCACGTCGTGGTTGATGAGCTCGAAGTTCTCGTGGCCGATCCAGTGTTCGACGTTCCTCTTGCGGCCGGTGAAGAAGTTGTCCACCACCGTCACCTCGTGGCCGTCCATCATCAGCTTGTCGGTCAGGTGGGAGCCCACAAAGCCGGCCCCACCAGTGATCTGCCAGGAGGGAGAGAGGGAGCAGAGACAGACGAAAGAGAAAAGGTATGAAAAAGAGAAAACATTTGTGAAGATCGATGTAGTTCTGGATAGACCGTGAGACAGGGGAAGAAGAATGACAGAGTAACTTCCCCTCGTCTCACTTCAGCGTTGAACTCTGATACAACTAATAACATAACAGAAAGCGGCGGATTAAAGGCGCCCGTCTGAAGGACCTGCTTACAGCACAGGCCTGATCTCCACCGTAGACTGGGCCTGGAAGACAGATGCAGCGACCGGTCTATCACAGGGCATTAGTGGTGGAGTATTAGTCAGGCACACAGACAGGACACTAGGGATGTAACGATGCGCTCCTAGACGCTTTAAAATAGATGGAAATGAGACGATTCAAGTCGGTGGGGATGTTAAACGAATCGCAATACACATTTTAAACAGCAGGGGCGCTGAAGCTGTATACTTTGACCTCGGTTTGTAGGCAGTGTAGCAGCGAGCAAGTTGTAGCGCTAAACAACAGCAAACATGGCGAGGGCAAGTGTGGATGTTGACATGGAGGATGCCCCATCCTCGTTCAAATCAGAGGTGTGGCGGCATTTTGGCTTTCCGAAGACTAAAAATGAACGCGGTAGTGGCAGAAAAAACTAAAACTGTGTGCAGATACAAAAAAGAAGATTTTAATATAAACTAATAGCACAACAAACATGACGCAGCACACAATCCGTGACCTCGGTGAGAAGCTCCAGTCACCTTCGTCTGTAAACCGTATTAACAGGCCAAACCCCACTGACTGGAGGATGTGCAGCCCCACTCGCGGTGATGAGAGCAAGAGCCACGGGGATAACAAGGTGCATCAGTCTTTTCATGGCAAAAGATATGAGGCCGTTTTCTGTCGTAGAAAATGAAGGATTTCGGGTTACTGGTCAACACATTGGAGCCCAAATACACCATCCCATCACGCCCCCACTTTAGCCAGACTGTCACGCCAGCGCTTTACAGGGGAAACAAAATCTAAGGGTAATTGAGACCCTCAGAAAAGCAGATAGCGTATCAATTACAACCGACAGCTGGACCTCCAGGGCTACACACAGTTATCTTACGGTCACAGCCCACATGATAACCAGCCAGTGGGAGATGCTTAATGTTGTTATCCAAACTAGCCTTCTGTTTGAAACACACACCGGGGTTAATATTGCTGAAGTTTTAAAATCTGCTGTGGGTGAATGGGGGCTTCAAAAGGCCAACAGAGGAATTTCTGTTGTCACGGGCAACGCGAGGAATATGGATGTTGCTGTCAGAGAGGCTGGGCTGGCCCCCCATGTCAGGTGTTTTGCCCACACCAGCCTAGCGGGTTTGAGTGTGCCACGCGTGAGCCGTGCCCTTGGCAGAGGGCGGCGAATTGCTGCCTTCTTTCACCGAAGCTCCACAGCCACAGCGGCACTCCCAGCCAAACAGACACTACTGGAGCTTCCAGCGCACAAGTTAATGTCTACGATGTCTGCATATGGTCGAACGCTATCCGGATCAGCAGTCTGCATATGGTCGAACGCAATCCGGAACAGCAGTCTGCATATGGTCGAACGCAATCCGGAACAGCAGTCTGCATATGGTCGAACGCAATCCGGAACAGCAGTCTGCATATGGTCGAACGCAATCCGGAACAGCAGTCTGCATATGGTCGAACGCAATCCGGAACAGCAGTCTGCATATGGTCGAACGCAATCCGGAACAGCAGTCTGCATATGGTCGAACGCAATCCGGAACAGCAGTCTGCATATGGTCGAACGCAATCCGGAACAGCAGTCTGCATATGGTCAAACACTATCAGGAACAGCAGTCTGCATATGGTCAAACGCAATCCGGAACAGCAGTCTGCATATGGTCGAACGCTATCAGGAACAGCAGTCTGCATATGGTCGAACGCCATCTGGAACAACAGTCTGCATATGGTCAAACGCTATCAGGAACAGCAGTCTGCATATGGTCAAACGCAATCAGGAACAGCAGTCTGCATATGGTCAAACGCAATCCGGAACAGCACTTCAGAGTACAACCACCTGCTGGAGAGCACTGGATTCGACCCCAGATTCCTAGAGAGAAATCTAGAGAAAGACCAGCGCAAGGATGTATTCCACAGACTGAAGGAGAAAGTGGTGCTGTTGTGGCAGAACCATATATTGTATTTATTTTACTCTCTCTCAAAATAGATTTTTTAATAATTTGTTGATTATTATGGCCTGTGTTCAAGTGTTAATTCTTGCAAGAGTAATGATACAAATTATAACAATTTGTAACCCCTATCACTGTTACTCTGTGCAGAATGAAAGTGAAGAAGGTGCCAGTGGCCACCCCCCTGCAGCAGAGCAGCCTCTTAACCAGACAAACAGAGCAGGAGCTGAGCTGAATCAACCTCCTTCCAAGAAAACAGCCTTGGAAGATCTCTTTGGAGGCACTTTCAATGAGCCAGCACAGAGCTGAAACATCAATTTCCCCCATTAGCTGTCCACTCAAGTGGTGGAAAGAAAATGCTAGGCTGTTCCCACTGCTCTCCAACCTAGCAAAAGCATACCTCTCCACACCAGCCACCTCTGTCCCTAGCGAAAGGGTTTTTTAATCAGCAGGGGACATTGTGAATATGATCTCAGCTTTTGCCAGAAAATGTGGATATGCTGATATTTCTTAAAAAAAAACATGTAAAAAGAAATCCAAGCTAGGAAAGCCTTAGTTTGTTTATTTGAAAAGATTCCTTTTATTTGTATTATTAATTTACTTACTTGATTTGGGATTTGTTTAGTTTTATTATTTACATAAAATATTATATATATATATATATATATATATATATCTCACATATCACAAAGGAGGTGAAGCATTTTGTCTGAGTGAGAAATAATAAAAGGACACTTTTTAATTTTTTTGTCTTCAATCTCATTTTGTGAAAAAAATTAATTGTGAGAAAATTGTATTGTGATACCAATATCGTGAATCGTTTCGCATTGTGAGTTAAATGAATCGTTAAACCCATCAGTTTGGATTAATGAAATATATAGAAACATATGGAAGACACAGAAACACAGAGAGACGCACACTCACAGACAGACACAGACACAGACACAGACAGAGACAGACAGGCGGACACGTCCTAACATGTTTGCAGAAAGCTGGCACCATTCATTCTCCACATGTACTATATGATTTTCCGCAGACGAATATCTGCCACCATTAACCTGAGAGGACAACGAGTGTCCAGCCAGGGAAGAATGATGAGGAGAAACGGACCTCAACCGTTGTTGGATGATTAAGGGGTCTGAGTGCTGGATGAATAAAGGCTGAGTGGAGGAGGTAGAGAAAAGAGTAGATGATGGAGGGCAGAGAGGAGGAAGTGGAGAGAAAAGACTAAATAATGGAGGACTAAAAGCAGGATGTGGAGAGAAAAGAGTAGATGGTGGAGGGCTGAGGAGGTAAAAAGTGAGTGGTGGAACGCATTTAAGTCCAGAAAGCAGAGAGTTTGTGTGAGTGTGTTTGAATGCAGTCATGATTGCTGGTTTAGAAACACTCACCAGAATCCTTTTCCGATCCTTCTCTGAAAGGAATTTCACAGGAGGGTATTTCTGAGAAAAACTGGAAATGAAAAGAAAACACTGCCAGAATTAAAACATTGATAGAAATACCGTCATTAGATTTTAACGAATAAAACTGCTGAATACAATGAAGAGTAGTAACATGTTGACGCTGAGAAGATGGGATTCTATTGGGTCCAAACAATCAAGCTGAGATTCTTGGTACCCAACATAACTTAATTAAAGCAGGGACCCAAATGAGAAATGTGCCATCGTTCCGTGACTCAAATAGTTTTTCCAAAGTTCCAAATTCTGACGATCAGGTGTATGATGAGTCTCCCCACAACCCTTACATTTTTGGGACGTGGCCTTGTCCTAGGGGTGTCATTCAGACATTGTAGGACACAGGGATCAGGGCACAGAGAACCGTGTGCGCGTGCGCCAAAGTAAGACTCGAATGGCTATTAGCATAGCCACAACACACTCTGACACTGGCCGTTAGCATAGCCACACAGGAGAGCCACAACCCACTCTGACACTGGCTGTTAGCATAGCCACACATAGCCACAACAATCTCTGACACTGGCCGTTAGCATAGCCACACAGGAGAGCCACAACCCACTCTGACACTGGCTGTTAGCATAACCACAATACAGTGACACAGATGACCAGAGACATGTTCCATTATCACATTCATCAACCCACATCCACAGAACTCTACGGTAGCCCCTGAGGTCAAATTCCAACCGCAGTGTTGATCGTTTTTCCAGGAAAAAGAAGAGGCTGGACCAAATGTGAACCATGCCAGTCTTATTGCACGCCACCACACTGCAGGGGAAAACTGATTGCTTTTTCATTACTACGCTTTCTGTTCCTTTTCAGTCTTGCTCCACTCATCCCTGACTCGTTGCTTATCTGGAAAAGATGTGGCGTTGGGGGAGAAATTAGATTTCCACTCAATTTGCCCGTGTTTTGGGAGAGATAGCACAGGGAGGACCCCACAAGCCGCTGGGTGCCCTTTAAATGAATGAGACTGATGATCACTTAGATGTGCTTGGTAGCTGCCAAGGGAGGAACGTATGCGTGTGTGTGTGTGCGCGTGCGTGTGTGTGTGTATGTGTGTGTGTATGTCTGTGACAGAGTGAAGTAGTGACAGGTAAGAAGAATGAACAAAGAAAAGAAAGAAAAGAGACAGAATGAAAGGAGACAGAGACTCAAAGACACACAAGAAGTCCAGTGCCTCCAGTCAGTTCATTCCAACAAGGGCCCTAGTTAAGGACCAGCCCCAGAAAGCCTGGAGGGCCACAAGCACCAACCAAGCCCTTGAAAAGCAGCGTGTGCTTCTCCTTGGATTGTCCTTCACTTCAAAATCACCAGGTGAAACACACGGCTCAGGAACCTCACTCGGCACAGGGGATGTGATGAGGGGCTCCGTTACCCAATCCAACAACAGCATTACCCACAACTGTGTTCTGTCTCCATGACTACCCCCACTTGACATCAAGAGTGATATACAGAACAGTTAGCACGTCACCTGAAGAGATAATTTACAGTATAATCAGTTAACCCAAAACCCACAGTGATGATTTACAGTATAATCACTTAACCCAAAAACCACAATGATGATTTACAGTATAATCAGTTAACCCAAAACCCACAATGATGATTTACAGTATAATCAGTTAGCACACTACCCAGAAAGCTCATGAACCAATGTTCAGAGGAACCAACAGGCCCTAGTGATGAACAGAAAAAAAGTGAGTCCAGCCAATCATGTGGGTTCAGAGCATGTAGACAGGACGGTTCTGCAGCTCAAAGCGCCATATGTTATGAATAAACATGCCACAGCTGCGGGATTAACAGTGTGTGTGTGTGTGTGTGTCAATGTGTGTGTGTCTGTGTGGTCTGTATGTCCACTTGATAAAGAAGGCGTACCTCAACTCCAGATCCCGGATCTTCTCCCTCAGGGGAGCAACCGCCTGTGACAGAGAAGAAGAAAGAGAAAGAAAGGGAGAGAGAGAAAAACAGAGATAAAAGAATGAGAAAAAGATAGAAACCGGTCCTAAATGTGCCAAGACGAGAGTGCCATTACAATGGCCCCTCCCCCCTGTCTACTCCCAGAGTATAAGAAGCCCCTCCCCTGGAGGAGGCGGGTCAGAGAGCGTAAGGCCTTCACTCCCCTTGAGTAGAGATGACCAGAGACATGTACAAAAAAGCGAGGTAACTTCAGGAGTAACTTTGTAACATTTGGTGTAACTTCCTGATTAACCCAGATACGTTTTCCCAGAGTTATGCTGTCATGGCAATTTACACTGCATTGCTAAGCTACTCCGAGCAGGTTAACTCAACGTTACCCAATAGGCCACGCCCCAAGACCACAATCTTTTCCGGAAAAATTCTGGCACATTTGGAAGAGCCAATCAACATTGGCACACGGATCTCTGCCGGCTTCCGAGGCCAGATGTATCCAATGCCACTTGCCGGAGAGGAACGCCGTTAAACAGACAAGTGTGCCTTGCTTTGCGATATTTTCCCAGCTGACATTTCATGAACTCCATCGGACATGCTGAACACCTGATCAGAATACACATACACCCCGTCATTTCACAACGTTCATGTATTTGATCATAGTACATTACAACCAAATGCAGTTAGCATCTAACCAGAAGTGCCCTCTTTGTCGTAGCAAAGCCCTCAGAAAACCTTTCAGATGCTGTCGATGATGGCCATTATCGTTCAAAACACACATTGCCCAATTAGTCAAGAAACTGAATGTGTCTGTCTTTTAATAGAAGAAAAATAGTCTAAGCGGCAAAGTAAGCCCAGGCTTCAATGCCTCCTAGCTTTTAATAAAGGGACACTGATGGAGGTTTAACATGAAGAACTGTGACTGATCATAATGGATGGTTCTTCCCTTTTCCATGCGTGAAACATTTCATAAAAGCAGCAGCAACGCCAATAAAGTCCATTATATTGAATGGGGAGAGAAAGACCCAGAGACAAAAGAACCAAGAAAACACAGTTTTGATGGGGCTCCTGTGAGCCTCCATTGTGGGTGGGAGGGTGACTTCACATGGAACGTGTTACCAAACACCTGATGGTGTTAATCTGACTTTAAAGACTGCTATGTTCCATCAACATGAGATGTCTAATTAGATATAATTGTGTGCCTCCCTCTGAGGGAGCAATGTCACCCGGGGTTAAAGCTTGCGGGGAGACACAATGAGTCTTTGGAAGGCACCTGTCACTTTGAACCGCAGGCGCAGTCAGATACCCAATCGTCCCATTCTAATGAGGAATAAGGGATAAGACTCTTTTCTGGTTACATAAGAGACTGAAAACATTATTTTAAATGTGACTGGTACATGTACAGAACCCCAGCCAGGCCCAGCCAGGTCAAATCTAAACACCTTGTCATTTCTAATGACTGTGCTGCAGGGACACAAACAACTAAAACTGCCAAGACACAGGAGTTCAGGCGTTTAGTGCTCAACTGGAACAAATGCCAAGGATTCAGTATCTGAGCCTCGGGCAACTGGCAGAGCCTCAGGGAGTGATGGCTGAAAAAGCAGGTGATACATCTCAAGGCCGGATGGACCGAACCAGACTGAGCGGGGCTCCTCCCCCTGGTATCTTCAAAGGGGTTTTTTCGACAGTAAAGGACACTTTCTCTCTCCACAAGAGCCTGTGCCGCTGAAATAACTTCCCGGGTCAGAACTCTTTAACCATTAACCTTCCAGGATGGTTTAAACATTTGCATGGCAGAGACCGGGAGGCTACTCCTCGCTGCTGTGCGCACAGCAGCGAGGAGTAGCCTCCCGGTCTCTGCCATGCAAATGTTTAAACCATCCTGGAAGGTTAATGGTGTAAAAGAAGATTGCGTAGGAGTATTTTGGTTTTGTGTGGACATATGCTGTACATGTTTGTAGCCATTTTGCTGTTGTAATAACTAAGTGTTGGGCCCCACGCCACGGCTGACCGGATGCCCTCCCAGACGACCACACTGGACACGTCCAGGACTTGGTGTTTATATCCTCAGTAGTTTCAGGCAGGTGTAATATGTGTTGCTTGGTGTAAAATATTTTATGTCAAATCAAATCAAATGCAACACTCCATGATCCATCCCCGCTCTAAATCATAATTAGCGAGGCCTCCTTCGTCCTCATAATTAGCGAGGCCTCCTTCGTCCTCATAATTAGCGAGGCCTCCTTCGTCCTCATAATTAGCGAGGCCTCCTTCGTCCTCATAATTAGCGAGGCCTCCTTCGTCCTCATAATTAGCGAGGCCTCCTTCGTCCTCATAATTAGCGAGGTCTCCTTCGTCCTCATAATTAGCGAGGGCTCCTTCGTCCTCATAATTAGCGAGGGCTCCTTCGTCCTCATAATTAGCGAGGGCTCCTCGTCCTCATAATTAGCGAGGGCTCCTCGTCCTCATAATTAGCGAGGGCTCCTTGTCCTCATTTAATTGTGCCAGGCACTTTGACTGTCTGTATCATGTACAAGAGTGGGTCTTCAGGGCAAAAATGACAAAGAGACAAGATAAAGAGAAATAAACTCTTCTGGGGGACTCTGCCTCCTGGTTTTAATAAAAATGCACTGCTGCCGCTTATGGGGTTGAAGCCTTAATTACATTTAAGATTTACACACAGACACAGTCGATGTGTGTGTGTGTGTGTGTGTGTGTGTGTGTGTGTGTGTGTGTGTGCTGTATGGGGGGATGGTCATATTCTATAATTCATACTGATCATTTCATGGGGGATGATGGGGGAAAGAGGAGGAAGAGAGAACTCACCTCATCAATCCTTTCCTCAATTTTCATCTCTCCATGTTCCTGTATGGATCTATAAAGAGAGAGAGAGAACAAGACATAATAAGAGAGAGAGAGAGAAAGTGAAAGAGACCAAGCGGGAGAAAGAGAATGATAGAACAAATACCAAAAGATGTGGGACAGTAGTAATGCACGTTGAAAGCCAGTGGAGTCCAGATGCTGTGGTCAATAACTGACCCCCCTTCACCCCCGACCCCCCTTCACCCCCGACCCCCCTTCACCCCCGACCCCCCTGGTCATCAGCCTCTGGCTGGAGACATTTGCTGTTGCCGAAATGTGGATCCACACAGTTTGAAATTATAATCACTGTAGGCCAGAGTCAACACCTCGCCACACACAATAATCACTGTAGGCCAGAGTCAACACCTCGCCACGCACAATAATCACTGTAGGCCAGAGTCAACACCTCGCCACGCACAATAATCACTGTAGGCCAGAGTCAACACCTCGCCACGCACAATAATCACTGTAGGCCAGAGTCAACACCTCGCCACGCACAATAATCACTTTAGCCAACTGTCAGGTTCCCACCCATGTCTCTTCATCTTCCTCATCCATCCCCCACCCATGTCTCTTCATCTTCCTCATCCATCCCCCACCCATGTCTCTTCATCTTCCTCATCCATCCCCCACCCATGTCTCTTCATCTTCCTCATCCATCCTCCACCCATGTCTCTTCATCATCCTCATCCATCCCCCACCCATGTCTCTTCATCTTCCTCATCCATCCCCCACCCATGTCTCTACATCTTCCTCATCCATCCCCCACCCATGTCTCTTCATCTTCCTCATCCATCCCCCACCCATGTCTCTTCATCTTCCTCATCCATCCCCCACCCATGTCTCTTCATCTTCCTCATCCATCCTTCATCCATGTCTCTTCATCTTCCTCATCCATCCTCCACCCATGTCTCTTCATCTTCCTCATCCATCCTCCACCCATGTCTCTTCATCTTCCTCATCCATCCAGTCCCCCTCCTCGCATCTTTCAGTCACAGCGCCGTAGACTGATTTGGCTCTGGATTAACCCCGGCAAAGTGGTTCTACAGATGGTCCAAACAGGTGCAGGGCCTCACCCCCATGTAAATGCAATCAGACGCCCCAGAGGCAAAACCCCTCAGCACAACCAAGCATCTATCCATCACAGTCTTCAGACAGACAGCCAGACTGACAGACATCTTTCCATCACAGTCTTCAGACAGACAGCCAGACAGACAGACAGACATCTTTCCATCCATGGTCTTCAGACAGACATCTTTCCATCACGGTCTTCAGACAGACAGCCAGACAGACATCTTTCCATCACAGTCTTCAGACAGACAGCCAGACAGACATCTTTCCATCACAGTCTTCAGACAGACAGCCAGACAGACATCTTTCCATCACAGCCTTCAGACAGACAGCCAGACTGACAGACAGACAGACATCTTTCCATCCATGGTCTTCAGACAGACATCTTTCCATCACAGTCTTCAGACAGACAGCCAGACTGACATCTTTCCATCACGGTCTTCAGACAGACAGCCAGACTGACATCTTTCCATCACGGTCTTCAGACAGACAGCCAGACTGACATCTTTCCATCACGGTCTTCAGACAGACAGCCAGACTGACATCTTTCCATCACGGTCTTCAGACAGACAGCCAGACATGATTGCAGCAGACGAATAAGAATAAAGTCAGAGTGAGTGGAGCAGAAAAAACACCCTGTTGAGAGGATGTAAACATGGAACCCAGGACATGCATTAGATTAAAGGTAGTCTTGGGTTGTTGACTTTGCTTTAAGTCTGTCATGAAGAAGGCTAGAAGGAAGTGAAGGCACGAGTGAAAGTCAAATGGTGTAAAAGAGCTGAATGGATAGAGGGAGGCAGGGTAGTGGTCAAGACTGTGGGCCAGTAGATGAAATGTTGCTGGTTCTAAACCCAGAGCTGACCAGGTCCAAAAACCCAGTCATTCTGTCCCTGACTATGAATATGTTGTTAGTATACTTACCTGGTAAAATTACTATAAAATAATTACCAAATTCTAAATTAACTGAATGAATAAAAAAGGAATTAACTAATGAATATCAAACGTAAAATATTTGAACAGAAGAAATAGAAAATAATGACAGATAAACTGAGAGTAAAGGAACTGAATTGAAAGAAAATAAATTACATAATCTATCAAGAAAATCATGAAAGACCATGAGAGAGGATAGAGACAGAGCCACAGATGTTGTGCATTTTTTAGGACAAAAGGGGAATAAGACATGTGTAATGACACAGTACCTCATGTTGGTATACGTCCCCCAGACAGCTAGAAGGCCAGGGAAGAAAGAGGGGAAAGACAACATTAACAAAGAGCTTTTTAAACTGACCTTCCACAAAATGATTTTTAACCCACAATCTCATATCACCATACACAGGTTTAGGATCCAAACATGACACATTACAGTGCTATTACAGAGACCATTGTGGATATTTTGTCCACTCAGATAAACAAAAACAGAGCTTCTCGAAGCTTCTGTAAGCTGCGGACCCTGTTCAACAGCATGCATCACTGGTCAGAATGCTGCTTTTATCAGCGTAACTCTTCATTGTGCAAAACAATTCCTCGTGAAATTGTTTTAAATGTTATTTGTTTTTAACAGGAGGGAGCCAGAGAGGTTTAAGGGCTAAAAGGATCATCCTCTCTTCTCACTGTATCTGTGAGTTCCCACCCGTGAACAGACTCTACTTGTGCCTCACAGAGAGAGAGAAGGAGAAAAAGAAAGAGCAAGAACGAGTTATTCAACCTGTTTCAGTCAGGCAGTCATGCTGTCCTCTATAGACACAAGAGTCAAGTTTGAGCAGAATGAGTGAAACCAGGAAGCCGGGTGTCCTTGTGGTCTGCCAGATGGAGCCAGTCTGCACCCGAATGTTCAGGACTCTGCAATCGACAAGCTGTTTTCAGGACTGCCACAAACTTAATGACATTTTGTCTACGCACCGTTTCCATAAAAATTATTTATGTAGCACAAAATTTTAAAAAAATTAAAAGGAAGATGGGTTACAGAGAGACAGGGAGGTTAGATGTGATGTTACAGGAAAGTGGCAGAAAGTAAGAGAGAGAGAGAAAGAGAAAGAGATGGGTAATTGCTGGTTGTCATGGTAAATGGACCTGGCTATTTACCACAGTTTATTGTCTCCATAGCACCCATCAGGCTCAAACTGGAATGTCACAAGCTTACTATTAACACATAGGACCCTCTGTGGAATAAGAGAATAACACATTCCTCAATAATTCAGATACTTCTGACATCTGAAATCATTCAATTAAAATCACTATTTAGCACTACCAACATTTCTAATATATATTATATTATATTTACACACACACACACACACACACCTAAAGGATTATTAGGAACACCATACTAATACTGTGTTTGACCCCCTTTTGCCTTCAGAACTGCCTTAATTCTACGTGACATTGATTCAACAAGGTGCTGAAAGCATTCTTTAGAAATGTTGGCCCATATTGATAGGATAGCATCTTGCAGTTGATGGAGATTTGTGGGATGCACATCCAGGGCACGAAGCTCCCGTTACACCACATCCCAAAGATGCTCTATTGGGTTGAGATCTGGTGACTGTGGGGGCCATTTCAGTACAGTGAACTCATTGTCATGTTCAAAAAACCAATTTGAAATGATTCGAGCTTTGTGACATGGTGCATTATCCTGCTGGAAGTAGCCATCAGAGGATGGGTACATGGTGGTCATAAAGGGATGGACATGGTCAGAAACAATGCTCAGGTAGGCCATGGCATTTAAACGATGCCCAATTGGCACTAAGGGGCCTAAAGTGTGCCAAGAAAACATCCCCCACACCATTACACCACCACCACCAGCCTGCACAGTGGTAACAAGGCATGATGGATCCATGTTCTCATTCTGTTTTCGCCAAATTCTGACTCTACCATCTGTATGTCTCAACAGAAATCGAGACTCATCAGACCAGGCAACATTCTTCCAGTCTTCAACTGTCCAATTGGTGAGCTCGTGCAAATTGTAGCCTCTTTTTCCTATTTGTAGTGGAGATGAGTGGTACCCGGTGGGGTCTTCTGCTGTTGTAGCCCATCCGCCTCAAGGTTGTGCATGTTGTGGCTTCACAAATGCTTTGCTGCATACCTCGGTTGTAACGAGTGGTTATTTCAGTCAAAGTTGCTCTTCTATCAGCTTGAATCAGTCGGCCCATTCTCCTCTGACCTCTAGCATCAACAAGGCATTTTCGCCCAAGGCATTTTCCCAGTAACTGAGCAGATTGTGAAATACTCAGACCGGCCCGTCTGGCACCAATAACCATGCCACGCTCAAAATTGCTTAAATCACCTTTCTTTCCCATTCTGACATTCAGTTTGGAGTTCAGGAGATTGTCTTGACCAGGACCACACCCCTAAATGCATTGAAGCAACGGCCATGTGATTGGTTGATTAGATAATTGCATTAATGAGAAATTTAACAGGTGTTCCTAATAATCCTTTAGGTGAGTGTATATTGCAACATATCTTCAAATCTGATTAATATCAGTTACACCTTATTTTCATAAAATTACCATCTGGTTATCTGGAAAAGGTAAAATGTAGATACAGGACGAGGTTTAAGGTTGGGGTTAGTGTTAGTAGATAGTTAAATGAAATGTTATTGGTAGTCTGTAGATAATCTGTAAAGCATCAACAGATTGACTACCCAAAAAAAATGATACCGTAATCTCTTACATTTTACGATGTACACAATTTTTTTTTTATTATCAACACGGTCCATAAGTTATTGCAGCCCTAGCACAAACTGTTTTATTTTAATTTTACAAATCATATCTTAAATGAAAGCATTTGCTCTGTTTTATTATATAATACAGGGCTAACATGAAACCAGTTGGTAACTAAATTGGATGTAACATGTTATGTGAGCGCTAGCTAACTGAAAACGTAAACTTAATAAATTAAATATTCATGTAAAATCGTAACTTATGCCAGAATAAAAACATGAATCTATTGCTTGAAAATTACATAAGAGTACTTACAGAAAAAAGTATTTTTGCAACATCTAAATTTGACCTGCATGAAGTACTAGCATTTAGACATCCACAATAACACCTTACATTACCACATTATCATCCAAAGCGCAACGCGCCACAGCCAGCGCAACGCGCCACAGCCAGCGCAACGCTCCACAGCCAGCGCAACGCTCCACAGCCAGCGCAACGCTCCACAGCCAGCGCAACGCTCCACAGCCAGCGCAACGCTCCACAGCCAGCGCAACGCGCCACAGCCAGCGCAACGCTCCACAGCCAGCGCAACGACCAATCCACATGTAATGGTGGCGCATTTGTGTGACTGTATGCTGGTGCCTTATATCTTATAGTCCAACCTGTTTTCAAGAGGACTGGACACACAGGGAGCACACAGCCCGTTCCATCCTTATACCCATCATATCGCAGCCTCCCCTGGGAAACATTAAACACAAACCTAAACAGAAAACACCCTTGCGATGAATTTAAAACGGCAAACATTATCATCTTCAAACGTTTATGTCATTCGTCAACAGTGAGCAGTGATTTGACATTCACCGTACACACCTGATCCACGAGGAGCAGGGAGACAACGCTCACAGGCCGACTGATGCAGCCCAGGCCAGGGTGCAGCACAACGCCAGACATAAAAGCTGACGTGACGTGAATCCGCAGCCTCTCGGCTCACACGGCTTCCCGTCATATTTGGAGCTAGACACCCATCTGTCAATCATCTCAGAGGGGACACATTTGTATCAGGGTTCCTCAATATCACCCGGATCTATGCAGCGCTGCAGAGTGTCCCACGGTCATACACATCCATAGTTCATTAACGGAGTTAAGGCGTGTGTGCGTGTCTAGTTAATGTGTGTGTCGGGTACAGGGAGGTGGGCGGAGACAGTGATGAAGTAAAACACTAACGGTCTCATCGAGAGATGAGCTCAAAGGCTCTTCTCTCATCGGAGTACTACAAGCAGCGCAGCTTGTCCTTGAGATCGCTAACAGTAACGAACCACATTATGTAAAACAGGAAAGCGTCCGGCAGAGATCAGCTTCTCGTTAGCTACAGTTGGCCAACATTACCTACATTAAAACTATAAAGCCCTTTTTTACTACTACTAATGAAATGCCATGATATAATTATTTTAATATATATATATATATATATATATATTATATATATAGCACACAGTCTTGAGAAGCAACTTGGAAAAACGCTTGCAGACTTGGTCCACATTAGCCTAGCTACCCATCCAAGGCATTAGACTAAAATTTTCAAAACATTTTCTGGCTTTCATTTAGCTATGATTTAAAATCTGGAAAATGTAATTTACAGAAAATCCTCTTGCAGAAAGTCTGCTTGGCATAGCATGCCCTGTAAGTAGTGTGTGACAGTTTGATAGCCTCTGGGCTCCTCTGTATTCTGCACATCTGTATTTAGAGTTGCTATTTCATAGAACGGTCTGTTCTCGATAACGAATGCTTGAAATGCTTAGGGCTGCATTGTACGTAGACGCTTCTTACATGGAAGGGACCAGAGATGGGGGAGACAGAGATGAGATGAGTGTTTCATTGAGCATCTCTGTTTTCATCCCAGGCAATTTCACACACATTTTTTGAACTCAAGGAACACAGGTGGAAGGTTTTCAGGTAGTTTCAATGACAAAGGATGAGGTGGACAGCCACAGGGAAGCTGAAGACGGAGTCTCTTGCTAGATGATAATCATCTGACAGAGTTTCATAAGATCTGTCCGTAAACTGACTCAGAAATCCCAGGACGGTGAAAAGCATCACAAATTCATGAATTTGGCTTATGAAGAGGGCAAACTTCCATTTTGATGTACAAAGGTCTCACCTCAAGGTGGAAGCAGAAATATTAACCAGAATGTTAGTGGTGGTGCTTTAGAGGAGGGGCTCTAGGGGGGGGGTGTGTGGGAGTAGGAGAAGGTGGAGAGGAAAGAGAGGGGCTGTAGGGAGATCGGTCCCTGGAGATCAGTCGGAGGTTTGAGAAAATAAAAACCAAATGCTGGAGAATGGGGGTTGCTTGGGTCTCAGGGATGGCTGTCGATAGGTGATCGGTGGTTGGTGCCCCAGGGAACGTGGGGTTGAAGAGAGGCAGCAAGAGACTCCTGAAGTAGAACACAAAGGTGCCCAAAAGCTGCCAAGGTTGGCCTCTTTCAGAGAACCTGAGGGGAGCCTAAGGACGTAAGGAGACACACAAAACTAGGACAGACATTCATCATCCTGCCACCTCTACACAACCCACATGAAGTCTCCGCTACTCGCTCTCCCCACAAATCCTCCTGATTTGTCTCCAATTCTACAGTCTCGTTCCGCACCCTGCTTGTAGCAGGCAGATTTTAAGTCAACAGACCACTGCTGTCCTTTCACCAGAGGTGAGGGGCGAGAGAGAAACAGGGAGATGAAAGTGAGTCTGTCACTAGACACTGTCATGGCGGGTGACTTGGCCTGGAACGTAACATCTAACACCAACGCCAGACACGAGGCCTATAGATTACAGGCAGCTGACGGCGGTCAGGATTCACTCTGGTGGCCTGGAACCTCACACAATTGGGCAGGTGGAGAAAGGCAGAGACAGGGGTGTCGGCATAAGCAAAGGGAAATCTGTGCCGCGTGACTTGGAGGCAAACCATCCTGCACACACACAAGGCTTCAGACTACACTCCAGTTAACAATGACAGCACACTGAAGGAATGCAAACAGCCAAGAGAAACCGCATAAATAGTGAATGCAGGGAGTGGGTGGGTTCGTGTTGGAATGAAGAGTGGGAGACATTTCTCAGATTCAGGGGTGAGAGGCGTACATATTCAAGCAGTAGAAGCATTCTACGAATCATGACGCGGTGAAATTTGCATATCGCAACTTTGCGAGCGACCTTTTGTTTTACTTGCACAGCCGCGTTTAAACGGTGACAGTCTGGCACCCTGACAGGGTACTCTCTACACACTGTAGCCCGCGGAGTACCGGCAGTGTGTTCGAGCTTGCGCACGAAAGTATGCGAAAGCAACATAAAACCAAAAGGCAGCTACGTCTTCCTGCCAATTGAAAAACGATTTCGAAAGCACCCTAATTTCTTTCCGACACTAACAAACCACTCAACCAGAACGAGCGCAAGTCACCATCAATTTTGACACACAATGCGATACAAGAGGAAAACACCCATGAAATGTTGAACGAGCCACTCGGGCGGGAGACGTCTCACCCAAACATAGGCTATCCGGTTAGGCTGAGGGTGCTACCGTATACCATAACACCGTCAGAGACTATAAAGGCATCGCTGGTGCAGAATCACCAGCGATCTAAGACAGCCAGACCGTGTGTCGGAGACACGCACACAAATGAACGGTCATATGCGATGCGGTTTGGCTACCTCCGTGCATGAAAACCAAACCGGTGGAAAATAGCACCGGGTGTCTTCTACCGGAAAGTTCAGCAGAGTTCACTGAAACAATTCATTGCAGCGTGGAATGCTTCTAGTTGTTGTTGTGGTGTTCGATGTTCTCTGCCTGCCTGAAAAGAGGCATGATAAAAAAAAAACAGATGTCCCTCTGTGTCTCCCTCCAACCCCCTGCAAGTCAGCCAAAGGCCACACACCCAGGGCTAATTGGAAGAAAATATATCTTATTCTAAGACTGTAGCTGTGTGTGTGTGTGTGTTTCTGCACTAGCACTCATGAAGGTCCCCATTCCCAAATGCTATAGTATATGTGGCAAGTGAGTGTGTGTGTGGACCAGTCTGTGTGTTTTCTATTTAGCCACTCACCCATTTAAAATTCAAGGGAGTGTCATTATAATTGGGTAGGTTCCAAGGAGGTTAGTCATACGATTAGTTTAAGCCCAGAGGCAAAAGTCAAACTAGTGTAACAGAGAGACAGCCTACATAAATCACAACAGTAAATCTACAATAACATTAGCATACAGTAGCACATACACATCACAACTTTGATGTCTCATAAAATGGATTTACAAAAATTATAGGAGTCCATGGAATACCTTTAAATATATATATATGTTTAGTCTCTTAAATGTTGGCATGCTGAAGATATAAAACCAATGACCTTGTTGCTTTTGCTCCATCATACACAGTTCATTTTATGCCTTCTGTATGCAACCCTTTGTAAACCTTTGGTTGATGTTGCAAATGTGAATTGGTTCTGAAACAGTCAAATAAAGGTAAAAAATATATATACACAATTATACCACAGCTTGCAGTGAATGGGATAATGTGCCCCGCTCAAACAGACACTTCCTGTCAGAGCTGTAGATACCACGACGAGACCTTCAACCCAGAAACTCAACGATGAATGTCAAAGCTAGTTCCACTGTGTGTTTCTCTCTACGCTGCTTTTTTCAACCCTCTAATCAGGTCCTGACTTAAGACCTCGGACAACAAAGGGTGCAATTATCAGCTACAACATAAAAGTGACAGGTACCAGACCTTGTAGGGTACGAGTTGAAAACGCCTAACTCGAAATTTCAGATGACAACATAATTATTTTATGGGAGACTGCCTTGTTTTTCAAAGCCTTTTATCGGAATTTCGAACAACTGACAGACTTCCAAAATTGTATTTGCTGTAAATTGTTTGTATATACAGTGGATATAAAAAGTCTACACACCCCTGTTAAAATGCAAGGTTTTTGTGATGTAAAATAATGAGACAAAGATAAATCATGTCAGAACTTTTTGCACCTTTAATGTGACCTATAATGTAAACAATTAAATTGAAAAACAAACTGAAATCTTTAAGGGTGAAAAATTCAAAATAAAAACCTGGTTGCATAAGTGTGCACACCCTCTTATAACTGGGGATGTGGCTATGTTCAGAATTAACCAATCACATTCAAACTCACGTTAAATAGAAGTAATTACACACCTGCCATAATTTAAAGTGACTCTGATTAAATCACAAATAAAGTTCAGCTGTTCTTAGTTGCATCTCAGGGCAAAAGCCATGGTCTGCAGAAAGCATCAGAGGGATCTCATTGTTGAAAGATATCAGTCAGGAGAAGGGTACAAAAGAATTTCCAAAGCATTAGATATACCATGGAACACAGTGAAGACAGTCATCATCAAGTGGAGAAAATATGGCTCAACAGAGACTTTACCAAGAACTGGACGTTCCTCCAAAATTGATGAAAAGACAAGAAGAAAACTGGTCAGGGAGGCTTCCAAGAGGCCTAGAACAAGATTAAAGGAACTGCAGGAATTTCTGGCAAGTACTGGCTGTGTGCTACATGTGACAACAATCTCCCATATTCTTCATATGAATGGGCTATGGGGTAGGGTGGCAAGACGGAAGCCTTTTCTTACAGAGAAAAACAACCAAGCCCGGCTGAAGTTTGCAAAAACAAACATTAAGTCCCCCAAAAGCATGTGGGAAAATGTGTTATGGTCTGATGAAACCAAGGTTTAACTTTTTGGCCATAATTCCAGTTATGTTTGCTGCAAAAACAACACTGCACATCACCCAAAAAACACCATACTCTCAGTGAAGCATGGTGGTGGCAGCATCATGTTTTGGGGCGGTTTTTCTTCAGCTGGAACCGGGGTCTTAGTCAGGGTGGAGGGAATTATGAACAGTTCCAAATACCAGGCAATTTTGGCACAAAACCTTCAGGCGTCCGTTAGAAAGCTGAAGATGAAGAGGAAGTTCCCCTTTCAGCACGACAACGACCCAAAGCACACATCCAAATCCACAAAAGCATAGCTTCACCAGAAGAAGATTAACGTTTTGGAATGGCCCAGCCAGAGCCCAGACCTGAATCCAATTGAACATCTGTGGGGTGATCTGAAGAGGGCTGTGCACAGGAGATGTCCTCGCATTCTGACAGATTTGGAGCGCTTTTGCAAAGATGAGTGTGCAAATATTGCCACGTCAAGATGTGCCATGCTAATAGACTCCTACCCAAAAAGACAGTGCTGGAATAAAAACAAAAGGTGCTTCAACAAAGTATTAGTTTAAGGGTGTGCACACTTATGCAACCAGGTTATTGTGAATTGTTTATTTTTACCCCTCAATGATTTCTTTTTTTTTTCAATTGAATTGTTCAGGTTATAGGTCACATTAAAGGTGGAAAAAGTTCTGACATGATTTATCTTCTTTTACATCACAAGAACCTGGCATTTTAACAGGGGCGTGTTGACTTTTTATATCCACTGTATACACACACACACACACAAATCAACTCCTGACTAGTTAAGGCATTCATCTTCCTGTACTTCTCAGCTACTATAATCTCATTAGATGAAAATAAATAAATAAACCAACTAAAACGAGGGATGTCAAACTAACTACGCAGTGCGTTATCAACGAACAACACATTCCACTGTGATTGGTCAATAATAACAGTACTCCATTAGAAGTAGGACAGATTAATTTCTGCGTGGTTGTAGAGGCTGCCTGATCAGCCTTTACGAACGCCGCCAGAATATAATTCTTCCCACTTAAGCTTTAATAAAAATGAATTGACCAACCCACCCTGTCTCTTGTTTGCATGAAAACATGTGACCAAACTGGGCTCTTCCTGCTAATCAGTCCCAACTGCACCAGCTAGGGGAGCTTGGGTCAACAATATTATTACCTTTTACCAGTACCGAGCCATGTGGGAAAAATCTGTTTGCCACTGTCTGAAACTTGGACCCGAGTGAAATTATTTGTCACAACATTTGTTCTAATAGTTGTTTGATAAATTACGCTTTTTTTCTTTCACCATTTTCAGAAGTTTTACAAAAACCAAAGAGTCTGACATATTTCTCCGATATTCAAATATTACGAAAACTTCTGCCACTAAGTTAGAAAAGAACAATAAAAGAGTTAAGCCACTAGACATTTAATGTTCATTCAAAATTTTAAGAGAACTTTTACAACTATCACCTACCGTACATCCCTTTAGAACAATGTAAACAAGTCTTTCATGTCACAATTGTTGCTTAGAACGAAGGAAGGAAAAGACCCAAGTCAAATCAGTGATTTTACAATACAGCTGAACTTCTCCAACACAATAGGTCAAGGTTTTATATTATAAACGGGCGTATTACACTTACAGGCAATGTAGGCGATCAACGCGAGGGCGACCAGAAGCTTCATCATCCTTCGGTTTAGTCCTGATATCACCCAGATGACTCGCTTCATCATCTGCTCAATGCAACATCTAACCCGGAAGCACGCGAGGCTCCGGTTTATAACATCTCAGTACCACGGACCAAAATGCGTGCGTCTGGATTCTAGATCGAGTTTTTTGCTGATTACCTAATAGACTTCTGGCAAATTAACGCGTGGTAATATTACACGTAGGACTTAGGACTGGATATAGATTACTACGTGGCTACCTCCTGTACGTTATAAACAAAGCTAGCTAGTTAGCTTAGCACACTGTTTCAAACTCACTGCCAGTTGTGCCTTATCATCTCTGTGCGCCGTGGTACGACTATCAACATCAATGCAGTAATCCTAGCAAACTTCCAATTCAGCATATCTTTCCATTAATACTGTATATCGCTCGGCGACCACTGAATAAATTAGCTCTTAAGCTATCTGCCTTGTCACACACACATAACATTAGCGTGCTACTACTTTATTTAACAATATACGCTCTATCTTTCATCAAGGATTACGTCAGTAAAGTTTTCTAACAACCGTCGAATAAAAAAGTTAATAATAAATATGTCTTTGCTAATTTGTAACTTAACCTAATAAAACTACACAATTTAGAATATTTCCCTCATGGGCCGACAGACGACAAGCCATGGCCATTGAGTATTCCAGTCCTCGATTGAGCAGCCTGCCGCGGTAGCAGATTCAATAATGGATTTTTGTAAGTAAATATGTGGCCTTTTGATAATTTATTTGACTATATAAATCATATTAATATTATACATTCTGCTAAATTCCCAAGCAAAACCACAACTGTTTTATGTATAAATTGCGATTTGGTAGGATGAACTTTAAACCTACGTGTTACGCGTACTAAATGTAGAGAACAGAATCATTCACCGCATGCACAGTGGCTCATTCATAAAACTTTTGCACAGTTGAGTAATTTTCCACACCCATTAGGGCGTTTCTCTGTTCCATGCCTTGTTGTATAAACTGTCTCTCCCCAGTTTATACCAGGTCTTAGTTTTTATAATTCTCATTTCCGGTTTTGTTCATTCGATAATTATTCAACAAGTGAATTCCAACTGAGAACCGTTTTCAAGGATGACCTGGCCTATGGCTGCGACAGGACAACACACCTAGCCACGTGAATAGTGGGCAGTGTGTACATCACACCAGTACATGCGATATCTAAATACATGTTTGGCCATCCAACACCTTTCTGTCTAGGTACAACTATTTGTGTTTTGTTTCAGTTTTTTAAATGTGACATTTGTGGTTGTGCTCTGTCTTGAGGTACAATAACAAAATAATATAAGATCACATGAACTTCCTCTTGTACTTACAAAAGTACTCATTAAATGTACAGAGAAAAAAATTGCTTGCTGACCAGTTTAGAATATAGTCCAGAACCAGAACGGCAGGCAATAAGCAACTATGTAGGAAATGTATTAAACATTCAGTTGCTATGTTTAACCAATAATCCATGAGAGAAGAGGGGGGTATTATGAAAGCCATTGTATACCACAGCTATACCAAAGTTATGACTAAAAGTATTCTTTGTTGTTCTAAGTGCATTGATTTTTAATTTTTTCTTCCATATATTCCTCCATCTCGAAATTTATGTCAAATTTGCGAATATGGCCTCAATGCAAAAATGAATTAGAAGATTGAAACATGCACGCTCCGATGTTCTGCTTCATGCTATTCTGCCTTTTATCTCACTGCTGTTTGAAGCAGGAGGTATTTGCTGGAACTTACGCACCTGAGGAGAGTGTACTCCCCAGTGACAACCAGGTTTGAGCTTGTAGGATTGCATGTACTGACCATCCTTTGTCCAGACATCGACAAAAGCAGGTAAAGAGAGATTGGCCCTAATCTTTTGTTCAGATGAACAACAGACGACAAAAACACAGAGGATGGTTTAACACTAAAAACAAATAGTATTTTTGGAATAATACATGTTTTATTTTGCCTCCCAATTGAAATCAGCCCCCCCCCCCCCCCCCCCACACACACGTGTTTGAGACATATGATGACAGTTAACCATGAAGTAATTAATTCATGGTGGTTTTCATGGACTGTTGTACATTTTCAATTTACTTGACAGCATGCGCACAGCATGTTCAAAGTGTTCCTTGCCTTGGTCAGCGATGCGTCAAAACTCCCACAGAGGCTAGATTTATTGATTAATAAAAGGACAGAATTTGTTTGTTTTCTATCATCAGCTTGACGGAAATGGCTCTTCTTTCACATCTTTTTTAATTAACTATTTAATGTTCAGTGGAAGAAACATAGAGACACACAGACACCCTCACACTCTTCACATTCTCAGATCATTTAATTATTTGTACTACACTGTCCCATCATAAAAAATATGGAGGAAAGAACTATGGACCTGTATGTCAGAAACAGAAGTACATTTGCACATTCTCAAAATGTTCATGGGGTTACTGCTGCGGTGAGTGCAAGTAGTGATGGCCAAAAGAGCCTTCATTAGCGTTATTTTAGCGGCAGGATATTATACTGACAGCGCTCAGATTTTCTTTATCACAATAAAAGCCATCATTGAAATTTATAAGGCAATATAGTTAACAATCTGTAAAAGAGAAAAGACAAAAACAACATTGGAATGGACATTTAACATATAATGATTGTTAACTATATTACCATTTATATCTCAATGATGGCTTTTATTTCGAAAAATGAAATTTGCGTTAGCGCTGCTAGCATAATATCCTGCTGCTAGAAGAACAGTATTGAAGCTTCAAATGGCCATCACTAAATGGAAGATAATACAGCTCTGGAAAAAATGTAGGACCACTGCACCTTTTTCTTTCCTTTCCAAAAAAGTTGAAAAGGAAGGTTTTGAGTGAGGAACAGAAGGGTTAAAATTAAGAGACCACTGCAAATTGAACGCTTCTGTTCCCCACTCAAAACTTTCCTTTTCAACTTTTTTGGAAAACAAAGAAAAAGGTGCAGTGGTGTCTTAATTTATTCCAGAGCTGTATATAGAACACACACATCCTTCATATACAACAAACGTTTACATACAACACATGTTTACATACAACACATGTTTACACACAACACATGTTTACATACAACACGTTTACACACAACACACGTTTACATACAATGCTTGTTAAGGTCGACTGGGATGTCATTATTTTTTCAATGGCAGTGATGGTGTTGGATACAAAGACAAGGAGATTATTAATACATAACGACCCATAGGCCTCATTATCGGGAAAGTAAGCATTTTTTCTTCCACAGACTCTATACTACCCACTTTTGGATTGGAAATGAAATGATTAGTATAAAGGTTATAGTAGATAGTATAGATTATCTGCTTATTTTTTATGGTATTGTCTCTTGGAATCTGCCTTTGGTGTCTGTCAGCAGTAAAAGCAAATACCACCAAACAGATTGCACTTAACACATGATGAAGATGCCCAGAGTCTGAGGTCAAAGGGTCATAAGATATCAGGCAGTTATTGGATGCAAAGGACATGTGACCAAATGCTGAGCTAATTCTGAGTGCTCAGTATCTCAACAAAACATAGGTAATGGTGACATTCATTGTATTGGTTTCAGCAGTGGCCTCACGCACCAGTTCACCTGCACAGGTTTGTCAGTCTATGCAGTGGAACACTGGTGTCTGGAAATCTACTGAATCTCTACACTCAAGCTATTTTCACTTGTTCAATCAATCAGTTGCCAGAAAGTGTTCTTACAGATACCCAGTCTGAAACTCCTAAGAGCAAGCAATGACAGAATTGATGCACAGTGGCTAGAAAACCCCCATAGTAGGGTCCATACCCAGAAAGCACTGAATTCATTGGTGTTTCCAAGGAAACATATCTGAATGATACTCTCATTATCCTTTGTGAGGTTGTGTAATGTGTGGCGATGAGCCTAAGAAACCTTTGGTTGCCATTCTCTCAAAACCCTTTTATACCTCAGCTCTACTTTACACAAGGCTCTCTCATCACCTGCCTCACTCTCCCAGTGTCCTTCGCTACAAGGTGGCCGCTGTCTTGCCATGGAAGTCATTACATTTACTAAGGCTTGCTCAATGTCAACAATCATTGCAGTATAAATCAGCTTCCATTAAAACGACATGGAAGTAATGATTGGGTAGAAAGAAAATAATTGTATTTCTGTGCACAGTTCCTCTGAGCTGTAGCGCCTCTGAATACTCCATCTGTACAGGATTTTACCCCATCACATTTTGAACTTCGATGTTTGGTGAATTTTCTCTCCCCCTACCAAAAAATTATGATGGTTTTATCTATGAATTAAAAAAATCCTTGTCAATCCCTAAAGCAACCTTTTTAACAGGTATGTGGCTATTCGTGAAGAGCCAGTCACAGGGTTACTAGTATCTACTAACCTCCTAGGAATAATCACAAGAATTGAGCAATTTCTAACAAGACTGAAGATGAACTTGCGCTGGGACTACGTAGTCTGCAGAACCTATAACACAAAATTATCTCAGAATTCTCCCAAATCCTTCTATTAAAGTTAGATAGTTTTGACAAAATACTTATTAAACTGGTTTAGTTGCGTCGATTGTAGGTGCTGAAGAAGCCAGTCGCAGGAGTTTGAGGAAGAAACTAGTTGTATTACTTAATTTCAAACACTGTATGGTAAACAAACTGAGCATGGCGTTGTTGTTTATTTTACTACCAGAAAAATAACGCATTTTATTTTTCATAACCGGAAAACCAGATCACATTGATAGTTTACTCCTCCCTCCCCACGTGAGCCAGCCCTTAAATGAGGACAGTAGGGGTCACATCCAAGTACTGGTGATGTTACTCACCTTTGGCCGGTCAGGTTGGGGTACAGCTGTCTAGCTGTTACACAGGAGCATGATCTGGTGCAAGACATACACTTTCTTCCCTTTTTTTGAATTACGCTTGAAACAAAATGAAAATATGCAACGCAGATTAAATGAAATGATGAAAATAATACCAGGATGTGCAATTTGATTCATGCTATTGTCTTTGAACAATTTCACATGTTAAACTTTTGTCATCCTAATTACGATGTCTCCCAAAAGCTTTGCCACTGGACACACCAATTACTCAAATAGTTTCAAGCATTCATGTTCCAAGCCCAAATGTTGTGGCCAAAACATCGGGGAAGCTGAAGCACAGACGATATGAATTGCTTTCTGCGTACTCTACATCGAATGACCCAGGCAGAAACAAGAATACTGGTAGCTACTACCCCTGTCACATCTTGGCATGGCAGGCTTGCAGGCTTGCTGTGCCAGTGAGATCCAACTCCCCCTCTCTCCCTCATTTGGAGCATGGACACCTGTTTCACATTATTGCCTCACCTGTGTTCCTGATCACAGACCCTATTTAAGTTCTTCCTTTCCCATTGTATCTTGTCTTTGTTTGTTTGGTGTCAGCCATATGTTTAGGTTATTAAGTCTTTTCTAGTTGTGTAGTGTTTCTTACTACACAAAGGGTAGGCAATAAACCTTAGCAAGAGCATTGATATTTTTAGGGGAAACTGCATCCCTCGGTCCGTAAAATATTTAGTCTGGTCCACTCAGTGGCAGTTGGTAAATAAATGGTTTATCAGATAAAATACGCAGCTACACTGGGATGGGTCTCCATAAACAGTCGTAACAAAATGTATCACATTAAGTAGTTTTTTCTTCAGATCATTCACCAGTATACTGCTAGATCATTCACAAGTATCACGTCAGGATTTGCTGAGTCATGCTAACAGCCAGCTGTACAGTTCATGCATACGTCTGCTAGCCCAATGCCAGGGTTCCCTATCAGGTTACGACCAGAGGCAATATTTTAAATGCCTGGCCTTGTGACGCAAGAATGAGACCCAGAGTACAGAGCCCAAGATAATCCAGGCCATAGATAAAACAACACAAGATAAACTGAGGTCATAGAGCCCCTATACATAAGAAAGGAGCCATTTTGGAACAATCTTAGCTGGAACCTGTTCTAAACAAGCTCAACCATATTAACAAACAAATCCATTTGAGATAGTTTTCAATAATGTATTAATTTAAGACAGGGGCGACTGGTCATTAAGGGCATGTGGGGCACAGCCCCACCTGTTGTCAACAGAAAGAACTGCAACAAAATTGTTATTTTAATTTCTCAAAGATTACTTCCTATAATTTATTATCTATGAATATAGCATCTTCTTAAATTGCATATCATTTGTTTTAGGATTTTATTTCATGTTCATTGGTCCCTGTCTTGCTGCTTCAGATTGCGTTCTGCAGATTCAAGTTTGCAGTAGTAGGGCATAGGCTAAGCGTGAATGTAGGGCTAGCCCCTCTCTCACAATGCAATGTACATTGTACATGTGAAAATATTAATATGCATGCTCAGAATGTTAGTGTGATCAATGTAGATCACACAAATTTGATGCCAAGTGGGGCTGACAGCCGGTAGCCCCACTACAGTGTCATTTCATATTTCAGACCTGATTGGCTATCTGTCTGTCACCAACATTAGTCGGCAAGTAGAGCGAGGAGGGTAGATTGTCTTAGCTAGCTTGTTAGCTTCACAAACGCCAGATAACGCCAGATAAAGTGGATTTAATTCCTTGAGCTCCAGTTTGAAACCCTTAATTTGGAGGAGAAACTTGAAGTAAAGAGACTTGGTGCCCATTAACCACAGGATATTGTCATCACTCAAACTGCTGGTAAAAGTAACCGCGGGTTTAACATTAAGTGGTTTTTGGAAAAAAAAGTGGCTAACGGTTAGAATACAGAAGAAGGCACTCTTCTGTTTTCCATGTCTGCTATTTGGTGGAGATGGTACTTGGTCGAGGATTTAAAACATCTTTCTGAAAGGATTGCATGAGATCAGGAGTCATCTGGACAATGCTGTGAATTTGGGCTTACTTGGAAGGGTAAATGTCACAGCCCAAGTTGACAGTGCATACAGGCGCTCCATTTAGCAGCATAACAAACAGGTGGAGGAAAACAGGTACGTTCTCAGTCGGATCATAACGTATTAAACTGTGTGGAACCGCACTGTGGGGGCACGACGAGTCGGTGGACTTCCTGAATCCTGGAATATTCAGATGCGAGACTTCAGAGCCATTATGATGTTGAGCCCATCTTCAAAGGGACATCTAGCAATGTACAAATCAAACTGTTAGAGAGTATGTATGAAGTGTACAGGGAGGAGAGAGCCAAGCAAGTGGACGAGACATAATTTGTTGCCATACAGGCAGATGATTCAACTGATGTCTCCTGTAAATCACATGGTGGTTGTGTTGCGATACATGTTGCCTGACAATACAGTGACAGAGAGGTTTTTGGAGTTTGTGGAAGTCAAAGATAAAACTGGACTCTGCCTCTCTAATAGCATCAAGGGTGTGCTAGAACCACTGAAGCTGAGAGAAAACTGATCGCTCAGATTTATGATGGTGCGGCTGTAATGAGTGGAAACGTCTGAGGGGTACAGACGCTAATGAAAGAGACATGCCCAGTTTGTTCACTGCTATGATCACCAGCTGAACCTGATCTTGCAGCAACTTTGTTCAGCATGGATGAGCAGATTTAACTGCTTTTACCACCTTTTTCTCTGGCGCTCCAAAACGGCACTTGCTGAGGCAACACAGAGACGCACTCCAAGGCCACTAGCTGTACGATGGAACATTAAAAGTAGAACTGTCAATGCAGTTTGGGAAAACCGTGCTTCTCCTGTGTATGGAGGACATACACACACAACCAGGATGGGATGAGGCCACCATAAGTGAGGCATTCAGCCTGTCAAAAAAACTCTGGGACCGATCCTTACTGCAGCTACTGGAATTTCTTTCTTCCTTATGCCAGAAGTTGATGTTTAAAGTTGCTGTTTAGCAGTGCGCTCACCCGTTTCAAGGAGAATGTCCAGAATATGCGGAAGCAAATTGATGAATGGGCTGCCACAGTTCACGATGGAACAGACGAGCCAGGCCGACGAGTAACCATCACAGCGCCGTTGATGAAGGAGGCATGCGACATAGTCATCTCCCAGGTGGAGCAGAGGTTTCCACAAAGTGACCACCTGATCGCTGCCAAGCTGGTTGACAGCTCGCTCTTCCCACAGTTTGTCCTGTCATTCCCTACATCTGAGCTTGACTGTGCGGTGAAACAATGGCCTCCAGGATACGAGGAAAAGTTGAAGTCTGAGCTGACCACTCTGTACCACCACACTGAGCTTCACACTGGTAAGACGGCCCTGTCTCTGTTAAGATCCATCCATGAGAACAACCTAGAGGAGGCTTTTGCTGAGACCGTCACTCTGCTGAAAATTATCATAACAACATCTATGATGACATCCGAGTCAGAGAGGAACTTTTCCATCTTGAAGAGGGTAAAATCCTTCACTCGCAATACCATAGGACAGCCACATGATATTTTATCGTCCTGCCTTTGTGGTGCTGGTCTGTGCATTGGTCATATTTTTGCGCTGGATCAATTGATATAGATGGTGACAAGTGTCAGTGTGTCCATGCTTATCTATTAAGCCTGTTGTCATAGAATGGATCTGTATCCCTGAAGTTGTCTTTCCACTTCGTTGTGGCCTTCAGTGGTGTTGAGCTCATTGCTGTTCGCGTATGGCCCTGTAGGCACATTGGTTCTGAGCTTGGTTGCATTCTTAATTTGCATTCCTAATTTTAGGTCCTATTACCAATGTTACAGTGGTAATTTTACACGTGTGTGAGAGAAGGAGAGCAATTACGCAAGAAGGTCTCTCTCTCTCTCTCTCCAGTATGTGTACTACAACACCTGGTAGAAGCAAGCCGCTCTGTCATTAAAAGTGATTTGTGGAGCCAAGCTGTTTGTTGATGTGTTAAATAAACACATCAGTAGCAAGAGGGAGTTTTGTATATTTCTTTACTTCCAATAAAAATCTGCTAGAATTTTACATTATAATATATGTATATATTGTATATGTATGCATTGTACATAAACATATTATAATTTAATTATATAAAATAAAATTTTTGTTACAGTATGCTAAACAGAGCTAGCTAGCTTGCTGAATTTGGTTCGTTACATAGTCATTGGAGGACAGAACGGGGCAGAAAGCTAGGCTACTTCTTCTGGACAAAAGCTACCCAACATCGCCATCTGCTGATTATACACATTAATAACGTTATTTAATTATGTTAACATATTGCCTTTGTAAAGTATTACTGATTAAAATGGAATAAACCTCCCTCGTATCGTTTGACTTTATGGCAAGATTGCGGATCTACTGGGACGTCTGAACTATTTGTCCGAGCTAGCGCTTTATCTATGCTCCAAACATTAGAGACAAATATAGAGATTAAGAAATACAAAGTAGTAATGTAGACACACATTTATAACACTTAATAAAGTCTATGTATTATGGGACTCACAATACTGACTGTCTTAATTCAACTGATTGGATTATACTGCTATTATACTCATACAATTTTACAACTCTTAGCCAATCGTGCACCTTCAAAAAAACATCAGCTGCTGTCCTTGTAGTTCAGTTCCCTGCCACTTAGTTGTGATATTCCGTTCGGCTGGTCCCGGCCTACTCCGCTGCCGAATCCCCTACAACGTCGCATCGAAGCAGCGTAGTAAACTCTCTTCACTTGCCGCGGGTGAAACGTGGTCCACGATATTTTCTGTAACCACACCCGGCAGTAAATGTTTTGCTTCGCTTGTTGTATTAGATGTATTTGCAACTATACAGCTTTCTGCCGGGCCGCTACCCGGAAGCGCCCAAGAAGAGCAAGTGCGTCTGACTAAATATTGTTGTTAAAATATTGATGTTAAATAGCGTAGTGGTTAGACGCAGATTGCTACCCAGTAGACGGGGTATCAACACTGGCTTTGGACAAGAAAGATTACTTGTCTACAAGCATCAGTAGTTACACAAATTAAAACAAGCCAAAAGGATAATCCAGCCGCATAGCCCGAGTTGACCGGGGAGGCAGGAAATCCACAACAATGCGATCCCGTTCACACGGCTTTGAAATGCAGAACTAATATGCACTTGTAAGGATGCCGTTAGGTTATTTGCGTCTCAATATGAAGGTGTTAAATAACACCTATCGACCAAGCAGCAATTGAATATGAACTATCGTGACTTATGCAAAACAATTTTGTTCCAGATATAAACTGAAAGACATGGCTTAATGGTTTCCAGGGTTTCTGATGTTGCAGCTTTTTGGTGTTAAATGCAAAGCTAAATGCCACAAACAGGACCCTTGCATAGGTTCCTGGATTGTGTTATAGGATAGTGTAAGTAATTGATTGACTTTAATCCATCACCTTAAGGTTTCCCACGGTTGGTTTAATCAACTATTAATTAAATTATGCTTTTTTGTTTTCGATGATCATGGTTTTACCTATTTTGTGCTATATAATGGAATCATGGATTATGACTATTACATTTAAAAATTGGAAAATGTGGTTGGGTGATGAAGGACCACTAATTCAATAGATGCATTATTAGGTGCTGATGATGGCCGTTGAGCAACCACCACAAGGGTGTCCAGTCAGAACAAGGAGATGGTATTCCAGTTTAAACACTTTCCTGGTGATCTACGAAGGCGCGCACACACATATATCCGACTTCCAATAGCACACTTCCTCATAGTAACTGTGTTATCACTGTGAGGTGCACAGAGAATGGTGAACAGTGATTGGCTGATACAACTGAAGTGGCATGAGGATACCACTGACTTCAGCTACAGGACAAGACTTTGAAATGCTTAGGAAGGATTCAGGTTTGTATCAAATGCCTCCACACTCCCGTCTGTTTTATACAGTAACCTAACGTAGCTGTTATTCTCCTTAGTGTCACACTGTCAAGAGATGGTGGACCCACCAGGATCAGAAATCCTCTACTGGGAGACATAAAGACACTGCCAATAAATGTGGTGCTTTTAAGACCAAATGTATGGGCCATGACTTTTCTCCAATCAAGCGCTGCCCTTACCTAATCTTAGTAATGGACAGATTTGCCTGATAGGAGAGTATTTTTATTTTAAATGAGGACATTTTGAGGTTGAAAATATGTACTTGGACTGCATGTATATTTTGAACGGAATCACCATCATCATGAACAACGGGAAAATTTAATAATTACTCAGACGACTTGGCTGTCACCTACCGCAATTTTGCTCTCACAAATGCTCAAAATCCGCCCATTGTACAAGCCTCCACACAGTACCTCTGTAGTCATACATATCCTGTTTAATATCCCTTGCTATCGTGGGAAAAGCTTCAAACATCCACTTCTGGACATCCACGGCCCCACATAAGCAGCTTAAATCATATTTTCAATGAGTGTCCTCGTACAACACTTAAGATCATATTGGAAGCATCTGTCATAAAATAATATAAAAAATAATAATTAAACATAAGATATTTTTAAGCATTAAACTAATGTGATTCTGTGAAGCGTTCATGGCTCAAGCAATTTGTATCAACATCTTTGTGTAATTCTGGCTTAATACAAGGATACATTTGCCCTCCTGAGGGTGAAGGGAACAGGCTGTGTTGTAATCTCAGATGGATGTTTGGGACCGTAGACTGTGATGTTTGGTTCCGTAGACTGTGCTGTTTGGTTCCGTAGACTGTGCTGTTTGATTCCGTAGACTGTGCTGTTTGGTACAGTAGACTGTGATGTTTGGTTCCGTAGACTGTGCTGTTTGGTTCCGTAGACTGTGCTGTTTGGTTCCGTAGACTGTGCTGTTTGGTACAGTAGACTGTGCTGTTTGGTTCCGTAGACTGTGCTGTTTGGTACAGTAGACTGTGCTGTTTGGTTCCGTAGACTGTGCTGTTTGGTTCCGTAGACTGTGCTGTTTGGTTCCGTAGACTGTGCTGTTTGGTACAGTAGACTGTCCTGTTTGGTAGCTGCTGTATATCCTTTGACATCATTTGCTAAATTAATAAGATAACTTCATACAAAGCAAGAGTAACTGATCCAAAATTAGGTTATACAGTAATTAAATGTACATTTAAAATAAATATACAACCATGTATCCCAAAAAGTTGGGACGCTGTGTAAAATGGAAATAAAAACAGAAAGCAATAATGTGCAAATCATTTAAACCCTACATTTAATAGGAAAGTACAAAGACAACATTTTAAATGTTGAAACTGGGACATTTTATTGTTTCTTGTAAAATATGTGCCCACTTTGAATTTGATGCCAGCAACATCAACAAAGCTGGGACAGGACTGGAAATGTTTTGTAATGCTAAAAGAAACCTGGTGGAACATCTCACAACTAATTAGGTTAATTGGCAACAGGTCAGTAACATAATTGGGTATAAAAAGAGCATCCCAGAGAGGATGAGACTTTTCAGAAGTAAAGATGGGGAGGGGTTCACCACTCTGTGAAAGACTGCGAAGGCAAATAGTGCAACAATTTTAGAATAATGTTTCAGGCAGCACTGCATTAAAAGCAGACAATTCTGGTGTGGAAATCGCCGCATGGGCTCAAAAACACTTCGGAAAACCACTGTCTGTGACCACAGTATGTCGCTGCATCCACAAATGCAAGTTAAAAGTGTACTATGCAAAGAAGAGACCATATAAAAACAATACCGCCGCCTTCTCTAGTCCTAGGCCTGACTGAGGCCAGGTGGAAAACTGTCCAGTGGCCTGGAATCATGGCCACCGTGTCCTCCAGACTAACGAGGAGAGGGACCATCTGGCTTGTTTTCAGGGCACAGTTCAAAAGCCAGCATCCGTGATGGTATGGGGGTGCATTAGTGCATATGGCATGAGTGACGTGCATATCTGTTAAGGCACCATTAATGCTGAACAATATATACAGGTTTGGGAGCAACATATGCTGGCATCCAGACAAGATATTTTTCAGTGAAGACCTTGCATTTTTCAGCAAGAGAATGCCAAACTACATTCTGCCTGTATTACAATAGCATGGCTCCATGGGAAAAGAGTCCAGGTGCTAAACTGTCCTGCCTGCAGCCCAGACCTGTCACCCAATGAAAATATTTGGCACATTATGGAACAAAAAATACCACAAAGGAGACTGAACTGTTCAGCAGCTGAAATCCTATATCAAGCAAGAATGGGAAACATTTCACTTTCAAAACTATAGCAATTGGTCTCCTAAGGTCCCCTAACGCTTACAGAGTGTTGTTAAAATAAGAGGTGATGCAACACAGTGGTTAAACATGCCCCTGGCTCAACGTTTTTGAAACATGTTGCTAATAATACCTAAAATGGGCCATGTTCAAAACCTTGAAACATGTTGATATTTATTTGGACTTTCGCTCACATAAACAACATCATGGTTAATACTAGAAAGACACTTTTATTAATGCTTTTTTTTTTTTAGAGACGGAAGAAATAAGAGGGCACGAAAAGGGGAGAAAAATAATGATGGAAGTATTTTCGCCTTCATGAACACTGATTCTTCCTGGAAATCACTGGGTTTTGATTGGGTTTTTGATGGAACATTGGAGTCATTCTTGAACTAGAGTGACATTTGGCCATGACATTCTGGGGGGAGAAACGTTTTCTTGATTCTTCTTATACCTTGCCTTTTTCTTTCTAGCTATTATTGTAGCTGATGGCATTACCTATAATTATGCTAATTTGTTCTTAGCATACTTACCTGGTAAAACGACCACTATCAGTTCTCAAAAATCTGAAATACAGCACCTAATCCAACGATGCTGAAATGTTAGGACAAAATAATTATATTTCTGTAACTGTACTGAAATAGTCAGCAAAGCAGGAAAAACGAACCTGCCGAGGGGAAGGAACACCTACTTGGACTTCAAAGAATGAACAGTCATACTGTCCTGCAGCGTAAAGGACATCTGTTTACCCAATGTGGGCAGTGGGCTTGTGAGAGGAGGGAGTTATGAGAATACATAGTCAATAACACGCTCATTAGAATCTCATCTGCAACAACACCATCTGCAATTCCAAACCCAATTCTCTTCGAAGCCTGAGCTCTTTTATCAGAGTCACGTGGAAGATAACCTTTCAGAGGGATTACGGCATCAGGTTGAATTTTCAGGTATGGAACAGAAGTTAGATTTACGTCTCTCTCTGTGACCAATTCTTCAGAAAGCCTGACATCATACTCCGCGGACCACCTGTTCCTACTTACGGTGCAGCCAAATGTGCAGAGGATGCAGGAAATTATTTTGCACTGCCTTTTTTGTCTTTCATTTTTGTCAAATGGATAATAAAAAGCAGAAGCACAGCACACTCACAAAAAAACAATCAAACTAGATGCTAGGTCACAGTATGGTGGCGAGAACGCACTCTCTCCAATATCAGCACCTGGCCAACGGCCCCCAGGAAGAACCAGCTGACGCGGGGCTGTGAAATGGGGCCCTTGAACACAGCTCAGTTGCTATCTCTGAACACAGCTCAGTTGCTATCTCTGAACACAGCTCAGTTGCTATCTCTGAACACAGCTCAGTTGCTATCTCTGAACACAGCTCAGTTGCTATCTCTGAACACAGCTGCCACCTCTTGACGAGGCACACCTGGCCCAATCATGCCTCATCAGCGGACCGCTAAAAGGGCCTCTGGGGGGTGGGGGGTTATGCTTGTACCTGCCCACTGTGTTTCTTTTTTTGTTAAAATATGCACAGTGCCCAGAACAGTGTCCGTTTTCTGTCTCTCCCCATTACAGTATCTAGCACCCACACCCTCACACACACACACACACACACACACACAAACAAACAACCCTTAAAATGTACTATCCACAACAGTCATGCAACGTTCTTGCTGAAGCAACGACGTGACAAGATGCAATGCAATCTCCATCTAATCTTATCAAATCCCATTGCTGCAGAGATTACAGCCTATAATCCCGAGACACAGTGTTCTGATAAGACTCACGACTACTGAGCTCTGTTCTGTTAGTCAGATAAATCCTTGGTGGTAATTACGCAGACTGACCTCTGTGTCCCCCTGGGTTTCACCTTGGGTTTCACCACTGCAGCTCAGCTGACTGTTTGTTTTCAGCAGTGTTTCACCATCCAAACCCATCCACGGGCTCGTTCGCCCATAGAGCACAACCACACTCAATACACCCACCGCCGAAAGAAATGAGCGTTGATTCCTGTTCAGGGTAGTCATGAGGTCAGAGGTTAGCGAACGACACACATTGAATCTGAACACGGGGGGCGGGGGTGTGTTCCAATCAGCGGCTGAATGGCTAACTGGGACCCTATTCAACACCGGTCACCAACATTCCTTAACATGCCGTCCTCTGCGTCTGAGCCAAGGCCTCTGGAAACGTGGAAAGGCTCTGGATGTGTGAAGGTGGGGACCAATTACTGAGCAGGAACACTCTCTCTCACACACGATTTAAGGTAGTGAACTGTGTAGGGAATTGGGTTTCACTTTGAACTCAGTGTGTTACTGGTTGGTAGTCTGTTCGAGGGACTTTGAGGTTCTGTCTCCCTGCCATCAGGGTCTCAAGGGGTCCTGCTGCCCCCAGTGTGTCAGCACTACCATAGACCTGTAGGAACAGAAACATCCAAACATGACTGGAGTAAAAAATACAGGAGACTTGAGGATACATGAGACTACAGTACATCAGGTCAGTGTGAATGATTTCCCTCAACAACAGAATTAGTTATTATGAGTTCTGGGTCCCAAATTACATCCCATTCTCTTAATTGTGCGCTACTTCAGAACAGGAATCGGCATGCAGGACTGATCAACTTCCTGCTCCCTGCAGAAGTAATGGGTTAATGTTGTGTTGATTTCTCCTATTGATTACTTGGAATTTAGCTCTTCTCAAACCACCATGGAAAGTTTTCTCACTGGAAAGTAGTATTCCATTCAGTTCTATTATTTGGCATTTGTATTGGTCTGCTGCACATACCTCTGGCCAAAAGTGCTATCTGGATTAGCAGAAGTTTAATAAGAAAGACTGTCATGCCACTTTACCTCTTTCGTCTCCATGGCTACAAAAGGAAAAATAGAAAGATATGTATTTTACTATAGCATTCTGTGGTTCATTCTCTTGCAAAATGCCAATAGTGTAAATTCTGAGAGAGCTTTTGATCCCCTGCTTAAAAATTATGCTCAGTTGTCATGACAATAGTGAGTTACATTGCCTCATTGTCACCATCCGCATCACGTCATGATTTCGAACATGCAAAGCCACGCCCAATCGTTTGGGCAAACATCGGTTCATCCCATAGACACCTATTCAAAATTGGATGCTGAGATTAGAGATGAAAAGGATACTGTAGAATGGCCCTCTACATCTGTTCAGTGTAATATTGTACAGCTTGTATATTGTCTAAACACTTTTTCCAAAATACAACATTTCTATATGCTGTTCTCCATGGACCATCATGGCATGAATACATTTCAATTACTCTTTGTAGGGAATGACCACTGTGTCTATCTGTTGTCAAGTAAGTATGTGTCAAAATGTGGAGGATTGCAGGAAGGTGTTTCAAAATGTGAATTTCTCCTGGCTACGGAAACACTGACCCCTGACCTTTTGGTTCCTTCCCCAATGTGTGACTGGCATTCACCCTTGTGATTACCTGTTATGTGTTGACATTTTAAGCTGAGCTTTGTGCAAGGTGGAATGCAATGTTTCAAAATGTAATTTGTAGGAAATGTAATTGGCACATTCCAGGTTTCATGCGACTGGTTTCATGGACGTGGGTGTAAATATCACTTCGAAATGCAAGAAAGAGCGGATAATTCACAATGCAATCGCTGTGAAGTGTTGCTTGTATTACTAGGGATGATGCATTCAAGTGCTAGACAATGAAATTAAGTGATTTTAAAAACTAATAGAACAGGAGAGTGCCTAAAGGATGTGTTCATAAAATGTTTCTCCAAACATTTATTATTGGGTTATTGCTTGGTTACTTTGAAAAAAAGTAAACATGTAGTTAATCCGTACAAAGTACAATACCTGCCAGAACAATATCATTATCTACATCAGTCCAGTGTTCATTTGTTTCACCATATGTATCAGTTTGCACACAAGGTCCAACTGAACGTGTTTGAAGGTGTTTGGAGTTGCAATTACAAGCGCCTGTGGCATTTAGTGCTGACTGCCTTGCTCAAGGACATTTTTATCTTGCCTGGTCATGGATTCAAACTATCACCTTTCAACTCTGAAACACCAAACTAACCCCGAGTCCTAGGAGCACATTTGAATGAAAAGCTTTACTAGTAAAGGGTTAAAAGGGAGGTCAATTATTATGAAAGGTCATGTCAGCTTCTATGGCAACAACTATCCTCATATGTCCTCCTAACATTAACACAATAAGAATAACCAATTAGAATTGTTGTTGATCTTGTTCAGTATCAGAGAAAATAAAACAAGAAAAAAGTAAAATAAAATACATGAATAAACGCTTCCAGGATAAGTTATGATAATGGTACAGTATGCATTAAATAATGGAGGGAATGACGAATTTTATTCATTTTCCACCAGCAACCTATTAGTGGATGAAGATGGGAATTTAGATGGAACAATATTTACAAAATCAAGACTATGCTTTGCATGTCACTCCGTTGCATACTGGTAAAGAGGACAGACTGTGACTGTGAATGAACTGAGCTACTTAAATGGCAAGTAATGGAGTCACTTAATATTAACCTAAAGAGCTACAGTAATATGAAAGGGTACAACCTCCGGGAATGTCTTTTAAAAATGTATTTGGACTTATATATACTATTGTCAGATAAATGAAACTTGATAACAAATGACACTGAAAGAGTATAATTTGGAATAATGTATTCATCCAAAAAACTGAAATACAATTTCATTGTGTTGAACAAATAAGAATATCCCCAGCTTCATTAGCTGGTGTTTGGCTGAAATAACTTCCTTTAGTCATTTTTGAAAACTATATCAGCCTGTGACATTGACTGGATTTAATTAATGCCTCTATTCTTTCCAATATTGCTTCAACTATGTCATGTTTAAGAGTTTTCTTGTCCCTCCACATTACTTCAATAGGAATGAAATCTAGGCTTTGCCTGCACCCTTACAGAAGCCATTTGTTGTAGATTTGTTGTAGATTTGCTTGTCCTGTGGCAAGATCCCTGTTTGGTTCAGCTTCAGCTTTGTGACAGATGGCCTCACATACTTCTGGTACAATGGTACAAAGATTGTAAGTTTGCCAGGTCCTAAACCATAATGCCACTACCTCCATGCTTTATGGTGAGTATGAGGTTCTTTTGGTCAATGGTAGTTTTCATCAAACATGCAGTCTAACATTGTGGCTCAACAACTCCACCTTGACTCATCTGTCCAGGGAACATTCTTCCAGTAGTTTTGGTCTTTACTCAGGTGTTGTCTGGCCAATTTCAGTCATGCCGTCTCTGTTCCTGACTCGTTCTCTTTCTCACAGTTGACTCACGCATTTTGACATTGATTTCTTCACGTTACCTTAGGGTTCTTAGAAACTTCTATTAAGATCTTTTGGTCAGTTCTTGTGCTGAATGTGCTGGGACAACCTGTCCTGTGTTGACTGCCAGTGGTCTGTTCATTGCACCTGATTTAAACTTTTATGTGATGGTAATGATTGAGGTGTGCTAACTTTTTCTGTGTAAGGAAAATGCATTTTTGCTTATTTTAATTGCATAACTGATTTACATTTTTAGGATTTCTTGGGAAGTTTTGTGGTTGGAAGTTAAAATATCCATGAAGTATTTAACATATCATGCTATGTTACAGATCATTCCAGTTAAATATACAGAGATTGCGAAGTGTCCTCTCCTAGGGTCGGCATATCTGTGCCAAATGTGGGCTTTGTTCATTAGTGACCACGCCACATTTCACTAGATATGATGAAACTGCAACATGATCATTATATTCTCCATCTGAATAATTTTAAAGTGTGACTTCCACTTGGTGCATTAATCTTAAACTACACGGAACAAAAACAGAAATGCCAAACTCATGACTTACATGTACAGGGAAATTGGATTAATCATCTCCAATGTAACTTCAAGCTGATGAACATCAATTAAAAAAAACATAAAACCTTTGTTGCTAAACATTATCAAGTGACAATTACTGCTCATTTGTAGAAAGAAAATAAGTGTTGTAAATCCAGATTACCCCTTTAATGTTGTTATTACAGTAAAAACAGCTGTAAAATAAATGTTTATTACATTAACACCATCTCTTGATTAGATTTAATGTGGTTATCACAGAAATAACATCTCTATATTAAATGTCTTACTGTCATTACAGATATACCATCACTTGATTAGACTCAAAAGCTTATGAATGCTGGATTGCTTTGTGTATGCCCATATAAACTACATACAGCTCTGGAAAAAATTAAGACACCACTGCACCTTTTTCTTTCCTTTCCAAAAACGTGGATAAGGAAAGTTTTGAGTGAGGAACACAAGTGTTCAATTTGCAGTGCTCTCTTAATTTTAACCCTTCTGTTCCTCACTCAAAACCTTTCTTTTCTACTTTTTTGGAAAGGAAAGAAATAGTTGCAGTGGTCTCTTAATTTTCTCCGGAGCTGTGTTACACATCCAGCCCAAAATGGGAGTTTCTTATTCAAAAAAGACATCTTCAGAAGGCATCTTTAACTGTGTGGTCTGTGTGCCATTGATGTCATCATATTCTCCAGCCTGCACATATAGAAATACCTCATTCTCTTCTGATTTCGTCCTCAAACTCTTCACCCAACTCTTCTTTCTCATCTCGTTCTCTTCTTTGATGATCTCTTCATTCTCTTAATCTGTTATCCTCTTTCTCACCTCGTCATCCTTCTATTCCCTTCATCCACCTCCTTCACCTCCTCATGTCTCCCTGCGCCTCCTCCTCATCAGTATATCAAGACCATTCATGACACAGTGCTTTTAAAAGTCCACTGAGCATAACAAACAGCTGTTTGGTTTCAGCAGTGTTTCCAACTAAAAAAACCCAACCTAAGGTCATCTTTAGTGTGTCTAACAACACGGACGTCCCTGACTCAACAGAGACCGGGAGAACACGGAGCAGAAGCAGGAATAAATCCCACTGCACACGCTGCAGACCCCTCCGCTGGGTTACCTGGGTGATGAACAGTTGACTGGAAGGGGCATTTGTGCGGCTGAATGACACGCTGACATCTGAGTTCGGAGCGGGGAGATGAGATCCTGTGACATGACCATGAGGCGGACCAGGGTGGAGTCATCACAAACTCTTGAGTATATTCACACACACGTTCCTAGAGGTTGGAGTAGACCAGGTGGAGAAGGGTGGAGAGCATCACTAGAGGTTGGAGTAGACCAGGTGGAGAAGGGTGGAGAGCATCACTAGAGGTTGGAGTAGACCAGGTGGAGAAGGGTGGAGAGCATCACTAGAGGTTGGAGTAGACCAGGTGGAGAAGGGTGGAGAGCATCACTAGAGGTTGGAGTAGACCAGGTGGAGAAGGGTGGAGAGCATCACTAGAGGTTGGAGTAGACCAGGTGGAGAAGGGTGGAGAGCACCCAGTCGTTCTGACTGACAAGGACCCGGACTGATGTTTCATCCAGCTGTCCTGTCGGTCTTCGTGTCAGATACATTAAGGTTGGACCATTTGTGTTGCCCTGTAGCAACTCCCTTGTGTTGAAGTGCACCACGAATATCCCCTCAAAATGCACTTGCTGTGCTGCTGAAGGGCGTAGTGAAGGCCTGAGCTGAAGGCGTCGTCATATTGGTCGACCTGCATTATGCAAAACAGCAGAGTGATTCACTAACAGGCTGGGCTACTGATATAGCTTTAACAATGGCTGCCGGAAGGAAGAAATGACTTTAAAGGCACCTTGGCAGTTTGTGGTAGATGGCTGTATGGTGGTAGTGCTCTATGCATGTCGATACTCTGTCCCTGAGGACAGCTCTTATCTGGCATTAACATGAATCACCACAGCTCACCAACACGTCTAGAACATGTTTAGAATACGGTGACCAACGTCACACAATTACCCACTAACACAATTTCCATAAATTGTAAACGAGCTGGCCTAGTAACCAGTAGCTCACTCATTGATGTTCTAATGTGAAAGGTCATACACTTTGAATATATGAGATCTATTTCTGTTTCTAATAGGGTGAGGGAGTGATGGGAAATTTTAAGACGGCACCTTTGGGATGTTGAGTGTGTATGTTGTGCGTTTTTATGTCTGATTTAATTTTCCCACTGCTGGTGTTCCGCTTGGCTCTAAGGAACAAATTGAATTGATTGAATAGAAATGAACAGTTTTTTATGAGAGCACAACACTGTAGGATGTAGATGTCAGTCCACATTAAAAACAATAGTAGTGTTTTATATATTAGTAATGTTATGGTATTCTGTAGCATTATGCAGACAGACAGACAGACAAAATAACATGCTGAGAAACATACATGTCCACATAGCTACATTGAAGAAACAGTTTGGTAGTGTGTGTGTTTGCACATGTGTATGTGCAGCATTGTGGGAGAAAATCCCTCCTGAGATGTGTGCAAACCTGGTGGCCATCTATAAGAAACGTCTGTGGACGATGTGGTCAACATGCCTCTTCACTTAATCTTCCAGCATCTGGACTCCTCTGGAACCTACGCCAGAATCCTGTTTGTGGACTTCAGTTCCGCACTGAACACCATAATTGTCGCTTTGCTCCAAGACAAGGTATCCCAACTGGGAGTACCCGAGTCCACATGCAGGTGGATCACAGCCTTCCTATCCAACAGGAGGCAGGACGTGAGGCTGGGGAAGCACCTGTCTGACCCCCTGACCATCAGCACCGGCTCCCCCCAAGACTGCATCCTGTCCCCCTACTCTTCTCCCTGTACACAAACAGCTGCACTTCCAGTCAGCACTCTGTCAACCTCCGGAGGTTTGCGGATGACACCACCCTCGTCTGACTTATTTCTGATGGAGACTGACCATCTGGTGTCCTGGTGCAGACAGAACAACTTGGAGCTCAACGCCCTAAAGACTGTGGAGATGATGGTGGACTTCAGGAGAAGCCCAGCTGCCCTTCCCCCCATCTCCCTGGGTGGTTCCCCAGTCAACTCTGTGGAGTCCTCTTGCTTCCTGGGCACCACCATCACCCAGGACCTCAAGTGGGAGCTGAACATCACCTCTTTTACAAAGAAGGCACAGCAGAGGATGCACTTCCTGCAGCAGCTGAAAAGGTTCAACCTGCCAACGACTATGATGGTGCATTTCTACACTGGCATCATAGAGTCCATCCTGACTTCCTCTATGTCTTTGGCAGCCAGTGCCAAAGACAAGGGCAGGCTACAGAGCATCATCCACTCTGCAGTGAGGGTGACTAGCTGCAATCTGCCGTCTCTACATGACCTACATACCACCAGGACACAGAGGCAAGTGGCAATGATTGGGGCTGATCCCTCTCACCCTGGAAATAGACTATTCAGAGCTCTCCCCTCTGGCAGAAGGCTGAGGTCTATCAGGACCAAAACCTCTCACCACGAGAACAGTTTATTTCCTACTGGAGTAGGCCTCATGAACATGCCCCTGGAACCAAATTGACTATAGCCCACTGTCCACATACACACACAACCCTCAACCTAACAAAATCTTGAACCTTAAATATACCTTTTAGTTATTTTTTTTATAATTTATTAATGCAAAGTCAAGTATTTTTATGCTCAGTCCACTGTTCTTATTTATTTCCCTTATTCCTTCTGTATATGTTGTTGCACCAATGGAAAGAACACATTTCTTGTTTGCTGTGAAACTTACTTGGGAATAAAACTCTTTCTGATTACCTCAATTTTGTTTACAACAGAGTAGGCCCTACTTTCTTGACTTTAAGCAAAAGCAACTTCTTAGATAAGACTCAATTGTCTCTCCCAAAGTAAATAGCTTCTCAACCACGCAGGCTGACCTAGTATTCTATGGTAACAGTCAGAGAAATGCTCTTTTCATTTGAGCTTACAAGACTGTTTAAATTAATAATATAGGAAAACCTGGTCCATGAAGTATTAATTATCAAATTGTTACAAAGGGAACCGGTCATTTCTGTTAACGGTGACATCAAGGATTTCTTTAAAATACTCTTGTCACAAAATACATTGGATTGAAGTTCAGGCAAGTGGGAATCAAAATAATCCTAGTGTTGATTCTTGGATGTTGATTTCATTTTGAATACATTTGTGAAAAATGTCAACATTATTATGATTGCAAAAAAAAAATCTACAGAAAATTCACCTTGTTCTCGTGATGTTTCAAAGTGGTGCATTAAATCCCTTACTAGACACTCAAGTTCTTATAAATGGAGTTAGGGGGTTAGGGGTAGGAGGTTAGGGGTCAGGGGTTAGGGGTTAGGGGTAGGGGGGTAGGTGTTAGGGGTTAGGGGTTAGATGCATATGAAAATCAGTGAGCCCATTTCAGCAATTACAGGCTGAGTTTGCCAGCTTGGGTTTAACAGTCATGTAAATGTGCATGTGTGTAGACCACCGAATCAAACGCCATGTGTTTTAAACGTATTTCAGGTGGATGTCACAATGATAGTCTCAGGGGCTCAAGAAATGCGCTACCATCTACACTTTAGAAATCTACATCTACATTTTGAATAATTACAGAGTTTCCCATTCTCCCATTGACCGGTCAGGTGTTGTCAGGGCAGCTTCAGAAGCGTTCCTGGATGGATTGTGATATTCCGTCCCCTGGGTCTGAAACCTGCCCCTCAGGTGGCCAGCGCATGCCTGTTGCCAATGTATGAGAAACACCGGCCTTCACTGCTGACAGTTAGAGGTCAGCAGTGGTGCTGAAACTCCTCTCTGACTGCCACAGGGATACAGGGCTGTAGAGAGCCATTACAAAAACCTATCAAGGGTTCTGATATCCGGGACCAGTAAAAAATTATGAATGCCTGAGGTTGTTCTGACCGCAGTAATGCGGTCGATGTATCGGTCTGTCGTGGTGAAGAAAGAGCTGAGCCGCAAGGCGAAGCTCTCGATTTACCGGTCAATCTACGTTCCTACTCTCACCTATGGTCATGAGCTTTGGGTCATGACCGAAAGGACAAGATCCCGGATACAGGCGGCCTAAATGAGCTTTCTCCGCAGTGTGGCTGGGCGATCCCTTAGAGATGTGCTGGAGGAAGTGTCTGGGGCGAGGGAAGTCTGGGCATCCCTGCTTAGACTGCTGCCCCCGCGACCCGGCCCCGGATAAGCGGAAGAAGATGGATGGATGGATGTTCTGATATTTTAAAGAACATGGCAATTGACGCTGTCAACCAAAGTGAAGTCACCACCTACGCCTGCCACAGAGGCGTCGCTAGGATCACAGTACATTCGGGGCTTAGCCCCCCCCCCCCCCTGCCCCGCCCGGGACAGAAACTACAGAGTTTTCAATGTATATGCGGAAGATTTCGATGTACACGCTATCAGCCTACACGTCTACATTGTCATAATGCGCGATCAGAATTATAGATGACTAGATCAGAGGCTATAGCCCCGGGCGCATAGGGCTAACGACGCCACTGGTCTGCCTCAAGAGCTATAATTGCTCTCCCCTGGCTGGCTCAATCAACCGACGAAATATGTTTTGGCGGGGAAAAACGGGCAGAACAAGACTGTTATGCTAATTATTACCATTGAAATAGGAGCTGTGAATTCCAGATAATTACCACATGCTATGTCCTTATATAGGTATAAGCCATTAGCCATGCATACTCATCAGACTAAACAAAGAAACACTTGTTTTCAATGTTGATGCATGTGCCCTCAGGTATACTTGTATTTATTTGCACCAATTTAAAAGGTGTAATCCAGGCCCATCACGAAACTTGTTTTAATTACAACATCTCATATGGTTTAAGATGTCATCAACTCAAGGGGTAGAAAAACAGGCAAGAGTGTTTTTACACACTAAGATTTTATCTAGAAGAACAAATTTGCATGTGAGGTGCATTTGTTTTATGATGTAAACGGAGGAACACCTTAACGGCAGCACTCTGCTCCCACGGGGGGAAGCGGTACACCTTCCTGACATGAAAGCCTTGCTCAGTACGTGTCGGAGTGGAATGAGAGATGACCTGTCTAGTCTGGTCCTGCTTCGTGTAGAAACAGAATCAGAAAAAAAATCACTTGGTTTTATAAGGGCAGTTTGAGAAGACTTTTACTGGAATCCAGGTTTCAGTTTTAGATTCTGAGAAACTGTTCAAATCCAAAGCCACTATTACCACTGAGACTGTCAAGTCTGCCCAGACTCTGTCCGGTCTGCTTCCAAGTGCTTCTGGAAGGGTCATGAGATGGTCCATCTGACTTGGAAACCTCTGTGAGAGCTGTTGACAGAATGACACCCAAATGGTGGCGTTTGTAGTTCAAATGAAATGATGAATGATGGCTTCTTGGCCCCAAAAATGATTGAAAAACGGACATACAAGGGAGTTCACCCGGAACAATTGCATATACATTTGAATGTACATATCTGAAATTCAACTGTGTTTTCATGAATCTGACCATGTAATAAACACATACTGATCCAAGGGGGCAGGTCTTTCACAGGGTATCAAAGCTTAGAGTGGGCCTCTTGGCTTGTCAGAGGTCATCCAAGAAACGGACAATGATGAGCATCTCTAAACCAGCCCTCCCCCACCCCCACTCCCATATTAACACCTGGGGGGGTGCGTATTCAAAGTGTAACCGCATCAACACTGTCTGGCACCACAGCCCCTGACAGGACCAGCTCCCTGTTCTCTTGCTTCAATGAGAATCAACGAGATGCTCTGAAGGCTGCCAAGCCAAGTGTGTCCTCAGAACACGTCCAAATATGGCCAAATAGGCAAAGGAAACAAGGACCGTTCAAATGAATTGGTCACAGAGAAGAACTGCCTATTAGTAGGCAAAGGAGAACATACTGTGGAATGTCAGATTTGTGAGGAAAGCTCACAACCACCTGTGAAACTCCAGCCCTTTTAACAGAGACCATTGCACATCAACCCCAGTACAGTTTCTACAACATATTTGTGGAATTTATTGTTGAAGACTACCTTGAATTAGAAAAACTATTTCCAGACATCCAAATAAGGTTTTGATAAAGATGTGACATTTAATATTAAAAAGAAAAAAGGCTATCTGGCAAGCCAGCTGTAAGGATTGTATACCTGACTGTTAATGTTTGTTGGGTAAAACTGCTTTTGTCTGCTATGCAACCCACTCGTGAAATATCTTGCTAAGAGTAACCCTATTAAACTATATGTTTTGGTGCCTAGATAAGGCAATTCAAATGTTTAATATTTGATACCCTTTCATTGCTCACTGTGATTGTTTTTGTTAATGTTTGTGTGTTTCAAATATACGTATTTCTATCTATTATTGCTGTAACCTGAGACATGGGTCTAAGCTTTCTCTGTATAAATAAAGGTTTAAATATAAATGAAACACAATAGATGAGAACTCAAGCAATATGGGTTGTGAATGTAGCATCGACATCTTCAGGTTTGTAAACTGTCTAACCACCAACAGTATGTGCTGTAAATAGGAATATTACTGTCCTTGAGCCCTGTCCAACAGTCAACCACATTAATATTACATTTTAAATCGGTTTGTTTCATACTGTTCATAAGGGTGAATTGCAAATTCCACAAGCTCCAAGGCTATTATTATTGTCACAGAATAAACATTGATCACGTGTGGTTGTAGAATGGAACCACGAATAATTTGGAGTCAATGAGGTGTATGTTTGACAAGGGAAAATTTTGTATGAAGGGCGATTGCTTTTATATTGTGGTTCGATATCAGTCGATTACTTGGGCAAGTCAATTTCCCTCTTTCGCACTCTCCCGTGACGTAGGATCTGGCTATAATAAGCTGCACGCCAGTAGCCAAAGGAACCGTCAACTTCGGCTCGCGCGCAATTAATGACCACTGACTTGACCAGTACCAAATTGTAGCGTGGTATGCGACACAAGATCTCAAGCTGGGATATAGATCACACGGACAAGAGAGAGAAAATTTAAATTGTATAACCTTTCGAACAAAAACATAATGTAGGCTAAAACAAAATTCAATTTGCGTATTTGACAAGATATCCGCTAAATCACTATGATTGTTAACGCACCTTTTGTATATGCTGTTAGCATTTATAGATTTAGTAATGTATTATTTTGTGATTTCTAATAACATGGGGGAAATGTGACATGTTGGGCACCGATTTAAGACACTCGAGACCGGTGCGAGCACCGCGCGTAACGGCAGTGGACACGAAGTCCAGCCTCGCTGCACATCCCGGGAATATCTTGCTCTACCGACTCGCAGTTAAGACATCACATCTTCCACTCCTCACTAGACCTGACACAACAGCATCAGTCTTTTGTGACCTTTTCCTTGTAAAGCGTGGCAATAAGAAATATATTTGTAACACGTTCAAAGCTCCACTCAACTACCGCAGCAGGTGGGTTTATTTTACCGTAAAGGAATATTCAACCAATGATTATTAGGTGCGTGGATTAAGTTGCCAGGTGAAATTAAACTGACGTCTAGACCTTCCGTTGGCTTGCTACGATGCGGTGATCCCGCGCGCACTTCCCACCCCAATTTAGCCAAACTTCTCCCTAACAGAGTAATATGAGGTGAGTGAACAACTTCCAGGATGTTTTCTGGTCAGGCTGACCTGAACTACACTTACAACTTTAGCGTCGACCCAGCGAACTTCCTGGACCAGGGATGGAGCGACACACCGAAAGAAACCCTTTCCAGGACGGGCTTCATCGTGCTCTCTGTGTTCCTCGGCTTGATAATGACATTTGGCTTTGTCAACAATTTCGTCGTACTCCTCCTCTTCTGCAAGTTCAAGACGCTGCGTACTCCGGTCAACATGCTCCTGCTAAACATCAGCGTGAGCGACATGCTTGTATGCTTGTTCGGCACCACGCTGAGCTTCACCTCCAGCATAAAGGGAAAGTGGATCCTGGGCCGAAACGGCTGCTTGTGGTACGGCTTCATCAACTCCTGCTTCGGTGAGTTGGTCTGATATTTCTGGCCTCAATAAAGGCTCACCGCATGCACTGTCCGTGAGAAACTATGGCTGCTCGAAATAATGGTAGTCTACCTTAAAGGTTTTAATAGTTTAACTTAATTGCAGTAAAATAGCCTACTTTTTTTGTGTTGCCTCCCCAAACCTAAAGGCTATTTAGCATGTGCTCATACACGAATTCATATTTTTTCAATTTATAAATTAATTAATTTCATATAAATGAATGTGTGCAAGGTGTTTCCACGTTGTAGTAACGGGTACAGTAGGCTATAATATATCGGCACCCACTTACCGTGACTGTTTTCTGTTATAATCCAAGTGGATTAAGTCACTCATTTTAAAGTGATTAAAAGGTTTTTAAAAAACACACATTTGAAACATTACACATTTGTACATGATAATGCTGAACACTGTTGGAATGTTGTTAAATAATTTCACTATATAGGTCTACATGCTAAACAGAAAAATTACATTGACTGCCTTACTAACATACACTTTGTATTGAACATACAGTACATTTTGGTGAAACACAAAATACAGCTGTGATCAGTGAAACACAAAATACATCTGTGAAGGGATTACACTTTTGCATATTCGCTTTTACTGTAGGACTTTAAATAGATGGTCAAAGTCCTTATAGTGCCTATTATGAATATGGTACATACAGTGCATTTGGAAAGTATTCAGACCCTTTTACTTTCTCCACATTTGTATAACAGCCTGAATTTATAATTGCTTACAGAAATAAATAAAAATACTTGGTCCTTATTAAGGAACACTGACATGGCACTTGCTGCTGTCGGACCTCATTTAAGCAAAGTGGCATCTGGTGCTTTACAAAAGCTCATTTAGTGGTGATTTCTTTATTTCAGAGTGCAGGGAGGGGCTCCATAAACCAATCAGCGTAGGTACACTCTTGAATAATGCAATTCATGTTCCACATTTCAATGACAAAACAAAGATGACATTTAATTAACTAATCCCTCCTGTCATTTTAGAATAAATAAACCTCAGTAAAAAAAACATTATGCACATTATTTCATGTGAAATTGGGCAAGCTCAAAAATAACACAATGTCTTATGGACTTTCGCTTCAGTCATAGGCTCTAGAGGGCCTTGAGGCATCATACAATCATTCCACCTGTTAAAAGACAAGTTGTGATTGGTTGATTCTACTGTCATTCCAAAATGCTGCTCTAATGGAAGTCAATGTCAATGATGGTGGCTGGTGCCTTGTATTCAAAGCCTGTGGGTGTAGCCAATGAGTGTTGGGCACAGCTAGATAATTTCTACCAAGATACTACCACGAAAAATTCTGATTGGATATTTTCTCTTGGATATTAACCTTTCTTTTTCCAACACAAACTGAAGAAATTCAATAAGAAGATAATCTTGATTAAGACATAAAATATTAAAATCAATGATGACAAAGTTGCAAATTATTATATATAAAGATATATATATATATATTTGTATCTATCCTTAGGCCCTCTCTGAGGGCGTAGAAGGCCCTCTCTGAGGGCGTAGAAGGCCCTCTCTGAGGGCGTAGAAGGCCCTCTCTGAGGGTGTAGAAGGCCCTCTCTGAGGGCGTAGAAGGCCCTCTCTGAATTGCCTATTTCTCATTAATGCAATTATCTAATCAACCAATCACATGGCAGTTGCTTCAATGGTTTTAGGGGTGTGGTCCTGGTCAAGACAATCTCCTGAACTCCAAACTGAATGTCAGAATGGGAAAGGTGATTTAAGCAATTTTGAGCGTGGCCTGGTTGTTGGTGCCAGACGGGCCGGTCTGAGTATTTCACAATCTGCTCAGTTACTGGGATTTTCACGTACAACCATTTCTAGGGTTTACAAAGAATGGTGTGAAAAGGGAAAAACATCCAGTATGCGGCAGTCCTGTGGGCAAAAATGCCTTGTTGATGCTAGAGGTCAGAGGAGAATGGGCCGACTGATTCAAGCTGATAGAAGAGCAACTTTGACTGAAATAACCACTCGTTACAACCGAGGTATGCAGCAAAGCATTTGTGAAGCCACAACATGCACAAATAGGCTACAATTTGCACAAGCTCACCAAAATTGGACAGTTGAAGACTGGAATAATGTTGCCTGGTCTGATGAGTCTTGATTTCTGTTGAGACATTCAGATGGTAGAGTCAGAATTTGGCGTAAACAGAATGAGAACATGGATCCATCATGCCTTGTTACCACTGTGCAGGCTGGTGGTGGTGGTGTAATGGTGTGGGGGATGTTTTCTTGGCACACTTTAGGCCCCTTAGTGCCAATTGGGCATCGTTTAAATGCCACGGCCTACCTAAGCATTGTTTCTGACCATGTCCATCCCTTTATGACCACCATGTACCCATCCTCTGATGGCTACTTCCAGCAAGATAATGCACCATGTCACAAAGCTTGAATCATTTCCAATTGGTTTCTTGAACATGACAATGAGTTCACTGTACTGAAATGGCCCCCACAGTCACCAGATCTCAACCCAATAGAGCATCTTTGGGATGTGGTGGAACGGGAGCTTCGTGCCTTGGATGTGCATCCCACAAATCTCCATCAACTGCAAGATGCTATCCTATCAATAAGGGCCAACATTTCTAAAGAATGCTTTCAGCACCTTGTTGAATCAATGCCATGTAGAATTAAGGCAGTTCTGAAGGCGAAAGGGGGTCAAACACAGTATTAGTATGGTGTTCCTAATAATCCTTTAGGTGAGTGTACATATTTGGAGGAGAACATGTTCACCCGACCCACCACAAGGAGTCACTAGATTCTAGTGACTAGAACATGCTAGAAGATATACGTTCTTAGGTCAAAGTAGAGACATTGCACGATAGTAGCTTACCTATTGTCACATAGAAATATGTCCAAGGAGAAGTCTCCTTATTCAATTAGGGTCAGAAGAATGAGCAATGGATTATGGGTGATTTGTTGAAGACCTTTCAAATGAAGAAAAGTACATTCATGTCCAGCAATAGAATTAAAATGAAGGCCTAGAGTGTAGAAAGTATAGTGAAATGGAATGCAACATTGAGGTTTTACAGTAAATCTAATGACCTTTTCACCATCCAAACAATGATCAGTTTTATGTTAAATCTAATGTCCTTTACACCATCCAAACAATTATCAGTTTTACGGTAAATCAAATTACCTTTTCACCATCCAAACAATTATCAGTTTTACGGTAAATCGAATGACTTTCACACCATCCAAACAATGATCAGATTTACAGTAAATCTTATTACCTTTTCACCATCCAAACAATGATCAGTTTTATGCTTCATGGACAGTTGCTGGTCTGATGAGTGACTCTGAGCTGGAGGAGTGTGTTTTTCCTCCTCTTAGAGGAATTTTGTCCAGCAACAGGTCAAGCCAACGACTAAAATGAAGTCACTCTGGAGAATGGGTCCTTATAACTAATTGTTTAGTCGACTTGGAACAAGAACATTGGGCTCTCTTCCTAAACCACCTAATGAACAGTAACGTTGTGTTCTTGTCTTTCGCCACTTGCACAGTTCACTGTTTCTGTTTAGATGCTGTAGTTATTTTGGATCAGACATGCTCAGGTAGCCTACTTTAAAAAAATGATTTTTATAGCTAAACGTTTTTACTATTAATTACAGGTTTTTACTACACTTTTCAATTATGAAATTAACTCAGACTGGTTTTGTTTACTGTATTAATGTCAGGTTTGTAGATCTGGAGACGGAGGCAGGCGCAGAAGTTTGAGGGTTTCCCCTTTGTTATTAAATAAAAAATAAAGAAAACTTAAACGGAGTGCCGGGCACTACAAAAATACTCAGAGTTCAAGGGGTCAGTGGTTCAAGGGGTCAGTGGTTCAAGGGGTCAGTGGTTCAAGGGGTCAGTGGTTCAAGGGGTCAGTGGTTCAAGGGGTCAGTGGTTCAAGGGGTCAGGAGCACACAAACATGATGGGCTTAAACGCACAATGACCAACAATGACAGGGAGAAAAGGGCTGAACTAAATACACTGTCAAACAAGGAGAACAGAAACAGGTGGGGGCTAAAACACAGGTGAAATGAATATACCAATTAACTAAAACAAGAACAGGAAAGACCATACAAGGACAAGACAAGGACACACCGAAAACACGAAGTGGAATGGTCCCTTCAGGAAGGGACCGTTACAATTAAAAACCTACAACTGCTATCATAGCAACCTCTCTCGCAGGTATGTTTTCACTTTTCAGACTTAGAAGTGTGTTTGAATATTGTAAATATAGAAACAACATAAATATTAATATGGCTGGTTTTAATTAATCCCTGCCTTGATTTCTCTAGAATGTAGCCTTGGATCAGTATGTTGGCTGCAATTTCAATAAGGCTTTGGAATAAAGCCATTTTCTTTGAGGCCTCCAACATAGCAAACATGCTTATCAAAGAAAAAGCTTTTGTAGCGACTTCAGTCATTCTGTGGAGGGTTGCAGAAGAAGACAGGTTACAGTACATCTGTTTCAAACAGACTGGTGCGTCAAAGGGAAATCCAACTCTCTGAATCACTGTGTTTGGTTCAAAGAAGGACTTTGCTCAACTGACGATCTTGAATGTGTTTGAATGCATATGACAGAAATCCAAGCTGCTGAACCATTTTGTGGTCAGTAGAAGACGTATCTGAGAGCAGGCGCCAGCCTAGTCCGCAATGTGAAGTGTGTGTGTGTGTGTGTGCGCGTTTGGGGTTCTAGTAGACACCACATACACACACATACACACACATACACACACACTTATAAACCAGTAAGTCTAATGCATATACTCATAAATGCAGGAATTAAGTGAGCTGATTATTGTTCAGTCTGTGTCACACACACCTACACACACAGACACCCACACACACCTACACACACAGACACCCACACACACCTACACACACCCACACACACCTACACACACATCGCTGGAGTTGCATCAGTGAGGAAGGTTTAAGTCTTTATGAAAAGTTGACGTTAAAATGTTTCTCTCCATGTTCCATTTACCTGACAGTGTCCAACTCCTTCTGTCAGAAGGCTGATCCCAATGCTTCAGGAAGGAATATTTATATCTTGTTATGTCTGTTACTTATTTTGATTCTCTTTGAAGGGGCACTGGGCATAATATTAATGTTTCGTTTGAAGGGGCACTTTACCCTGGGCATAATATTAATGTTTCGTTTGAAGGGGCACTTTACCCTGGGCATAATATTAATGTTTCGTTTGAAGGGGCACTTTACCCGACATTTTTGAAGGATGGAGTAGTGAAGCTATTTGATATAAAGCCAGCAGCTACTCAGTGACTAATGTTCCACCAAGTTTTGCGTAATGGTGATTATATGATTTATATTTATAATAGAAACCTCTTCTTACTAATTCCATCTTTTTGCCTCGGCCTGGTATCTCTTCATCTCATCTCTGTTCACCTAATTTCTTAACTGTACTCTCACTACCATCCCCTTTTTTTTTACTCTCTTCGTCTCGCTTTCTTCTCTTTGCTCCTTTTTTCTTTCGCCCTCTCGTCTTTCTCCATCTCTCTTCTCTCAACTTTTTTCTTGACAGAGAGAGAGAGGCTGAGTTTCAGGTTTATGACAATGACAGAGAGAGACAGAGAGAGACTGAGACGGAGAGAGACTGGGAGAAAGACAGAGACAGACAGAGAAAGACAGAGACAGACAGAGACAGACAGAGAAAATACATTCCTGAATACCCCAAGAACCCCTCAGTTCAATGGAGGGACGTCCATTCCAGGCCTCTGTCACATTGAGGATGGTAGGGAGGTCAGTAGGCGGGACTGGAGAGCACGCTGGATCACACAGTTCAGCCCCCAGAACACATCCGAATAGAAGTCCCTCCCACATCTCCCGCCCATCAGCCACACATAAACACTGTATTCTTTTTTTTTTTATTCCCAGGCCATAAAAAAAAGGCTTTTCCAGGCCAGGAAAGCCGGAGCTGGACACATCCATCTCTCAGGAGTCGCAGCATTGAAAACCTAGCTCTTAAAAGCCCCCATGTGACCGCAGACCCCCCCTAGTTTGCCCGAACAACTCAGCCTCCACCACTCTACCAAAAAGTCCTCTATCTGCTGCCCCCGCCTATCCCGAAAACAATTTGATAACTTGAGCAAAAATGGGAATGTTGTAACAGCCTTACATAAAATGTCCAATCTGACACCTGCCAGGACCCAGGTGAAACAATCAGCTGCGCCGTGGTCATATGGTTTGCATAAAAAACTACTGTAAGTATCCAAGCTCCCACCTGGCCAGTTCTGGTGCCTGAACTAGTCCTTCCCCCAAACACCTTCACCCAGGTACACAACCTGGTGGTGGGAGGGGGGGGTAGATGGGTTGTAACAGGATACAGGTAGGGTAGAGGTGTTGTGACAGACTGAAACACAAATCTGAAGCACACAGACATACCCTAAAGCACACACTAAAAACCACACACAGCCAGACATGTGCTGCTGGGATATTGTCTGCCATCCTTTGGCCAGATCATTGCAGTATAGAGAGATTTCAGCTGCAGGGGAATAAATAAGTCCCAATAAAATGTGTTTTCCTGCCTTAGGAATGGACAGTAAACCTCGTCCGTCCAGCTGGGTCTGGAATTGATCTCTTTCGGATTCCATGTAGCTGGAATTCAATCAAAAAAACAGCTGGAAAAACCTTTGCTGATCCTGCTTCAAAGTGCATTTGGAGTAATGTCATCTCACCAGGTAGAGGAAATATGGGTGTTATACTGAAAATAGTGGAACTTCAGAGTGGTTCAGACCCATGTTTTATTTCAGGGGATTTTTACTGCGTGTCAGGTGCAGGCTAGGGTAAATATAATCGCCAGCACAAAGGCAGGAAAACCTGTTAAAATGCCCATAGAATCTAAATGAAAGGAACATTTTGATCCCTGATAACCCAACAAAACCCCACTGCGCTAGAGGATTTGCTGAGCTGGGAGTCTGAAAGCATCGAGATAGAAAGAGTTCAATCTACTGTGACATTTATTATACATGAGAAATTAACATTAACATTGACACAGCAACGACTAAGCACAAGAAAACACATTGATAAACAGAGAAGGAATGTCAATCGTCGCTATGCTACAATCTAAATGGAACTTCCTCATTTATTACATGACTGGAGCCATTCATTACCACCAAGTACTCTGTTAATTGTACTTTGTTATGCATTCATATCCATTGCTCTATGCAGTTCAGTGAAGCTTGCAGTGTGCAGTTCTTTCAAACGTTGATGTGGTTTGCTGTGGTATTAGACAGTCTGTTGCAGTATAAACTAGTGTTACATAGCAATGAGCTGTTTTACATGCAGATTAATAGTCATCGCTAATGGAGACACATTATCTGGGGTTCCTGGCATCAGACGGTAATAAACATCTTCAAGTTCTCATCGATATTCATTTACTAGAGGGTATTCAAATGCAAGACAAAGCGGTACACAAAAGAACATAAGTAGTGGAAATTAAAATGGGTCCTGCGATTGGGATTATTTTGATTATGAAAATTTTGATGAAGCATCCATTATTATCATAAATGTGATCATCACCATTATCACTGACCCCTAAAATCTATTGTCTTGGCAGCTGAACCCTTGGATAGACATTTTCCCTCTGTGTCTTCAGCTGGCTGTCAATCACACACACATTTGGCGTGTTTTTACGACCCTCAGATGCTTCCTGTTCTAAGATTGTCCTTGGAACCGTAGACATTTTCCTTTTCATTTCTGTTTCTATTGTCCAACTGAGCGTTTTCTGCTTGTAGTTAACTTTACATGTCCAATTAAGATGAATAGAGGCTCCAAGAAAGAATGTCTCGCATAGAGTTTCTCTTTTTCTTTTCAGGCATCAACATTTTCTGTGGTGTGAGGCCGGAATTCTGTCAAATTGCCAGAGCAATGTTTATGTATTGTCTTTATTTACAGGATGAATCACACCACAGACGCTTCTAACTCTGAGCAATGAAGACACCTATGAGTGGGGTTACCCTGGCTGCAGTCTTAAGTGTTTCAAACCAAAAGGACTGTGACTCAGCTTGACCACCTGAAATTGAGCTACTATGAAAATACTCCACGATAATCAACAGTCTATCTCCTTTTTAAATTCACTGTTGAAACCTATTAATATCTCCACTGCAGTTTTAAGGGGAGTCTGACATCTACTCTGGTGATCAGGAACAACCCCTGACTTACAGACTTCAGATAGCCACTGTAGCTGTACAAAAATGAGTATGCGCAAACAAATACTGTATGAACTCAAAACAGGGTTCAAATTTGATATAGACCGTCTGTCCTAAGAGATTTAGGAGGTGAGTCGAGGACAGGAGAAACTACCTGGTATAAAGGAAAACCTCCAACTGACATTGAAAGTTGTTTCTCATCGTGTGTGTGTGTGTGTTTGTGTGCTTATTGCAAAAACCTTGGGTTTCTTACATGTTTTGGATTCGGAACGTTGGACAAGACCGGACCGCTGTGTGGAATATTGCTCTCCACAGATTCCGTCAACCTGTTGCTACGCCTGTGGATTCAGAACCAGCAGATGAGAACGTAACAGAGCCGTCAGAACCTCACAAGGATGTCACGGTTTAGGAAGCAGGACACAGGCGCAGAGTTTAAGGGAATAATGCTTTTAATGTTCTTCTTTCTAAACTGGAACAGAAAACAACAAAAAGTGAGGCCAACCGAAGCACATAACGCAAACAATGACCGACAAACTAAGGAAAAGCAAGGGCAACTTAAATTGGGTCCCCAATGAGAGGCGACACCGGGAAGCTGCCTCTAATTGGGGACAATCAAAACTGCAGCGCCTAGAGTGCCTAGAGTCACCTCTGTGATTAGGTCCTGACTGTGGCACCCAGGTGCATAGAGATGCTTAGAGTCCTCTCTGTGGTTAGGTCCTGACTGTGGCACCCAGGTGCATAGAGATGCCTAGAGGCCCACAGCCAGGGCCTGACAACGGAATGCAGCTCTGTATTAATTCTACAATTATCAACGGTGTGTGTAGGTCAGGGGTGTCCAAACCGTTCCACGGAGGGTCTTGTGTCTGCAGGGTTTTGGGTTTTTCCTATAAATTGGTTCACAGTTTACACCTAAACAACCAGGTGAAGGTAGTAACTAACCAATTAGCAACCCAATTAGTCAATCAAGTACAAGGAGAGAGCGAAAACCTGTAGCTAGTAACTGTAACATGTTATATATAACGAGAGAGAGTGTTTGAACAGGTAGCTAGTAACGGTAACATATTATATATAACGAGTGTTTGGACCTGTAACTAGTAACTGTAACATTATTTATAACAGGAGTGTTTGCGGATGGCCTCATGCACATTGTGATGTACACTTGACACTACAAGGGCTTTTTTTGCTGGTGTTAGCCTAGCAACGGTTGTGGTTGTTAGAGGGGATGAGGAGGCCTGGGGTTGATGGCAACGCTGTCACCGTGGAGGACAGACCTGGGCATTGTTCACACACACTGAAGGTATTTACTGGGCTTGGATTACTTTCTTAAGCTGCCTGGGACCACACTGCCTGTTTGAGATAATAACCTCTCTGTAATTGTGTCAATCCCCCTGCTACAGTCATAAAGTCTATGTGTTGTGTCACAAAGTATTTATTACATGTTGATGGATTCACATTTTTCATATCTGTTTGATTTAGAGATTAATTTATCAAATTAATATGCAAGGATTTCTTGGTTTTATTACATATGTTTCACAACTGAAAGCAAAAGGTCTGAATACTAGCAAAGGTTTAATTTAGAAGGCCAGCTTGAATCCCCTGGGAGCTATTCATTACTTAACCCTTACTTGAGTGTTTGTTAATCACCCACTATCGATCTGTAGGACTCTGAAACTGTAGAACCCTGAAACTGTAGGAGTCTGAAACTGTAGGACCCTGAAACTGTAGGAGTCTGAAACTGTGGGACTCTGAAACAGTGGGACTCTGAAACTGACTCAACGTTTTCCTTTGGTCAGCCAAGAAACAGTAAATGTATCTCTCTTTGTTTCCTTGCAACTTTACCTCATTCTTTCCCCCCCACCTGTTCTACCCCTCCGCCCACCTTCCATCACTCCGTTGGTCTCCCTCTCTATCACCTGCGTTTTCTCCCCCTCCACCCCCTCCTCCCTCTGCCTCCCCCCCAGGTATCGTGTCTTTGATCTCTCTGGTGGTCTTGTCCTATGACCGCTACAGCACTCTCACCGTGTACAACAAGCGAGGACCCGACTACCGCAAGCCCCTGCTGGCCGTTGGGGGCTCTTGGCTCTACTCCATCCTCTGGACGGTACCCCCCCTGCTGGGGTGGAGTAGCTACGACCTGGAGGGGGCCGGGACCAGCTGCTCCGTCTCCTGGACACTGAGGACGGCCCAGTCGCACGCCTACATCATCTGCCTGTTCATCTTCTGCCTGGGCCTGCCAATCATCATCATGGTCTACTGCTACTGTCGCCTGCTGTGGGCCGTCAAACAGGTGGGTGGCTGGGGGGGTGTGGTGTTGGTGGGGAGGGGGGGTGGTGTTGGGGGGGAGGGGGTGTGGTGTTGGTGGGGGGGGGGGGTGGTTTGTGTAAGTGCTAAAGAGTCTGTAAACACATATGTAGGACAGGTAAAATGTTACCACCTTAAGTGCATTGCTATTTTGATTAATGTAAATAGTTTGTGCTAATCTCTAAGCTACTTCAGTGTATTTCGCTCTCTTTTTGCGTCGTTGACACATTTTTAGCACATTTTAGAGTGGCCTTTTATTGTGGCCAGCCTAAGGCACACCTGTGCAATAATCATGCTGTCTAATCAGCATCTTGATATGCCACACCTGTGAGGTGTATGGATTATCTCGGCAAAGGAGAAGTGCTCACTAACACAGATTTAGACAGATTTGTGAACAATATTTGAGAGAAATAGGCTTTTTGTGTACATAGAGAAAGTCTTAGGTCTTTGAGTTAATCTCATGATAAATGGGGGCAAAAACAAAAGTGTTGCGTTTATAATTTTTTTCAGTGTATGTTCTCTAGTACTGCTTCTGATCTGGGAGGTTACTTAACGTTGTGCCACTTTTTGCACTGCATGTGGATTCACTGCTTTTGCTAACACTTGGCACAACATGCTTTTTTGACATCTGCCACGCGTGCTTGCGTGACGGCGAAGTGTTCCGCGTATTAACGAGGATAAAGTGCACGCCCGCAGCATCAGCCTAACTGTCAGAATGAAAAGCGTTAACAGACTTCATTGGGGTTTGTATTTTGGTTAACATTACTAAGATTCAGTTTACAGGCACTAGTTTGATAGACATCCAGTTAAAATGGAATCTGCACTAATAATGTCATTCTGGGGGTTCAGTCTCCGCCATAGACCGACCAATTGGCCGGGGGAAGGACATTTCAACCTTGCCATTTTATTAACCATTGCATTGGATTTCTAGGTTCACTGACAGAATAGCCTTTTTGACTGGGTTCTAAAACCCTTCCCAGTGGCTTAATGCTGCCTGATCTAAGTGTGTAAATAACCCGGTCACAAGCACAGTGTCTAGTCCAGGTATCTGGGTTAGGGCTGGGATAAAGGGACTTTCCTCGGCCAACTACCCTGAGAAGTCACTCTAATCGCCTTCACTCTGGGTGGCTGCTCAAGGGAGTTTACTGCTCAGACGAATAACCAAAAGCAGACCCGCGTTCACTCCCAAAAGTCTGGTTAGTGTTAAATCCCTGAGTCCAAAATAGCAATGAAGTGTGACGGGCCCGCAGTCAAAAATATGTTGCCTAACTGACCCTTCATTTGTATATATAAATAAATAAATACATGCAGTATATTCATTTGAATTAATGTATGGTTTAGTGTATGCAGTGGGGACAGATGTGGAAGAAGTCAAACCCATGTAGCAGCAATAAATGTGCTCTGAGGACACCAGCCTAGGCCACGGGACAACCCTGGGACAACCACGGGACAACCCTGGGACAACCACGGGACATCGCTGGGCCACCTTCTTTTGATTTTTAAGAGAATGTTTACTTACTAGAATGGGCAGACGTTGGGTTTAAAAAAGGCAATGTGCAGTTGAACCAACAGCCAAGCTCTCACCTCGCCACTTGTTTTGGTGAACATCCGAGGGATGGGGGGCTGGGGGGGCTGGGGGGGCTGGGTAATTGTTACCATCCGTCAAATAAACAGAGAGCTACAAATGTTAGAACCAAGTCTGTATTAGACTGGTTTAACAGTTTTGAAGCTATACACTAAAGTATCAAAACGTACGTACTCACTCCTTTTGCTGGTGAAGCTTAGAATAAGAATGTCTACTGAATGACTTGAATGTGTCCTGATATGAAATGCCATATGTTTTGAGTCAAAATTGGTTACAACAGTCAAATTACATGAGACATAATTTACATTTTCAGTGTCATTTAAGTATTTAAAATATTGAATAGTGAATTTAAAGGTAAAAAAAAAAAGAAGAAATTTGACAGCCTTTTCCAGGGTGTTTGTGTTTACCATCCTCATGTGAACACTGAGTAATGGCTGGATTACCTCATACATCTGCTTGTGATGGGAGTCCCGGCATCCCAGTTGGCCTAAGCCACGCCCCTGTGAGTGGCATTTTTATGTGAACACAGATGTTTCTTATATGCACACACACTTTGACATGTATTACTGTGAAAACACGTGCTGTTAGGGAGGGTCCATGACCCCTCTGGCCCTGCCTCTGAAGAATGTTTTTTTCCCTCTTTTTTTTCACCAAGTATGTCTTTTCTACACATTCTGGGCTCAATGCGGTGTTACTTTCAACCCAAAAAAAAGTGGCGAAAAATATGTGGATATGAAATGACCATATTTCTGTGCCAATAGACAAGACATTGACTGACCAAATAAATCAAGGTTTTAGAAAAAGTAACTAAACCTAAATATCTTTTATTTTTGTTGACTAAAATGAGACTAAACAATTTCTGTGAGTAAAGTCTTGACTGTTATTGGACAGGAGGTTTTTGGAAAAAGAGAGCTTTTCAGTGTGATCCACTCTGTTTTTATTTAATAACGTAAAATACACGCAAATCTGTGGCATTTGGTGCATAACTTGACCGCAGACATGGTTTTGATTAAAGCGGTACTGTTTATCCTCTGTGGGTTAAAAACATGATTTCAGATTTGATACCCCGTCTCCTGGGTTCAGTTGGTGTCTCTAACCACCACGCTATTTAACAATGTGTAGTCACAATAACACCAATGTTACCTGAACCTAAATGTGACTGAAGCCTGAACCTTCAAGGTACAGAATTAGTCAAATGACTAAAACTAGACTAAATCAGAAAAGGAACACGGACTCAATGGGCCGGTGAGTGAGTCCACTCCGTCTTCTGTCTCCACCTCTGCCACACCGTCTTCTGTCTCCACCTCTGCCACACCGTCTTCTGTCTCCACCTCTGCCACACCGTCTTCTGTCTCCACTTCTGCCACACCGTCTTCTGTCTCCACCTCTGCCACACCGTCTTCTGTCTCCACCTCTGCCACTCCGTCTTCTGTCTCCACCTCTGCCACACCGTCTTCTGTCTCCACCTCTGCCACTCCGTCTTCTGTCTCCACCTCTGCCACACCGTCTTCTGTCTCCACCTCTGCCACTCCGTCTTCTGTCTCCACCTCTGCCACACCGTCTTCTGTCTCCACCTCTGCCACTCCGTCTTCTGTCTCCACCTCTGCCACACCGTCTTCTGTCTCCACCTCTGCCACTCCGTCTTCTGTCTCCACCTCTGCCACACCGTCTTCTGTCTCCACCTCTGTTACCCTCCCTGGGATCCCTTCATCATTGGTGCTGATGGAGAGAATGTGGATGGAGCGTCAGGCCTGTAATGGCTGAAAAGGGGAGGTTAGCATCAACTCAGTCAGGAGAAAAGCCCTACGGCAGAACAATGAACCTATACCACAAGAAGAATGGCCAATCAGGGGAAGTGAGGAGGGGAGGAGGGGGAGGAGGGGGAGGAGGGGGAGACGGTAACAGATCTACACTCACAGCAGACTGAACTCAGCAGTGTCTATCGGGATATTCATGAAAACCCACCTCTATCGCAGCAAGGCTGTTTGATCTCTACAGACACAAACTCCCTTGCACACACACACAAGCCATTTCCCCTCTACTTATCTTAGTATTTCCTTCCAGTATGATTCATCATCAAACGTAAGAGTCCAGTGTTGTGTGACAGAGAATATATGTGGGTGTTTGGGAATAAATGCAATTGTGCTTGGATGAAGGGCTATGAAATGTGACATACTGGGGTGAGAGAATGGAGTCTTCTCATCTCTCCGGTGTGTCCAGGTGGGGAAGATCCGGAAGACGGCGGCGCGGCGCCGGGAGTACCACATCCTGTTCATGGTGCTCACCACGGTGGTGTGTTACCTGCTGTGCTGGATGCCGTACGGCGTGGTCGCCATGATGGCCACGTTCGGCCAGCCCGGCATCGTCACCCCGGTGGGCGCTGTGGTGCCGTCACTCCTGGCCAAGAGCAGCACCGTCATCAACCCACTCATCTACATCCTCATGAACAAACAGGTGGGTCGACCGGGTGGAGGTGCAGCAAGGCAGCATTGATCCATCTCTCTTTCTGTATGTGTGTTTTTCTGTCCACTTAACATTGATGGCAACGTTCCGGTTTGCATTTGCGGTAAACACTGCAGATCCGAGCTCCATCAGAAATGAACATTAAACCACCAACAACTCCACAGATTGAATACATGAACGACATCTTTATTTACATGGTAAAAAAAAAAAGAACAATTAACAAATTGGATTTTATACAGTCAACTTAAATATTAAAATGTAATAAAGAAATCGGCAAGGTTGTTTAAAATATTGACCCCAAGGCTGAGAATGAAATTGGCTTTTCTAAAATGTTGGCCATGAATCCATCATTCTCTCTCACCATCACTCTCAATCCTCTTAGACATGTCTCAAAGCCCTCTCAGAAAGCTCAGAGGACAACCTGAACTTAGCTGTAAAATGTTTACATTTTGAGGGCTGTGTTCAGGGTTGATATATCTCTTCTGTGCAGAAAACTGTGTGAGAGAGAAGAGTGTGGAGGAATGAGAATGTTATGTATTGATCTACAAAAACTAAAAGGTCTCTTTGTTGTCTCTGTACTGAACAAAGCACTATCCCGAAAGATTTTGAACTTTATTCTCTAACACCCCCCCCCCAAGATTATATAGCACCTTAAAAACAACTGCTAAGACAAGCACACAATCCAACATACCCTTTCACTACCCACTAATCATATCACACAAACAGTAAAAAAAACATTTTTAAAAAGGCGTTTGGCACAGTAGCGAGATTTCACTGCCGTCGCCAAAGGCAATGACTTTGATCAAGACATGCTTTCAGGAAACTAATAATAGCTGCTCTCATTTCCTGCTGAATGACATTCGCCTATGCACACAACATAAACACTTCGCACAAGGGCCGTATAAAACGTGTCTGTTTTTCCAGCATGGTCTGTTTTACTTCTCTTGGTGCTCTTTATGGACAGTAAAGTACTGAGCAATGAACAGTAAAGTACTGAGCAATGAACAGTAGAGAACCAAGTCAAGTGCAGGGTCAAATACAGTAATGTCCTGACTCAAGAACAGTACAGTACAGAGTCAAGTACAGTAAAGTACTTCATTAAGAACAGTAAAGTACTGAATCAAGCAGAATCATGAACAGCAAATGTACAGTAAAGTACTGACTCAAGTAGACAAGAACAGTAAAGTCCTGAATCATGCACAGTAAAATACAGAAAAGTAGTGACTCAAGAACAGTAAAGTAAAGTGTAAAGAACTGGGTAATGAACAGTAAAGAACTAAATAAAGCACAGTAAAGCATAGAATCAAGTAGTCCAATAATGTACTGACTTTATTTACTTTACTGTGTAAATAAAGGGTAAACCACGGAGTAATGAACAGTATAAAATAGTCAAGTAAAGCACTGAGTCAAGTAGTCAGATAAAGTACTGCATAAAGAACAGTAAAGTACTCAGTCAAGTAGTCAGATAAAGTACTGCATAAAGGACAGTAAAGTACTCAGACAGGTAGTCAGATAAAATACTGCATAAAGAACAGTAAAGTACTCAGTCAAGTAGTCAGATAAAATACTGCATAAAGAACAGTAAAGTACTCAGTCAAGTAGTCATGAACAGAACAGTAACATACCGAGTCAAGTACTCAGGAATAGTAGAGGACTGAGTCGAACAGAATGAAGTACAGTAAAGTACACTTACAAGGAGAGTTGAAGACTCTAGCACAGATCCGGATAGATTGGCATGCTCTGTACAGTAATAAACAAAAGCCATTTCAAATGTGGTTCATATTTTGTACAGCATCAACGTGTCACAATCACAAGAGAAACAAGTCTATTCAGTGATTTGAAAAGGTCAGTAACACGTGGAGATAACTCAGTGAATACATTGGGAACGGTGGCTCTGGGGTTGTGGCCACACGGCTTCCCTGGAGCCGTTGTGCGTTTGTCTCGGACACGTCAGTGACACGTCGGCCTTGGGCCGTCGTTAGACACTGTGAGGAAACTTCTGGCCGTGCGTTAACGACATGGTGCATTGTGCCTGGTGCGCTGATACCTGAACAGTTGTTGTGAACCAACGGGGAGCCCAGCAGGACCGGGCTCTGGACTCTGGATCACCACACTGCAGAAGACAGAGTTCCCTCTCACACAAAAACCTGGGCCCAGAATCACCAACGGACATTTCAAACACCTACAACTTCGTCAAAAAACTTATTCCGAAGTTCTGTCTGTTAATTCCTGGCTGCGTGGTCGCCCTGGTTACGACAGGACGAGTTAAACCGGGTTAAGCATTGACCTCGTAGCAGCCACACCTTCAGCTCAAACACTTAAATACGTTGTTAGAGGTTGCTATGACCGTCTTCATCAACCGCTTCACGTTTCCCTGGACCGGGGATGGTCACTAGCAGGACATTACGGAAAATGGGTCAAACTGGAAAAAAGGTGAAGCCTAGTAGTTTTAAGAGGATTTGTGGAACATAGACTCGGCTATCCATTCCAGCAGGAGCAGAGAGTGATCCACAGAAAGCGCAGTTCATTTTAGGGTTGCCAGATAGTGGTCCCATAAAATCTGCTGTCCAATCTAGCACGGCCAGATTGTGATTCTGTAGACAAACACGCAACAAACGCCTTAGGTGAATTTGTATTCTTGTGGGAACACAAAAAGTATTCAGATTCAAAATCTAATTATCCCTAACCCTAAATTTTACCTGACTCTAATCCCAAAAACCTGAAGCATTTTTCCTCTTGGCAACCAGTGAAATTGCCCGTTTCACTATTGATGTGGGGACTTGTGATTCTCACGTGTACTGAAACTAGTTACCTGAAACCCTGCAGGCAGGTCTGGCTCAGTCACCATAAACAAGCGAGCTATTAAAACAGGACACCAAGTGAGTCTGGAGATAGCTGCTCCATTAAAATGGTCCAGAGATAAAAACTGCTTCAAATCCCTGCCACGCCAAGCAGACCCAGGCATCACACCTTGGCAAGATGCAGACCAAATACTGGAGGATTCAGTGGAAGTGAAAACGTAAAGACCCGGCAATTGACAGGCTTAAAGCAGAACTACTTTAGAGATCAGCAAACATTTACGACTGCAGCAATCTCCCCTCCAAATGAACAGTGTTGAGGGAGACGCAAAACAACTTCTCTCTTTATTCAATAGTGGCACTTATTTACAGGGTCACATAAGTGAACTGAAAACACCTATCCAGGTCCCAGGGACCATCAAATCCTATCTGACATACATTAGCGGTAGGTAATCAGGTAGCTAACAACTAAATTAGCTATAGCTGCTTCAGAAGAGGTTAGAAAGGTGTAGGACACTGTACAGTCAGGGGATTTCACCGGCCACCACCATCAACGCTTTGACATACAGTGTTGTACAACTTCAAGGGATCAATTTAGTCAAACCTGCATGAATACCTTTAACCACTACAAGATACGCTGCACTTGAACATTCATATGGAGGGTTTGAATGAATCCCAGCCTAAAAACAATTTAAATTCACTGGTCTTTGATTTCAGGGCTGCAGTCCAATCTTGTATTTTTTATCACCCAGGTCACTGTCCCTTGGGTACATCCACAGTGAAACCGGATGCAGTCATGATTACCATTCAGTCCAATTCATAAAAACGGACCCCCTGCCCACTGATTTAGCTTGAGAGGACGAGTGAACAACTTAATGTGAACCGCAATCCCACGTCTAAACCTGGTGGCTGCCAGTTACCACATTTTAAGCAACCTGAATATATTTTTCTGAGAATTGGTTTAATTTCATCGCTAACCACAATCGTCACGCTCCCTTGCTTGGCCAAGTAGACTCTTATGTGATGATATAAATGGTAATTCAGGTGTAAGGCTGAGGAGTCGTCTCCTTCCTGTTTCCTACAGCCCAGGACTATACTGTACTGGGTTAAGCCCAAGAATGGCCAACCAAAAGGTTTCCCAGGGTTTGGTCGGACACAGAGCCACACATGCTTATTGAGTGGTGGTCGGTCAGAAGCCGTTCTTAAAGTGCTAAGTGGGGAGGTTGACAATCTGTTCAAGAGTTGGCAAGTCCAGGGCAGTTTGGGGAGCGGAGAAGTGAGTGAACTGGACTTAAAGCACAGCAGCAGAAACATCAACAGCATTGAAAACCCTGATTACAAGAACAAAATCAGCAACAAAAACAACTGATAATACTTTGAAATAAGACGATATGATGGCATTTGAGGACTGACAAATACAGTTAAACGTGACTGTTGAGACTGATGATAGAAAAAACATGACATCCATCTTGGACAGGCAAGACAGAGGTGAGAGTGGTTTTGTACTGTCCAGGTACTGTCCCAGCCTGTCTGTGTTGAGATGCATGTCTCTGTATGTATGAAAGTGTGTTGTGGATGGATCTTTTGAAGTTGTATGGAGGTCCATTTTGATCAAAACTGTTAACTTTCAGGAGTGTGTGGCTTTTGTTTGCCAAGTTCGTCGGTGTTCCAAACGTGTGCATGTGTTCAGTACGGACATGGCTCAACATTCAGTGCGGACCACTGCTCGTCTTCTCAAAATATTATCTAACCCACCCATGACAACTATTTAAACACACAGAAAAACAGTGGACTTGCTTAAGTCCTTTCAAGAAATAATAGCAACTAGAGCTGTCAATAAAACCACGTTTCACAACATCTGAACATATCCATCTATATAAAAACAGATCTATTGCTACCCCATACAGCTCTTCTCTTCCGGCTCAGCAGTGGCAGAGACATTAATATACAGTCACTTCAGGCAGTTTTCGGCACGTTAAACTCGGAGTTTGCCAGTCTACGTTCTGTTGAAATCCCCTACGTAGATGTATTTAGACTAGACCTGTCTACATTCCGTTGAAGTCCTGATGTAGATGCAGTCAGACTAGACCCGTCTACGTTCTACAGAAGATCCGACATCGATGTAGTTAAACTAGACCTGTTCCGTACTAGTCAGATCCCACACAGAAGGGCTATGGCTTGGGTTCTCCCCTGTTCCATGAGTCCGGAGGGTTTTTATTGCACGTTTTCCCTCAGTCCCATTCGGTCACAATGGTTCTGTGTGTGGCGTCTTCTGGAGGCCGGAGTTCACAAGTGGACAGTTCACAGGTTACAGTTGACGGAGTTGAACCCGGGCAGGGTGACGCAGCCCTTCTGCTTCAGGTCCAGCTCTTGGCCCACGTTCATTCGCTGCACCAGGCTCTTCTCATAGAGCAGTGGGTGGTAGGCCCCCAGAGTACACGCCGCATCATAGTAGTGCTCGTAGTAGTGGCACAGGTCGGTCTTCCGCAGTGAGGGGATGTACTCATACACATGAACCTTTTCACACAGCGCCATCATCAGGAGAATGCCTGGAATGACAACAACAGATGCACAGGGCCGCAGGTTAGAAGCGTTTCACGAAAGATGAACATTGAAACAAGTTCTACACACAACACACACGTAGCTACCTTTCGTTTAGGCGATTCGTAAAAGGCCTGGTTTTTCAGCCTGTGTTGTGCTAATGTTTGTCTCACTTAGATGTAAAGATGTGTGGTTTGGGAACCTTGCAAATGATACACCACTCACGAAACGACACACTGCTCTTGTAATAGACATCCCAAAGACAGGGTAGGAAGGAGCACACAGGATTGTCCGCTGGCAACAATAACCACCAAAAATCTGCCAATGTAGAAATTGGTTCTTGTGACCAATCAGCACAAAGAGAACATCAAGTAGGACCTTCCATGTGTTGGCCAACTTAAGACAGTACAAAGCAAAGCAGACTATAAATACCATAAACCTCCCTGTTGTCCTGTCCCCCTGGCCCTCCCTGTCCCAACTCCCCCCTGCCCTCCCCCTCCCTGTCCCAACTCCCCCCTGCCCTCCCCCTCCCTGTACCAACTCCCCCCTGCCCCTGCCCCTCCCTGTCCCAACTCCCCCCTGCCCCTCCCTGTCCCAAATCCCCCCTGCCCCTGCCCCACCCTGTCCCAAATCCCCCCTGCCCCTGCCCCTCCCTGTCCCAACTCCCCCCTGCCCTCCCCCTCCCTGTCCCAACTCCCCCCTGCCCCTCCCTGTCCCAAATCCCCCCTGCCCCTCCCCCTCCCTGTCCCAACTCCCCCCTGCCCCAACTCCTCCCTGCCCCTCCCCCTCCCTGCCCCAACTCCCCCCTGCCCCTCCCCCTCCCTGTCCCAACTCCTCCCTGTCCCAACTCCCCCCTGCCCCAACTCCCCCCTGCCCTCCCCCTCCCTGTCCCAACTCCCCCCTGCCCCTCCCCCTCCCTGTCCCAACTCCTCCCTGCCCCTCCCCCTCCCTGCCCCAACTCCCCCCTGCCCCAACTCCCCCCTGCCCCAACTCCCCCCTGCCCCTCCCCGTCCCACCGCCCCCCTCCCCGTCCCAGTTCCACAGGTGTTTCCTGATTCTTTTCCGGTGTGAGCGGCGCTCCGCGGAGAACGGACACTCCTCCGTGCCCTCCAGGACCACGGGGATCCAGCTCAACCGCCGCGTCTGCAGCAACACGGTGGCATGCACCGCCCAGATCTCCACCGGGATCCAGAAAAATGTCTGCCGCATGCCGGCTGGCGAGCGCTCATGAGCTACAGAAAGACGGCCACGGCCGTGGTTCTCCAACACCAATCTACACAACCCCTCACGGTCTTGTCTGCCCAACACAGCAATTTGTGTACTGAACCACAGCGTTCTTCCGGTATGTGTGTGAGTGTTGCTACGCGTTTCCAGTCGTGTCCGTTCTCCCTCTATGTGCCCGTCTTGGTGTGCCGTGGGTGTAAATAACCTAAGGGCGTACCGCGGTCAAATCTGTCAATCATCACCCCGCAAACACACCCTCCCACCGTGACTGCCAATCGGCCGGCCCCATTGCTGTTCTGGGATGACCCCTCCCCAACGTATGGCACTGCACATCCTCTGGAAGGAAGGGGAAGAGGTTCCATTTGGGACGTCACAAACTAAAGTGCTGATCAACACTAAACATGTGGTTCAAGAGAACTAGTACTTCATAATGTGGGAAACGGACCCTTTACTACTCCAGACTCTGGTGTCGACACTGAGAGATTCAAGACTACATAAGAACAGACTGGGAATGGGAGTTTGGCCAGAGCTCACAGCATTTTCTTTCTTTCTTTTTGCTGAGAGAATTGGCTTAATGCTCATGTGTGATGTTTGGGATACCCCCTTGCCCCCATGTCCCCTCATACAGACCAATATACAACACAGAATGCGGGAATAAAAATGTGACGTTTTGTCTCTGTGAGTTCTGTTTGTGATGTTTAATTTCACAAACATCTAGTGAGCTAAACCAAAAGACAGATTAAACTAGAAATGGAATGTCTCCCTGTAATGCACCACATTACCTAAACAATATGGAATGTCTCCCTGTAATGCACCACATTACCTAAACAATATGGAATGTCTCCCTGTAATGCACCACATTACCTAAACAATATGGAATGTCTCCCTGTAATGCACCACATTACCTAAACAATATGGAATGTCTCCCTGTAATGCACCACATTACCTAAACAATATGGAATGTCTCCCTGTAATGCACCATATTACCTAAACAATATGGAATGTCTCCCTGTAATGCACCACATTACCTAAACAATATGGAATGTCTCCCTGTAATGCACCACATTACCTAAACAATATGGAATGTCTCCCTGTAATGCACCACATTACCTAAACAATATGGAATGTCTCCCTGTAATGCACCACATTACCTAAACAATATGGAATGTCTCCCTGTAATGCACCACATTACCTAAACAATATGGAATGTCTCCCTGTAATGCACCACATTACCTAAACAATATGGAATGTCTCCCTGTAATGCACCACATTACCTAAACAATATGGAATGTCTCCCTGTAATGCACCACATTACCTAAACAATATGGAATATCTCCCTGTAATGCACCACATTACCTAAACAATATGGAATGTCTCCCTGTAATGCACTAGATTACCTAAACAATATGGATGTCCCCCTGTAATACACCGCCACACTACATTACCTAAACAATATGGATGTCCCCCTGTACTGTAAAACCTGTTTAAAGGGCACTGGCTGGGTAACAGTTAAAGATGTAACAACTTCCTACGTCTCTTAAAAACCCACATTGGAATATCTTCCCTCCGCCCCAACCACGCCCACTCTCACCGACCACACCCATTCAGCTAACCGACCACGCCCGCCCACCCACCTCACCTATGAACCCTGAGGAGGGCGGGTTGGGCTGGATGGTCTCCTTGGTGTTCCCCTGGATGATGTCCCAGAGCTGCCACACGTATTTGGGGTGGAGGATGTAGAAGGGCTGGGCCGGGTGGTGCTTACGGTGCTCCTCGTACGGACTGAACAGGTTGTAGTCCGGGCTGGCGTACCACTGTCAGGGCATGAGAGGGGGCAATGGTCAGCCACCGAGAAGGAGACAGGCGGGAAGACAGGCGGGAAGACAGGCGGGAAGACAGGCGGGCAGTGACATCCCTATAGTTTTTATAACATGTTTCTGTAACTTGTAATCTGCCATTGCTACATTACATTTTCCAGGAGGAATAAACACTACTCTCTTCTTCGCAGACGTTTCTCCTTGCGATAACAGCAGGTTTAAAACCAGTTCTGTTTCACAATGGAAGTAAATTACCCCAAACTTTTCCACAAGCTCCCTCCCCTCCCCATTTAGCTTCCTCTGTCACCTCCTTCACCCTGCCCTTTCCGTTGTCACCTCCTTCACCCTGCCCTTTCCCCTGTCACCTCCTTCACCCTGCCCTTTCCCCTGTCACCTCCTTCACCCTGCCCTTTCCCCTGTCACCTCCTTCACCCTGCCCTTTCCTCTGTCACCTCCTTCACCCTATCCTTTCCTCTGTCACCTCCTTCACCCTGCCCTTTCCTCTGTCACCTCCTTCACCCTGCCCTTTCCTCTGTCACCTCCTTCACCCTGCCCTTTCCCCTCCTACAACCAATAAAAACACAGACAACATGCCATGAATAACCCCTTCATGGAATACCCATGAATTCTTATTAAACAGTACAATGCAGCTTGATGTCATTCGTGCTATGGGTGTAACAACCCATTAAAACGTGACACACTGATAATGGAACACATTGTAATGTTCTAAATCAATGTTTGATATAACACATCTTTCAGCTAAGCAAATTCCAGGACCCAAACTACCCAGTTTATTATGGTTACAGCATCAATTCAGGCATTTCATGGCAATGGATGTTTGCCAATATTTCACCACAGTCCTCCGCTTAACTTCATCTCCGGTACTTCCATTAAATCTTATTTTCTTCAGCTCAACACAAAACTCTATATTTTAAATATATATATATAAAACAAATATAAATACAGAGAGAGAGAAGGAACAGCATATCTCTTAAGAGATGACTTAACAGAAAAGGGATAGGGTACTGAATAAATTAGAGATAAACAGAAAAGAGGAGAGCAGGGAGGGTCAGCAGGTGATTCAATTTCCAACTTCAACACCAGAAGAATTAACCTTCTGGACCCCATGAGTCCTATATTCCGGTGTCATTCTGGGACTGACAATAATCATCGATGTCTTGTCCTATCCACTGGGACGTGGTGCTAAGCACACTACACGCCCCCCTGGGGCTGGGGAGCAGAGAGAGAGAGGGAGGGAGGGAAAGACGGGGAGGAAGAAAACCAAAGGATCAGAGAGAAGCTGACTGGTTGGTACGGTAATGTTGAAATAAAAAAGGGGTCTGACTGAAAGCAGAAACCCATTGAAATTTGTATATTTTATATACATTAGTTAGATATATAAAAACTGGAAAACTGTGAATATATATACAATATATATTCAATAAAGAGTATACACACCCCTGTTAAAATGCCAGGTTCTTGTGATGTAAAAGAATGAGACAAAGATAAATCGTGTCATACATTTTCCACTTTTTTTTGTGACCTATAATGTGAACATTTCAATTGAAATACAAACTGAAATCTTCGAGGGGGAAAAATAAAAACTACAAACCTTACAATAACCTGGTTGCATAAGTGTGCACACCCTCTTACACATTTTCTTAATTACATCTCAGAGCAAAAGCCATGGTCCGTAGACAGCTTCCAAAGCATTAGAGGGATCTCATTGTTGAAAGATATCAGTCAGGAGAAGAGTACAAAAGAATGTCCAAAGCATTAGATATACAGTGGAACACAGTGAAGACAGTCATCATCAAGTGGAGAAAATATGGCACAACAGAGACATTACCAAGAACTAGACATCCCTCCAAAATGTATGAAATGACGAGAAACCTGGTCAGGGAGGCTTCCAAGAGGCCTACAGCAACAGTAAAGGAACTGCACTAATTTCTGGCAAGTACTGACAACAATCTCCTGTATTCTTCATATGAATGGGGTAGGGTGGCAAGACGGAAGCCTTTTCTTACAAAGATAAACATCCAAGCCCGGCTGAAGTTTGCAAAAACAAACATCAAGCCCCCCCAAAAGCATGTGGGAAAATGTGTTAAGGTCTAATGAAACCAAGGTAGAACTTTATAGCCATAATTCCAAAAGGGTATGTTTGGCGCAAAGACAACACTGCAGATCACCCAAAGAACACCATACCCACAGTGAAGCATGGTGGTGGCAGCATCATGTTTTGAGGCTGTTTTTCTTCAACTGGAACCGGGGCCTTACTCAGGATGGAGGGAATTATGTACAGTTCCAAATTCCAGGCAATTTTGGCACAAAACCTTCAGGCGTCCGTTAGAAAGCTGAAGTTGAAAAGGAAGTTCACCTTTCAGCACGACAAGGACCCAAAGCACACATTCAAATCCACAAAAGCATGGCTTCACCAGAAGAAGATTAACGTTTTGGAATAGCCCAGCCAGAGCCCAGACCTGAATCCAATTGAATGTCTGTGGGGTGATCTGACTAGGGCTGTGCACAGGAGATGTCCTCGCAATCTGACACATTTGGAGCGCTTCTGCAAAGAAGAGTGGACAAATATTGCCACGTCAAGATGTGCCATGCTAATAGACTCCTACCCAAAAAGACTGAGTGCTGTAATAATATCAAATGGTGCTTCAACAAAGTATTAGTTTAAGGGTGTGCACACTTATGCAACCAGGTTATTGTGAGTTTTTTATTTTTCCCCCTCAAAGATTTCAGTTTGTTTTTCAATTGAATTGCTCACATTATAGGTCACATTAAAGGTGGAAAAAGTTCTGACATGATTTATCTTTGTCTGATTCTTTTACACAAGAACCTGGCATTTTAACATGGGTGTGTAGACTTTTTATAACCACTGTATGTATATATTCTGTACATTTTAAATAATTTGGCAGACGCTCTTACCCAAAGCAACTTACTGGGGCAATTAAGGTTAATTGTCTTACTCAAGGACAGAAAAATTGCTTTTCTTTTACCTTGACGTCTCAGGATTCTATTGAGCAACTTCCTGGATACTGTTCAGATACTCTTACAGCTAGGCTACCAACAACTAGGCTAGCAATCGCTAGGCTACCAGGAGGAACAGGTCAAAAAACAGCAAGGAGGGGGATGGTAATTGAAGTGAAGACAGATGAAACTATTAACAAAAAGCTGAAGAAAATAAGATTTAATGGAAGTACGGGAGATGAAGAGCGCAGGACTGTTGTGAATATAGCATAAATGGTGACAAGTAATACATATCGATCTTTACAGAGAATACATATCGATCTTTACAGAGAGAAACCAGTCTTACCTGATCACCTTTAGATAAACATGCAGACAGGCAGGCAGAAAGACAGGCAGGCAGGCAGAAAGACAGGAAGGCAGGCAGAAAGACAGGAAGGCAGGCAGAAAGACAGGCAGGCAGGCAGAAAGACAGGCAGGCAGGCAGAAAGACAGGAAGGCAGGCAGAAAGACAGGCAGGCAGAAAGACAGGCAGGCAGAAAGACAGGAAGGCAGAAAGACAGGAAGGCAGGCAGACCTTGTCTAGGTTGACAGCGTATGGTGCAGGGTCCCAGGCCACCAGAGTCATGTTCTTATACAGGGAGCTGGTGTTGAATCTGTGCTTAGGATCAGCCAGAATCTGTAGGGGGTCAAAAGTAACACAGGTAACCAGCCGCAACACTGTAGTCCTCAAACACACACGATATGAAAACACACATGTCCGTGTGCTCGCTTTGAATAAATCAAACGCTCATAAGCTATGCCAATGTGTTTGGCTTGATGTGGGTGTGTTTCCAAATAAAGGATTTTTTTTTAAAAGGGACTGCTGTTTTGGTCGTTTGTAGTGCCTCTTAGTTGACCGCAAGACACACACACACACACACACACACAAAACTGTATAACACACCTGTGAATTGATGATTCGGATGGTTGTCTTGCTCCCCACATCTCTCTCATAGCCTTCGGTAGGTGCTGCGTTGAACCGCAGAACTGCATCATGGGAATCTGGAAGCATGACAGACAAAGAAAGACTAAATTAAAAAAAAGGAAGTCCTTTAAGGTTAATCTATGAAAATGTAATGTAATTCAACTAAGAACGATACATGTCACTCAATGGTACTAAGAAAACACAGGTGTCACCCTGCTCTTTGACTCCACCCACTGTTTCAAATCTACTTTCACCATCATTCACTGAGGCCAGGAGGCCCTGTAGGAAAAGCTACTTTCACCATCATTCACTGAGGCTAGGAGCCCCTGTAGGAAAAGCTACTTTCATCATTCACTGAGGCCAGGAGCCCCTGTAGGAAAAGCTACTTTCATCATTCACTGAGGCCAGGAGCCCCTGTAGGAAAAGCTACTTTCACCATCATTCACTGAGGCCAGGAGCCCCTGTAGGAAAAGCTACTTTCACCATCATTCACTGAGGCTAGGAGCCCCTGTAGGAAAAGCTACTTTCATCATTCACTGAGGCCAGGAGCCCCTGTAGGAAAAGCTACTTTCATCATTCACTGAGGCCAGGAGCCCCTGTAGGAAAAGCTACTTTCACCATCATTCACTGAGGCCAGGAGCCCCTGTAGGAAAAGCTACTTTCATCATTCACTGAGGCCAGGAGCCCCTGTAGGAAAAGCTACTTTCACCATCATTCACTGAGGCCAGGAACCCCTGTAGGAAAAGCTACTTTCACCATCATTCACTGAGGCCAGGAGGCCCTGTAGGAAAAGCTACTTTCATCATTCACTGAGGCCAGGAGGCCCTGTAGGAAAAGCTACTTTCATCATTCACTGAGGCTAGGAGCCCCTGTAGGAAAAGCTACTTTCATCATTCACCGAGGCCTGGAGCCCCTGTAGGAAAAGCTACTTTCATCATTCACTGAGGCCAGGAGCCCCTGAAGGAAAAGCTACTTTCACCATCATTCACTGAGGCCAGGAGCCCCTGTAGGAAAATAAATAGTTGAACACATATTTCCAAGGCAGCTTCAGGAGGCGGCATTTGATGACCTCCATTAGTCAGGCTTCTACTCAGAGGATTTGACAGGTTTTTGGCAAAATACTAGGACTTCGCTGGCCCGAGCGATGGTTCTGCATGCTGCCTCTGGGTAATTTCAACAAACAGGATGTGGGGGAGCGAACCATGAAATCCCTTCTCAACACAAAAAAGTGCACACGTGCACACACGCGCACACACTCACACAGAACAGAGAGTGTGAATGAATCTCAAACAGCCTCTTGCTCCGCCAACTCGTGTCACATGTTGATACCCGGGTATCAGCGTAGGTTTGATGTCCCTTCAGGACAAGGGCGTAGAATTAGGGGGGGGTGGGGGGGGGGGGGTCAAGACTCACTGGAAGGGGCCACTAAAGGGTCTGTTTAGCCCTTACAGACACCATTAATATCCATTAATATCTGCAGGGACAGCCAACAGAGAAGGGGTCCAGGGACGGTTGGATGGCGTTTTCCTCCTCAGGCACAACAGTGCTCTCTAGTGGTCAACATGTGCAACTCAAAGGGTTGCCTAGCACATCCAGTGTCTGTATACTACTGGCCTTCACATGCACAAGTAACGATTGATGGCCGTCATGTTCATGCGCAGTCAGTCCACTTCGTTGCTAGCCTGTGTGCCAAGAGGAACATGACAGGTTTGACCCGACCGTTGACAGATGGGCTTTCGCAGCAAAGCTGCTCTACAAGTCAGACATGTAAACCGTTACCCATCAGTGTCTGTATTAGCTTTGAGTAGACCACCGCGTAATTAAACCCCAAAGGGCTCCAACAGGACATTCAAAGTGTAGGTTTTCATCCTCCAAGACGAAGGATAGTCCTGGCCGATGGACGGGACTATTCATTTCTCTGAACGCCGTTACCGAGAGTTACTGGATCCCTTGGCTGCCATCTCAGAAGGTTCTTGTTCAGCCTGAAGGGTCAAAGCGGTCCACAGATTGTCAGCGCTGACTGTGCTCTTGACTCACAACAACGACAGAACCATCCAGAACGTGGGAGCCCAATACAACCCTGTGAGTGTAAAGAAAGAGTGGCCGAGCCCTTTTGAACGAATCTCCTTGGTGAACATTGGAAGAGACAATAATTTGTGGGTGCAGCATTCTGGTCCACAGAAATGTTTCTAGTAATTTGGCTTAAAACATATAACAAGGCTAGAAAAGCACATCAGTGATGTGCATTGAGGGAAGCAGGCGTATGTAGAGGGTGTTATTCTGTTAGACGGCCACAAGGTGGAGGCAAAACACTACAGTTTGGTGTAGACATCAACTACCATTCAAAAGTGTCGCAGCTTCAAGACTAGTAATGACAAACACACTCACACGCCCCTACAGACACACACACACACACACACACACACACACACACACACACACACACACACACACACACACACACACACACACACGTCTCTACAGACACACACTCACCTTGCGGTGAAGGAAAGAATGGGAAATGAGAAAGACAATATTTCCACCTGAATACTAGCTTGGTGACTAGGACTATTTACATGTCTTTCTCCAGTTAAACAAGGGTTTTTAACTCCAGAAGGCTCTGCAATGACACTGTGCACTACTGAAGGGTTTATCCCAAAACTCTTCCTCAGGTGGAAAACACTCCCAGGTCACTTGTTTTGGGTGGACGGATGTGAACTACAGTAACTCTGTTTTCCCCAAATCCCTGCTGGACTACCCCAAGAATCTTGCAGAAAACAAGATTCTTCTTTTGTCAGCCAAGACTTTCGTATTCTGTTCCTCCTGTCGGAGAGACAATACATCTACTGTATGTCTTCATCGTGAACATATTCATCTATGTGGGTGATGTGAACTAACTGTGTTCGTCAGCACCAGACCTCTTTTCTGGTCCAAAGGAGCCATCTGTCCGAGTTGACACTCTCCCCATGTTTAGCAGGTGCCAACAACCGTGAAAAACACACACACAAGTAAAACAACACAGTTGGCCAAGGTGTGCTAAAAGTATATAGAACTATCTCCAAAGACCCATCTGGACATCTGACTGGCTTTTGAAGAACAACACACACACACACACACAGTTGCTAGAGAGAGACGGGTGTCAGCTGCAGGGAGGACATGAGAGACAGCTCAGTGCCCAAGCCAAAGAACCAACAACCCACCGTGGGCAAATGGGGAAGCTGATAACGTTACATGATATTGGATCAATACCACGGATGTCATCATACAAAGACCATCATTCCCCCCTCACAATGACAGGTCACAGAGAAACAGCGTTCTGGTGTCCTTCACACATGGTGGCCGCTGTGGAAAACGGACAGGCAGCCATTACAAAAGGAGTAAAACAGGCGGCAAAGTCAGAAAATAAAAAGCAGGACATTTACCCGTCAATCCCATCCATGATGGCAGCTGACATTACAACACGAATTCCGGCGCATGAGCCCAGATGCAAAGAACATTTTGAATGAAATGAAAATGATTGCATTACCAGGAGCCATGAGAGTATAGGCATCATTTCAACGGGTTCAGAGTTCATTCCCGTTTCTATGTTAACAACAAATCTGCCCTCCACCCCCACCCAACCTGCACTCACCTATCTCCTTCCCCAGGCCAGAGTGCAGAATGGACCCGGCGGAGGTGACCACAGCGCACGTTCTGAACCTGCTCTGTCCCCGCTCTGTCCCCTCCAGGTTGACGCGGGGCACCAGGTGGGACCAGCCCAGCGACATGAACGGCTGCTCTGAGCCGTCCAGCACCCTGAGCCGGGCCTTGTCCTTCAGCTCACACAGCAGCTGCTCGCGGGTCTGAGCGGGCCGCCGGCTGCCCTTGTAAGCCACCCGGTGCTTGTTGGCGTTCAGGTAGTTAGTCATGGCGTGCTTTAGGCGTGGGGAGAGCATCCCAGAGGACATGCTGCCCTGCCACAAGCGCTGCAGAACTGAGGACGACTTGGAGGAGTAGTACTCTAATGAAGAATCCTCTTTCCCCCGCGCCTCACGCTCCCTGCCACGCCCGCCCACTGTGGTCCTCCTCTTGTGGCTGTGGTTTGTCTGCTCCTCCTCCTCCCCGCCCTCGTTGCGGGAGTGCTGACGCATTATTCGGTCAGGCCCCCGGCCGGTTCTCGAGCGGCTGCGGGCCCCCATCCTGTCCGAGTGGGAGACAACGTTCTCCGTGCCGACGGAGGACCACGCGGCCAGGGCTTGGGGGTCCAGGTAGTCCGCCCTCTGGTGGCTGCCCCCATCCCCTTCCCGGCTGCTGTATGGGCCACTGTCCGGGCTCTGGCTCAGCTCCAGGCCGGGCGATGGGGGGCTGGTAGAGGCAGGGCTGGGCTCCAGGGCGGGGTATGATGTGTTAAAGGCGGTGTAGGCGGGCTGAGACAGGGAGCCACGGTGCAGATGTTGGGCGCCTTGGATGGAGGACAGCCGCCGGGTGTCTGGGTGCTGCGCGAGCGACGAGCCTGCGGACATACCGGGCTCGCTGTCCACGCGGGCATCCAGGAAGTAGGACAGCAGAGCCAGGAAGAGCAGGGCCCACGCCAACATGCCCATCAACACCAGCCTCCTCCACTGGCGCATGCTGGACTTCATCTCCTCACACACACAGGGCTCGGACGGCTGATCACGGCAGAGGGGACAAACGGAGGGCCTGCAGGGGTCAGAGGTCAAAGATGTACTTGAAAGAAACCATCCACGACAACACATGGCGTGCCTCTATCTTTATATTAATTTATAACATTGTTCTAATTATCAACATCCATTTTACTTCAACGACTGGTGAAATAAAATTATCCTGGCTTTGTTTTGGCAGATGTGGGCTGAAAGATACTTGAAACATAGAATAAAAAATATATAAAAATATCACAGAAACATAGGTTATAACAAAATGATCTGACATTACTTGAACATAAAAACCTGGGTTAGATTTGAGTGAAGTTTAAGGTCAGGTTTGGGGTTGGACCTAGAGGTTATGAAAACTCAACAAGATGCATGTGTAAGGCACAATTGCCTGATCGCGATTATTTGAGGAAAATCTCAATTATTTTTTGCACAATATTTTGATTCCAAAATCATGTTTCCAATATGAATAAGGGATTTTAAAGACAAGGTTAGAAACATCTCAACAAATACCACGTGAATTATGTCCGTTTCCATCTGTTAGGATGTCTAGCACATGGGTACACTAGAGCGTTTGACAACTCTGTGTAAGGTTACAGGTGCAGATCATTAACTGAAACTTAGCTGCCTCTTCATTTCAGTATGTTTAAACGTAGTTTAGATTTTTTTTGCACCAATACACAGTTATGTAATTTCGCAACATTATTATTTAATAGATTTGTCGCATTAAATCTGATCGACAGAAGAAGAAAAAAATCTCAATTGTGTGTCAAATATTTTACTAATCATATGTCGACCGTGGTCATTTCCATCCATATTTCCCAACTAGAAAATGCGCCTTAAAATGCATGGATAGAAACATCTGTTGTCCCATTGCATATTAACGTTTGAGAATAAAATGAATACTCCTTGTTAATTTTTACAGAATTAACTGAGCGCTGAAACGCGTTTTGCTGCTCAAGGAAGATTATTTAGATAACTGGGCTTTAATATTTGCAGCAGAGCGAGACGGGAAACGGCACGATGCACATGAATAAGCCATTGCTTTGCACTGGCGTTTTGTGAAGAGCAATTGTTAACATTGACAACTGTTCCAAAGCCGAACACAACAACACCGTCCTGTGCGCATTTTGGCGTTAAGCTGAATGAAAGAGGTGAGCCCAATAATCTGGAGGACAATTGCCGGATTGGCACCAGAATGGTGGCGCTCAAAAGCAAAAACACAGCAAATCGGAAGAATCATGTAATTTTAACCAATGTAATTTTAGGCCTACAATATTATTTGGCTTACACTATAATAGTGGCATATATTTTACAGTACCAACAATTCAATTGTTAATCGCAATTATTTGTGTGACCATCATCAACTAAAATGTCATAATCGTGACAGCCCTGTGTATGAGTATGTTGGTGTTTTTGTTCTCACCAGGTGCCCCTATTTCCCTGAGTCTGTGTGCCTTCCAGAGCAGAACGGGACCCTGGGAAAGAAAAAAAGGACCAATTAGAAGGGACCCTTAATGCACATGTGACTTTGCATAGAGAGACGCTGCTTAACACCATTTAACAGACAACAATCCGAGAGACAAACACAACATCTAAAGTGAAGGTCAAGGGTCAGCAGCTGATAGAAACTAGAACCGTTCCTTCAAGTGATTCACAAGAACATAAAACACACACACGCAGAGACATGAACACACAGAAACCATTAAATGGCATGAAGCTGAAACGTTCTACCACTTCTATCAACATGTTTAGGGTCTTTACAGCCAGATCATGTCGCTGGATACAAAACTGTGTGTTCAGAAAAGACCAACTCTAGACCACATTTTCTCTGAACATTCAGGTGATAACAGCACCCAAGTTAACTGACTTATGTAGGCTAGCTCACTAGCTACTCCCAGACACACGGGAAAACACACCACACTGGCTCAGTTAAAAATTGTTTCCTGCCAAAACAAAACTGGCTACACTGTTTTCAAATGACCTGCAGGTATAATTAGTGGCTGTGTTACAGTAAACAAATGAATTATGTTTTGGTTTGTTTGACGATGTTCATGTCACAAAGGTTTGGACCATTCAGAAATTCCTGAATTATTCTGGAATTTTGCAAGTCTCAAACAAGAAGTACTCTGAAATTGTTTTTTGATTGCCAGGGTGAATATTCAAAGGTTGTCTAACATGGTGGCCTGAGTCAGAGGTGGCCAAGCTAAAAGAAGAAGATGTAAACCGGGTTGGAGCGGTCACAGGGAGGCCCCTGTGGTTTTTCAGACCTCTAGACCTCCCTGCAACGGACTACACAATGAGCCCAGGGAAGAACCCCTTTCCCCAGGCTACAGACCCAAGAGAGAGGTGAGGCTGGGGTGGGGCCCAGGGAAGAATAAACACAGGGAAAGACAAATATGGAAATGACATAAAAGAGAAAATAATATACGTAGAAAGAAGACATTTAAACGTCAATGCCCCCAAACCCTCCAAAACAGAGCAATGGAAGAAAAACATGACATTTGCATCTTGTTACAGCTCTCCTATATGACTGTGCTGGTGGTCCCCCCACCCCCCCACCAATCTCCCCCCAACCCTGCCCACATCAGCCGGGAGCACTGTCACACACACTATCTAAGGTCAGAGGTCGAGGGTTGAGCCATTTGACCCTGGGGCAACAGCGGCTCGTCTGCATCCTTCAATAACAATGAAAACCACCAACTACACATCATGAAAATGCTCCTAACGGCAATGTCAGCCGCGTGCGTGTTTGCGTCCGTGCGTGTTCGCGTCCGTGCGTCTGGAGAGGGGCTATCACGAGTTCTGCTTCATTAACTCCAGTCAAATCGCAGAAATGTGTGCCACAGATAGATGGAGGGAGAGGAGTGGGGAGGGGAACAGGAGGGCAGAAGGAAAAAGAAAACTGATAGATCCTATACTGATTCACCTCAAAGATGGAGGTGATAGAAGGGATGATATGATTCACTTCAGAGATGGAGAAGAAAGAAGGGATGATATGATTCACCTCAGAGATGGAGAAGACAGACAGAAGGGATGATATGATTCACCTCAGTGAGGAAGAAGATAGACAGAACGGATGATACGATTTACCTCAGAGATGGAGAAGGCAGACAGAAGGGATGATACGATTTACCTCAGAGATGGAGGTGACAGAAGGGATGACATGATTCACTTCAGAGATGGAGAAGATAGACAGAACGGATGATATGATATACCTCAGAGATGGAGACGATAGACAGAACGGATGATATGATTTACCTCAGAGATGGAGACGACAACATAACAAAAACTTAATGAAGCAAATGATCCCGACAGACAGGAGGCTTAGTGAGATAATGGGTACTGGAGATCTAGAGAGAGATGGTGAAAGACAGTGACAGAATCAGCAGTCGTAGTATAGTTCACTTGGTGAAACGCAGGAGTTGTAGGGTTGTAATGTTGCAGAGTTGTACTGTTGTAGGGTTGTACTGTTGTAGGGTTGTACTGTTGTAGGGTTGTACTGTTGTAGGATTGTACTGTTGTAGGATTGTACTGTTGTAGGATTGTACTGTTGTACTGTTGTAGGATTGTACTGTTGTAGGATTATAAGGCTGCAGCAAAAATGTAGGCAGTTATTACTGTAAGTTGCTCTGAAAAATTATTGGAGGGGGATGAGAAGGGACAATCTAAAAAAAGACAAACGATAGCAGCCAGTCATTATTGTCAATAGTGAGTGAATGAAAGTGTGATAGTGCGAGAGAGAGAAAGTACGAGGGAGAGGCGGGGGCTTAGCAAGAGAGAAGCTATATTTCTATTGTACAATGTGTCCTCTAGGTACACAAAGCCTTTGAACAGTCGAGGTGATGGAAGAGGATGCCAAGCTGAGGGGCTGAAGACAAAGAGGGGGAAGTGAGGTCTATGTAACCATGTAATACAGGGCACTTACTGTATAATTCATCAGCTCTGCTGACCATTCCTGACACGCGCACGTGCGCACACGCACTAATGCGAATCAGTTCCCTTTCCCATTGTTATGGCCAGCATACACATGTTCTGTGCGAACAAACGCACTCAAACATTGTTAGAGACACACAAAATGTACCCCTCTGCCTTGCCAGTCTCTGTGTAAACTACCACTACACATCTTATTAGCACTACAAATGTACTCCCAGGATATACAGGATATACACACAGCAACATCATCGCTATACTGCAGCCAAATTCTCGTGGTTACTCAACACATCTATTACCAGCATATACCACAACCCCATTTCTGCAGTTGAACCTTGAGAAACAGGAACACTGGTCTCCAGTGCATTTTCAAGGTTCATTTGTCAAATACACCCACCACACAGCGACATCCGGCACAATGAAGTTCTGGTGACATGACACCCGACAACTACGTAGTTAAGAACAATATATAAGCAAAAATAATTGCCATGCAAAAAGATACAATTATAATAATGTAAAAATATACATAAAACTGTACACTACCAGCAGTTTAAATAAAAGAGTACTGTAACCTTGCAGCAATCTGGGTAGTATTATTGAACAATAGATATGGCAAGTATGGCAGCAATATACATAACAGTGTAAACTAGCACCAATTGGGAGAGTTATTCAATATTATAGATACATATGAGTGTAATAAGCTTTGAATGGTGGCGTAGCACACTACAACTACATAGCGAAAATTTAAGGAGAAAAATTTATACACAGCAAAAATATAGCAAGATGTTAGTGCAATATTGTACATAACACTACCCTAGCAGCAGTTTATAAAGGTTACTGTAAACTAGCAGCAATCTGGGTAGTATTAGTGAATATTACACACACACACACACACACACACACACACACACACACACACTTGTGCAGTAGGAACCTGCAAGGAATCATTTAGTTGTTGGCCTTGAGGATTCTATTCATGATTATTAAATCTAACAGGGTGACTTCATAATGTCTGACCTTATTGGTCTGGTCCATTTGGTCTAGTCCAAACAGAAAAAAAGGAACAAGGAGTACATTTTCATTGTGACAAGTCAGCTGGCCAGTTCTAACAGCTTTCGATTAAATGAATTACCTACATTTGCTTACAATAGCAGTTCATTTGTTTCCCACACACAAGTTAAAAGCAAACACAGCTTTTTATGGTATTAAGGATTACATAACTTCAGTTGCACTAAGTGTCTAGTGTGTTTGTCCCACCTACCTAAATGAAGATGAAGGCACCACATCTAAGTTCCTCTGGATAGGAGAGTCTTCTAAATGACTAAAATGACTAAAACAGACAGCTGATAGGCCAGCCCATCCTTCGCAAGAGAAAGATATCAAACACTACAGCTTTTTTTAAACCGAGAACTGAGTGTAAATAGTTTTCTACAAAACGTGTTTTTGGCCACATATAAAAGCGTTAAGATTTGGGTATGAGACAAATAAAACACCCTCAATAGTACTTTTAGATAACTACATTTTCACTGGCAGATACATTTAGACAGCTAGGTAAAACATCAACATGCACAAGTACATTTTCACTCAAAGTATATGAGCCAAGTTGAGCTTAGGTTTGTTGTGCTATGTGCCATGTCTCTGTTCTGGAAATAATCCAAGTCATTGTTCCAGTCTTAATCACTCTCCCCCATCGCTCCCCCACCTCTCCCCCATCGCTCCCCCACCTCTCCCCCATCGCTCCCCCATCGCTCCCCCACCTCTACCGAAGACACATCGCTGTACCCCCAAAGTACATTTCAGTAGGTGCAACATTCACACACAATACAATGTGCTCTCTGTACATCTGAAGTCAGTCCAGGCCGTGGGATATCTTATGAAAGGCCTCTCAAGCGTCTATCCCGTTCAGCCAGAACCTGTTCATTGGCTGCCACGTTGTGTGGGAGTCCGAGAGCTGCCGCAGCTCAAGCAGGCCGGCACAATGAATAGAGACAGTGGGCATCGCATTGCTGTCAATTTCTCCATTGGAACTTCCACTGACAATCACCGTTTCCTAGCAACACACACACACACACACACACACACACACACACACACCATGCTAGAACACAAAGAGACTACAGTTTACTCTTAGCTGTGTGTAGATAAGGGAGGGAGGTAATTGACAAAATGGGACACACGTTTAACAAACTCGTATGAACGATTTTTCTGGGGGCGTTCATGGAGTTATTATAAGGCCAACATTCACAATTCACCGTTACATTTGTCTAGAGTCACTTACACAATTGGCCGTTGCTAATTCTGGCCTAAAATATTCCCTCCATTTCAAGAGCATTATGTGTGCAACATACTACTATTTCAAACGACACTGAAGCATTTCAGCAAGCATCAATGCAGGCCTTGTAGAGGGACGTGGCTTGTTTAAAATGGCTCCCAAACATGTAATGCAGAAACCATTTTCCGAGTGTCTACCGTGGATTACAGTGCTTTCTTCACGGTGAGCGCTGCCAGTCCACTCTCAGTGGGGAGCTTCTCAGTGCCGGGTGGGACGAGGACCAGGGATGTGTGCTGGTTTGGAAATGAGTGAGCGAGAGAGAGAATAATTAGACCCCATGAGATTTGTGTTTCTCATTAAAAACACGAAGTTTAACCAGACAGAAAAGAGACGTTGAAAGAACAGTATGACGTATTACAGAGGTAGTAGGGGGACGAGGACGGACCAAAATACTTTCACCGTCTCACCATGTATACAAACGGGACGGAACCAAACCCCTGCGTGCCCACGCCATAACTAAAACTCAGGCTGAGCATTTCATTCGTCGTAAATTATTGAGTGTACCAGAGTGGAGATAAACCCTTTCTCCAATATTCATCATCAACAGTTCATGCAGGAAGCATGTTGTCACAGCCCACTTCTGTTGACCAAAGACGATCCAGTCATCTTAATCAGGTAGTCTTCAGTGTCTTTTAATAGAACCATACCTTAATAAAATGAATGTGCAATAATTGTATTTTTAATTACTTAAAATTATTACTGCTTAGTTTTATGATTGTAGCCAGGGACTGTCTGATTATGAATCTCTACTACTATTTAACTCATTTCATACAACAAATGGAGCCTAATTTATGAACAATGTTGGCAACATGCCTGCAATTACTGATAACTGATAAGTGATAAATAGTTCTCCATTCGTCATCCCAGCTGAAGCCTGTAGGTGAGCACTCAGCTACTCTATTCTCTTCCATACATACAGAATCAATCACAGAGGACGTGTGAGATAAACGTTAGCAGGAGATGGAGGTCATGACTTCACACGGCAGAGAACAGCCACACTCTGAGAGATGGGGTGACGGGAGAGACACGCAGAGAGAGAAATCACCGACGCAAAATAAGCAGAAAGAAACTATTGTATGAGACTGAGCAACCAAGAGTGAACCACGGAGACAGAGGGAGTTAGAGACTTGGAGATATTATTTTCTGCTTTCTCATCACTATTTGCACATTTTGACTACACAGTCTCATGGGACTCATGGGTAATGTTTACTTAGCATTTTTTAATTTCCCGTTTTATTTGACTGTTATTTTTGTTTGTTTTTCCATGGCAACAAATGCTTCTCATGCCAATACAACCTCTTAAATTCAACGTGAAACTAATAGAGACCCAAAAAGAGAAAGATGAACAACGAGAAGAAGTGCAAGGGGTGTATGCAGTCATAAATTCTCAAGCAGCTAAAACTGTGAATGGAAACACCGAACCAACACATACTCTACACACATCAGCTTATTTGTCACTTCGACAAAGCTGTTAAAAAATAATTGAACTCCCTTTTTTGGGACTACGTGTGCATTCAGATGGGAGAACAGGGCCAAATAAAGATTATGGAAAACTGAAGTAAATATTATTCATACAGGATTGTCATAAAAAAAATTCTGATCTTCAACCAAAGCCTATTAATAAATAAACCGAACATGAGCATTTTGGCAATACTTCCATGGAAAACATTCTCCATCATTCACCATTGCATCTATCAGACACTGCACTGAAAAAAGAAAACCTGAGGACGTGTTAAAAAATTACATTCCTTCAGTCAGGGCATCCCTTCTAGGCCCTAATGAGGCAAACCACCCCTGGGACATCACACGAACAACCATGCTTGAACTTTCACATCGGGTGAACACAGGGGAGACACAGTGCTCGGTTTTTGCCAGACACAAGGGGACAGTCTATGACACAGCCGCGGCTGAAACCAAAGCAGGTCCTCATACAGGAACGGTACAAATGACAGGAGTTCAGATGACAGGAGACGCTGATTTGACCGAAGGTGTGCATTTATGAGGGAATCGATTCCTTTATAGTTCACGGCAGAACAGACACCTGAGCTGCACAGACGTTATAACATTACAATTAACTAACCACAGCAAGCAAAGGATAAAGTTAAATAAATCCCCTTCTAAGGAAGATGGGAAAGGAATGAAACCGCGAAAGAGGCGGAGAGATAAAGGAGAATGAACGAGAGAATAAGACCCTGATGATGATAACAATAATAACAACTGATGACATCATATCCTGCCTGCCAATTCCATGAAGAGTGGAGCCCTCTTAAATCTGTTCCTTTGCAAAGCCTCACACCTACCGGTTCAGCCTGCTCCAGGGGTCACCAGGGGTCACTAGGGGTCAGCGAAGTGACATTACTCTGGAAATATATCCAATACCGCAGTTAATAATGGGTTGGGGTTTGCCTGTCTGAAGGGGATCTAGGTTCAACGCCAGAGGAAGAGGGGTAGTAGGATGAAGAGGACGGGGAGGAAGAGGGAAACAAAGACAGTTCACTGGGCTTTCTACTCAATCACACTGCGCCGAAGACACAGGTCCAAATCTTAATGTACCAATAGAAGAACAAGGATTCTGAGACGTCCTGCTTCCACCCAACGAGCCCTCCGAGGCCGGCCTGGAAACCACCTTGATCTGTCCAAAACAGAGGGGGAGACAGGAATGAGGAAGACAGGGAGAGGAAGAAGGAGAGGAGGGACACGGGAACAAGAAGAGAAGGAGAGATGGACAGCAACAGGGACAGAGAGGAGAGACAGAGGAGGTGATACAGAGAATGAGAGATGAGGCGTGAGGAGGAGGATGAAAGAGGAAGATAAAGAGGTTCTGACGGACGGAGAGCAGCAGATCTCTGTGATGAAGCTGTTCATCTCTCCTCTTCATCCACTCCACTCTTCCCCCAAGCTACACACCGAAGGGTTAATGCAACACACACGCACGCGCACACACGCACAATCAGTAGATATGCAGAGCAGTCTCTCATTTAATCACATTCACAGTGGGTATGTAGAGCATGCTTAGTCTTTCTCTCATTTAAACACGCACACGCCCTCTCAGACCTATATACAGACTGAGTCTCTCTTAAAAGCCCCCTAATCTCAATCCACCAGGTCAGTCCTTTACCAAACCAAGTGTCTTAGTGTATGAGTGGAGGTTCTTCCACACCACACCACGGAAAGCATCGTGAGGAACTCACGATTGACATAATCGCCAAACACAGTCCTCTAAAACACGTATCATGAGGCCAGCGCTGTACTTTGCATTAGATCTGACGGAGCGGTGTACCTCTGGGGAGCGAGCAGCCACCTGGACACACACACATCCACCTGTGATTTTATCACCTCCCATATGTTAGACAGGATTCACACCTGACCCGTGACTCAGAACTCCGAGGGTTGGCCGGGCCAGAAGCCATCTCTCCTCTTCACCCACTGCACTCTTCCCCCAAACTAAACAGGTTAATGTGACCGACCGACAGACCGACACACACACCAAATGTTCAAGCTCTATCTGGTTGTTAGATAAAAAGGCTTTTAACAAATAATATCAAAACCCACCTCTACCCAAACACACATCTCAAATTAATTGGCATGTGAAATGTTTGTTAAAGGTCCATCAAAATGACCCCTACAAATGCCTGAAAACATATCTTAAACAACGGAAAATTCTGGCAGAACCCAGATGTCAAAAGGAAAAGCGCATTCTCTGGCCAAACACAATGACTGAGCTTGCAGGCTCCCAACCTGCCACTAGGAGTCGCTATAGAAAGACAACACAGAGGAGCGCTGTCCAGCATCCCTCAACACCCCAGAGAGTGCTGAGGCAATCTGCCTTCTAAGACCCCGAGCCAGCTGTCCTTTCGCCGTGGCAACGGGTCACAGGTCATGCGGCTGTTATTGCACATGTGTCTCCTCACCTAGTTTTTCTGGGTTTCATTTGATTTCAAACTCCTCTTGTGTGTCTGAATGATCTGAGTGATCTCAACCAAAAACCCACCACCCTCCGTCCCCCCTCTGGAACTGGATGTATATTTAGCAACCATGTAACCACACACACACACCCACGCACACGCATGCACACACACACACACAGCCACCTGGACACAGACCCCACAGCATCAATTTAGTCCTCCACCACCCACCACTGACCGTCTGCCTCCCTGGGAACGGGACAGACCTCCTGTAATTAGGAGAGAGAAGGACGTTTCATTTAGAAAAACGGTGGAGGAACAGAAGGGAAGGGAGGGAGAGAGAGATGGGAGGGAGGGTGAGACGGGAGGGTGAGAGAGTGAGACGGGTTGGTGAGACGGTAGGCTGAGAGAGGAGGGTGAGAGTGTGAGATGGGTTGGTGATATGGGAGAGTGAAAGAGTGAGACGGGTTGGTGAGACATGAGATTGAGACAGTGATATGGGTTGGTGACTTGGGAGAGTGAGAAGGGTTGGTGAGACGGTAGGCTGAGACAGGAGGATGAGAGAGTGAGACGGGATGGTGAGACGGTAGGCTGAGACAGGAGGATGAGAGAGTGAGACGGGATGGTGAGACGGTAGGCTGAGACAGGAGGATGAGAGAGTGAGACGGGATGGTGTGACGGGAGGCTAAGAGTGTCAGAAGGGAGGCTGAGACAGGAGTGTGACAGAGTGAGACAGGGGGCTGAGAGAGTCAGATGGGACGCTGAGAGAGTGAGAGGGAGGGTGATGGAGATGAAAGTAACAAACGGGAGACTTTGATCCCTAATAAATATATTACTAATGTGTTAATTATGCAGTGTGTGTGGTCTCTTGCTGACACACTCAGCCATTTGTCAGTCAGAAGTCTTGCTTGCCAGGTAAGACGCCAGACAGATTCACAGCATTGACTCATTGATTAATTAACAAGCTTCCAGAGACGTTCTCATCATGGGCAAGTACAAACATTCCATTACTGTTGGACTGCCAATACAGTACACATTTCAGATGTTGCCCAAACGGCATCGGTATTTCTCAAGAAACTGCCCTAGAGACACTGCAAGATGTGATGAACTGTAACAGCTTAACCCAGATACAGAGGAAATCACAGCCAAGCCCAGCAGTGTTTTGTCTTCCATAACGATCGTACAATGTCACAGAAGCCATTATCTAGCAAGCATTAACCATGTAGACCCTGTTTTATATCAAATGTACACCCGCAGTTTAGTGCTCCATCACGTCCACAAAGCAGAAAGAACTGCCAAGGACTTGTATAAATACAGGACAGTTGGAGAAAGAGTAGTACCCCAAATTGGATTAGTCTTTATTTATTTTTTTGCGTCATTAATCAATGACTTCCAAAGAGCAGACTGCAGTCAGAGCTTGGCGTCTAGCACGGTGTCTGTTCACGTGGCAACCTTCACGGCGCATCCTCTCGCCGATAAATCACATCTCTTAATGACAGCCTTTGGGCTGCGGACACGGAGAGCTGAGCGTTCTCGGACGTGGCCTGACCAGGAGCAAGGTCCCGCCAAGGAAACGCAGCTTAAAAACAACACTAAATCTCCCATCATGGCCCATCAGTAGGAGGGGGAAGCATTTGGCAGCGACACTAAGAGGAAACCTGCCATCATCCTCTGGAGGGTCGTCCAGGGATGATGACTTCAGGTAGGAAGAGCGTCCCTCAACGCTCTGTACAGCCTTTCTCAGCAGTCTCACCTCAAGGCTGCTTTCTCTGTGGTCTCTGTGGCACCTTTAAATCTAAAGCAACAACAAAGTTCACAGCCGATGACGGTTGTGTGTTCAGCGACAAGTCAAGGTTTTATGAGGTAAAACTTAACTTGAGCTACGCAATTCTTGCACATCCGAAGGGTAAGACCTGTGTAGTACATAGCGCCCCCTGCTGCCACCACTGCCCGGTGGCCGACGCCGCCAGCTCCCCCTGCTGCCCTGCTTTCGCCGCCGCCAGATCCCGCAGAGGACTGGCCGGCGCCGCTGTCGCTGGACTGCTCCTGGTTCGTTACTCCCGCAACCCGTGACAGGCTGCCCTTGATGCCAGGCTGCCCTTGATGCCAGGCTGCCCTTGATGCCAGGCTGCCCTTGATGCCAGGCTGCCCTTGATGCCAGGCTGCCCTTGATGCCAGGCTATCCATGATGCCAGGCTGCCCTTGATGCCAGGCTGCCCTTGATGCCAGGCTGCCCTTGATGCCAGGCTGCCCTTGATGCCAGGCTGCCCTGGCAGCCTTGATGCCAGGCTGCCCTTGATGCCAGGCTGCCCTTGATGCCAGGCTGCCCTTGATGCCAGGCTGCCCATGCTACTGCTGAACAGCAGTCGCTTCGCCTTGTCGTTAGACTGAACTACAATCTGAAGGCCACCAACTGTGAGCTAGAGAGAACAGATATGACTCCTAAATGCCAGAAGCATGGGTCTGCTCCGACACCCAGGACCTTTCAGGTGTTACACAAGGTAGACACACGTAGGATGACTGGGTTATAACGCTGTGAGCTCATCCGGCGCTTTCCTATTATGGGAATTTATTTCAGACATGTTTACAAAGTGATAAGATAACATGACAAATATACTTACTCACACTGTGACACAGCCTTAGTCTACGAGTCACAATGTGCTCACTGTCCAGACTCATGGTGTTATCATTCTGGACAGTGAGCCTCTGGGTTAATGCAGGCGTGAACTGTATGTTACAGAACAATTTCCGCAATTTGACAGTCAGAATTTAACTCCATCAACACAGTCAGGGCGTTGTGGATGAGTGAGGGTAAAAGGACAACTGCACACCACTAATAAGGGGCTGGTATTTCAGGACCTTGTCAACAAATGGTCTGCTACATCAAACGGGAAGCCACGCCCCCCCCCCCGTGTCTGGAGGGCATCAGACAGTGTTTCAATGGGGTGGTAGCATGACACTGCTCAGGTGGTTGGCCAATAAGGCCTACAGAAGAGTGGGTCCCAGGGCTCTGAGGTTGGTTCAACCGTGCCTGGATGTTGAATTAATCTTTATTATATATTAAACGCATCGTACAACCCTTCACCAGGTTTCTAGCCTTTGAGATCAAAGTCCAAGGTAAGTCCATAGTTACCCTGTTTGCCAGCGTGGGTTGTCTTGGCACTCTGCCTTTAAATAGTTCAACTCAAATTAGAAAGGCCGGTGAAGTCCCGTCCGATAGACAACCGAATATTGTTCCTTTTTTGACGGCTGCATCCTTGGAATCACCATGACATCCGGGACAGTAGACAGGCTGATGTCACAGGAATGGATCAGTTTGTCAAGCATCTCCACTGGGACCTGTTCGAAACAAGCTGCAACAGGAACACATAGCGGAAACACGTAGCATATCGCTGGTGAAACTTAAAATTCTGACTTCTGATAACATCTCTATGAGTTTAGAACTGTATCAGTATATTAATAAATGCATCACATTTTAAGCCCGGTCGTGTTTTATCAATTCTCATCAAACCTTGAGCGGCAGGTTTCTGATTTCTAGATTTCTAAGAATGGGTGGCAGGAAAAGAGGCAACCTAGGCAACTTCCTACTCTGATGATATGGTGATTAGGCGGAAACTTAACATGGCAGGCGAGTGGGGGGGATTTAACAGCTTGCAGCAGATGCCAAACAGTTGGACCTCAGCGAAATATCACAAATGAAATGTGCTAAGCAACCACGCGGCTGATGTCAACAACAGCAGACGCTACCAATTTTGCCCACCCCCCCGGCCCACTGGTTTCATGGCAAGCGATAGGGTCATTTCAGGTCAGACGGGGCTTTGAATTCCAGGTGTGGTGGAGGACGGTGTGAAAGGGTGATTGAGTGCTGGGGTGGGGGGGGGGGGGGGGGGGGGGTTGCATTTGGTCGGCCAGTTGCCAGGACGCTGGGATATGCCTGTGGTGACAAAACGGCATGACGTCTCAATGTAACTGTTTTTATTGGTGGGATACAAGAACACGTCAAGGAAACAAGAGACTGAGGCCAAGCTATATGCATGTTAATGCATTTCAAATGGGAACTTTTACACTAAGCTAATTCTGAGGTGATATGTTTTGAGATAAACATTTTTTACAAATAAAAAAAAAATCAAAAAAAAAATCGCCCCATTGAGATTGCTGGAGGTGAACGGACACACGCACACACACATGCACACACACACACGCACACATTAAACAAACATTATTTAGCAGAAAAACATTAACAGGATTCAAATGACCCGACAGCGACATGGTTGTCATGGAATCTGGTTTCACTACCATTAAACACAGCCAGTGAACCTCTCCTAACAGCCTTGACCTCTCTGCCATCTACTTGCATCTTGAACGTGAGTTTTCCAGCTCTAGTTACATGGCCTCCACTGGGCCTTTCCAAAAACAGTTATTGCACCTCAAAAAGCACAAGACCAGAATGCCACCCACTCCCGTACATGGTTCTAAAACTGTTTCTGAAGAATCATATGATTAGCATTACCAACATTTAATTTCTGTTAAAACACAAGATCCCTGTGAAATTATGAAATGATATGACCCCACGGAAAAACAGACCGCATGTCACCTGAGGGAAACGTCTCAACAGCTAAACAAGCATTCCACTAAAGCCCCCATGAGACTTCACAGGGTGTTTATAACCTGTTATTACTGGCTCATTATCTCTCCCACATGTTTCTCCTGATGTCACACCCCAGCTCCCCCTCCACTCCTCACCGTCGTCCCACAGCCAGACAGACGGAGGAGGGACAGCTGGTCTGGATGACTGCAGCCGTCCCCCTTTGAAGGCAGGTTTCATAACTGCTGCTCTTAAACCCTGGGCTAACAGTCCAATAAAGGACACACACGTCGAAGAAGACTCAAGACTCTAGATCATTTTGTCGTGTAAACTTGCAGATAGCGATAGCTCAAGACACCCCCTTCTGAGGTAGCGTGTGCCACAGTTTCACCCGGAGGATTGCAAGTGTGAAGAGAATTGTGTTGAAACCGTGTGAGGTTTCTGTTCAGTACACACGAGTTACACTCTGGTTCTCCTCCATGCTGGTGTAAATTCAAACGCTATGGTAATTCATGTGAACTACGCTAAGTCTACCAGGGGTCGAATCTTCGGGTAACACAGTCAATACTGTCCTTTCGACTTTATCATGTCTACTCATGTAGTGTCTACATTTTCCCACATCCATCCACCTAACAGGTCCTGAAGTATCCTGCATCCATCCACGTGACGGGACCTGAATTATCCTGCATCCATCCACATGGCAGGCCTGAATTATCCTGCATCCATCCACATGGAGGGCCTGAATTATCCTGCATCCATCCACATGGCAGGCCTGAATTATCCTGCATCCATCCACATGGAGGGCCTGAATTATCCTGCATCCATCCACATGGCAGGCTCTATATTTTCCTGCATCCATCCACATGGCAGGCCTGAATTATCCTGCATCCATCCACATGGCAGGCCTGAATTATCCTGCATCCATCCACATGGCAGGCCTGAATTATCCTGCATCCACCCTGCTTATTACTATTTTCATTTTGAGAAACTTTTTATATATCATAGAACTTGACACACCCACCAAGTGACTGAGAAATTTCAATTCAATTGTTTGGCAATTCAGTGGGGGGGGGGGGGGGGTAGTTGCTGGTGTGTGGTGGAGGGGCAAGGTTCTACCCATACACACCTGTGTGTTGTACATCCCCAGATAGAAGGAGGCCAGTTCAACAATACAAACAGCCAGCTACAGAGAGAAAGATGTAAACCTCCAACCATAATGAAGAAACCATAACGAGCTAAAACACAGAAGCAAATATTCTGTATCAGAGCCTGCGTTGTCTACCGTGCGATAACATCACACAGGAAATTGACATTTGAGCAAGAGCTACTTCCGTTAGGAGACAGAGAGAGAAAAAAAAATAAGAAGCAAAAGATAAGACAAGGAGAAAAGCCAAAGAAACAGCGACCACAGACAGGTTTATTCTCCACTCCATGTAGTGGATGAACCAAGAGATGCTCTATGTTGATTTAGTTGAATGAAACAATATAGAAGACACCACAAATGCTATTTCAAAATGCCACCCTAATTCAAATACAGTACGGACCTGCCGGCTGCCTCAGACTGACAACCACAGCCCGGGTTCAAGGCCTGACCACTGGACCAGCTGACAAGTGGCTGGGAAGCCCCTTAACACGTTTCTTCTCATTGGTTTATTTAATTTCATCCTGGCCAGTGTAAAGTCTTCTTCATTGTCTTCACCCATCGGGAGTGAATTTCCCAACACGCCCGGACATAGAGGCTTATTGTAGCCTCATTAACAAGTGTCCATGTCTGAAAAGATTCTCACAAGCAATATTCCCGTTGTTGAACGGTGACGCTGCTTCGCCCGACCTCAATGCAACCGCACATCAAGAGGAACATTCGCTACAGAAAAACAGTCGGACATTGGTTGACGTTGTCGCTGACACTGTGTTTGTGTTTAAGTGCAACCCGGTGTTGTCTGGCAACCGTCATGCCATTGGCTAGGTCGAAGTTGGAAAAGGGAGTTTGTTCTCCAATTGCCTCACTCGGTTAGAATAAAGGCAAAGTGTACATTTACTTTTAAGTGCCCATGTTTGTCAGCGCAACTACGCTGTTCCAGTCAAAACCCGAAAATGTCAACCAGTGAGATATACACGGCAATGGCCAGGCATTTATCACAACCATAAGATAACCTTGGTCTGGGGTCCCAGCACCTCACAATACAATACTCACATCATGACACCAAGCAGGGTGATGTGACTTTATAATGCAATTCTATGCCGAACCACGGTGTCTGTAGGGCTATCCAATATCGGGATGTTATGGATGACATGATGACTCACTTATTTCCACTGCTGAGGGACAGCCATCACAAAAACACTATACTGTCCACACTATGACACACGTCATTGTCAAAAACAACACTCCACAGCAATTCACAGAGCTAATTATTTTATTGCCACAACACTGCAAAGAACATGCAAGGAAGCGAGGTGTCAATCAGCTGCCATCAGTTGGGCCTGCAGGGTTCACCTCGCCCCTTTTCAAAATAGTAGTCTGTGACTCACACTGTTTTGTACCAGTCATTGTGTTTGTATCCATCACGCATAACCTTTGTTTTGTACCAGTCATTGTGTTTGTATCCATCACGCATAACCTTTGTTTTGTACCAGTCATTGTGTTTGTATCCATCACGCATTACCTTTGTTTTGTACCAGTCATTGTGTTTGTATCCATCACGCATAACCTTTGGAAAAAAGCCCCAGTTTGTCCTGAGAGGGACAGTGAGTGCTGCTGAATATATGTAACACAGAAGTTGCATTTCCTTCCTACTTTTCTTTTGCAAACTGAAGCCATAGAAATTACTCACTGATTTGATACAAACCTAGACAACACAGTTGATCCAAAACAAAGAAGCAAGAAGTCAGGCCCTTTCAAAAGGGATCTAAGTGACAAAGACTCTCCCAAAAGCCAACAGTTATCTAACTTAAAGGGCTAATTTGCATCCTTTCCGACTCATAATTTCTCTAAAAAAAAACGTCATTACAGTGTCTTAAAGAAATGTCATTACCATGTCTAAAAAAACAACATTACTGTGTCTAAAAAACGTCATTGCCGTGTTTAATGGCTTTTTGGAATGTGATACTGTTGGGTTGGATTCAAGCAGCTGCTGAAGTCAATAACAATGTGATCTAAGCAGTTCTCATCAGACAACTCCTGGCACTGGTCACGACCTTGAGCCAAAAACAACCATGGGATGAATGTCCACAGGACGGGAACGCAGAGCCGTCGGCATTGTCCAGGACGCAGACTCTGTACAGGGATGTATGAGTTAACCAGAGTCGGTGTCACTGGTCAGGAGGGACTGTCTGTCATACAGGTTTAACACACAATCAAGGCTACTCGATAAAACAAATCAAGAACAACACTTTCACTACATTACAGCAGGGAACGACTAACATCAGTGGACAAGCTCATCCTTTTTGTTTTCACCTGGGAAACGTAACAACACATTCTTATTATCAGCAACCACCTGGGAGCAATTGGATTTTACTGAATCACTAACGGACACAACTAAAGGTTTTCCACCTTGTTGACTCAGGGATTCGATCTAACAGTATTTCGGTTATTGGTCAGATACTGGTACCACTGGACTGCCTGCCCCCCTCCCAACCTTGACTCTTGCAAAAGGCCAAATAATCGCCCATTTAGACCGGATTTATTTTCCATGGTCTAATATATTCCTTAATTGTTTGGGGATGTAAAACCAATTTCAAGAAAGTGTCTGTGTGCAGAGGAAAACATTCTAACAGTTGACCTAAACAAGCTGAGTTTTTCCTGCGTAATCAAATGTTATTCTTATGCCACAGCGTGTCACAACACACAAACACACACACAATATGTGATTAATTTGCTGAACTCCGCACCTTATATCACTAATTGAACATGAAGGCAAAGAAAATTTAATTGCCTCTTTTTTCTCAAGTTTCTTATTTTACGAGCAACTGCGTTAAACTCAGAGGAATGAGTGAATAAAGCACAAGGCGTAGGCTAATGTAATTAGACTGATGTGAACAACCAAGCATTTCCATTGCTGGGAGACGAATTATAAAGCGGTCTATCTTTTCAATGTGTGGCTTGTCCGGAATATTTCCACACAAGCTTGTCCATCATGCTTCATGGTCCCAGATAGGCTGTAACAAGCTTCTAAATCCATTAACGTAGTCTGGTGATGATAGCGTAGAAAACATCTCGGTGCAGTAGGCTATTATGATTCTTTTATTATTCTGAACGTGACAGGATACAAACGTTCACGGTACTCATTTGGTATAAAAACAGTCTTTCAGAATTGTGTAATTAATTTGTTCACTGATAGATTAAAATAAAATTCGTCCGCTGGTTAAGTCTCATTGTAACCAAGCCATATCTCCTTTCCACCAGTTACTATTCGACGCTACAACGTTTCGCGGGCTGTTCGCACAAAGCGCTCTGAAGAATGAGAAACTGCCCGCGTATGCTGTGAGTTAACAAAGCCATACCTAGAAATTGTTCCCGTCGTCATTGTCTTTGCTGGAGGTAAGCAACTGTCCGTTTTCTACTCCCGTCAGCCGAGCTGGAAGAGCACTGGTCCGGTTGCACGCCGCTGTAAAACCCGATGCGCGAAGGCTGCACATTCGGTGTTGTCTGGATGTCTGTCACATTGTTGCTAGCCTTTTTTCTCTTCCATCCTCCGAATTTTGTGGGCGGGGCGTGGATGGCTTTCTCTTTAGCTTGGAGGTTGTAATCCAGGCCCCGTTTTTCAAGAGTTATTAGAATTTTGCCTATCGGATAGAACCAAGTGCTTCGAAATAGAATGAATAAGAATCTGCGGATGAATAATTTACGCGTTTAATGCCATCATAACGTGACTCCCAGATAGGTTACTGGACAATGACTTAAAAATTGAGATTTTTTAACAGGATGGGTTCCTTATGCCTGGTGAAATCAAAACAATGCACATCACGTAATTGACCCCAAGCACGCCAAGTAGTAAGATGTTTTGAGAACGCTTTGCTGCCTCAGACATGGAGAAATTGCCAGCACTGTACAGAACCTATGTACTTTGAGAATTCTAGAGAAATAGTCTGATACACTCGAGTGATCTGGGAGTGATGTGGGTTTCGTTGTTATGGTGCGTTATGGGAGGCTAATATCCTCAAATAGTTGGAGCATAATAAACTGTCTTATTATAAGAACAATAAAGTGTTCTTTTGTGGGGAGATAATTAAATGTTAATTCCTCACAGGTCTGCATATGCATCATAAAAGACTTGTCCAGTCTTGTGTTGGATGGCGTAAGCCTTGAAATCAATTAAAGTTACAAAAAAATGTGTTTAAGAGAAAAAAACTGGTCTGGAGACACATGAGCACGGCATTTCATACAATGCACGAGTTGTACCAGCATTTGCCCGTTTTCTTTGAGTCCATGTGTCATCCAGAATTCAAAGAGACTCAAAGGGAAATTATGAAGAACCAATTATCATGTTTGCATACTTGGTGTATGTAGGCATTGTTATGCTTCGGATTGTTTTCCTGTTGTGCATTTCCATATGCTCAACTATAGCTTTGGTTTTTAATGTGTGCTCAGCGCACACGCGTATGTGTGTTTTTCCTGTTTGTGGAAGTGTGGGCGTGTGTTTTCCAGCCTCGCCGCTCCTGTTTGTGCGCCGCTCGCTTAATTGTCTCATCAGTAAATGTCAAACGTCCAAATGGCTCTGCCGTCCCCATTTATTTATTCATCTGTGTTCCGTCAGACACAACCACTGCTGCAGTGAGCTGCCATTACAACGGAGCACAGAAAAATGTCCATGAATAATACACCTCTAGACCAGGAGAGCTGGCCAGACAGGCGGCCATGTACAGCCTCAGCAAGATAAAGATAGTGGAAGATATGGGAAGATAAAGACACCATCGTTTTAGTAGGTAAAAGGGCTGGACATAAAGACATGGGTTGTAGTAGGTATAAGAGCTGGACATAAAGACATGGGTTGTAGTAGGTATAAGAGCTGGACATAAAGACATGGGTTGTAGTAGGTATAAGAGCTGGACATAAAGACATGGGTTGTAGTAGGTATAAGAGCTGGACATAAAGACATGGGTTGTAGTAGGTATAAGAGCTGGACATAAAGACATGGGTTGTAGTGGGTATAAGAGCTGGACATAAAGACATGAGTTGTAGTGGGTATAAGAGCTGGACATACAGACATGAGTTGTAGTGGGTATAAGAGCTGGACATAAAGACATGGGTTGAAGTAGGTACGTTAGCTGAGCAGAGATAGCACAGCAGATGTATGTCAACCTCTGACAGTTGTCCGCGTCTCCAGGATATGAGCAGATAGTATGCCAGGGCTAGTCAACTGGTGGCCCCCAGGCTGGAGTTGGCCCATGTATACTTTTATAAGGACCCTTAGATTACTCCTGAACTTCTAATAAATGAGATTACAAAAATAATCCCAACTAAACTCTGATGTGTGGTTGTGGAAAAGATTCCCCAACTATTGCGGAAATGGGCTGTTCTGAGCACCCTTGTTGCTTTGGTGAGACACCAGTCCAAGCAGAGAAAAGGTTCCCTAACACATTACTGTGGACAGTGTAAAGACAAAGTGATTACATTGCCTCAGAGACCAAGAAAGGACTTTCTTATACAAAGTCTGTGGTCTATATTTTAGTATGGAGTTACTGGAAAGCATTATGATTACTGTCGGCACGTCATTCACTGTGACTTGCTAGCTTCACCGCTAATTAGAAGGAATATGGTGAACGTTGATTACTGAAATCAGCCATGTGATACGTATGGTATATGAGCGACATGTTTACATGTATGGTCATTCACTGTGACTTGCTAGCTTCACCGCTAATTAGAAGGAATATGGTGAACGTTGATTACTGAAATCAGCCATGTGATACGTATGGTATATGAGCGACATGTTTACATGTATGGTCATTCAGTGACGTGTAGACTCTTTCAGTTATTACATTATTTCAGTTGAGAATTGGGTTATGTATGCTAAGTTATGACCTGTTGGTGCACTATAATAAGGATCAATTTATTATGACCTATGACCTAGAACTATGGTTGCCATGGCAGTATAGGGTTCTATCTTGTTTTCCTGTTAACTATGATGACTTGTTTTGTATGTATCTCATAGCATTAGAGATACTATTTTGGGGGCTGACAGGGGGTGTATAAAGAGCTAGAAGCCATAATATGTAATCAGAACAATTGTTATGACTCTACTCTGTTGGTCTCTGTACTTACACTCTGTTTTGGGAAAGCAATTGTTCCTGTGTGCTCGTAATTAAACTTGAAATAATCAACTGCTATACCAGACTCTGAGAAGTTTTTACGCGTATGAATCGCAAACATTTTCCACAACTAGCTAATAGCTACAGATAGCTTGGTGAGACTCTTGGTGGTTTCTTCCCACGACTGGTGCAGTTCCTAACTGCCGTTAGACCAGATAGGTCCTTGAACCAATTGTTATTACCTCAGAGTTAGATGTTATTCTACATAGTGAATCTTTGTTTGGTATTGTTTTTATTGTGAAACACTATCTAGTAATCACCAGTGGATGCCATTCGGTTCACTGTCAGCTGCAGCGGTGCAACCTTCATTTATTATTGCAGTGTGGGGTATAGATGCACACCTTGTCAAATGCATCACATTATAGGGGATCATGTGTATATCATTTCTATTCAAATTCATTTATGCTATTTTATGTATTCATTTTTGGTTATTTCTGTTTATACCAAGAAACACACTCACCGACAAAGTGATACACAAGGAGGTTTCTTTTGTGGTGACAAATAAAGCACATTAAAGAATTCTCAGCCTCGCCCCTACCCAGCTGCCCTGTGACTGTGCTACATTCTGACCAGGAGACTAACTCCGTACATTTCACAGTAGTCCCAAGTAATTTTTTTATATTCTCCTGTGGGAGGATCAGTTTTCCTTTTGTCCCACCCATTAAGTGATGTCAATCAATGTCACCCAACATACAGGTTACGTCAACCAATCATAGCTGCTTTTCTGCATGGTTGCCGCCAGAAGAAAGCCAGCACATCAAGCATTATAGCATAGCAGAGATTTGTTTTCTGATTGACGTTTTCAATCAATTGAATTGACTTCATTTGGCAAGACAGCAGAGGGAATAAAAAGTAATTGACAAGATTAAAAAACAGACAGCTTTTCAAAAATGAATTGGTACACATTATTATCTGATTTGAGCCCAAATGCTCAATTTTCCTTCCTCTGCGCAATTATACGCAGTCATTATCCACACAGATCACTCCTGTGATGTCATAGTTTTTATATAAACTGAAAGCTATCTTTGATGAGTTTATTTTCCCTTCAGAGTTGATGCCATTTGTGGGACTCATTAATTTCTGACACAAAGTAGAAATGTATCTGCAAAAGCTAGTCAATGAATATGATGTGTGAAAGGTTAAAAAGAAAAAAACCTGCCAATACAAACTAACACACATGTTGAGGGAGGTGATTGAGGATGGGCGTAAGCAATGAGGTCTTTTACATGTATACATTTGAACCAAAACTTTACATGTGTTCACAAACCTAAATCTTTAACTTTACCACTTATAAATGCCTAAACAATCAAACAGTGTGTTTCTGTTTAAGCCTTATCCTAAACATTAACCCATAACTTAACCATTCACAAGTTTAATGAAGTAAAAAAAAATATCAGTGCCTTCACGTCTTATCTAGATTTGTGCAATTATTTCTGTATCCAAAAATAAATTGTGCTATCCGTTTTGCGATGGCTCCGCCTCGTTGTGACAATTCCGCTGCAGCCGCGGGAAAGTCGAAGATCGGGACGGCTGTCCTCGAATTAATATCTTGCCCAAACGCTCTGCCTGTTATCATAATGCTCAACATGGAAAAACATGTTGACAGGCGCTGACAGCAAAGGCATTCAACAAACGCAGTCAAGCTTGCAGACACCCAACCTCCCACAAGGAGTCACTAGAGCCCAACGAGACGTGGTAGCCCCCGTCTGATGACTGCCACTCCACCTCGGGCAGCACCGGTCCATATTGCTTCGACCTCTAAAGGATCCACAGGCACTGTCTGTCCATAACCAGCCTGTTACAGAGTCAGCTGATTTGATCAATACAACTTAGACTAATGGACCGACCATGTGCAGCACTGGAAGAATGACGTAACACACACACACACATATACACACACACACACACACAGACACAAACACACATACACATATACCCACAGACACACACACACATACATACACACACACACAAACACATAAATATACACACACACACATATACGCACACACACACACATATTCACCCACACATATACACACACACACATATACACACACACACACACAGACACACACACACACACATACAGTGGGGAGAACAAGTATTTGATACACTGCCGATTTTGCAGGTTTTCCTACTTACAAAGCATGTAGAGGTCTGTACTAAAACTAAAATCCAGAAAATCACAATGTATGATTTTTAAATAATTAATTAGCATTTTATTGCATGACATAAGTATTTGATCACCTACCAACCAGTAAGAATTCCGGCTCTCACAGACCTGTTAGTTTTTCTTTAAGAAGCCCTCCTGTTCTCCACTCATTACCTGTATTAACTGCACCTGTTTGAACTCGTTACCTGTATAAAAGACACCTGTCCACACACTCAAACAGACTCCAACCTCTCCACAATGGCCAAGACCAGAGAGCTGTGTAAGGACAACATCGATAAAATAGGCAAGCGTCAGGACAATAGGCAAGCAGCTTGGTGAGAAGGCAACAACTGTTGGCGCAATAATTAGAAAATGGAAGAAGTTCAAGATGACGGTTAATCTCCCTCGGCCTGAGACTCCATGCAAGATCTCACCTCGTGGGGCATCAATGATCATGAGGAAGGTGAGGGATCAGCCCAGAACTACACGGCAGGACCTGGTCAATGACCTGAAGAGAGCTGGGATCACAGTCTCAAAGAAAACCAACAGTAACACATTACGCCGTCATGGATTAAAATCCTGCAGTGCACGCAAGGTCCCCCTGCTCAAGCCAGCGCATGTCCAGGCCGTCTGAAGTTTGCCAATGACCATCTGGATGATCCAGAGGAGGAATGGAAGAAGGTCATGTGGTCTGATGAGACAAAAATAGAGCTTTTTGGTCTAAACTCCACTCAACGTGTTTGGAGGAAGAAGAAGGATGAGTACAACCCAAGAACACCATCCCAACCGTGAAGCATGGAGGTGGAAACATCATTCTTTGGGGATGCTTTTCTGCAAAGGGGACAGGACGACTGCACCGTATTGAGGGGAGGATGGATGGGCCATGTATCGCGAGATCTTGGCCAACAACCTCCTTCCCTCAGTAAGAGCATTGAAGATGGGTCGTGGCTGGGTCTTCCAGCATGACAACGACCCGAAACACACAGCCAGGGCAACTAAGGAGTGGCTCCATAAGAAGCATCTCAAGGTCCTGGAGTGGCCTAGCCAGTCTCCAGACCTGAACCCAATAGAAAATCTTTGGAGGGAGCTGAAAGTCCGTATTGCCCAGCGACAGCCCCGAAACCTGAAGGATCTGGAGAAGATCTGTATGGAGGAGTGGGCCAAAATCCCTGCTGCAGTGTGTGCAAACCTGGTCAAGAACTACAGGAAACATATGATCTCTGTAATTGCAAACAAATGTTACTGTACCAAATATTAAGTTCTGCTTTTCTGATCTATCAAATACTTATGTCATGCAACAAAATTGGCAGTGTATCAAATACTTGTTCTCCCCACTGTATACACACACACAGACACACACACACAGACACAAACACAGACACGCACACACACACACACACACAAATACACACACAAACATGCACACACACATACACACAGACACACACACACATAGTCACAGACCTATATACACACACATGTATATGAAAGGATATCACGCTGTGGCAGAAACAAAGATTTCTGCTGCACAAACACGATCCTCCCTCAAGAGTCTCTACTGGTCGCAAACACACACACACACACACACACACATCTCCACACACACACACACACACACACACACCCCCACACACACATCTCCACACACACAAACACACCCCCACACACACATCTCCACAGAGAAAAAGAGCACTTCAGAGCAAATGACTCACACACTCACAGGTGAGCAATCAGTGTTGGAATACTTTCCCACCTCAAATAGTGTGTGTGTGTGTGTATGTGCATATGCGTGCCTGTGTGTGTGAACTAGTGAGAGCATAGTGTGTGTCTGTGTAAAGCATCTGTACGGCCATTGCAGTTTCAGGATATGTATCGCCTCAGGCACTAAACCTACAGCCTATGAGGTTTCAGGAAATAATACGAAGTAAGTTGCCTTGGGCCCTCAACTGACTTTGACGTACAGTATCCCTCTACTCTCCCTCTACTCTCCCTCTACTCTCCCTCTACTCTCCCTCTACTCTCCTTCTACTCTCCCTCTACTCTCCCTCTACTCTCCCTCTACTCTCCCTCTACTCTCCTTCTACTCTCCCTCTACTCTCCCTCTACTCTCTCCGCATGTCAGACGCTGAGGGACGAGCTGAACAAGTCATCTCATCCAGGTATACAGAGTTCATACAATCTCAGCAGAACTGTGTTAGTCACCAAGACTTCATTTCTTCTGTACCGGGTTTGGATTACATAGCGACAGACTGAGGCGTGTGTGTGTGTGTGTGTCTCTGTGTGTGTGTGTGTGTGTGTATGTATGTAGGACCTCAGGAGTACTGGCTGTTGCCATGGTATCATGGTATCGGATCCAAATAACCAAATAAATAAACCAGATTAAAAAGTGTTCATGTGACAATTTACTGTATGAACTCCATCATTGTTTCTCCTAATAATGATGATCAATGGAACTGACATGAAGCTTTTCAAGGACTAAAAGTCGTTGCAATAAAAAATATATTTATTTAAAAAAACAGTACCAGAGTAAGCTTTCTATGTTTGGAAACCATCTGGCAGTATTAGAGTGTCCCCTGCCCTTCCCTTTTCATCTCCTACTTTGACTAATTTCAAATTCTCCATTATCACATTATCACAAGTCATTATCAGCAGTTATCTCCGCCATTGTCTTCCTTTGCATGCGGTGTTATTTTGCTGTTCTATCATCATTATCATCGTCATCATCATCATGGTCGTAATTACTTTAATGTCCTTTTTTGATTTTGTCCTTCCCCGTCTCAGCCTCGCCACCGTCTTCGGTCTCTAAACTTCATCTGAACATCTGGCTGCCCTCGGATCCACCCCAGTGTTCTGCTCACTGCCATCGTCATCAGGGCCTTTAGCAGTCCAAACCAACGTACCCGTTTCCATAGCGATGGGGCCGTCCAATCTCAGTGGTTGTCTGGCGGATTAAACGCTCTTGTCATTTCATCCCATCTGTTCCCACTGATTAGGGTGTCGCCACTGATTGAAAATTATATGAGTCACCCAGTCACAAGGCCACGCGGACACGACACCTGTCCGGATCAAACAGCTTTGGCTCTTAGAAGATGGACATGTGAGAAAAAATACAGTGGTGTGATTTGCAGGAATGATAGCGAGCTCTTTTTAAACCCTTGTCTTTCTGGTTGTTATAGGTTCCAAACATCTGCTGATTGGCGATCCACTGGGCGAAAACCAGTGGAATAATTTTTGTTTCCTCATTAGTTTCATAATTATAAAAATAAATATATATATTTTTTATAAAGGTATAGCAACAATTATTTTTTTTAAATAATTGAATAATGTTTCCTTTCTGAATTGCCTGGAAATAAAATGGGATTGACCCAGAGTATGTGGAATGAGTGAACATGTTGTGACAGGCAGGAACTCGACAGGTGGCTGTAAAGATAAGGTAGCTGAGGCCTTTAGAAACATATGGAGAGAGAGAGACAGAGAGAGTATATCTGAATTCTTTCCCAGCTCAAATGGTGACTGTTTTTGAGCACACAGCTGTCACACCTCTCTCAGAGAAAGCAAATGAGCCTCCTATTTTCTCGCCTTCCCTTTTACCTTCCTATTGTCGCTCTGTGATGTTCCTGCTCTTCCTTTACTCTATACCCAGACCAAAGCAGATATTTCACAAATCACCAAGTGGGCACCAACCACCAAGACTTAACCAGGTAAGTCTGTCCAAAGAGGGTTCACAGAACATGAATAATGTACAAAGATGCAAATGAACACTATAAACAAAAAGGAAACAAACAAACCTAAAATCCCGGTAAATAATAAACGTGGGATGTATGTACAGACAGGTCTGAGGGATTCAGCAGATGCTTATGTTTTGTATTTTTTAGTTAGATGAGATGAAAGTCTTGTGTCTCCGAAAATTATTTCCAGTAATTGAATGAGTTGAATTACCAGATTGAGATACTGTATCTACCTGAGCGCAGGTTAATATTGGAGAAGCAGAATGAGCTAAGGCAGGACAGATATTTATGTAAAAATGTGTTTGTACCAGTAGGCATGTCCAGTTAACCAGAGTGTAGATGTCACAGTGGTGAGTTTTGAAGGGGGTCAGAGGGTAAAAGTCATAGAGGTGAGTTTTGAAGGGGGTCAGAGGGTAAAAGTCATAGAGGTGAGTTTTGAAGGGGGTCAGAGGGTAAATGTCACAGTGGTGAATGTAGAATGTGGTCACAGTCCTTACAGGGAGGTCACAGGTAAAGGTCACAGTCCTCGCAGGAAGGTCCTTGGCAGTCTGGGTAAAGGATGCTTTATTGCTGAACAAAAAACAATTCTGCCTTTAGCCTGAAGGTGGAAGATGTGGATATTGAATGAAACTATACAGTCCCCTCCAAAAGTATTGGAACGGTAAGGCAAATTCCTTGTCCTTCACTGAAGACATTTGGGTTTAAGATCAAAAGATGAGTATGAGACAAGAGTTCAGAATTTCAGCTTTTATTTCCTGGTATTCACATTCACATTCAGATGTGTTAAACAACTCAGGACATACCACCCTTTGTTCAAACCCACCCATTTTTCAAGTGAGCGAAAGTATTGGAACATGTGACTGACAGATGTTTCTTGTTGCCCAGGTGTTGCCTTTTAGGTTGATTGTTCAAACATTAAATAGCTCTGCATGACTATCAATCAATCAATCAAATTTATTTATAAAGCCCTTTTTACAACAGCAGTTGTCACAAAGTGCCTTACAGAGACATCCAGCCCTAAACCCCAAGGAGCAAACAACAATAGTGTTGAATTTCAGTGGCTAGGAAAAACTCCCTAAGGTCAAATTTTAGGAAGAAACCTAGAGAGGACCCAGGCTCAGAGGGGTGACTAGTCATCTTCTGGCTGTGCCGGGTGAGATATTAAGAATCCAATTGGAATAATAAATACATTTCTCTGGGCTAAATCCATAGTCTATTTGATTTTAGACTAGGTCAGACATATGACCAGGTGGACAAGTACAGGGACAGCAACGGGCCCCCCAAACCAGGTAATCCGCAGGTGTGGACCAGGACCTCATCTCCTCCTAAATTTTAAAACTGGAGGAGACTGAGAAAAGTTAGTAGTGCATTCCTCATATCCCCCAGCACAATAATATAGCAGCGTAACACCTAGGAACTGAGACGGGGGGGTCCGGTGACACTGTGGCCCTACCCGGGGGAGGCCCCGGACAGGGCCCAACAGCCAGGAAATCAATCCACCCACATTACCAGGCATCAACCAAAGGGACACCCACCAACCGCAACCCCCATGAATGAGGGCCGAGTATTGCCAGCAATGACTAGTCTCAGTTATCATCCTTGGTTTAAACCTATAAAGACTGCATTTCTTGTTAAAGAGGATAAACCAACATGAAGACCAGAGAGCTGTATATGGGAGAAAAGCAAGCAATTGTCAAGCTGAGAAAAGAAGGGAAATCGACCAGAGCCATTGGACAAACATTGGGCGCAGCAAGCACAACAATCTGGATTGTCCTGATTAAGAAAGAAATTACTGGTGTTCTGAGCAACAGACATGGAACAGGTCAGCCAAGGAAAACAACAGTAGTTGATGACAGAAATATTGTGTGAGCTGTGAAGAAAACCCCCAAAACATCAGTAAGTGACATCACCAACCACCCCCACCATGCAGGGGTGAAGGTGTCACAATCCCCTGTTCGAAGAAGACTCAGAGAGCAGAAATACAGAGGCCACACCACAAGATGCAAACCACTCATCAGCAGGAAGAATCGGAAGGACAGATTGAAATTTGCAAAGGATGAGATGACTGAGAGGGCATTTTTTATAAATGAGGGGGTATCTAATCACAATGAAGGCTATGCTGTCCACCAACAGCACTCTCCCCTGAGACAGAAATTAACAAGCGGTATATTTGCATGTAAAGCCGATCCTGATGTGTGCCTATGATAACTGGACCAGGTCTAATTCATATACCATCTGTGTGTATGGGGAAACAAAACTGGTGGGCACGTGTTTCTATCTGAGGGGGCAATGTCTCCTTTTGCCCCTCCCACCCCCATGGCACTTCTGATATAATTAAGGTAATGTGGATTTTTTTTTTATTGTTGCCACAAATGCTCAAATAAGTGACTCTACAAAGAACCCCCAACATCTCTAAATCCCTAAAATCTGTCCCTAAGCCAATTTGCCAGCACGAAGAATTTTGTGCATTTAGGTCCGGCCTTTGACTGAGTCACTTAAATATATTTACTTTTATATTTCTTTGATACTCCGCTGTAGCTATGGCTATGTGCCTGTTGTTATACTGAAAGGTGAGTTTATATCCCAGTTTCAGCTTTCTTGCAGAAGGCAGGAGGTTTTCCTCAAGGACCTTTCTGTACATTTGCTCCATTCAATTGTATTTGTATTCTGAAAAAAATCGGAAAATCCTCATATCGGATGCTGCCAGCACCATACTTCACAGTAGGGACAGTGTAACTGGGGTAACATGCTTTATCAAGTAATGACTTTCTCTCTACCCAACCATACAGGCCAGATTCGTGTAGAGGTTGAGATATTGTTGTCACACTGACCAGTCTGTGAAAGTTTCCATTGGCCTTTTGGTATCATCTCTGATTCCCTGCAGGCATGCTAGATGTTTTTTGTTAATTTATTTCTGAGGAATAGCACTGAAAGGGTGCTTTGCTGTTTTTGGTGAGTGGAATGAGTTTTGCGTGCCTCCAGGGTTTGGCTCAAACATTCTCCTTTATGGAAATTGATGTAATTGTAATTGAGGGATATTTTTTCCTTTTCCACACTCACTTTGCAGGAATAGAGTGCTTGTCTTCCATTATTTGGTCAGTTATGCATGAATATCGCGGTGAAGCTTTTGTTGTCAGCGTGTCACACCTCATTTTGCTAATCTTGTCAACAAAAAAGTAATTAAAGTGGTTGGCAATATCAAATGGTTTGTTCTGAACAAGCCATCTGCTTCATTGGTGGAGCTGAGTCTGCATTTCTGCTCCAGATTTCATTTGAACTTTTCACCAACATTTTTTACATCATTAATCTTTGTTTCATAATAGTTTCTTGTTCTTTTTGTTTGGATAGGCCTTGTGTTTTCTTTTTATTTGTAGTACTTTTGCCAATCTTAAAACGACAAACTGTACCTTCCTAAGAAGGCATGGGAACCTATGGTCATTTAACTTCCACAGCTTTCGACATGTTAGTCCTCTCAGTCAAACATGACGGAGGCTTTAAAAATACACATTCAAATTCACTTTGGGCCGGCTTCGCAGACACTAATTAAGCATAGTCCAGGACTAAAAGAACAAGATCAATGGAGTTTTCCATTGAACTTAATTATTTTGTCTTAGACTAGGCTTACTCCGTGTCTGTGAATCCTGCACTATGTCATAGCCATGTATTGGTAATGGTGAATCATCATGTGAATTTCCTGTGTCTTGGTGTGTTTCACAATTAGAGGGAATACTTGTGTTTTTAGATGTAAGCGGGTAGTCAACTGCGTGTTTTCTTTTGTTGAAAAATATTTTAAAGTGGGTTACTTTGAGCCAGAATAAGACATGCCAATTTAATTAATATTTAAGCTGGCAGCCCCAGTGCAAACACTGGAATTAAATCCATAGTCACATGATCCCCATTGACAATACCTTCAGAGCTAACAGCAGCATTAGCATGGTCAATAATGATCCCCATTGACAAATACCTTCAGAGCTAACAGTAGCATTTGCATGGTCAATAATGATCACCGCTGACAATACCTTCAGAGCTAACAGTAGCATTAGCTTAATCAACAATGATCACTGCTGACAAACATTCAGAGCTAATAGTAGCATTGGCATGGTCTACAATGATCACAGCTGACAATACTATCAGAGAAAACTCTAGCATTGTCAAGGTCAGTGGCATTTTATTCAATGGGCATAGAGACGATCAAGATGTTGGCCAAGCCCACCATTTACACTGTTTGAGAGAAAATTACAAGTAGTAAACCTTGGATACCCATTGTCACTCATTGTAGAATGGAGGGAAAGGTATCTAACAACAATGTATGTGTGTGATACATGGATTATATTAATCAGAAAATGTACAGAATTATATAATCTAGATATTCTTAACAAATGTAGTAACGTGTCTTTTGTAATTACTTTCGATCACTATCGAAGAGGCTGCTGCAGTTGTATTCAACTCCTGTCCTGGGGACCCAAAACCCTTCTGGCTTTTACCCTCTCCTGCTAATTAGGAATAACCCCTGACCTGAGACACCAGATTAGTGCAAGTAACTATCAAGTAGAAACAAAAGACAAAACAGTTTTGCATCCCCACAACGGTGACAAACAGGTACATGTTGACAGAAATGCAATGCGAAGAAGAGGCTGTTACACGAAGTCAAACAATCACTGCTCAAGACACATCTTCACCCTGTCTGAGGAAAACAATGTAGACTTTTCTAATCTGTAATAAAATGTTTGCCACTCTCATAGCTCTGTGTGTGAGCTGACCCAAGGCATCCTCGCGTCTGATGCCCATAGAGGCCCAGCACTCGCCTGCAAGACTCAGTTTCCCGACTTCATGGTGCCATAAGGTCTAGATTTTTCCTCCAACTACAGGTGCACCTTGTGATAAGACAACTTTCTGGCCATCTTGTCGTTATTTGAGAACTTCCCATAAAATGGTTACTTTGAACGGCAGCCGACGGGACGAACTAGACAGTTTCCTTAGAACGACGCTTGTGGCTTTCGTGTTTAATCGGCCCAACACCGATTCTCGCTATGAGATTACAGACAGAAGATTATGCCTGACAAATGCCAGCAGCCCTGCTGAATCTCTCACTACCAGGAACCAGGGATGACATGGTGCCGTCAGATTGACCAGACGATAACAGAACCTGGTGTCCATGAATGTCCGAATGTTTATTTTAAGTGATTCACACAGCACCTTTTTACTTGGATCTGTTGGGTGTGATGTGTCCATCATCACACTTTCTAAATGAATGGGCCTGTGGAATCTCCGTTTTTCTCTGAATCGGAGTCGTCCAAACACGCATAGACTCTGCTGCTGCCTAGGTTGGCAAATCATAAGGCCAATTATCATCTGTTTCTGCCATCTCCTTTCAACACTTTGCATCAATGTGTATTTATTTAATTAAACTGAGTCAATAGTGAGTTCTGGCAAAACCTGCATTGCTGCACTGCACTGATTTCTCTCATGTATTGGTACAGATTTGTATCTGTAATTGTTCTATAAAATATGTTCGTTGATTTGACAATTTGACACTGTTCTAAATCGGGCTGCCTTCATTACATACAACTGAAGAGAAAAGATAATTACAACAATAACAAAGAAATATTGTCAAATTGTCCAGACACCATCTTTTCTTTGCCTGGGATTTTTTCTTCCTCTCTTTGTCTCTCTGTCATCTGATTTATCCCTCATTTATTCTCTGTGAGTTAAAACACCCCCCACCCCAATCCCAAACCCTGTGCACACGCACACACACACACACATGCACGCACACACACATGCACGCACACACACACGCACGCACACGTGCAGGCACATCACACCCCATTACACATCATTCCCAGTCAGTCTCCAGCTCCATATCTAATGACAGACCGTAAGACGGCCATTTTGACAATATTGAGCACATTTTAATCTTAATATCTTAGACATAAGGCACGTAATGTTATCACATCATCAACTTGATGTACCAGCGACCGAAGTTTAAGAGAATACACATCTTTGATGGGTTTTGTCTCTCCACACACACACACACACACACACACACACGGATCAATCACACACAGTTTCAGTAATCTCCTCGTTATCAGGCTGGTGGTGGATGATGATGTAAGCTGGATGTAATATCCATCATGGTGACACAGCGTTAGACAGATAGGGCTCCGAGATCCTTGTTGGAGCAGTAGGAATCAAGCCATGTCTGCTGAGCCCACAAAAACGGTGTGACACTGTTTATTATGACCTACAATACTATGATGACCTATGATGTACTATGATGACCTACGATGTACTATGATGACCTACGATGTACTATGATGTACTTGATGACCTATGACATACTATGATGATCTATGACATACTATGATGTACTATGATGACCTATGATGACCTATGATAATCTATGACATAGTTAATAACATTGAGACACGGGAGGTTATGGGGGTAATAACATCCAGACACGGGGGGGCATGTGGGGGGTAATAACATCCAGACACGGGGGGGGCATGTGGGGGGTAATAACATCCAGACACGGGGGGGGGCATGTGGGGGGTAATAACATCCAGACACGGGGGCATGTGGGGGGTAATAACATCCAGACACGGGGGGGTGGGGGGGTAATAACACCCAGACATGGGGGGGTGGGGGGGTAATAACATCCAGACACGGGGGCATGTGTGGGGTAATAACACCCAGAGATGGGGGGGTGGGGGGGGTAATAACATCCAGACATGGGGGGGTAAGGAGTAATAGCAGCAATATCTTCCCCCTGCCGAGGCTCAATCGCCTTGTCCTCCTCCGTTATGCTCGCCTGTCGCTCACTCTCAGGGAAGTAGGTTGTTGCCATGGCGACGGGGCGCCTGACGGACAGGTCTGTGCATGTGTGCTGGTCCTCCGTGAGGAACATCCCCGTCGTCTGATACAGCTTCAACTGGTCCTCAGTAAGGAACATCCCCATTGTCCTATACAGCTACAACTGGTCTTCTGTGAGGAACGCCCCATCGTCTCATACAGCTTCAACTAGTCCTCTGTGAGGAACGTCTCGATCTTCTCATACAGCTACAACTAGTCCTCTGTGAGGAACGTCTCAATCTTCTCATACAGATACAACTAGTCCTCCGTGAGGAACGTCTCAATCTTCTCATACAGATACAACTAGTCCTCCGTGAGGAACGTCTCGATCTTCTCATACCGATACAACTGGTCCTCTGTGAGGAACGTCTCGATCTTCTCATACCGATACAACTGGTCCTCTGTGAGGAACGTCTCGATCTTCTCATACCGATACAACTGGTCCTCTGTGAGGAACGTCTCGATCTTCTCATACCGATACAACTGGTCCTCTGTGAGGAACGTCTCGATCTTCTCATACCGATACAACTGTTCCTCCGTGAGGAATGCCACACTCATATACACCAAACTACTATGCATGTGAGTCTACCATGTTACACAGACCAGTTGTTCAAACATCAACGTGTTGTGCACATACTATACACAAACACACACACACACACATGCACACACAAACACACACACATACATATAATAACTGGAGATGTGGACAAACAAACAAATACTGTATACCACATACATAATCAGTCACACAAACCTCTCTTACACACACACACACCAAACAGACACACTGAACGCATTCACTAAGCAGACACACACCTCACAGACAAACTCCAACTTTGTTCAGAATCATTATTTATTATATTGCTTGTATATAGAAACATACACATAATTATATGTATATATATATATACCGTGACAGATTTATTTTTAAATTAACTCGGGGGGGGAAACAAAACAAGAATACAAATGAGATGAAAAACAGCTTCCAGAAAAACAACAAACAAAGTTGTTTGCAAATGTATTGCAATATTTCCATCTCTGTGACAATCAAAATCAATAAACAAGTAGATGTCTGGAAACATGGGCTACTCATATTCATATTACTTACAGCTAAACTAACCAGAGGTTAAGACACTGAGCAGGATAATGCTATCTAACATCTGCAATCTTGCACATTATCATTACTTGTTTATTTCAGTATATACCTGATTCTATACCTGATTCTATACCTGATTCTAAACCTGATTCAAGCCAAGTGCTTTATTCTTGCCTGCGGTTATTGCAGCTTTAGCATTCTGCCTCTCCTGGTGGGTTAAGGAGATGCCAGGACTGCAGTCCAGCGAGACGGATGTGTTAACTCAGGCTCTGGCCAAGAATAACTTTTAAGATATTAATGACATATATCCTAAGAGACCTCATGGCTGCTTAACATACATGACATTGCTTGTCAATGACATGTCAATGATTGAGCACCACAGGTTGGGTACATGTGTGTACCAAAGATCTCTGTCAGCAAACCTCATCTTGAACTTTCTCCCCATGGTCACAAGCCACTCTGGGGTCATCTGACCATTCACTAAAGTGGGTAAAAAACAATGTAATTCTCTCCCTGAGTAACCAAATTACTCCCAGGCCACTGCTGAACATAAGAATATGTTGTCCTCCATTATTCATACAAATTTGCTGTGCAAGGCTTTCAGACAAGGCAAAGATATTGACCCATATTGTAGCACAATCCCAAACCCTGCACTTCATATGCCCATCATCTCCCACACCGCCATTACAGTTGTGTACGACACCAGAAGTCACTCGCCAGTCATAAATAGTCCAATCATTCTTTTCTTGATGTCAGTCATCCAGGCCTTTTCTACTGACATAAGGTGGAGAGACTCATTCCAGGCCTGCAGTAACAACTGTGCGACCAAAGAAACGGTAGATCTGAGAGACTAGAAGTGTGTGCGTCTGTTGATGTGCAGTTGTCATTGTTCTGCAGGCTTCGCATACAGGAAGTGTTGTTGATGAATGAGGTCTTTCATTTTTAGAACCACTGATCCACACTCAAAACAAGAGCTTTTGGAATAATCTTTGGAATACTCCACATTATTCTAAGAGGTTACAGGAAACCAAGTTGTTTTGACACCGCTTGTCCTTTAGCTGTGCAATGAGGAGACAGGTTTGGTTTATCCCTCTTCCTTCCCCAGATCTCCTGCTTTAGCCTCTAGGCAGATCAGAGCAGAACGTGCCCTCAGAGCAACACATCAGAAGTATTATAACCCAGTCTGTCAACAGCCCACATCTTGTCTCCTAACGAACAGCAGGTACAAAAGCTACCTGTACAAAAGGTACCTAGCAAAACAGAAATGCTTGTGGGCACATCAATTGTTACATTTAACAGGCGTTCTTATCCAAAGTGACAGCAGCTTGTGCATGTTGATGTTTCTGGCCTGGCCCTACACCAACAAAACCTGTTTTATTGATGCTTCTGTGCTGGCCCAACACCAACAAAACCAGTTATACTGACACTTCTGTGCTGGCCCAACACCAACAAAACCAGTTATACTGACACTTCTGTGCTGGCCCAACACCAACAAAACCAGTTATACTGACACTTCTGTGCTGGCCCAACACCAACAAAACCAGTTATACTGACACTTCTGTGCTGGCCCAACACCAACAAAACCAGTTTTACTGACGCTTCCGTGCTGGCCCAACACCAACAAAACCAGTTTTACTGACACTTTCATCCTGGCCTTACACCGACAAAGCCAGTTTTACTGACGCTTCCGTGCTGGCCCTACACCAACAAAACCAGTTTTACTGACACTTCCGTGCTGGCCTTGACATTGCTAGGTTACACATACGTTAATCATAGTGCCTCACCATGACATTGGGGGTGGGAAGTGTCAGGGAGTCCCTGTCCATACGTACGACATCTCAAAAACCACTGGCCAGCTTTGGCAAACATTTGGACAATCAGATGAAAACATCATGACTTCTTTTTCATGACTCACTACATGAGGTACAACGTCCTGGAAACGACACGAAAATTAGGCCTCTGCCCACGGATTTCTTAGAATACTCGACTGATTACAGGACTTTCTTTTATCAATGTCACTGATTTGATTTAATGTCATTCTGAATGACACTTTGCTGAATGACGCTTTACTTTAAAGTAGTATACTCCACTCAAATCTGCTTCCCTTTACTGTAATTTACCATGCTAAAGTCTACTCTGCTTCTATTGACTGTAATGTACTATGCTAAAGTCTACTCTGCTTCTATTAACTGTAATGTACTATGCTAAAGTCTACTCTGCTTCTATTAACTGTAATGTACTATACCAAACTCCTAAAAATACAATGTGAATAAATGTTTTTTAATCCCTTTAAATAATGTGATGTATTTCACAGTTGTTACAGGGTTACATTCAATCTGAGAATCAGGGAGTTGTCCTAGAAATACCATGACAGAGATCATGTTTTTGCATTTTAATATATTAACCCTAACCTCTTTCGAATATCTGTATTTTCAAGTTAAAACACTATTTAATACATAGAAATTACAAATACCTACAAAACAAATACCTTCAAAAACACATTAAATAGAAGCCCTGTTTTTATAAAATAATTGTTTTACAGGTTTCTCAGGGAAGTGTGATTCTGTTGCAGTATGCCGTCCTAGAACATTTCCAGAAGGATCTATCGTTGATTAAAGAAGGTGCTGTCAAGCAAATCATACAGCATCACTCTGCTATAATTTCCAACAACATCCTCTCCAGACAAAAAGGTCAACTTGCTTTCTGTTTTCGCACTGTATTGCACCATAGCGTTGGTGTTGTTGTCGTGGCAGCCGTTGTGACTTCAAATAAAGCTTGGCAAATCAAAATTAGTTTTGTTGATGCATGAGTCAGTCTCCTCCGAGTCAGATTTTCTACCAAGCATAATGGTTTTTTGAGATGAGAATCAGCTTTGGTGTCACTGAGCCAGCTTCCAGCTGTTTCACAATGACAGGGCTGGGAGGTGAGTGAGAGCTGGGAAAATCATTACAGTTGTCAGACCCTCTCGTTTTCTGCCCCTCCAATCCTCCACTCATCTATTTTCTAATATTCAAATATTCTTTATTCTTCCCTTTTTCCCTTAGGTTTTTTTCGGGCCACATTGGTCGTCTTTGGCAGTGGCTGGCTGCAAAGCTCTTTAGAGGATTAGTGTGTGTTAAGCGCATTAAGACCTGATTTCTCGCTCTACCTTTTTTCTTCTCTCATCCCTCTCTCTCTTTCATCATCTTGCCTCAACCAGAAATGCACAGCTCCAGGGAGGCTTCTGCCCTCATCCTGTTTGATCTTCTGTCCATAAATGCGGAAAGTGAGTGGAGAAAAGAGTGGAAAACAGGCCTGCGACTTGGTCTCCAGCCTCCCCGTGTCATGATAGGATGGCCAGGCGGGGGAAGGACAAGGCTGAGACACCCCACCCGGGACCTAGACATTTCCCACGAGGCCGTTAGTGTTGTTATTTCACCCGGGCTGTGTGCGATCTTGTCAGAATGTGGGGTGTGAACGTGGAGTATGGGCATTTGCAGCAGCACTCCCTTGTGAAAAAAAAAAATAAGCATTTCATTTTGCGACTTGCTCTGCTCTGGCGTTCGTTTCCACAGGGCAGGAGCTGAGGCTCCCTGGTGTACCCCTTTAACATGCCTGGCGTACCCCTCAGAGCTCATCAGCACCTGCAGGACACGAAGACAACAGAGGCTTCTTATTGAGCAGCGGAAATTGTAGAGACACGGGGGGGAAACGCTTCCCAATCCGAGCACAATAGTTAGCTTATTAATAGTTAGTTTATTTTCACTAAACCCTCTCTGCCCTGCCTGGTCAACTCCCAGCTCGGGCACCCTTTCTTCACAGAGCTATTTCATTAGAAAGTTAGGACAACCTAGAGAATATTTTATATTATTCTTATTCTAGACATTCAGTTCCAAAGCAGTATGAAAAATATTCCAGATGTAATGTGTTTCTGTACAAAAAGTGTAGTAAAGACTTCCTTGGGATGCCGACAGAGAGGATGAGGTTGGATGCTGTCATTATCGCTGACAGATATTCTTACAATGTGAAATGTGTCACTGCATTCACGATTCATTTATTGTGACAGGCCCACTTTGCGGTGACTTAAGTCCAGCATTATGCTTTATTCTTCGCCATTTTCACTGCACAACATTTTCAATCAATCAATCAGTCAAATGTTTTTTATGAAGCCTTTTTTACCTCAGCAACAAGAGGAAATAAATGCACAGCAGTTGCACAAGCTTAAACAGAACTGTACTTATAGTGTATTATTTTGGAACCACTCATGCTTTACTTTGGTGTACTAAATAGTATGAATATATATATATATATATATTGAAATAGACTTACATGTTTCATAATTAGTATACTTAAAATACATCATCGGAAATTGCATGTTAGAACACTTAAATATATATATCACTAATAAATAATGTAGTTTGAGTATATAATATATTTTAAATACATTAGCAGTACATTTTCACTGTACTAAAATGCTACTTCAAATTTTTTGCCCAATAGTTATTCATCCGGATCAATGTTTTGCTTTTTCAATAGAGACTCCTAAAGTAGTTAGGTTGGAATTAGGTCCAATTGATAGCTGATGGGTTTAGAGCTCATTAGCATTTTAGTGAAAGTCGTGTTGAGCCACACACGTTTAAAAAGTTGTCCTCATTAATCTAAGTTTCTGTCAGTTCAGTGCAGTCTGGAAAATATACTAATTTAGTTATTTTGTTTAATAACGATTACAAACATTATTGGCAAAGAAGTTCTTGAATTTTTGTTTGTTGTTGATGAAGAATCTACATTTGCATTGGGCTCTAACGTAACAAAATGTGAAAAACGTTAATCAAAAAGCAAATATTTCTAGTGAGTTGGGGGAGATTAGTCAGCTTACCCTACTTGTTTCCTTGACATTTCCAGGAGGTAAAGAGGTTAATGGACATATTGGAACAATGTAAATGTCATGAAAGTCTGTAAATGTTACGTGGCAAGAACAGCCAGAAATATCCAAACAGGACATTTGTGGACCTGTTGCAATAAATAAATATCGACTTTGTTACATCAGAGTTTTCGAGTGTGTGAGTTCTTCTTCTGACTCCCACTGTATTTCATTGACCTCTTTACTACATATATTCCCTGACTGTTCATACGATGCACTGGACCGTGGGTCTTCTCATTGATCAATCTTTCCCACACCCACGGTCATCTACAATGCATGTCATTTGTGATAAAACGTTTCAGTTGTTGAATTTCTTAACTCTGGATGGATGCACACAAGAACAACAAGTCCCTTTGCAATCCTGCGATACAAGTCTGTGTTCAACACAATTACCGGGAAGTGATCATTGGTTGGGAACATATTGCAGGTAGTTGTGTAGAACAGACTGTTGAATGCACATCTTTATTATCTCAGGGCATACGAGCTGGATGACTCATCTCTGGCATAGAGCAGATTGTCTGACATTGAACCAAGCTGTCTTTGAGGACAAGGGCAAATCTGTTTAAAGGAGAAATGTATAAGTTCTTCCCTTTAATATCTACGAGGGGAATATCAGATGTTATAGTGATTTAAAATTTTAGATTTGGAAGTAACTATATAACAACCTTCTATTTAATAATTTTGGTTTGGAATAATTTTTTCCCACAATAACCAAGCGAACCAATGCTTTTTGTATATATACAGTACCTAGAGTAGTGCGCAGGACCGACAGAGGTTCATGTAGGTATGTTTAGCCTAGCTAGCAAACTAGTAAACATCTAGTTATCTTGGTATTATAGTTAATGTTATAAAACCTGTGGATCAGAACTTCCATATTGTATAGCCTGTAGTATAATTATAAAGACTCTACTTTTTTTTGGCTCAGGCTATTGGTGTGGTTAGATAACTTGGAAAATAAATATCACCAGGAGCTAATTTTTTAGGCTTGAAAGCAATGTCTACATTTGAGTTGTCTCCAAAGGCATATCCCAAATGTATTGAGACAGACAATGCAAAAAGACTGGACAAAAATAAACGAGAAAAAACTATCGGGAAGATGTCAACTCAGCGTGAGTATGCCGACTATAGCAACATATTTGTGAAGTATTCCATTTCAAATAACATCTTCCACCAATAACCTATATTTTGAAATGGGCATTTCTCTGTGATTGTGTGGTGGAAAGCCTACAAATGGCTCCTTTAAGACAAGGTATTTCCCCATTTCCAAAAGTATGGTATGAAAGAAGGGAGAGACAGTGTTAAGCACAGAAAAAGGAACAGAAAACGTTTCACAAAGATCAACTGACTAATTCAACCAAGACAGCCATATGTTATCAGTGGATTTAAAAAACATTAGTTAAGGACAGGGCCGGTTCTAGGCATGATTAACATAAACGATTGCTCTGGGCCCCCGACCAGTATGGGGCCTCTGATGGACAGGGGAGAGGGGCCCCCAAAAAGGCTACAGCTGGTACTGGTTAAGGATAATACAAACAGTTAAAAACATCTTTCCATTTGGGGCCTCTTTAAAACATCAAACACGTTACACATTAAACATTCACAGCTGAAGGCGGTTGCATAATCATCACACAGGGAGTTTGATTAAAAGACTACAGCTATTCAGAATTCGGCACAGCTAGATGGTGATGGAATTTACGGCAATTTGGCATTGTGTCTAAAATTCCGTGGATGAGGGTGACTTGAACGGTTCAAAGAAGAACAAAGATGTGATTTACCAACATCAAGAGAGAGAGAGAGAATGGAGAATGTCTTTTGAAAGGGACCCAATTCTGCCTTAATCATGTGACCTTCAGTTACCCAGCCTTAATCATGTGACCTTCAGTTACCCAGCCTTAATCATGTGACCTTCAGTTACCCAGCCTTAATAATTTGATCTTCAGTTTGGGCCGAGCTATTACAGCCCACAGTTGCAGGCAGTATTCAGATCAGTTCATTCATCCATTCGTTTTATAATGTTAAAAGGGGATTTTTATACATATCCACTAAATTCAGAGTAATATTACTTAGGTAATGTGTCCCTAATAATAAACGAAAAGGTTACTTAAGGGTAAGCTATTTTTGAGTATGCCTTCTCTCCCTGTCTCTCTCTCTCCCTGTCTCTCTCTCTCCCTGTCTCTCTCTCTCCCTGTCTCTCTCGCTGTCTCCACCTAACAGAAGAGATCCAAATGCATAGATTGAGCACCGCAGAGTTAACTGATGTCATAGTACATAACCAGTAAACCACAACCAAAACAGTCTGAATGGCCTGGATTGCATATTGTTTTGGTACAATACTTAGTCTATGAGCTCTTGTAATGAAACAAGCAGCCTGGCCTTTCACAGACCCACATTCACCGCAAACAAATATTTATCAATGTAGAATGAACACAGAGCCTGCGATAAGGACCAATGGAAACGGTTGGTACCAGTATATGGACCTCTAAACCAGGTGTTGTCAGAATAAGGCCCCTGAAGATTTGCAGTCTCACAAGCCATTGACAACAGTCCCTGTCACACCAAGATACAGTTAGTGGTACCGTTAAGCCGAATCTGGTACAAGCGAGATTCGGAACAGCTTCTAACCCGAAGCCATAAAACGGCCTAGGTCCACTCAAACTGATTAATGTCAGTACCGTGTTGCCTTCACACCTGCACTACCGAGAAATATAACTGAAACTAATGGAAACACATTTACATAGATAATATTTACACTGTAAGTCACGCAACTGTGACAACGCTGAATATATCCTAATAGGCGGAGAGACAAATTACTTATTATATAATATTGTGCAGTATGTCCATGAATGTAGATCTCCCGTGACCAGTATTTATAGATACACACGCACTTGGCCCGTTAATCATTGAATTAGGGGATTTTTGTATCAAAACATGCAACTGTTTGGTTCGAGTGTTGGAATACAGATGTGTTGCTAGAATCACTCTACATTCAGGGCTTAGCCCCTTGCTCTTTGGGCATTCAGGCAGGGTGTCTGTAAAAGCACTTTGTGACAACTGCTGATGACAACTGCTGATGACAACTGCTGATATGGCAATATAAAATAAATTTGATTGATTTGAATGTCTACAGCTATCCAGAGGAAGAGGGGCTGATGTGTTATATACAGTTGCCTAACAGTGGAGTCATTATGGGAGGTTAAGTGCCTTTTTTATTTTACCAGAGATACTAAGAACATCTTCCTATTTTCAGCAAGACGAGGGAGCCATTGGGTTTAACTGTCTTGGTAAGAGACAGAGCAGCAGACTTTTTTCCACTTTTATGCTTAGGGATTAGAACAGGGGTTCCCAAACCTTTTTGGCCGACAACCCCATTTAAAAATACTTGCGACCCCAACCATGTGAAGAAAAATTATATAGTCATATTTTTTTTATTTGAGGCTATGAGAGTACATTTTTAAACATTCTCCCCCGACCCCATTTTCATATTAGGCGACCCCACATGGGCCCGCGAGTTTGGGATCCTCTGGATTAAAACCAGCGACCTTTCAGCCGTCTCCATCAAGAGCACAATGGGAGGAGATCGCAGGACTTTGGGATGGATCAGAGACCAACAGCCGTTGCCTTCCTTTAATGGATGGACACAGGCTACATACATATGAACCTTGGGCATCAGAGGCACGTCATCTGCTCTCAAGGGACCAGCTTTTGAAAAAAAACTGAAGACAGATCAATTATTAAAATAACAAAAGTCCATCATGAAAATGTATGTATCAGAGATGGGCACAAATACATCAAAGTAATCAGTAATAAAAACATCCTTATCCTTATCTTCAAGAGGATGGTGCAAGCTAGTTCGCTGACAACAACAAAGATAAACTGGAATAAAAACACAGAATTGTAGCTGTAATAAAATTCATTTTGTCCTTAGGAACAAAGTATCGCTGATGCACTGTTCCAAGATGCCACTGTCCCAGGCTGTCTGAGCATGCCTGTGATGTTAGCTTGCTAGCTAAAGTCACTAGCAAGCAAGCAAGCTAAATTTACAAGCTCTAGAGCAGTCAGCAATTTGCTATTTGCTCTATTCTTCAGTCCTATAATGACATTCAGTGAGCAATATTTTACAACATACTTTACCTTGAGGCAATTTTCACTGAGCACTAAAGCAGCTTCTTTTATTGGGTTACTGGAAAGTGATCATGAGGAAAATGAACAGTTTACAACAAACAAACTGGACCCAACAGGATATGTCAAGTGATTTACTTCCATCAAGCCAAAAACTGTGAGTGGCTATATTTAGTAGTCCTATTTAGCCTGGTGATAAAAGTTATTGTCTTTTTTAAAGTATTTTAAATACACAAAATACAATCCCTCAAAGAAGTTTGTTGCAAATTACATCTGATTATTTTCCATACAGCAAAATGCAAATGACAAAATACAGTATTAAAAGGTAATTAAATACATATTTTACATACAATTAATTGAAATACTGCCCATCTCTGTGCCCAATAACATACACATAATTTGGTAAATTCTGTAGAATTAGCATAAATACTTCTAACTGTTTTAATGTTTTTGTGTTAGAAAAGATGAGACTTGAGACTAACTGCAGTACACCAGCAGAACAAAGGCACAGAAGACCTTGGCGAAAGTCTCATTTGGGCTGCCACAGATGTTCTACAAATTGCTTTCCAGAACATTGTAAGTTGATAAGAAATGTGTTTGCCCGGACACTCGCAAAACCTTCAGATCATCTTCTGTCTCAACTGGCTACGAGCTTGTTGACACCTTGCTCCTTGAACTGACCTTCCCTGTTGAGATCATACATCGGCCAGCAGGTCCATCAGCAGGTCCATCTCTTCTGGAAAGACACGACTGAAAGGAGGCGTTCTGAAGGCTGTGCCCCTAAAATCCTGGGGTTTGTAATGCTCAGACGAGGTCATCTGACGAGATCATCTGACGGGATCATCTGACGGGATCATGTGACAGGATCATCTGACGCGATCATCTCCGGGTGTGTGTCTGGAATCACGAACAACCGCCCTTGATCTCTTTAGCACTATAGATATAAACCATAGATATAAACCATAGAGATTAACCATAGATATGCAGACAGTTCTATCCAGCATCCCGATAGGTCCTCCATCTTACCTGGGAAAAGGCAAGCCACAGAACACTGGACATGGTGGTGTTTTGTGCAGCACCAACTAGCTCCGTGTTCCGTTATCTACATTTACGTAATTCACTAAAGAACCCACCAGCTCCGCAGAACCCAAGCAACAACACGGGCCTGTGGTGTTTGTCCAACCTGGCCTCCTAAGCTATTTCCCGGTAAGATGAATGCACTGACCGTGCGCCACTCAGCGTAAGCGTCTCTGCTTAATGGCCAAGATGCAATGACAATCACAGTAATAATAATAAGAACCAATCATCCCTCATCGTGTGGCACAATGAACAGGAACATGAGGACACACGTACAGAGCACCTGAGAACACACGTACAGAGCACCTGAGAACACACGTACAGAGCACCTGAGAACACACGTACAGAGCACCTGAGAACACATGTACAGAGCACCTGAGAACACACGTACAGAGCACCTGAGAACACACCACGCAGAGGAGACGATCAATACAGCTGACGTGTCTTAATTTGAGCCGGCCTGCTACGGCAGCACAACAGTCCTGCAGCGCTTGGATACGTGCATTTTTATGTGGATTCTAATTACTGGACATTTTGCCTCTGGGCAAATCTGAACGTTTTAAAGTTTATTTTTTCAAATTAAACCTCGACTACGCTGCGTGTTAGAATTTTCTGCTGTGTAGGAAAATTCCTGTAACAAGCAGATAGCACGCACGCACGCACGCACCCACACACACACACGGACACACACGGACACACAAACACACACATGCAGGCACACACACACACACACACATCACAAACAGAGACACATGCTTGGCCAAAACCACTGTTGTTTCCGGAGTGCATGGTTAGAAACAACACCAAATCATTTGATTTGCAAACAGCTGTATGGTGTGTTGCCCTACTCCACCCCACCAAGTCACCTCTCATTCAAATATAACGTGCCCACATGGTCACCGGCAGGTTTAGAAACCGATAACTTCACCGAAAAGGGATGTGAAACAACAGGTGAATAATACTGATAATACCGTTTTTCACAATTGCTGAGAATGAGAGTGGGAGGAAGAGTGAGAGGTAGGGTAGAGCTGGTAGAGGAGGGTGAGAATGAGAGGGGGAGGAAGAGTGAGAGGTAGGGGTAGAGCTGGTAGAGGAGGGTGAGAATGAGAGGGGGAGGAAGAGTGAGAGGTAGGGGTAGAGCTGGTAGAGGAGGGTGAGAATGAGAGGGGGAGGAAGAGTGAGAGGTAGGGGTAGAGCTGGCAAAGGAGTTCTTGGCCAAAGAAGACAACAACTTTCAAATGAAATCAAAGCAACATTAGTTGATCATGTCATCAACCATGGGCTGACAATGCCAGAGGCTGGACAGAGAATGCAGACCAACCTGAGCCGTTTTACTGTCGCCTGTGTCATCTGGACCTTTAGACTGGAGTACAGGTATGTAACCAACATGTCTTTCACACTATGCAGTACACCACATGTCATAGTGTATCAGTTGGGTGACACCTGCTTACTTCATGAATGGCTGATGTCATACACTAACTGTACAAGATTCCTGTACAATTAACTTTACTGTGGAGGAAATACCTTATATAAATATATTATTATTATTATTATACACTTTTTTTTCCTAAAGGATTGAGAGACGCAACTCTGGTGGAGGAAGGGCCAAATGTTCATCGGGGTACAGGAAGCTGCCATTGTAAACTTGGTTTTAGAAAATAATGACATCCGATCAAGAGAAATTCAAAGCCACATGAAACCAAATCAGAATGAAACAACTTTATAAGGTGCCGTTTGAGAGAAACTGTCAAAGAAACAAAGAGGATATGTGGATGTAAGTACAATATTTACTGCAGTACACTACACACACCACTGTTTCCCAGTGTACTGGATAACACCATATTGACTGATTTTTGTTCTTTGTTTTCAGTGAGTACTGGAAATGGATGCTCATGCAATCCCACATGAGTTTATCTTTGTAGAAGAGGCTGGGTTCAACCTAGCAAAGACCAGAAGAAGGGGGAAAAACGTCATATTCACCATACAACACAGCCCATATTCACCATACAACACAGCCCATATTCACCATACAACACAGCCCATATTCACCATACAACACAGCCCATATTCACCATACAACACAGCCCATATTCACCATACAACACAGCCCATATTCACCATACAACACAGCCCATATTCACCATACAACACAGCCCATATTCACCATACAACACAGCCCATATTCTCACATTTCTGGACAGACTCCACAACATTCTCATACCACCAGAACGTATGAATGATGCAGACCATCAAAGAAACATGTATGCTGTAGTATGGGACAACGTGGGCTTTCATCGTGCAGCCCCAGTCCAAAACTGGTTTGCTGACCACCCACCATTTCTCGTGTAATACCTCCCACCATATTCACCATTTCAGAACCCCATAGAAGAGTTATTTTCGGCATGGCGGTGGAAGGTATATGACCGGCAGCCCTTTGTGCGCATGCCTTTTGTGCAGGCTATGTGATGAGATTGATGTGGGTTTCGATTCAGGGATGGATGAGGCACTCAAGGCACTTCTTCTCTCGATGTCTGGCAAGGGATGATATTGCCTGTAATGTGGACGAGGCATTTTTTAAGCAGTTTATGTTTTTTCAGTTTATGTTTTTTTGTGAGCATATTTTTGTTCAGTCCAATGTAAATATATCTGCTGTGCATATATTGCACAGATTTTTTTTATTTTTTATTCAACAGCATGTGTGTGTATTTGCAAATATTTCTGTGCATGTGAACAATCAGAATAATTTTCTACAATTTGAACTGTTTTAGTATTATGGCAAAGCATGCTAAAGATGAGAGTGCTTTTCATTATGCCCAACAGTGTGTAGTTGGTTAGACAAACATCTGGTAATATGCACATGAAGTGTGTGCCATTTTGTGCAAAAGTTTGATTTTGATAATGCTATATGTAGTTTTGGTTGCAGTGCTTCATTTTGCAGGATATGTGAGGTATTGGGCAGTTTGGGTGTGTGGTTTTGTGAATTGTGTTAAGTATTTTGATAAAACCAGCCTAGTTTGTAAAATTGTGTTTTAGCAATTGTGTTATTGTTGGACAGGAGTGGATGAATGCACGTGGCAAAAAAGATTAGGGAGAAGATTAGGGAGACAGATAGATGGGCACTCACCATGAGGCCATATAGCATGTGGTGTGGTCAGGGGTGTAGCACAAAATTCTGGGCCCTGTACACAGGCAGTCTTTGAGGGCCCCTACCCTCTTTATTCAATATTTAAAAAAATGTGAGGGCCCCTCTACACATTAGGACGCTAAATACTTGGTACCCCTTTCTCCTGCGGTCTGACGCCACTGGGTTTGGACTGTGAATGATCAGGTTCAGGTCATTTAAAGTCAAACGGTCTTTATTGCCATATTTTAAAGACATCGCCCTCACGATGAATGCCAACCCAGTAAGAATGACTAATGTAATGTTACGGTAGCACTTTATTCAAATAACCTGCTATTTAACTTAGAACATGTACAGTGTAATGGCATTCGCAGAGCAATAACTCATTAATTACTTGTTTATTTCCATAATTCTGAACCAACAATTAATCACCTCTGGCTAAAAAGCTTTCTTCATTGACCTTCCCTGTGGTGATCATGAGGGAACGGGCCACACACTGAATGTCCCATGCTGTGTGGACAAACACACACACATGCACACACACAAACACGGGTGCGCGCAGGATAAATAATGCATGTCCAGAGTTATGGCAGTCTGTGTATGACTTTCTGGAACGCGAAGCGTGTATACACTTCTAAACACACACACACACACACACATGCACACACACACCTCATCATCAGTTTAATCACTACTCCCTGCTCTGCATGTGGTGAGATAGTGTGTGTTCAGGGAAGATCCTTTTACACTCCATAAGGTGCTGTAGGATGAAGCTGTGTGGGCATGCTGGGGGAAGAAGAAGACAGACACAGCCAATAAAGGCCAGAAAGGGTTTCGCTATAAAACACCTCTCAGATCTTGGCAGTTTATTGAGCCACTTTTCCACTGCCTTTCTTCTTTTCTCTCAAATGCATCACAAAAAGTGCTTGCAGAAAACATATTTGGGGATTAATATTTATTATTTGTTTTCAGAGACTCCAAGCACCCCTTTGGCAGGTTTGGATACAGAGTGTTTCCCAGTCACTGGGTTTGAAACATTGACCTGAATGGACATATCGCTGTATATTTTCTATTTTAAACCAGTGGTTTTAACCCTGAAGCCTGGCTGGGTGCTGTGGTATTTTAGATCATATTCCACGGGTATGAACAGATGTATTTTTACTGGTATAATTGCATTGGTAACTAATAGCAATAAGGCATCGTATGAGCCATCAGGGGTGTGGCTTACGACCATTATATCACAGCTGGGGGCTGTTTCCAGGCTGTGTACCAAAAACAGCCCTTAGCTATGCTATATTGGCCATAAACCACACCCCAGATGACATATTGTTTAATTATAGCATATATAACAGCATGAGGGGCGAGATTGAGGCCAGGTGCTTTCAAATATCTCCACAAGAAACTCAGGGTGATATGGGAAAACCTAAGACGGTTAATTAAACAGGAACCTCCACCACTCCTACACCCAAGACCTAAGACTGTTAAACAGGAACCTCCACCACTCCTACACCCAAGACCTAAGACTGTTAAACAGGAACCTCCACCACTCCTACACCCAAGACCTAAGACTGTTAAACAGGAACCTCCACCACTCCTACACCCAAGACCTAAGACTGTTAAACAGGAACCTCCACCACTCCTACACCCAAGACCCAAGACTGTTAAACAGGAACCTCCACCACTCCTACACCCAAGACCTAAGACTGTTAAACAGGAACCTCCACCACTCCTACACCCAAGACCTAAGACTGTTAAACAGGAACCTCCACCACACCTACACCCAAGACCTAAGACTGTTAAACAGGAACCTCCACCACTCCTACACCCAAGACCTAAGACTGTTAAACAGGAACCTCCACCACTCCTACACCCAAGACCTAAGACTGTTAAACAGGAACCTCCACCACTCCTACACCCAAGACCTAAGACTGTTAAACAGGAACCTCCACCACACCTACACCCAAGACCTAAGACTGTTAGAGTAATGCCCTTGCTCAAGGACAGAACAATATATTGTTTACCTTGTAATAAGGGATAGTGTTAATAAGGGTAAGTGGTTATAAGGGTTAGTGGTAATAGGGGTTAGTGGTAATAATGGTTAGTGGTAATAATGGTTAGTGGTAATAATGGTTAGTGGTAATAAGGGTTAATAAGGGATAGTGTTAATAAGGGGTAGTGTTAATAATGAATAGTGTTAATAAGGGGTAGTGGTAATAATGGATAGTGTTAATAAGGGGTAGTGGTAAAAAGGGTTAATAAGGGATAGTGTTAATAAGGGGTAGTGGTAATAAGGGTTTATATGGGATAGTGTTAATAAGGGGTAGTGGTAATAAGGGTTTATAAGGGATAGTGTTAATAAGGGGTAGTGGTAATAAGGGTTTATAAGGGATAGTGTTAATAAGGGGTAGTGGTAAGTATAAGGTTAGGGTTAGTTTCAGAGTTTAGGGAAGTATATAATAGTACATTAAAGCAAAAGTGTGTGTATTTCTGATATATATAATAGGAAGTATATGCAGTGGTGCTCAAAAGTTTGCATACCCTTGGTGAATTGGTAATATATGTATCATTTGTAAAGAAAACATGAGTGAGCAGGCAAAACCCATGTGTGTTATTCCTTATGGGATTCATATTCAGCTGTTGGTCATAACAGAATGGGCAATCATAAAACAGAACATAGCAACAAAGAAAAAACGGACCCCTGTTCAAAAGTCTGCATACCCTTAGTTCTTTATACTGTGTATTGTCCCCTATAGCATCAATGCAGTCTTTTTTTAAAGTTGTCTATGAGGCCCTGAATTCTTGCAGGTGGTATAGCTGCCCATTTGACACTGCAAAATGCCTCCAGGTCATGCAAAGTCTCTGGTCATCTTGCATGAACCACACTTTTGATTCAACTGTGGTTGAATCAGAAAAAGTTGACTAACGGGTGGAAATGGAAGCAGTAAACTCATTAATAACAATAGAATCACAATCGCCTTTAACATAGTACATAAACAACACACACAAAGACACACACACAGCCATAGCATACTGTATCCAGCTCTACTTCTCCCTACCCATAGTGCACCTCTGTCACTTCCTGGAGAGGTCTGCCCAGGGGCAGTCATTATGGCTACTCAGTGAGAGGGACTTTCTGCATGCTCGTCCAAGTGTGACAGCCGGGAGAATGGGGCCTGGCAACGCTCCATTTGGCACTGCCAAACACTGGTGTTGGTCGGGCAGACACTGAGATAACATTTACACAACCCACCTCACGGCTGACTGGTCCAACCAGAGGGCATCATGGGCCCGACACACAGGGGTCAAAAATGGGGCCGGTGGAGTATGGTGAAGGGTTAAGCTGAGGGGGGTGGGGGGGATAGTGAAGGGTTAAGGTTAGGGGGGGTCCTACATCTCATGTGTTTAAAATACCAGCACTTAGAAATAGCCTCAGAAATAGAGCCTCAGAAATAGAGCCTCAGAAATAGAGCCTCAGAAATTGAGCCTCAGAAATAGAGCCTCAGAAATAAAGCCTCAGAAATTGAGCCTCAGAAATAGAGCCTCAGAAATAGAGTCTCAGAAATAGAGCCTTGCTCTATTTCATAGTTTTCTGTCCAAGTGCTGTTGATCGGCAGCAAAAAGGAACCCAACAACGAGATATAAACGAACCATTCCGGTTAATGAGTCTGACCGATTCTGAATAAGTGTTCCTTGTCCAGTCACATGGACAAGTCTGTTAGTTATGGGAGGGAATAGAAGGCCATGTTGCGGGGGGGCGGGGTTGATTCCGGTATGGCTTGAGAAAATGTAAAAAAAATTCTTACAACTCATTACAACTCAAGCTTTTAAGTCAACAACAAAACCATAAACATAAAAAGACATGTCCCTAAATGCATTTATCAACGCCTCTTTGGGAGTTGTCAGAACCCATCAGACCCCGCTAGCCTATACAGTATGAATCTAACAGAACCATCTGTGTCTCTAGTGGGTTGTTTTATCATCAGATATAGACATTTACCCATGTGGAATCTGCTGTGACCCTCTGATGTGTGTGTGTGTGTGTGTGTGTCTCCTCATGTCAATGACTTAGTCATTAATGAGACATTAATATGCAGAGACATGTAGAACTGAATGGAGGAACTTTAGAGTGAACTACATTAGTGAACTGAATTAGCCTGACTCCCCACTAATTTAAAGTGACTCCCTCTGAACAAAACTGACTCCCCACTGCTTTCAACTGACTCCACACAAAATGTATCTGCCCCACAAAGCCGAACTCGGCTCAAGTTTAAGGTCAAGGTAGATTATCACAGCTACAGCTAATTAATGGTTTTTCATCATTAACCAATGCTGAGCTAAACTGATTCCCACCGACTCCCTCTGAACTAAACTGACTCCAACCGACACCCTCTGAGCTAAACTGACTCCCACCGACTCCCTCTGAACTAAACTGACTCCCACCGACTCCCTCTGAACTAAACTGACTCCAACCGACTCCCTCTGAGCTAAACTGACTCCAACCGACTCCTTCTGAACTAAACTGACTCCCACCGACTCCCTCTGAACTAAACTGACTCCAACCGACTCCCTCTGAACTAACCTGACTCCAACCGACTCCCTCTGAACTAACCTGACTCCCTCTGGCTCCCTCTGAACTAAACTGACTCCCCCTGCCTCTCTCTGACCTGAACTGACTCCCTCGGAAACGACTCCCTGTCGAACCCCCAACAGTGATTTGGTCATTGACACTGATCTCCCAGAGCACCTAAACGTCTTCTATTCACCCTGTGAGGTAAATGACACTCTGAGTCACGCATTAGAGGCCCTGCTGTCATGGATTACTGTGTGATCTCACTCTGCGTAGCTGAAGGGGTGAGACTGGATCACATTCCCCAGACTGTCAGGTGTTTTCAGCGTTCTCAATGTCCCCCACAGTCTTAAATATCAATACACGTTTCAAACCCACCACCTCAGTTCCGCTGTCTGAGAACAACATGGTCCTGCCTTATGGACAATCCTCCCAGGACACTCTCACCTCAAGTCAAACCAACAGCACAGGACCAAGAGGACGGAACCAACAGAACCGAACCAACAGGACACAACCAACAAGACAGAATCAACAGTACAGAACCAACAGTACAGAACCAAGAAGACAGAACCAACAGTACAGAACCAAGAAGACAGAACCAACAGGAAGGAACCAACAGGACAGAACCAACAAAAGCTCATTAAAACAAAGCCCATTGAGAATTTGTATGTAGGACATTCAAAACAGCAGCACAAAAACCACAATAACAGGACAGAGACAGTTGGCATATTCTCCTGAGATGGCACTGGAACACAACTGTCATTTCCTTGTTCTGGTCTTAATATAGCCCCAGTGCTTGTGGGATTCACAAAGTTCAAAGAAGCATAAATGAGGCCTGACAAAACACAGTCACATGCTTTCTACAATCCTAACTATGCAAATCAATTCATGTACAGCCACAGTTACACCCACAAGCCCCCCTCACACACACACACACACACACACACAACATGCATGTCTGCACATCTAAACACATACAGACTCTATTGTTAATTATAGAGTGGGGTTAGGGCAACACACACACGCACACACACACACAAACAACCACAGAAACGCATATTACACACACACAACTGCAGCAACACGAATTACACACACACAACCACAGTAACACATACACACACACACACAACCACAGCAACACATTCACATTCACAAACACACACAACCACAGTAACACATACACACACACAACCACAGCAACACATTCACACACACACACAACCACAGCAACACATTCACATTCACACACACACACAACCGCAGCAACACATACACACAACCGCAGCAACACATTCACACACACACACAACCACAGCAACACATTCACATTCAAAAACACACACACAACCGCAGCAACACATACACACAACCGCAGCAACACATTCACACACAACCAAGTCTGACTTCATACAGGGTGTCTACACCGACACAGAATGGCCAAAACATACAATCCCTGTGTCCATAGCGTGTCCATAGCATGTGTACGTAGCGTGTGTCCATAGCGTGGCCATAGCATGTGAACACAGCGTGTGTCCATTGCATGTGTACACCTAATTTCTGTATAATTCTCTCCAAGACTGATTTTGTGTGTTTTCAATAAACAATGTGGGAATAATAAAAGGGCATACACTGCCTATAACACAGCCCTCCAGAGACGGACTTCATGTCTGACACCGCCCCCATCGCCCTAGCAACCCGCCAGGCTACTTCGCAGTGATGGCGTTTACCCATGGTACTTGCAGACTTTCAAGGCATACATTGACGTCTTGAGGACCTGAACCAAAATGTCTAATTTCAAATGGGAACTGTCACCGTCTCTGGTCCGTGACAGATATTGGAAGGTTGAGAGAAGCGAAACTGTTTTCCAGACAAACCCTGGGGTCAGACAATCTGTTGAGGTACAGAGCGTGTCCATGCTCACATCAACTCGTCAGCTACTCGTCTGTCTGTCTCCCTCTCTTTCTTGCCCTTTCTGTCCCCCCCGTCTGTGCGTATACATTTTAGAAGACATTCTAGCGCAGTACCACAGGTAGACTCGTATAAATGCTCACCACATAAAGCCACCTCCAGACTGTAAACTGTTAGTCGAATACGTCCATCAAACTGCACCCAGAAATGCTCACCCCCTGCATCGAAATGGTTGTATATGCTGGAACTGTAAATCACTGTAAAGCACTGTAAATCACTGTAAAGCACTGTAAATCACTGTAAAGCACTGTGAATTCAGGTATGTTATTTATATTCACCACTCATACCCCCTAATCTCATATGCTGATAATGCTTCACTGTAACTGGATGTTAATTCTCTGTGTATTTTGTGTGTTCTCTCTGGGTAATGGTAATGCAGTCCTCTCCCATGTGCTCATGTAGTTCATTGTTCTTTGGTAGAATATATCGGAAAGGGGCTTTTCCTGAATTTCTATAGTATTTGTGAACTATTGACCAACTTTGTAATGCAGTGAGAGGGGACGTATGTTGTTCACATCCCCTGATTTCCCCAGATATGAAACATTATGATTTTTCAGCAAATATCCATAGTGTGTGTGTTTATATATACGTGTGTTTGAATATGTGTGTGTTTGACTGCACCTGTTTGAACTCGTTACCTGTATAAAAGACACCTGTCCACACACTCAATCATGCAGACTCCAACCTCTCCACAATGGCCAAGACCAGAAAGCTGTGTAAGGACATCAGGGATAAAATTGTAAACCTGCACAAGGCTGGGATGGGCTACAGGACAATAGGCAAGCAGCTTGGTGAGAAGGCAACAACTGTTGGCGCAATTATTAGAAAATGGAGCTCAAGATGACGGTCAATCTCCCTCGGTCTGGGGCTCCATGCAAGATCTCACCTCGTGGGGCATCAATGATCATGAAGAAGGTGGCAGGAACTACACGGCAGGACCTGGTCAATGACCTGAAGAGAGCTGGGACCAAAGTCTCAAAGAAAATCATCCTAAAATCCTGCAGCCCACGCAAGGTCCCCCTGCTCAAGCCAGCGCATGTCCAGGCCCGTCTGAAGTTTGCGAATGACCATCTGGATGATCCAGAGGAGGAATGGGAGAAGGTCATGTGGTCTGATGAGACAAAAATAGAGCTTTTTGGTCTAAACTCCACTCGCCGGTTTTTGGAGGAAGAAGAAAGATGAGTACAACCCCAAGAACATCATCCCAACCATGAAGCATGGAGGTGGAAACATCATTCTTTGGGGATGCTTTTCTGCAAAGAGGACAGGACGACTGCACCACATTGGGGGGAGGATGGATGGGGCCATGTATCACAAGATCTTGGCCAACAACCTCCTTCCCTCAGTAAGAGCATTGAAGATGGGTTGTGGCTGGGTCTTCCAGCATGACAACGATCCGAAACACACAGCCAGGGCAACTAAGGAGTGACTCCGTAAGAAGCATCTCAAGGTCCTGGAGTGGCCTAGCCAGTCTCCAGACCTGAACCCAATAGAAAATCTTTGGAGGGAGCTGAAAGTCTGTGTTGCCCAGCGACAGCCCTGAAACCTGAAGGATCTGGAGAAGGTCTGTATGGAGGAGTGGGCCAAAATCCATGCTGCAGTGTGTGCAAACCTGGTCAAGAACTACAGGAAACGTATGATCTCTGTATTTGCAAACAAAGGTTTCTGTACCAAATATTAAGTTCTGTATCAGATACTTATGTCATGCAATAAAATGCAAATTAATTACTTAAAAATCATACAATGTGATTTTCTGGATTTTTTTTTGTTGATTCCGTCACTCACAGTTGAAGTGTACCTATGATAAAAATGACAGACTTCTACATGCTTTGTAAGAAGGAAACCCTGCAAAATCGGCAGTGTATCAAATACTTGTTCTCCCCACTGTATATTCAAAAACAGTAAATCTTCACCTCATCTACTTCCTGTTTACGACATCAGCAGGGGCACTTCCTGCATTACATTCTGTCTGCCTGGGCCAAAGATAAGGGCAATACCACAAGCAAATGACTCTTGCTGTTTGTGTGGACTGCCAGGCAAATGGGACCAGAAGAAAAACAAGCAGTCGGGAGTTTGAGTCCTGGTCACAAAACACCAACCGTACCCAGAGATGGCTTGGAGGCCGTAGCCAGCCTGGTCAATCATAGATGTTTGCCTGAGGAGGGGCGGAGCAGGAAACAGGATGTATGGGGGATTGCTGAGTGTGGATCAGGATGTATGGTTCCTGCCTGTTGGGCTCTGTCTGACGTCACCCTCGGATAGGGCCACAGTGTCCCTGGACCCCCCCGTCTCAGCCCCAAGGTCTTACGCTGCTATATTATTGTGCCGGGGGAGTAGGGTCAGTTCTCCTTCTCCATTGTAAATCCTTGTTACTCTAAGGAATGTGCTTTCTAAAGTTTCCTTGTCTCCTGCACCGTCTAAACTTAGGAGGACATGAGGTCTTGGACCACAACTCAGGATTACCAGCCTCATAGCTGTCCCTGTCCTCCTGGTTGTGTTGCAGATCAAGATAATACCTGACAGTTCCAGCTGCCACTCCAGTGACCACTCCTCCCCTGGATTGTCCCTGTCCTTTTCACCTGGTCATGCTGCTGACCTGGATTATGTTTTATAGACTCTGGACACAGCCCACATGCATGTATTAACTAATACAATTTGTTAAAATGTTCACCCAGAACAGCCAGAATAGGACTGGTCACCCCTCAGAGCCTGGTTCCACTTTAGGTTTCTTCCTAAATTACAGCCCCTTTCAGGGAGTTTTTTCTAGACACTGAATCACTGTAGCTTGCTCCTTGGAGGTTTCAGGCTGGGTGTGATAACTGCTGATGTAAAAAGGGCTTAATTAATCAATTTGATTGAAGGGTGAAGAGGCAAAGGGGATAAAAGAGAGGTATCCTGTGATAAAGCAGATCTTTTCACCCCTAAAACAAGAATGGGAGAAAGAAATGTGTAAAAAGACTGTGTGAAAAAAAGAGAGAATAGAGGAGTCCTTTTCTAATGTGCTTGCGAGGCCAGTGTTGTGGGTTTAATTCCCACAGTGAGTGGCGGGATGGAAGTGTAAAAATGTTTGCCCTGATAAAAATAAATACTGTAGGTTACGCTGTATAAGAGCATCTGCTAAATGACATGAATGCTAATGCACAGACAGGCTCATCCATTAACATAGATAGAATAGATAGACAGAGAGAAAGAGACAAACTGACAGGCGCTGGCAGTGATTGAGGAATCTGGGCAGAACAATGAGGCAGATAGAGAGATGTGAAAGGGGAAGACAACATCTGGAATATGTTCATCCCCAAATAAATGTACATGTGTGACAGGCGGGGTGGTAGTAGAAATTGTACCGTATTTAGAATCGAAGAAAACTCTATTTGTATTATAAGGTGTGAATACATTTGATTTAGATTATTTACGATTGATTAACACAAAATATTCTATGAATGTCAATGAAAATACATATGCAGTATAATCACCCATTGTGTTTTTGGCTTAACGTATGTACTTCAAACCAAAATACACTGCGTGCACGATGATTAGGCAAATAGAATTCCTCAAGATTTATTTTATTGTTGAATGAACACAATGCTCTCAGTCAATCCAAAATGTAAATGAACCTCAAACCTGAATGTTTAACAAAGGAAAAATTTGTTTTGATCTTTCTCAGGGGAATACATAAATGTGCGCAATTATTAGGTAACAATTAGTCAGCACAATTATTAGGTAACTAAATTACTAAACAAAAATCTCCAGCTCACTTGTTTATTCTCAATTGTTAGAGTAAGTGCCACAAAATGAAAATTAAATAACATTTCAGGCCTTTCAAAAATATTCAGTGACCAATATAGCCACCCTTCTTTTCAATAACTGCCATGAGCCTTCCATCCATGCAGTCTGTCAGTTTTTGGATCTGTTCATGATCAACTTTCACTGAAGCAGCTACCACAGCCTCCCAAATGCTGTTCAAAGAGGTGTATTGTCTTCCCTGACTGTAAATCTCATGTTTGAGAAGGGCCCACAAATTATCAATAGGATTTAAGTCAGGTGAGGTAGGGTTCATTATTCAAGCATCTTTGAGGTCCTTGCTTGTTAGCCAGGCAGTGGAGTACTTGGATGCATGTGATGGAGAATTGTCTTGCATAAAGAACATGGCCTTCTTGAATGCTGTACCATCAAAAATCTGAGGACCTTAGAAGAAACATTATGGATGCTCAAGAGTCATTATGGATGCTCAAGAGTCATTATGGATGCTCATGAGTCATTGTGGATGCTCATGAGTCATTGTGGATGCTCATGAGTCTAGAGGGGATTACAAATCCATTTCCAAGCAATTTGAATCATTCCACTGTCCCAAGAATCATGTAGAGATTCCAGACCACTGTATCGCTACATGGCAAAGGTCGTCCCACCAAATCCAGCCCAAGAGCTGTTGTAGTGGTTTAATGGAAATGAAGTGGGGCGGACCTGGACCACACTTCCCTTTCAATCAGTACTTGTAAATAAAAAACATCCTGTCATTAAATCATGCTGTGTTTGTATCCACAGTGTTTGTCCTGGGTTATTGTGTTGGTTTTTCGCGCTGAACTCCGTACTCTGTGATTAATGCTGCATGTATTGGATATCTCACACGAAGTGATTACTTCAAGGGTTTTTTGGGCGGTGGAGAGTTCAACAAGGTGGGTGTAACGCACAAATCCTACACCCAAATGTCAAGACAATTCAGTTTGTCAGATGATTCATGTCACCAAACGGTTTGTTTTGTCCTGCAGGGAGTTGAAGACCAGAGGCCCAAGTATTGTCCCACTCCACAATTTGGGGATTCCTGGTCAGTGAAAAGCCCCTGGTTGCCAGTTTATGTCAGCGAGCCTATGTGAAACTGCAGATCAGTCAGCTCAAGGCGGATGACCTGTACTGATGTTGTGTGGTTCATAGCAACAGACACATTGACAAACTCAGCTGCAATAAGGTATTTTTACACACAGTTCATCCAACTGACTAGACAATGTGTTATGGAGCAGTTCTGCCAGCTGTCAATACTGTAAATGTTTACCGTTTACCCAAAAAGAAAATCCCCTTAATGTTGTGGACTATAGTGTGTGGAAATAGATTCTGGTCTCTTTGCACAACACTCTGAGGTAGAGGTCTTGAGATTTGACCTGACTCAGTCTGAGGTAGAGGTCTTGAGATTTGACCTGACTCACTCTGAGGTAGAGGTCTTGAGATTTGACCTGACTCACTCTCAGGTAGAAATCTTGAGATCCGACCTGACTCAGTCTGAGGGAGAGGTCTTGAGATTTGACCTGACTCACTCTGAGGTAGAGGTCTTGAGATTTGACCTGACTCAGTCTGAGGTAGAGGTCTTGAGATTTGACCTGACTCACTCTGAGGTAGAGGTCTTGAGATTTGACCTGACTCACTCTCAGGTAGAAATCTTGAGATCCGACCTGACTCAGTCTGAGGGAGAGGTCTTGAGATTTGACCTGACTCACTCTGAGGTAGAGGTCTTGAGATTTGACCTGACTCAGTCTGAGGTAGAGGTCTTGAGATTTGACCTGACTCACTCTGAGGTAGAGGTCTTGAGATTTGACCTGACTCACTCTCAGGTAGAAATCTTGAGATCCGACCTGACTCAGTCTGAGGGAGAGGTCTTGACATCTCACCTGACTCACTCTGAGTAGGTCTGAATCTCTGACCCGTGGACTCTTGTTAGTGGTCAGGTTCTGTTTGATGGCCTCAGACCTCGGTTGGTAGCAAAAATATTTTAAAGACCCGACAGACCTACCTGGCAGAGCTAGCTCATAAACAACATATTACACTTCAATTTTACCCATGTTCATGTTGTTTTGTTAAATGATTGCCAGACTAGATTGAATATCAGCCTTGTTTCATTCCTTCAAGCCAGGCAACCAGGCTATGTCAGCAATTTACCATCTCAGGAAAAGTATAAGACACTACCCTGGGAGACATTCACTCTGAGGCACAGACATGACAAATGTGAAAAGTGGCAAGCAGGTGTACACTTTATATAGTCACTGTATAGTTTTACTGACCGTTAGGTTCCATTCAGCAGTAAACCATTGTTAACTGTTTTTGGCAGAATCCTGTCTGGGCCTGGAGATTTATGTCTGTTAATTGAAGCCAGTTCATTGTAGACATCTCATACTGGATTTGTGAGCTTTGGTCGAGGACTGACATGAAAGGAGGTTGACCTGAACGTTCAAGGGGTAGGTGGGATTTGGACACCTAAATCTATGTGTTGTCTCAGATGTTAGCGAGTACCTGGAAGTCCTGGATTTGTAGAAATGTAGAATATTTTCACTGCCACATGAATCTCTGTTTGGACCTTGTTTCTGTGGAATCTCGCCCCAGGGACATCACGTCCAGGCTTCAAGCTGTTTGTTTGTTCTACGTTGAACAAGGTGCTTATCTTGGTGGGGATCTTATCGTTTTTCTGAAGGACAGGTTTTCACCCGCTTCACTGGCAGACGAAATCTATTAATTTCAGGCAGAAGTTTCCTTGTATGAGCAATTGGCATTTGTATGGTTGTTTCAATCCACCCCAGCCATGGGTGAATGGTAATCAACGTGCCCAACCTGCTTAATGTTGTATAGAGTAAAGGGAGAGGTCTTAGGAAGGGGTTGGTTTGGGCATTTGTGCTCCTGACAACACTACGTAGGTGGTCTGAGTTGACAGGAGGAAGGACGTATGGCAGGAGGAAGGACGCATGGCAGGAGGAAGGACGTATGGCAGGAGGAAGGACGTATGGCAGGAGGAAGGACGTATGGCAGGAGGAAGGACGTATGGCAGGAGGAAGGACGTATGGCAGGAGGAAGGACGTATGGCAGGAGGAAGGACGCATGGCAGGAGGAAGGACGTATGGCAGGAGGAAGGACGTATGGCAGGAGGAAGGACATATGGCAGGAGGAAGGACGTATGGCAGGAGGAAGGACATATGGCAGGAGGAAGGACGTATGGCAGGAGGAAGGACGTATGGCTTTAAAGTAGCATGAGTTTTCGCACCAAATGAACTATGCCGTGTGTGACGGATGTACTACCTCAAAGTTGGTGAACTGTGGGATTGTGTTCCCTCCATGGATAATTAGATAAAATTAGATAAAATCTTTTTCTTACATAACATTACAGTCGTTCACAGGTTCAACTAAGTTAATACTGGAATGGTGAGGTCTTGCCAGTAGCATGCCTGAACCCGTCCCTGGAACATTGCTGTGTTATGAAGTATTGACCCTTGTTTCGGGACTGTTGGCTCTTTGACATACAGTAGTTGCTTTGAATTATTTAAACATCTCTCCTTATTGCAGTTCACCCCTCATAGAAATATGTCAAGCTTCAGCCATGTTGGAAGCTAAGACACAAGGGAATGTACATGAATACTGAAGCGCACCGTTCAGTTTCTTGGCCTCACAGGTTTTTTGTATTTGGGTAATTACATTTGATACTTCTGTCCTTGCTTTTCTTTTGTGCATTGAGCAGTATTGATCTTCAGTCAGCCATGTGTTTCTGGTCTACGTAAGTGCTCCACAGTCTACTTACTGTGGATTAATAGTTCTGATTTCTCTAGCCCAATTGTGTATTAGGTGCTTCATGTTCTCCAGTTTTTTTTGTTTGTGTTTCTCGGTTATGTTAGCCTCATTCCCGTTTTGCCACGTTAGCCTCATTCCCGTTTTGCCATTTCATGGTTTGCCAGGAATTATCAAACGTGTCATCTCAGCTTTACATAGTTTCACAGACAAATTGTTCAACCTCTAATGACCGAACCAAATCTCATCCTCCTTTTCTTTGATGTTTAACATGCCAATGTAGCTGTGACATAATTGTTAAAAAAACTCAAGGAACGATCTGGACAACCTTGTCCTCATGTCCTCTCTCCTCGCCTCTTTATTAAAACACATTGGGGCCATTTGCAGTTAAGATCTTTCCAGTTTCTTTCCTTACCAATTAGCCGGGGAAATGTTCCATGTCACAGACATTACTTAGTCTGGGAAGTGTCACAGGACACAACTTAGTCTGGGAAGTGTCACAGACACTACTTAGTCTGGGAAGTGTCACAGGACACAACTTAGTCTGGGAAGTGTCACAGACACTACTTAGTCTGGGAAGTGTCACAGGACACAACATAGTCTGGGAAGTGTCACAGGACACAACTTAGTCTGGGAAGTGTCACAGGACACAACTTAGTCTGGGAAGTGTCACAGGACACAACTTAGTCTGGGAAGTGTCACAGACACTACTTAGTCTGGGAAGTGTCACAGGACACTACTTAGTCTGGGAAGTGTCACAGGACACTACTTAGTCTGGGAAGTGTCACAGGACACAACTTAGTCTGGGAAGTGTCACAGACACAACTTAGTCTGGGAAGTGTCACAGGACACAACTTAGTCTGAGAAGTGTCACAGACACTACTTAGTCTGGGAAGTGTCACAGGACACAACTTAGTCTGGGAAGTGTCACAGACACTACTTAGTCTGGGAAGTGTCACAGGACACAACTTAGTCTGGGAAGTGTCACAGGACACAACTTAGTCTGGGAAGTGTCACAGGACACAACTTAGTCTGGGAAGTGTCACAGGACACAACTTAGTCTGGGAAGTGTCACAGGACACAACTTAGTCTGGGAAGTGTCACAGGACACTACTTAGTCTACAATTATTAGGTAACTAAATTACTAAAAAAAAATCTCCAGCTCACTTGTTTATTCTCAATTGTTAGAGTAAGTGCCACACAATGAAAATTAAATAACATTTCAGGCCTTTCAAAAATATTCAGTGACCAATATAGCCACCCTTCTTTTCAATAACTGCCATGAGCCTTCCATCCATGCAGTCTGTCAGTTTTTGGATCTGTTCATGATCAACTTTCACTGAAGCAGCTACCACAGCCTCCCAAATGCTGTTCAAAGAGGTGTATTGTCTTCCCTGACTGTAAATCTCATGTTTGAGAAGGGCCCACAAATTATCAATAGGATTTAAGTCAGGTGAGGTAGGGTTCATTATTCAAGCATCTTTGAGGTCCTTGCTTGTTAGCCAGGCAGTGGAGTACTTGGATGCATGTGATGGAGAATTGTCTTGCATAAAGAACATGGCCTTCTTGAATGCTGTACCACCAAAAATCTGAGGACCTTAGAAGAAACATTATGGATGCTCAAGAGTCATTATGGATGCTCAAGAGTCATTATGGATGCTCATGAGTCATTGTGGATGCTCATGAGTCATTGTGGATGCTCATGAGTCTAGAGGGGATTACAAATCCATTTCCAAGCAATTTGAATCATTCCACTGTCCCAAGAATCATGTAGAGATTCCAGACCACTGTATCGCTACATGGCAAAGGTCGTCCCACCAAATCCAGCCCAAGAGCTGTTGTAGTGGTTTAATGGAAATGAAGTGGGGCGGACCTGGACCACACTTCCCTTTCAATCAGTACTTGTAAATAAAAAACATCCTGTCATTAAATCATGCTGTGTTTGTATCCACAGTGTTTGTCCTGGGTTATTGTGTTGGTTTTTCGCGCTGAACTCCGTACTCTGTGATTAATGCTGCATGTATTGGATATCTCACACGAAGTGATTACTTCAAGGGTTTTTTGGGCGGTGGAGAGTTCAACAAGGTGGGTGTAACGCACAAATCCTACACCCAAATGTCAAGACAATTCAGTTTGTCAGATGATTCATGTCACCAAACGGTTTGTTTTGTCCTGCAGGGAGTTGAAGACCAGAGGCCCAAGTATTGTCCCACTCCACAATTTGGGGATTCCTGGTCAGTGAAAAGCCCCTGGTTGCCAGTTTATGTCAGCGAGCCTATGTGAAACTGCAGATCAGTCGGCTCAAGGCGGATGACCTGTACTGATGTTGTGTGGTTCACAGCAACAGACACATTGACAAACTCAGCTGCAATAAGGTATTTTTACACACAGTTCATCCAACTGACTAGACAATGTGTTATGGAGCAGTTCTGCCAGCTGTCAATACTGTAAATGTTTACCGTTTACCCAAAAAGAAAATCCCCTTAATGTTGTGGACTATAGTGTGTGGAAATAGATTCTGGTCTCTTTGCACAACACTCTGAGGTAGAGGTCTTGAGATTTGACCTGACTCAGTCTGAGGTAGAGGTCTTGAGATTTGACCTGACTCACTCTGAGGTAGAGGTCTTGAGATTTGACCTGACTCACTCTGAGGTAGAGGTCTTGAGATTTGACCTGACTCAGTCTGAGGTAGAGGTCTTGAGATTTGACCTGACTCACTCTGAGGTAGAGGTCTTGAGATTTGACCTGACTCACTCTGAGGTAGAGGTCTTGAGATTTGACCTGACTCAGTCTGAGGTAGAGGTCTTGAGATTTGACCTGACTCACTCTGAGGTAGAGGTCTTGAGATTTGACCTGACTCACTCTCAGGTAGAAATCTTGAGATCCGACCTGACTCAGTCTGAGGGAGAGGTCTTGAGATTTGACCTGACTCACTCTGAGGTAGAGGTCTTGAGATTTGACCTGACTCAGTCTGAGGTAGAGGTCTTGAGATTTGACCTGACTCACTCTGAGGTAGAGGTCTTGAGATTTGACCTGACTCACTCTCAGGTAGAAATCTTGAGATCCGACCTGACTCAGTCTGAGGGAGAGGTCTTGAGATTTGACCTGACTCACTCTGAGGTAGAGGTCTTGAGATTTGACCTGACTCAGTCTGAGGTAGAGGTCTTGAGATTTGACCTGACTCACTCTGAGGTAGAGGTCTTGAGATTTGACCTGACTCACTCTCAGGTAGAAATCTTGAGATCCGACCTGACTCAGTCTGAGGGAGAGGTCTTGACATCTCACCTGACTCACTCTGAGTAGGTCTGAATCTCTGACCCGTGGACTCTTGTTAGTGGTCAGGTTCTGTTTGATGGCCTCAGACCTCGGTTGGTAGCAAAAATATTTTAAAGACCCGACAGACCTACCTGGCAGAGCTAGCTCATAAACAACATATTACACTTCAATTTTACCCATGTTCATGTTGTTTTGTTAAATGATTGCCAGACTAGATTGAATATCAGCCTTGTTTCATTCCTTCAAGCCAGGCAACCAGGCTATGTCAGCAATTTACCATCTCAGGAAAAGTATAAGACACTACCCTGGGAGACATTCACTCTGAGGCACAGACATGACAAATGTGAAAAGTGGCAAGCAGGTGTACACTTTATATAGTCACTGTATAGTTTTACTGACCGTTAGGTTCCATTCAGCAGTAAACCATTGTTAACTGTTTTTGGCAGAATCCTGTCTGGGCCTGGAGATTTATGTCTGTTAATTGAAGCCAGTTCATTGTAGACATCTCATACTGGATTTGTGAGCTTTGGTCGAGGACTGACATGAAAGGAGGTTGACCTGAACGTTCAAGGGGTAGGTGGGATTTGGACACCTAAATCTATGTGTTGTCTCAGATGTTAGCGAGTACCTGGAAGTCCTGGATTTGTAGAAATGTAGAATATTTTCACTGCCACATGAATCTCTGTTTGGACCTTGTTTCTGTGGAATCTCGCCCCAGGGACATCACGTCCAGGCTTCAAGCTGTTTGTTTGTTCTACGTTGAACAAGGTGCTTATCTTGGTGGGGATCTTATCGTTTTTCTGAAGGACAGGTTTTCACCCGCTTCACTGGCAGACGAAATCTATTAATTTCAGGCAGAAGTTTCCTTGTATGAGCAATTGGCATTTGTATGGTTGTTTCAATCCACCCCAGCCATGGGTGAATGGTAATCAACGTGCCCAACCTGCTTAATGTTGTATAGAGTAAAGGGAGAGGTCTTAGGAAGGGGTTGGTTTGGGCATTTGTGCTCCTGACAACACTACGTAGGTGGTCTGAGTTGACAGGAGGAAGGACGTATGGCAGGAGGAAGGACGCATGGCAGGAGGAAGGACGTATGGCAGGAGGAAGGACGTATGGCAGGAGGAAGGACGTATGGCAGGAGGAAGGACGTATGGCAGGAGGAAGGACGTATGGCAGGAGGAAGGACGTATGGCAGGAGGAAGGACGTATGGCAGGAGGAAGGACGTATGGCAGGAGGAAGGACGCATGGCAGGAGGAAGGACGTATGGCAGGAGGAAGGACGTATGGCAGGAGGAAGGACATATGGCAGGAGGAAGGACGTATGGCAGGAGGAAGGACGTATGGCTTTAAAGTAGCATGAGTTTTCGCACCAAATGAACTATGCCGTGTGTGACGGATGTACTACCTCAAAGTTGGTGAACTGTGGGATTGTGTTCCCTCCATGGATAATTAGATAAAATTAGATAAAATCTTTTTCTTACATAACATTACAGTCGTTCACAGGTTCAACTAAGTTAATACTGGAATGGTGAGGTCTTGCCAGTAGCATGCCTGAACCCGTCCCTGGAACATTGCTGTGTTATGAAGTATTGACCCTTGTTTCGGGACTGTTGGCTCTTTGACATACAGTAGTTGCTTTGAATTATTTAAACATCTCTCCTTATTGCAGTTCACCCCTCATAGAAATATGTCAAGCTTCAGCCATGTTGGAAGCTAAGACACAAGGGAATGTACATGAATACTGAAGCGCACCGTTCAGTTTCTTGGCCTCACAGGTTTTTTGTATTTGGGTAATTACATTTGATACTTCTGTCCTTGCTTTTCTTTTGTGCATTGAGCAGTATTGATCTTCAGTCAGCCATGTGTTTCTGGTCTACGTAAGTGCTCCACAGTCTACTTACTGTGGATTAATAGTTCTGATTTCTCTAGCCCAATTGTGTATTAGGTGCTTCATGTTCTCCAGTTTTTTTTGTTTGTGTTTCTCGGTTATGTTAGCCTCATTCCCGTTTTGCCACGTTAGCCTCATTCCCGTTTTGCCATTTCATGGTTTGCCAGGAATTATCAAACGTGTCATCTCAGCTTTACATAGTTTCACAGACAAATTGTTCAACCTCTAATGACCGAACCAAATCTCATCCTCCTTTTCTTTGATGTTTAACATGCCAATGTAGCTGTGACATAATTGTTAAAAAAACTCAAGGAACGATCTGGACAACCTTGTCCTCATGTCCTCTCTCCTCGCCTCTTTATTAAAACACATTGGGGCCATTTGCAGTTAAGATCTTTCCAGTTTCTTTCCTTACCAATTAGCCGGGGAAATGTTCCATGTCACAGACATTACTTAGTCTGGGAAGTGTCACAGGACACAACTTAGTCTGGGAAGTGTCACAGACACTACTTAGTCTGGGAAGTGTCACAGGACACAACTTAGTCTGGGAAGTGTCACAGACACTACTTAGTCTGGGAAGTGTCACAGGACACAACATAGTCTGGGAAGTGTCACAGGACACAACTTAGTCTGGGAAGTGTCACAGGACACAACTTAGTCTGGGAAGTGTCACAGGACACAACTTAGTCTGGGAAGTGTCACAGACACTACTTAGTCTGGGAAGTGTCACAGGACACTACTTAGTCTGGGAAGTGTCACAGGACACTACTTAGTCTGGGAAGTGTCACAGGACACAACTTAGTCTGGGAAGTGTCACAGACACAACTTAGTCTGGGAAGTGTCACAGGACACAACTTAGTCTGAGAAGTGTCACAGACACTACTTAGTCTGGGAAGTGTCACAGGACACAACTTAGTCTGGGAAGTGTCACAGACACTACTTAGTCTGGGAAGTGTCACAGGACACAACTTAGTCTGGGAAGTGTCACAGGACACAACTTAGTCTGGGAAGTGTCACAGGACACAACTTAGTCTGGGAAGTGTCACAGGACACAACTTAGTCTGGGAAGTGTCACAGGACACAACTTAGTCTGGGAAGTGTCACAGGACACTACTTAGTCTACAATTATTAGGTAACTAAATTACTAAAAAAAAATCTCCAGCTCACTTGTTTATTCTCAATTGTTAGAGTAAGTGCCACACAATGAAAATTAAATAACATTTCAGGCCTTTCAAAAATATTCAGTGACCAATATAGCCACCCTTCTTTTCAATAACTGCCATGAGCCTTCCATCCATGCAGTCTGTCAGTTTTTGGATCTGTTCATGATCAACTTTCACTGAAGCAGCTACCACAGCCTCCCAAATGCTGTTCAAAGAGGTGTATTGTCTTCCCTGACTGTAAATCTCATGTTTGAGAAGGGCCCACAAATTATCAATAGGATTTAAGTCAGGTGAGGTAGGGTTCATTATTCAAGCATCTTTGAGGTCCTTGCTTGTTAGCCAGGCAGTGGAGTACTTGGATGCATGTGATGGAGAATTGTCTTGCATAAAGAACATGGCCTTCTTGAATGCTGTACCACCAAAAATCTGAGGACCTTAGAAGAAACATTATGGATGCTCAAGAGTCATTATGGATGCTCAAGAGTCATTATGGATGCTCATGAGTCATTGTGGATGCTCATGAGTCATTGTGGATGCTCATGAGTCTAGAGGGGATTACAAATCCATTTCCAAGCAATTTGAATCATTCCACTGTCCCAAGAATCATGTAGAGATTCCAGACCACTGTATCGCTACATGGCAAAGGTCGTCCCACCAAATCCAGCCCAAGAGCTGTTGTAGTGGTTTAATGGAAATGAAGTGGGGCGGACCTGGACCACACTTCCCTTTCAATCAGTACTTGTAAATAAAAAACATCCTGTCATTAAATCATGCTGTGTTTGTATCCACAGTGTTTGTCCTGGGTTATTGTGTTGGTTTTTCGCGCTGAACTCCGTACTCTGTGATTAATGCTGCATGTATTGGATATCTCACACGAAGTGATTACTTCAAGGGTTTTTTGGGCGGTGGAGAGTTCAACAAGGTGGGTGTAACGCACAAATCCTACACCCAAATGTCAAGACAATTCAGTTTGTCAGATGATTCATGTCACCAAACGGTTTGTTTTGTCCTGCAGGGAGTTGAAGACCAGAGGCCCAAGTATTGTCCCACTCCACAATTTGGGGATTCCTGGTCAGTGAAAAGCCCCTGGTTGCCAGTTTATGTCAGCGAGCCTATGTGAAACTGCAGATCAGTCGGCTCAAGGCGGATGACCTGTACTGATGTTGTGTGGTTCACAGCAACAGACACATTGACAAACTCAGCTGCAATAAGGTATTTTTACACACAGTTCATCCAACTGACTAGACAATGTGTTATGGAGCAGTTCTGCCAGCTGTCAATACTGTAAATGTTTACCGTTTACCCAAAAAGAAAATCCCCTTAATGTTGTGGACTATAGTGTGTGGAAATAGATTCTGGTCTCTTTGCACAACACTCTGAGGTAGAGGTCTTGAGATTTGACCTGACTCAGTCTGAGGTAGAGGTCTTGAGATTTGACCTGACTCACTCTGAGGTAGAGGTCTTGAGATTTGACCTGACTCACTCTGAGGTAGAGGTCTTGAGATTTGACCTGACTCAGTCTGAGGTAGAGGTCTTGAGATTTGACCTGACTCACTCTGAGGTAGAGGTCTTGAGATTTGACCTGACTCACTCTGAGGTAGAGGTCTTGAGATTTGACCTGACTCAGTCTGAGGTAGAGGTCTTGAGATTTGACCTGACTCACTCTGAGGTAGAGGTCTTGAGATTTGACCTGACTCACTCTCAGGTAGAAATCTTGAGATCCGACCTGACTCAGTCTGAGGGAGAGGTCTTGACATCTCACCTGACTCACTCTGAGTAGGTCTGAATCTCTGACCCGTGGACTCTTGTTAGTGGTCAGGTTCTGTTTGATGGCCTCAGACCTCGGTTGGTAGCAAAAATATTTTAAAGACCCGACAGACCTACCTGGCAGAGCTAGCTCATAAACAACATATTACACTCCAATTTTACCCATGTTCATGTTGTTTTGTTAAATGATTGCCAGACTAGATTGAATATCAGCCTTGTTTCATTCCTTCAAGCCAGGCAACCAGGCTATGTCAGCAATTTACCATCTCAGGAAAAGTATAAGACACTACCCTGGGAGACATTCACTCTGAGGCACAGACATGACAAATGTGAAAAGTGGCAAGCAGGTGTACACTTTATATAGTCACTGTATAGTTTTACTGACCGTTAGGTTCCATTCAGCAGTAAACCATTGTTAACTGTTTTTGGCAGAATCCTGTCTGGGCCTGGAGATTTATGTCTGTTAATTGAAGCCAGTTCATTGTAGACATCTCATACTGGATTTGTGAGCTTTGGTCGAGGACTGACATGAAAGGAGGTTGACCTGAACGTTCAAGGGGTAGGTGGGATTTGGACACCTAAATCTATGTGTTGTCTCAGATGTTAGCGAGTACCTGGAAGTCCTGGATTTGTAGAAATGTAGAATATTTTCACTGCCACATGAATCTCTGTTTGGACCTTGTTTCTGTGGAATCTCGCCCCAGGGACATCACGTCCAGGCTTCAAGCTGTTTGTTTGTTCTACGTTGAACAAGGTGCTTATCTTGGTGGGGATCTTATCGTTTTTCTGAAGGACAGGTTTTCACCCGCTTCACTGGCAGACGAAATCTATTAATTTCAGGCAGAAGTTTCCTTGTATGAGCAATTGGCATTTGTATGGTTGTTTCAATCCACCCCAGCCATGGGTGAATGGTAATCAACGTGCCCAACCTGCTTAATGTTGTATAGAGTAAAGGGAGAGGTCTTAGGAAGGGGTTGGTTTGGGCATTTGTGCTCCTGACAACACTACGTAGGTGGTCTGAGTTGACAGGAGGAAGGACGTATGGCAGGAGGAAGGACGCATGGCAGGAGGAAGGACGTATGGCAGGAGGAAGGACGTATGGCAGGAGGAAGGACGTATGGCAGGAGGAAGGACGTATGGCAGGAGGAAGGACGTATGGCAGGAGGAAGGACGTATGGCAGGAGGAAGGACGTATGGCAGGAGGAAGGACGTATGGCAGGAGGAAGGACGTATGGCAGGAGGAAGGACGTATGGCAGGAGGAAGGACGCATGGCAGGAGGAAGGACGTATGGCAGGAGGAAGGACGTATGGCAGGAGGAAGGACGTATGGCAGGAGGAAGGACGCATGGCAGGAGGAAGGACGTATGGCAGGAGGAAGGACGTATGGCAGGAGGAAGGACGTATGGCAGGAGGAAGGACGTATGGCAGGAGGAAGGACGTATGGCAGGAGGAAGGACGTATGGCAGGAGGAAGGACGTATGGCTTTAAAGTAGCATGAGTTTTCGCACCAAATGAACTATGCCGTGTGTGACGGATGTACTACCTCAAAGTTGGTGAACTGTGGGATTGTGTTCCCTCCATGGATAATTAGATAAAATTAGATAAAATCTTTTTCTTACATAACATTACAGTCGTTCACAGGTTCAACTAAGTTAATACTGGAATGGTGAGGTCTTGCCAGTAGCATGCCTGAACCCGTCCCTGGAACATTGCTGTGTTATGAAGTATTGACCCTTGTTTCGGGACTGTTGGCTCTTTGACATACAGTAGTTGCTTTGAATTATTTAAACATCTCTCCTTATTGCAGTTCACCCCTCATAGAAATATGTCAAGCTTCAGCCATGTTGGAAGCTAAGACACAAGGGAATGTACATGAATACTGAAGCGCACCGTTCAGTTTCTTGGCATTGAACATTTAGCATTGAACATGACAAAAACGTTTAGAATGTAGTTTATCGATCTGTCATTTATTTGATTGTTCACAATATTACAACATAGCCTATTTAAGTTAAATATGAATGTTGTTTTCAGAAATAATGTTTTTTCTGGTCACTGTGCAACACTGTTGCTGTCTGCTCTTTGGGGTTTCTGGCTGGGTATCTGTAAAAGTACGTTGTGAGAACTGCTGTTGTAAAAAAAGGCCTCCAAAAGAGCTTCATAAAATAGATCTAATTGATTGAATTAAAGACCATAAAAAGTTTTAAGGATAGGGCTCCAGCATTATTTTATATATTCCCCCCAAATTTGTTCTGATTCAATATGTCTTTTCCTCTGGAATAACAGAGACATCTGATCTGAGTCCTGGTATTTCTACAGACTTCAGCTGGTGAAATTATAAAAATTCAAATTTGTCACCAGCAAATTGTGAACAGTTGTTACAGTTCGGTTTACAGGGCCGATGTCCTGATTAGACATATTTCATTTTTCTCATCCAATTAACAATGCAATTCCCTGTAAATGGGCACAACTGTGATAAGCACATCATTTGTTGTTGGAAAACGTGATTTTCACTGTTAGGTGCGAAGAGTCACTAAACTTGCTGAGGTATTTTGAAGTTTGCAAACAGACATGATTTTCTCCCACGTCAATAGTTTGAAATGTTAAATTTATTATAGTTTTATGTATTATATATATATATATATATATATATATATATATATATATATATGTATATATATATATATATATATATATATATTATATGATTTTATGTTGGATCCCTGAACAGCTTTGTGCAGCATTCTGCTTTGTCCACAATGGCAGGAGAACTATTCCATGCAGCTGGGTTCTTCAATGTTCTTTTCCGATATAGAACTCTTCTTTCATTTTAAACTCTAAGAGCGAATGGAACTGAATGATTGGAGTATATATTTTTGCTATCCGGATCAGTGTGTTCCTGAAGCAGACGCTCCGGGTCCTTATAGGAGAAGTAATTGTATTCCTTCATCAGTTCGTTGTGGTTTGTCTCTGTCTGCCTTTCTGTAACAAGAACTCTTTTGACCAGGCTCAGTCTGTCACAGCCTGATAAGCCCAGTAAACCTTCACACCCTAAGGCGTAACATCGAATGGTGAGGAGGGCACGTAGTGTCCCTGTCAGACTTGCTCAGTGCACTCTGCTGCATATTATATCACTTTAACTTTAGTTTTGTGCAGTTTTACTCTTGGTCTTAAACTTGGTTCCTGACGTCACATTCACCTGTGAGGTGTAGCTCCTCATGCTATTATGTTCTCCACCAGCCTTGTGATCCTCTACCACCTTGTTTTTCGCATTCGGACAGTTCCCCACATCTAACCCTGCACACAGTTAGATGTGCCAGTTTCTCACAGGTTTTTTGTATTTGGGTAATTACATTTGATACTTCTGTCCTTGCTTTTCTTTTGTGCATTGAGCAGTATTGATCTTCAGTCAGCCATGTGTTTCTGGTCTACGTAAGTGCTCCACAGTCTACTTACTGTGGATTAATAGTTCTGATTTCTCTAGCCCAATTGTGTATTAGGTGCTTCATGTTCTCCAGTTTTTTTTGTTTGTGTTTCTCGGTTATGTTAGCCTCATTCCCGTTTTGCCATTTCATGGTTTGCCAGGAATTATCAAACGTGTCATCTCAGCTTTACATAGTTTCACAGACAAATTGTTCAACCTCTAATGACCGAACCAAATCTCATCCTCCTTTTCTTTGATGTTTAACATGCCAATGTAGCTGTGACATAATTGTTCAAAAAACTCAAGGAACGATCTGGACAACCTTGTCCTCATGTCCTCTTTCCTCGCCTCTTTATTAAAACACATTGGGGCCATTTGCAGTTGAGATCTTTCCAGTTTCTTTCCTTACCAATTAGCCGGGGAAATGTTCCATGTCACAGACACTACTTAGTCTGGGAAGTGTCACAGACACAACTTAGTCTGGGAAGTGTCGCAGACACTACTTAGTCTGGGAAGTGTCACAGACACTACTTAGTCTGGGAAGTGTCACAGACACAACTTAGTCTGGGAAGTGTCACAGGACACAACTTAGTCTGGGAAGTGTCACAGGACACAACTTAGTCTGGGAAGTGTCACAGACACTACTTAGTCTGGGAAGTGTCACAGGACACAACTTAGTCTGGGAAGTGTCACAGACACTACTTAGTCTGGGAAGTGTCACAGGACACAACTTAGTCTGGGAAGTGTCACAGACACTACTTAGTCTGGGAAGTGTCACAGGACACTACTTAGTCTGTGAAGTCCATTACACATCCTTTTTTGGAAGTGGCATAGCTGTCTCCAATAATCCTGCGTTTCCTCCAGCAACATCTTCATCCCTCCTGAATGTTTTATTGTGTTGATCTCGTGTCTGTGGGCAGGGAACAATGACTGGTCGCAACGACGGGGGGGGGGGGGGGGGGGGGGGCTCGCCAGCAGCTCTGCAACCTGTGACAGATCTGAAACCTGTACATCGCAGGCTGTTGCTATAGGTTTATGATGTTGTGTAGTGGGCCGAAGGGAAATAAAAGTAGAGGAAACAAAGTAGTTTGTCTGCAGTTTCTACGGTTCCTCTGAGCCTGTCATTCGCTAACAGAGTTCCTGAGAGTCGTAAAGGAGATAAATCTGTACTAGGCACATCACAGTCAATTTACAGCAATTATAATATTGCATTGCAGGACAGAACCTCTAATACCTTTCCTCATTTAAATAAGTTTGTAACAAAGACAGGTACGCCATATCTGACGTCCGCTGGCCAGCTAGTTGAGCACTATGGTTCGTATTTCGATGAGACATTTAAAGTGTTTCATCTCTTTAGACGGTCCAGTCAAAAGAGAACATTGAGGTAGTTGGATACACTCACGGTTACGTCTCTTGAGCCTCTCCTTGTATGATAATACGTTGTGTATTCATCTCATCTCTGTCTCCTCAGAGGGGATCAATTCTATGGCAACGGGAGAAGAAACAACAACGAGCAACGCTAGTTGGTGCTGGTTCCCGAAATGGTACTGAGCCATTACATACAGCGCAACACAACAAGCGTTGGGTAACTTGGACAACAGGGCGTAGCAATCAGGGCCCAGTAACTCTTTAGATACGTGGGAAGCAAACTGAATTTTTTGGCATTTCAGCCACAGCCCTATGTCTGCTTCGCCTGCAACTCATGAAGAGATCTGGGGTTTGACATTAGTCGCCCGCAACATCAGTTGGCCAGACCAATGCTGTAGTCTGGCCCTGGGCACACACACACACACATTGTTTGGCTTTGGACTGTAATATGACTTTAACTAAGGTTGCTTCTGATCTGTCCTATACACTAGAGTCCAATGCCTTAATTCTGTTTCCCCCATACGTCCTGTTTTTCTGAGTGGCATTAATGGCACTACTTCTATCATTGCTTAGAATCCTGGTCATCTGAAGAGACGCTGTAGCAGCAGATACCCCTCCCTCTGGAGGCTTTCCATGGAGTCCTTGCAGGTGAAATGTACATGTGTATCATTATCTCATGTCCCTCGATACGTAATCTGAAATAGTCACAGCCTTTTAAACCTTCCCGGCTGTCTAATGGACCCAATTAAACTACCCACTGAACTACCCAAGGAGCAACTTCCTGTGCTTGGCCCCCTTATGTTGGAAATAATAAATTGCTCCCCGTCTTCTGAGTTTGTACAACTCCTCCACGCAGGCCCGGACCTAGAGCCAACGTGTCGGACGGGCATTTGATTTCCGTGGACGGCCATGTTTATCCCACTTCCCCGTGTAGAACAGTAACATCACCATGAGGGACGGAAAGCAAATCATTTTAGCTAATTAGCTTTAGCTTTTAGTAACTTCAGTAGGTACAGATTCTTTGTAGCTTAGTGATCACATCACTTAAAAAAGCCTATCTTTGATCTGCAATTGCTGATTAAGGCAAGAGAGCTACATTCCCAACAGTTATTAGGTAATTGCAGTATTGGGAATCATCTTACCCAAACCACATGCAATTTCTTGCCCATGTGTAGGACAGATGAATTCCAAAAATCTTCGAAATAATTCTGTCTCCCCTGCACCATAACATAATCATCATAACCTCCTTTCGCCGTAGACGCCTCATTTTCACAATAAGGTCGGCCATCCAGAACTGAGTGTAGCCTCACCCACGGGTGTGAAACTGAGGGCACTGAAGTGACAATCCACCCCATCCTGTCTTTGCCTGGTGGGCTCCCCTCTCTCTGTAGGGACACTCCACCTCCGAACCCATCACAGCGGCTGAGTCACTGGCTTGCTTGCACTCTTCCGTAGCCTCCCAGAGAGGGCACATTACCTCACGCCAGACTTTTCACTGTAATCGACGTGAGCAGGTTGACTCACTGACAAGATATTTCTGTCCAGCCCTGCGCCCCCTTGGGCTTGCTTTTTGGGAGGAGTCTGCGGGCTATACTCGGCCCTGTCTTAGGGTGGTTTGTTACGGGGACACGTCCCCCTTAGGTGGTACAGCAAAGTGAGTGAGACTATTTTCTGCCTGGTTGGCCCTGTCTGGGAGTATCTGTGGATAGGGCAACGTTGTCCTCCGACCGCCCCTCTCTCAGTTCACAGGCTTCACACCGCCATGGTCTACGTGCTGGGGCTGTCCCGAAGTCATTTCTCCTGTCCTGTCTGGTCTCCTGTTTTCTCTTCACTTTATTTTTCAGAGGCAAAGGAAGCAGAGGCGCTGGGAATGAGACAGGGACAGGCAGGCGTGGACGGTGATTGAGGGATGCTGGGGGATGAATATGATGGATAGAGAGAACGAGAAAAGGGAGAAAGACGGATGGTATCTGTCCGTTCCCAATGAAAGCAATATATCCAGTGTCAGGGGAAATATTAATGGCTTCCATTGATTTACAGTGTGACAGATATCCCTGGCCTCTGTCTCTCACTCTCTCATGGTCTGTGACTCTCTTTCATTTTCTGTCTCTCTACCTCTGATTTTCTGTCTCTCTCATTTGCTATAGCTCTCTCATTTTTTCCCTCTCTCTTATATTACATTTTTAGTTTTTCTTGAATCTTCTCTCACTCTATTTCTCTCACTTTCTCTTTCCGTTACTCTATCTCTGGCTCACAGAATGCATTATCCGGTTGGCTGTCTGTTTATCTGAAAGTGCATTATCTCCAACTCTAACATTTCTCTTGAATTTAATTTAGATACACTGCTGCATAATGTACATATTGACAAAGAGAACAGTGAAATAACACAATATGCTAATATAAAAAAAAAATATTTTCTATATGTTTTGTTCTCCAAATACGCATTATCTCTATTCTGTATTCATCTCTGTATACCCTCTAGGGTCTCTAGTGATCTTATGTGTGTTTTAGAGTAGGACAGAAATTGTCTGTTGGACTAGACGAGATGTGACCTGGAGTGGCACTGAGGGAACAGAGCTGAAGCTTGAGCAGAGACTGTTGCTGAGTTGAGCTGCGCATTTCCAAGCCTGGCAGATTTTTACCTCGACAGCACGAAATGTTTTCATTGCCAATGCAGGTGGAAGGTTGGGGGGTTGTTTGTATAAATCATCCTTCCTCTCAGTAGTAGAAAAAGTGTACACTCACCTAAAGGATTATTAGGAACACCTGTTCAATTTCTCATTAATGCAATTATCTAAACAACCAATCACATGGCAGTGGCTTCAATGCATTTAGGGGTGATTTAGGGGTGTGGTCCTGGTCAAGACAATCTCCTGAACTCCAAACTGAATGTCAGAATGGGAAAGAAAGGTGATTTAAGCAGTTTTGAGCGTGGTATGGTTGTTGGTGCCAGACGGGCCGGTCTGAGTATTTCACAATCTGCTCAATTACTGGGATTTTCACGCACAAACATTTCTAGGGTTTACAAAGAATGGTGTGAAAAGGGAAAAACATCCAGTATGCGGCAGTCCTGTGGGCGAAAATGCCTTGTTGATGCTAGAGGTCAGAGGAGAATGGGCCGACTGATTCAAGCTGATAGAAGAGCAACGTTGACTGAAATAACCTCTCGTTACAACCGAGGTATGCAGCAAAGCATTTGTGAAGCCACAACACGCACAACCTTGAGGCGGATGGGCTACAACAGCAGAAGACCCCACCGGGTACAACTCATCTCCACTACAAATAGGAAAAAGAGGCTACAATTTGCACAAGCTCACCAAAATTGGACAGTTGAAGACTGGAAGAATGTTGCCTGGTCTGATGAGTCTCGATTTCTGTTGAGACATTCAGATGGTAGAGTCAGAATTTGGCATAAACAGAATGAGAACATGGATCCATCATGCCTTGTTACCACTGTGCAGGCTGGTGGTGGTGGTGTAATGGTGTGGGGGATGTTTTCTTGGCACACTTTAGGCCCCTTAGTGCCAATTGGGCATCGTTTAAATGCCACAGCCTGAGCATTGATTCTGACCATGTCCATCCCTTTATGACCACCATGTACCCATCCTCTGATGGCTACTTCCAGGAAGATAATGCACCATGTCACAAAGCTCGAATCATTTCAAATTGGTTTCTTGAACATGACAATGAGTTCACTGTACTGAAATGGCCCCAACAGTCACCAGATCTCAACCCAATAGAGCATCTTTGGGATGTGGTGGAACGGGAGCTTCGTGCCCTGAATGTGTATCCCACAAATCTCCATCAACTGCAAGATGCTATCCTATCAATATGGCCAACATTTCTAAAGAATGCTTTCAGCACCTTGTTGAATCAATGCAATGTAGAATTAAGGCAGTTCTGAAGGCGAAAGGGGGTCAAACACAGTATTAGTATGGTGTTCCTAATAATCCTTTAGGTGAGTGTATATCTCGCCTGCATAAGTAATCAACCCTGACTAATTCATATTTGGTAGAAATGAGTTTTCCGCTTTATCTAATCTTTTTGGTAAGTATGCTCCTGATTTGCACAATGTCTGGGTTTTGTCCCATTCTTCCAGGCAGACTTGCCCCCCGTCATTCAGGTTGGTTGGATGATGATGGAGACTCATTTTCCAATGATGCCAAAGATTCTCAATGGAGTTCAGGACTTTAACTGGGCCAGTTCAGGACTTTAACTGGGCTGGTTTAGGACTTTAACTGGACCGGTTTAGGATTTTAACTGGGCCGGTTTAAGACTTTAACTGGGCCGGTTTAGGACTTTAACTGAGCCAGTTTAGGACTTTAACTGGGCCAGTTTAGGACTTTAACTGGGCCAGTTTAGGACTTTCATTTAGGACCATTTTGATCATAAAAAATAGGGTGACACCCGATCGTATCTAACCTAATGTGTATAATAGAGCTTATCTATGGACGTATGTAAACCCCAGGGTATCTAACCTGACCCTTCTCCAGAGAACTTACGCATAAACTAGTAGCATATAGGACCGAGCTCGGCAGCAGGTAACAGGATATAAAGAAATGCATAGGCTTACAATGTTCCCTCCAGCAAACTGAGTGACTCCTTTTTATAGCACATCACTGGCAGGTGCAGCTGCTTTGGATGACTGGTAGCCATGCCCACCTTGTCTCCCCAACTGCCCTGTGAACAAACGGCCACTCACCACACGAACAGCCATTCACCACACAAACAGCCACTCACCACACGAACAGCCACTCACCACACAAACAGCCACTCACCACACGAACGGCCACTCACCACACCAACAGCAACTCAACACACAAACAGCCACTCACCACACGAACAGCAACTCACCACACGAATAGCCACTCCCTACACAAACAGCCACTCACCACACAAACAGCCACTCACCACACAAACAGAAACTCAACACACGAACAGCCACCCACCACACAAACAGCCACTCACCACACAAACAGCCACTCACCACACGAACAGCAACTCACCACACGAATAGCCACTCACCACACAAACAGCAACTCACCACACAAACAGCAACTCACCACACAAACAGCCACTCACCACACAAACAGCCACTCACACACCCACAACACAGCAAAAACAACATGGGACATAACACTATCACTATCATAACACTTCCAGGAATTCCCTGTGTTTTGCTCCATACAATTTAAACAAGATACCCTGCTGATGAAAATCTTCACCACAGCATGATGCTGCCAAAACCATACTTCATTCTACGGATGGAGTGAGTTAAGGCATGGCAACCATTGCACTTTCACTTTTGGCAAAATAGCTCTATCCTGGTCTCATCTGACCACAAACCCTTTTGTTACATTGCAGCAGGGGAACTCTTTTGCTACTACGAATAAAACTCACATCACGAAAAACAATCACAACTGACAATAAAACAAGCATTTACTAGACATTTCAAATGTCTTATGTGCACAATTTTTTTTCACGTAAGATCACTTTGAATGGTATTCCATGAGTATGGGATATCCAAAAGCAGTTTTACCCGGATCTGAATAGGCCAGAGGTCTCTCCATAGCTCCTGTCTTGAGACCGTGTTTGGTAACTGCTGCTCTTCCAACAAATGTTCTCTGTTAGAAAGTCAGGATGGTTTTTCACGACTGCCTTTTATAAAAACATAAACCGATGTCTGACCCTGCTAGACGTCAGATACTCCCAGACAATAAATGTGATTGGTTTGCCTCACACCCAACTGTTAGTTGTTGAAGTAATATGGCCGCTCTAGGACTTCTCTGTAGCTCCAGCTGGCTACCCTTCGCCAGGTTACAGTAGCAATAACATGAGCTAATCCAGCTGGACGTGTCTAACCATGGCTACCAGTGAATAATGTATTTTTTTATTCCATACCGTTTCAGATGCTGATATAAACCAAGCTGACTAATCTCTCTAAAGGAAACATGAGGATAAATGAGAATGACGAGTACAGAGAACGGAAGAAGAGATGGTTGTCTATGGAATTTCCTCCCACTGCTGGATTTCCTCTCAAGATTCCTGTTGGTCGTCCCTGTTTGGGAGTCCAGAGGTTCCTGTGAGCGTCTTTCTGCGCGGGGAGCTGTGATTTACATGGGACGTTAAACGGTGTCCTGAACGTGGTCAGTAAATTTAACCGTGGTTACAGTCAGGGCAGTGATCATAAGACCAGGGGTTTTAACTCTGGTGTCTTGGCCACACTTCTAACCCTGGACTAATAACAAGACCTTTTAACCCGGGACTAATAAAGACACATTCTAACCCAGGACTAATAAAGACACATTCTAACCTGGGACTAATAACAACACCTTCTAACCTAGGACTAATAACGTCACATTCTAACCCAGGACTAATAACAACACATACTAACCTGGGACTAACAATAATACATTCTAACCCGGGACTAATAATGACACCTTTTAACCCGGGACTAATAACAACACCTTCTAACCTGGGAATAATAACAACACCTTCTAACCCAGGACTAATAATGACACATTCTAACCCGGGACTAATAATGACACCTTCTAACCTGGGAATAATAACAACACCTTCTAACCTGGGACAAATAACAATACGGACCACGGCCTGGTCCTCCCCAGGATCATCCCCAACAGGCTCAGTCATCCCCTCTCCTCCCCAGCATCATCCCCAACAGGCTCAGTCATCCCCTCTCCTCCTCCTTTAACTATTCCCCAGGTTGTGGCTGTTAAGGAGAACGTGTTCTCAGGCAACTGACCTGGTAAAATAAAGGGTTTAATGAAATAAACATCCCATTGACTGATCAAAACTCTTCTACACCTGTGTATTAGTTGGTCTATTTCTCTTCACTTAACAGGCTCATCAGTGACCATGTCAGCATGTTTGTTCAGAACTTGGATTCTGTAGACTAACACAGGAGATTCAAGGCCCATCATAACATTGTCAAAGGTACTGGGGCCAAACAGGGTGACGTCTAAGTGAAGGGTTAACAAAGTTTCCCACTGGGAAATTTGTAATCAGCTGAAATGTTATATTAAGTGGGAGCAGCAGTGGATTTTCAAACACGTAGAAAGAGCTTTGTATCCATAGGCAGTGGTTTGGTTTGTCAACAAATAATGTGTGTACAACTAATTTATGACATTTACAACAACTCAGGATATACGCCTCCACAGGCCTGATGTAAATCTCACCTGACACATCGTCCCACCCCCATCGAGCTCAGGGCTGAGTGGGCAGTACTGGGGCTCAGGGCTGAGTGGGCAGTACTGGGGCTCAGGGCTGAGTGGGCAGTACTGGGGCTCAGGGCTGAGTGGGCAGTACTGGGGCTCAGGGCTGAGTGGGCAGTACTGGGGCTCAGGGCTGAGTGGGCAGTACTGGGGCTCAGGGCTGAGTGGGCAGTACTGAGGCTCAGGGCTGAGTGGGCAGTACTGGGGCTCAGGGCTGAGTGGGCAGTACTGAGGCTCAGGGCTGAGTGGGCAGTACTGGGGCTCAGGGCTGAGTGGGCAGTACTGAGGCTCAGGGCTGAGTGGGCAGTACTGGGGCTCAGGGCTGAGTGGGCAGTACTAGGTTGAGTGCAAGTGAATCAACAGCTTGGAAACTAAGCCCCCATATATCCACCCTCCTTCTCCACCCTCTGTCCCCCCCTGTTTCTCCACCCTCCTTCTCCACCCTCTGTCCCCACCCTGTTTCTCCACCCTCTTTCTCCACCCTCCTTCTCCACCCTCTGTCCCCACCCTCTGTCCCCACCCTCCTTCTTCACCCTCTGTCCCCCCCTGTTTCTCCACCCTCCTTCTCCACCCTCTGTCCCCACCCTGTTTCTCCACGCTCCTTCTCCACCCTCCTTCTCCACCCTCTGTCCCCCCCTGTTTCTCCACCCTCCTTCTCCACCCTCTGTCCCCACCCTGTTTCTCCACCCTCTTTCTCCACCCTCCTTCTCCACCCTCTGTCCCCCCCTGTTTCTCCACCCTCCTTCTCCACCCTCTGTCCCCACCCTCCTTCTTCACCCTCTGTCCCCCCCTGTTTCTCCACCCTCCTTCTCCACCCTCTGTCCCCACCCTGTTTCTCCATGCTCCTTCTCCACCCTCCTTCTCCACCCTCTGTCCCCCCCTGTTTCTCCACCCTCCTTCTCCACCCTCTGTCCCCACCCTGTTTCTCCACCCTCCTTCTCCACCCTCTGTCCCCACCCTGTTTCTCCACCCTCCTTCTCCACCCTGTTTCTCTCCACTGTCCAACTGTCCTACGGTTCTGAACAGTCCACATGTACGTAATATAAATTGCCTTAATTACAGCGCATTAGTCCATTTATCTGAGTTAACAGACCTTCCATGAGGAGCACCTGGGCCCAGTCAATTGGTGATTTGTTATCTCTGTCATTAATACAGTCATTTGATTTCCTCTATGGGTTTCCCTCCCCCATATTGTCCTAGTTTATTCTATTTGAAATAAGGAAATGGAAGCTACAACGTTGAAGCTGACATTTTAGGTTTAATTTGTGGCCGAGATGAATCACCTCAACGAGATGCTGATTTAAAGTGGAGAAAACAATGCCTTCCTCCATTCGTCATCTGTGATCAGCCTCTGATATGCGTTCTGCCACTCAAAACTGAAGTTTAAATGGGCCTGTGTGGCTGATTGTATCTTCAGAGGGCAGCTCTCTCAGTGACCTAGATTCAAACCTGGCATGCTTCACTGTGTGTGCTTCACTGAGGGTTGAATGACCCCTTTCAAGCCAACTGTCACATAAAAACACATACTGACCGAACGAGTAAAGGTCAGGTGATACCAGCATCTGTAGACACAGAGGTTACATTCAGAGGGACAAGAGAAAGAAGAGTGGGATGGGGAGGGAGACTGAGACAGTCAGTGGAGTGAGGGATGAGGAGGGAGACTGAGACAGTCAGTGGAATGAGGGATGAGGAGGGAGACTGAGACAGTCAGTGGAATGAGGGATGAGGAGGGAGACTGAGACACAGTCAGTGGAGTGAGGGATGAGGAGGGAGACTGAGACAGTCAGTGGAGTGAGGGATGAGGAGGGAGACTGAGACAGTCAGTGGAGTGAGGGATGAGGAGGGAGACAGATAAAATTGTCTGAATAAATGGAGTGAGGGATGAGGAGGGAGACTGAGATAAAGTAGTCCTAATCAATGAAGTGAGGGATGAGGAGGGAGACTGAGATAAAGTAGTCCTAATCAATGAAGTGAGGGATGAGGAGGGAGACTGAGATAAAGTAGTCTGAATAAATGGAGTGAGGGATGAGGAGGGAGACTGAGAGAAAATGGTCTGAATAAATGGAGTGAGGGATGAGGAGGGAGACTGAGCTAAAGTGAAGGAGGCAGTAAGAGCAAGGTTGCAATCAAAAGGAGAGAGGGATGGACGAGTGGGAGAGAAAGAGAGAGAATCGAGTGAGTTGGAAAAGCAAAAAGAACAGATGGATATTTTTAGCTTCCAACAATCAGGGAAAGCGTTCTCTCATCATAGGTTCTAATGTAGATACATCCTTTCCTTTAATCACAGTCAGACAGAGAGCAGAGCGAGAGAAAAAGAGAGACACTGAATACTGTTCCACACATCATAAATGCCCTTAATTACAGTGCATTACTGCAATTAAGAGAGAGGAGAAAGACAGAGTGGGAGTGATAGAGTGACAGAAAGCAGAGAGACAGACATGAGAGAGAGAGAGAGAGAGAGAGAGAGGGAGAGGAGTGAGATGGACAGACAGGAGAGAGAGAGGAGTGAGAGACAGACAGGAGAGAGAGAGAGGAGTGAGATGGACAGACAGGAGAGAGAGAGAGGAGTGAGAGACAGACAGACAGGAGATGGCTAAAAAGAGAGAGGAGAGAGACAGAGGAACTGGTAGATAATTCAGAGGTAAAATGCTTTTAAGAAACAAACTTTTTCTAAAAGAAAAGGGCTGCAACATGGTGGATAGATTCTATCTTTCTTCAGCAGTTCTCCCTGTGGTGATCATCTGAACGGGGCACATGGCTGTAAACCAGTGTCACATGTCAACAACAGGCGATGAAACGACATTCGAATGTTGCCTGAACCCTCAACGTCGGAGCTGTGAAAACCCACCAGGTTTAAAGAGGATTTTTTCCTTTCTCTCTCTGTGTCTCCTGACTGACAATCCTTTGTTTCCTGATAATCCACCCATTCCAAATAATCCGACGAGATTATGAGGGCCATCTCCAATAATGCATCATAGTTGTATTATCTTAAAAAAAACACACCAGAATGTACTTGATGTTAGGAGTAATTTCATTACCTGAGTAATCTGTTACTGCCTTATCTACCGAAATGCATTTCATAAATGAGGCGGAAGATGAACATGTAAAATGTAATTGCGTGTATTTTACCCTGTGGATTTCTATCAAATTTCAATTGCATTTAAAAAAAAAAATCTCTTTTTACATCAGCAGTTGTCTCAGAGTGCTTATACAGATGCCCAGCCTGAAACCCCCAAGAGCAAGCAGACACAAAACACAGGGGCTAATGATCCTGCTGTTTCCAAGCAAATCTAAATCACATAGCTAAATGATTCGCGGTGTAACACTATAAAATCAATAGGTTGACATATCTGGTTTATTAATTTGATGATTATTACCCTGGTTGATTTGAGAGGTGAGCGAGACAGGGCATGTAGTTATTGATTTATTTGTTTTAAATGTACTTATTTCAGAAGTTGACTGAGAACACATTTCCCTTGGTAGTAAAATCCATTTAGAGACATTTAGAGTTAACTGCCTTGGTGAGGTCAGAAGGACATATTATATTCAACTATACCAGGTATAGAATGCATTTTATAAACACTCACCTAAAGGATTATTAGGAACACCTGTTCAATTTCTCATTAATGCAATTATCTAATCAACCAATTACATGGCAGTTGCTTCAATGCATTTAGGGGTGTGGTCCTGGGGTGTGGTCTCCTGAACTCCAAACTGAATGTCAGAATGGGAAAGAAAGGTGATTTAAGCAGTTTTGAGCGTGGCATGGTTGTTGGTGCCAGACGGGCCGGTCTGAGTATTTCACAATCTGCTCAGTTACCGGGATTTTCATGCACAACCATTTCTAGGGTTTACAAAGAATGGTGTGAAAAGGGAAAAACATCCAGTATGCGGCAGTCCTGTGGGCGAAAATGCCTTGTTGATGCTAGAGGTCAGAGGAGAATGGGCCGACTGATTCAAGCTGATAGAAGAGCAACTTTGACTGAAATAACCACTCGTTACAACCGAGGTATGCAGCAAAGCATTTGTGAAGCCACAACACGCACAACCTTGAGGCGGATGGGCTACAACAGCAGAAGACCCCACCGGGTACCACTCATCTCCACTACAAATAGGAAAAAGAGGCTACAATCTGCACGAGCTCACCAAAATTGGACAGTTGAAGACTGGAAGAATGTTGCCTGGTCTGATGAGTCTCGATTTCTGTTGAGACATTCAGATGGTAGAATTTGGCGTAAACAGAATGAGAACATGGATCTATCATGCCTTGTTACCACTGTGCAGGCTGGTGGTGGTGGTGTAATGGTGTGGGGGATGTTTTCTTGGCACACTTTAGGCCCCTTTTAAATGTCAAGGCCTACCTGAGCATTGATTCTGACCATATCCATCCCTTTATGACCACCATGTATCCATCCTCTGATGGCTACTTCCAGCAGGAAAATGCACCATGTCACAAAGCTCGAATCATTTCAAATTGGTTTCTTGAACATGACAATGAGTTCACTGTACTGAAATGTACTGAAATGATGGGTGTATCAGCCATAACATAATTATTTGCACCCTTGGAAAAGAAACATCAGAAAAGGATATATTAAAACATAAATCTGGGCTTGGATCTTTAAAAAAAATCTTTAAATAAAATGGTATAGAACTTTTTAATAAAAACATGTGACAGTTATTGTCCACCCCCCCATTAAAATACTTATGCGGTCCCCTGTTTCCATGATAACAGCTCCCTATCTGTTTACTGTGTTGGATGAGGTGAGAGAACACATAGCACATGACCACTCATCTGCCTTGATATATCAGCTTACACCGTTACCCAGCCTGAAACCCAACGGATCAGAAAACCTTCTTCAGACTATACCGGCTAAAGCTTTTTAATAGTGTATTATATATGATTTCATATTTAATATATATTATATCATATATATGATCACACAATTTATACTATACTATTAATTCATACCATAGTACTGTAACACATATTCTATACAATATATACCACATATAATAAGTATCATATATACTAAATACCATATGTACTAAATAATATATACCATCGCATTATATACCACATATAATATGTATCATATATATTATATACCATATGTACTAAATAATATATAAAATCACACTATATACCACATATAATATGTATCATATATACTATATACCATATGTACTAAATAATATATACCATCGCACTATATACCACATATAATATGTATCATATATACTATATACCATATGTACTAAATAATGTATACCATCGCACTATATACCACATATAATATTTATCATATGTACTATATACCATATGTACTAAATAATATATACCATCGCACTATATACCACATATAATATGTATCATATATACTATATACCATATGTACTAAATAATATACACCATTGCACAATATACCACATATAATATGTATCATATATACTATATACCATATGTACTAAATAATATATACCATTGCACTATATACCACATATAATATGTATTATATGTACAGTACCATATATAATACATATGTATTTTCATGTCTGTAGTATTAGGGAAAGTTACCAGTTAACCAAATGCCTAGAAAATGAAAAATCTGTATTCACTAGAAAAGCCTCTCATTCTCTGAAATATAAATGAAAATGTAACATAACATCTTCGTCTTTATCCTTCAATGAAATGTTCAGCTCAGTCCCCAAATACAGTAATCCAGTAGAAATAAAATAAGGATTTATGTAAGTTAACAAGAAAGTAGAGTCATTCAAAGAAAAAAAGCTCCATGGAGAACGATGGATAGTAGTCACAGTCCTACTTCCTCAATCAACTTATATGGTTCTGCCTGAAAGACAGATAAACAGGTACAGTAAAGGGAAACACACAGGCTAGGACCTTTAACAAAGCAGGTTAGAGAAATGGGGTCAGGCTCATCTGAAATAATAACATAATTTAACTTATGATGTAAATATGACAAGAGCTTGTACCCTGTCTGGCCATGACCAAATAATGAACTTTGGGTGTGGCTGTGAAGTGACCGGGTTGAAGGAGCCATAGAACCTGCTGGTTAACCAGGTGATAGAAGTGTGGGGAATATCCCACATGGCTAATTAGAGGTCAAGGTGTAGCACCTGTTCACCGTATGGCTGAAATCCAATTGTTTTCCCAGTCTTCCGGAGTGGCCGAAGGCCAGCGCTCCATGCGGGGGTCGCAGGCCGGTAAACCTATCCACCGCCGGCTCAAAGTGGCTTCGAGAGGTTGACAAAATGAGAGTCTGGGGAGTCTGGATGAGAAGCTTCATAAATGAATAATCCACAACTAGAACTGGGTGTTATAGGGGCCATCCAACAGCCAGTGGCAGTCATTTGCAGTAACACCGTTCTTGCTAATGAAATCAGGTGGGAATGGGCTCCTGTCTGCCGTTTCGGAGGATTTTAAACGCGTCTGGACCCTGTAGGCATTATCCTCAGCACCTTGAAAAGAATTCAATAACTGGCTTTTGTCTTGTGAAATTTCACTCTTCCCTGAAGGACAGTTCTTACACTCATAGTTTTTCTCTCTCTCTCATCTTTCACTTTCTTGCTCACCGTTCACTCTCTCCAGGGACAAGTTAAAAGCACATTACTGGGGCTACTTGAGAGTCGAGGGTTCTCCCTGGATGTTAAACAGTCTTATCAAATGGCGCCGCTTCGCCCTACAAGGCCACCACTGGTCTGAGGTGGGTTGAAGGTGTCTGCAGATTAGTTGCTGTTCGCTCCCATCAGAACCAGGCAGGTATTGGGCAAACGTCCGTACATGCAGACACCATTAGCAAAGCGCCCCCTCAGAGCCACGGATCACATTCCCAAACAGCCCACAGCTCTACCCCAGGCGAACAAGAGAAGACCCCTTGGTGAGAACGTCGCTTTTCCACCGCAGCCCATAGTTCACAAGAAACCATGAACACATGCATCAGCCCTGGGGAATTGATCCATGGCTTTCCGTGAATTATGAACGATGGCCACTGGACGGAGGACAACGCAAGTAGTGTCATTCATTTCAGAGGAGGCGTTGCTTAGCAGCTGAGGGCAACGCCAGCTTGAAAGTCGCTTCCGGGTTAGGCCACATTTACACCTGATACGGCTACTGACCTCCACCCCGCCAAGGTCGTATGGACTTTTACAGGGTGCTGGCGGCAGCCCCACACCATTCATGGTTAATCCACCAAGTGGCCCTGAGCATCGACATGGACCTCGTCCGCCCAAGCCACGGGCTGCGCTGCTATCATCCAGCTGATGGATGATGTTCTGGAGCATCATAACCAGGAATGAAAGACTGAAAAGAAACATCACCCCAGGCCATCAGACGGCCTCTGCTCTGTATCTTAGAGTCTCTTTTGTCACACACACTTCCACATTCACACATATACACCAACACACACATACTCACACATATACACCCACACATATACACCAACACACATATACACCAACACACACATACTCACACATATACACCCACACACACATACTCACACATATACACCCACACACACATACTCACACATATACACCCACACACACATGCTCACACATATACACCCACACATATACATTCAAGCTGCTATGCCACGTGCATTGCCAACACTGGCTGCTTTCCATTTTTATATTTTGTTTTTGTATTTTTTTATTCAACCAAACCCACACACACACAAACACACATTTTCTTTCTAACAAACACAGAGATGTTTATTTTAACTTCAATTCAGTCAGTGCCATAAATCTTAACTGGCGGCCCTGACTGAAGCCTGTAATGATTCGTTGGCGACGTGTTGATCAATGTTTGAGCTGAGCTCCATGTCGGTAGCCCGGGCAGTGGTGTGTGTCTCTGTGTGTTTGTGTGTGTCTGTGTGTGTTTTCTGATCATGTGCAACAGAGCAGGAGATATGAATCAGAGGCACAGCGGCGTTAAATACCCTGCAAACGCACAAAGACAAAAAGACAAACACACACACCTATTACACTCGCCTGGCTTTGGTGAGCGTCTGTGAGTCAGAACATAACATAAAGACAGTGTGTCCTTTGTCTCTCACAGCAGGAAAACAATCCTGTGGCAATCGGAAATTTGAATCGTTAAGTGAATATAATCATTACACATCTCCGCGGACAGTCATTCGTTTTTTATTCAGTGAATAAACACAAAAAACCCTCCTCCCCCTCCCGGTCCAACCCGCGCCGACCCACAGCGTAGTTCTAGGCCACGGACGGTTGTTTGAAAGAACCTCTCCATGCAGTTTTAATAGGCCTCTGGTGGCCTGCCATCGGCTGGGGTTTAAATGTTTTAAAGTTGCTATTTCTCACTCTGCCGCTGTCTGAAGGAGAGCGGGGAGTACAGGGCTGCAGAGAGAACCGGGCTGCGGGGAGAAGAGACTACATCCTCTGTGTTACAGCGCTCCAACTAAAACCAGAGTTATTATTACAGCTGTCTGTTCCTTCCCCAGCGGCTCCGGAAGGGCTTAAGGGCATGTGGACGTGGAGGTGAGAGGGTGGACCACAGACGACTTGGATAATGGAGAGTGTGTGTTTATGGGCACGGGGTTACGTTTGAGTGAGGAGGTGAGGAGACAAGGGGGCTAAAAGGGAGCGTGGAGGATTCTGAGAGGAACATCGGGGATCTTTCAGTCTGACCCCACCCCCACCCCCTTTATCACACACACACACACACGGAGAAGGTTCCCATAACGATCCCTGTGGGACAGAGAGGGTGAGGAGGGTTTAGGTGTTGAGAATCCAATTAAAGCACTCGTTACTGAGGGACCTCAGCTCTGATGGTGCAGGAATTCTAAGTGTATTTTAAAGTGGACTCAGGTATGTGCGTTCATTCGTGTGTAGGACAGAGCACAAGCTATGGTCCGTTGTCAGTACAGTCACACCTTCCCTTCTAAAAACGGTGTCACCATCCAGACAACTCATATTGAACTCAGTAAAAACATCCCTTAACACAATCCACAGAGAAAGTGTCTCTTATTAGAAGTCATTGCTACAACATGTCTATCTGTGTGTATAGGCACATCGGGCCCAGATTATGTCTTCCTCATACATGTCTCCTTAATCCTTGGCCTTGTTCAGGTCTGGACCCGTCCACCTGTTTTATGTGAACACTGTCAGATCACAACGCGCCTATTAAGTGTCCTCACTCAATTTGTGGAAGTGTGGGTGTGTTCCAGGCGAAAACACAACCAGTTTATTTTAAGCATGTGAGTGAAAGAGGGAACTGAGTACTTTCATGTTCCAGAACATGTGTTGCGCCACCTGTTCGAAGACACACATTTAATGTCTGGCGCTGACATGTGTCTTTCATCCTAATGTTCTTATCCTAATGTTGTCAGTTTACACTCGTAACATCAGAGTGGAGCTGGATCACAATGCATCTTTTAATCATCACCACCTGTCAAGCCAGCAGCACAGCACCCTGCCCCCCTCCACTGGCATTCCTCTAAAGATAGACAAGGTGGGTCCCTGGATAGGGGACCAGATGTTGCTGGTGGTGTCGGATGATCAGTACAGAGAAATCTTGCGGGTATATTATATAGGACATCCCAAAGCCCCGGGGCATTATGGGGGATATTGCCCCACAGAGTGTTGTCGGATGTTAAATAAGTGTCTGACTGTCCATAGTCACTACAAATCCCATCATTCACTAAAGATGATCTTAACAGTAGCCCTGTTAACCCCGATCGCAATGCCAAATCCCAAAGCCCCAGGGCATTGAGTGGGACTTTGACTTGTCACTACAGATCCCAACTAAGTGAAGATGATCTTAACAGTAACCCTGGTGCCAAGCCAGGCCCCAACACAGCCACCTAATGATCACCAGCTTCCACTTGGCTCATTTGTCCCCGTTCCTCACACTGCAACTATTAATCTGATCCTTGCGGTACGTAAGTATGTCCTCAACAACTAACGTTTCAAAAAATGGGTTGAAAATAATGATCTCTATTGAAACAGAATGTTGAAAAATGTCAGAAAATTTGGCATGTGACAACTGGGTATGAACAGGCCCGGAATAACAACAGCCTTTCTGTTCAGAAAACAGGAAGGTTACACAAAGTTCAGATGGAAAGTCACTTCAAAGAACAAATATGATAGGCTGTCATGCAGGTCATCCTGTTTGGTTAATGGAACACATTTCTATTCAGTGTTCTGAACTCTTTACCAGTTCTTCATCGAGTACATGCCCCAAATATGATGCACGAGTCAACTGTTCTGCTGCTGGCTGTTTGGCTGGCTGTTTTGCCCGGCTGTTTGGCTGGCTCAGTGTGATGTGAAGCGTGGCTAATGGCAGTTTGACAGAGGCAGAGAGAGACAGGTTCAGGACTCATCTTTGAGGAGACCTTGTATGCAGCTTAATATAACTTCAGACAACAGGAGGTTCTGACACAGATTCTGGGTGACAGCCATTCACCTCCCACACACACAAGATGGCAAGACCTCGCTTTCACACACACACACACACACACACACATTGTTCCCTCACCCACAAAAAAACACAACAACATATACATTTCTTTCAGCTGTCATCTTCATTGTTGCTGTAGTACTTTTTTCCATGGTAGAGTAGGAACCTAGTAATAATTTTGTCTAGTTTGCCTAGTGTATTCTATTCATATGATTATTAAAACCTGAAACATGCAAACACACAAAATTGCACATCTGAAGAAATTTTTTAGTATTAAATTGACGTATGGAATAACAGCTCAGGGCCAGAAGAAGCGTCAGTATAACGGCAGAACAACACAACAACAAAATGGACACCCGGGCCATTGTTAGCATAAAAACTAACAGACACTGTACAAGCTGACAATCTTTCCTGTTTGGGACACAGGCCTCCTGCACTGTAACGCCACCTGGTGGTTCAATCGTGTAAAGCAAATTAAACAGTTCATGTGAAGTACTATACATTACTACGTACATTCATATGATTAATATGTTATTTGTTGTGCTTACAGTTCCTGTGCTCCATTCTTAATGGGATTAGTCTGAGATGTACTGCAAAAACACATTTGTTGTGAAATAAGAAGACTGATCTGGTAAAATAGCTTTAATAAAAAATGTCTAACTAAAAATGCTCAGTGCATACAGACACCTGTTCAAACAGTACACATCCTTCATCACACAAAAACCCTGTAGGTGACATCCAAACCAGCAAATAAAAAAAAAAAATATATATAATTTTTTTATTTGAAAAACATATAATAATACATATACTGTTTCTCATAAAAGTGAGCGCACCCCTCACATTTCTGTAAATATTTGATTATATCTTTTCATGTGAAAACACGAAATCTTTTCATGTGAAAACACAGCTTGTATAATTGGTCCCAATTAGCCATTTTCCCTCCCCAGTGTCATGTGACTTGTTAGTGTTACAAGGTCTCAGGTGTGAATGGGGAGCAGGTGTGTTAAATTCTGTGTTTTCGCTCTCACACTCCCTCATACTGGTCACTGGAAGTTCAACATGGCACCTCATGGCAAAGATCTCTCTGCTATACATAAAGATGTCCCAAGACCCTAAAACTGAGCTGCAGCACAGTGGCCAAGACCATACAGCGGTTTAACAGGACAGGTTCTACTCAGAACAGGCCTCGCCATGGTCGACCAAAGAGGTTAAGTGCACGTGCTCAGCCTCATATCCAGAGGTCTCTAACATCCACCAGCTCCATGATGTTATCATGGAGGTGTGGAAGAAGACTCCAGTGGCAACCTGTGAAGCTCTGGTGAACTCCATGCCCAAGAGGGTTAAGGCAGTGCTGGAAAATGATGGTGGCCACACAGAATATTGACACTTTGGGCCCAATTTGGACATTTTCACTTAGGGGTGTACTCATTTTTGTTGCCTGTGTGTTGTGTTATTTTGAGGGTACAGATTTACACTGTTATACAAGCTGTACACTCACTACTTTACATTGAAGCAAAGTGTCATTTATTAAGTGTTGTCACATGAAAAGATATAATCAAACATTTACAAAAATGTGAGGGGTGTACTCGTGTTTGTGAGATACTGTGCATAAAACAATGCTAATAATTTACTTAGCTTATCAATACACAATGAACAGCTACCGAGCACACTAACAGAACAGTGAAGCCTGTGACAATGCCAGTGCAAAAACTATAGCAATGTGCTGAATCCATTGGCCAGGAGGAGGTATAGTCACGCTGTTGCTTGCGTGCGCGCGCATGTGTGTGTGTGTGTGTGTGTGTGTGGAATACCCTTAAATCATGAAGGACTGGGTATGTTTGTAGTTCTTGGGCTGCAGAAAGGAAAAAGAGTGTCAGTTCACTGAAACCCGCTGCTACCGTTAGTAAAATCACCCAACAACACAGTCTCAGGCAAACAACCGTGGGGTCAACAAGAACAGTCTGACGTGAACATAAGCACAACCCATCAAAAACCAATACTAATGACGAGCAACAGGTTCCAATCAGTAAGAACTCAAAAATGGAAAATACTCACATTTCTAATGGGAGGTGGAGGTGGGCTGGAGACTTTGGTTCTGGAAGACAAATACGCAAAGCAATATACATGTATATTATTGTATCATATTTTTATTCTCTGTAAAGTATAGCCATCTAATTCAATTAAATATGCAATCTTGAGGTAAAGGTGTTTGATTGTGGTCCTCTGGAAAACTCACCTCCCTCCTTTCTGCTCCTCTGTTGGCAAACATGAAAGAAAAGAGTAAAATTAGAAAACAGGATGAAAACATTATTCCTGCCAGTCATCACAGCTGGTGGAAATGGCAAATACTCACTCTTCTGGCAGCATCCGCGTCGATTACATAGACACACTCCCAGACAGCACATCAAGATGAGCAGGAAGATTCCTACAGCTCCGGCGATCAGGGTCGTCATACTTAACTGATCTGAGGGAGGCGGAGCCAAGGAGGTGGGGCCAAGTCCAAGGAGGCGGGCCCAAGGAGGCAGAGCCAAAAGACAGAGGGATAAAGAGGAGGGACAGAGGCCCCGGAAGAGAACAGGAAGAGAGTGATAAAGACGATTGATGATTGGAGACGAGAGAAAATACCTAAGGGTTCACATTTCCATGAACCAACAAACATTCTCACACACACTCACAAAAACACCCACAGGGCAGTACGTACATTCTATGACCTTCATATGAAGGGCCACGCAGCTCTTGGGCGCCCCCACGCTATTGGAGGCCTCACAGCGATACAGGCCTGAGTCAGCCTTAGACACAGTCTTAAACTTCTGCTCCGGAGACACAGAGACAGAGAGACAGAGAGACACAGAGACAGAGAGACACAGAGACAGAGAGACACAGAGACAGAGACAGAGACAGACGTCATTAGCGAGCCCATGGTCAGGCGTATCAACGAGGTTTGTGGGTTGCCACTCACCAGGGTTCCCTTGGCAGTATCCATGCTGTAGGAGCTGTCAGGTGAGTGTGTGCTGCTCAGCGCCTTGTTGTCTTTGTACCAGGTGTATGTCGGAGGTGGCACGCTCAGCTTGTCTCTGCAGTGGAGCTCCACCCCCGCCCCTGAGATCACTGTGCTGGGCACCTCACAGGATGGGGTGTGGGGGGGCACTGGATGAGGTGGAGGAGGAGGACAGGTGTACTTACACACTAAACACAGGAGAGTAGAAACGCACCTGCACAGTAAACCTCATTCGCTCTTTTTCTCTCTATCTGACCCAGTTTCTTTCCATCTCTCTTTCTCCCTTTCGCTCACTGCCTTTCCATTTCTTTGTCTCGTTCTTTCTCTCTCTCTTGCTTTCTTTGAGTTTCTGTCTGTCTCCCTCTATGTTCCTCTCTCTCTCAGTCTGTCCAACAAACTCAGGCACACATGGTGTCCCGTGGTCTCACCAAGCACGTTGAGGGTGACGTTGACCTCTCCCAGGCTGTTGTGGTCTGCTGGAGCGCTGATCTCACAGCGGTACTCTCCAGAGTCTTTCTGGGTAACAGAGTGCAGCGTCACTGTTGCCCCCTCAATCTTGGCCCGACCTGCAAAGGATCCTGGTATGCCGCCGGGGTCAGGGGTTAAGGAGAGGGTGATGAGAGGAAAGAGATAAGAGCAATGTCTGGGTCCTCTCTAGGTTTCTTCCTAATTTTGGACCCTACTAGGGAGTTTTTCCTAGCCACTGTGCATTAGCTCTTGTTGTCTGCTCTTTGGGGTTTCAGGCTGGGTATATGTATGTCAAAGCACTTTGTGACAACTGCTGATGTAAAAAGGGCTTTATAAAATACATTTGACTGATTGATTGATTGACAGAGGCAGGAATGAAGCAAGAGGTAGAGGAAGAGGTGAAGAGAGATGGAAGAAGAGGGGACGAGGTATGCAGGCGAGTTGGAGTAGGGCTAAGTGCCAGGGCAAAGAAAGAGATGTGAGGAGGCAGAGAAACAGAGGGAGAAGATCAAGCGCTCACCACTGAATTTTCCATTAAAATAAACAAAGGTGATGTCTTTCCCTTTCTTCTTCCACTCGATACGAGGGCTAGTTTCCTTTTCTGTCTTGAACTCGCAGGATAGCACAGCATCTGACAGGGACACAGAGACAGACCGAGATAACAGGAAACAGATGCACTTTTTGCTTAGCTGTGAGAAATATTCTTCTCCAAGAAATTCCATATTTGAAAAACTGACCAAATATATTCTTAATTTTAGATAATTACCACAGCCACAGGAAAAACAAAAAATACTAATGGGCAAAGGAGCAACGGCTCCTCTTGCAGACAAGTTAGTATTTTCCTGTCATAGCCTGAGGGACCCTCACTACACCTGCATCCATCAGAAATAACCTGATTATAATAGATTTAGGAGGCAGACTGAAATTGGAAGTGAAAGTTGTTGTAGATTGCTGAAATTATGATAGTATGTTATTATTTATTGTTATCTTTCCTGATTATTCAATCAAATGCATTTCTTTTTTATTTACAGTTATCATTCCATGATTCTTATTTCTACTATGACATATTCTTGTTAGCATTTGTTATTATCTCACAAATATGTATTGGTTTATTTTAGAACAATGTATATTGTATACACTGATGCTTCGGCAATACTTACACAATGTTTTTCCAGGGAATAAAGCAACTGAATTGAATTGAGATACAAACACTAAACAAACAGCTCAGGTATTTAACGGTCACAAATCATTTCCCTTCTCTCTCACCTGTGTTCTCATGGACTTCCACCTTGGCCTTACTGGAACCAACCGTCAGAGAGAGAAACACTGGGCCTGAGAGAAAAAGGAAGAGAGAGTGATGTGATTAACTATTTGCAGCGACGTTTCTAACTTCAAAGCAAAAAAGAAAACCCGAATTTAACAACGACCTTTTGTTAACCCACCGCCCGCGCTGCAGAATGTGTTTGTGTGAGGAAGACAAAGTGTTGCCACACTCAAGGAGGCAACAAACTCACGCGTACGTAATAGTAGGCGCAAGCGCGCACACACCCCCCGGACTCACGAACGTGCGCTTGCCTAAGTTTACTAAACTCACTCCCTCCTACAACACACCCACACAGAGGAAGAGTTGACCTCCTGAGTGTACTGGACCTGGTGCCTGGTGGCGACCACAGGAATGTGATCTGAAACAGGAACAGAGGTGATGGATGACAGCTTCTCTGTTAACCTGCTGTTCCCCACATGACCTGATTAACTGTCACAGATTCACACACTCTGTCGTGCACGCACGCATACACACACACAGACGCACACGCGCACACGCTTACACGCACGCACACACATGCACGCCTGCAGACATACCAATGCAGACGGCTGCTGCTCTATCCCTTCCAAATCCTTGTCGTTTATCTTTCCGGTGCAACGAAACAGCTTTAACCTTTCTGGGCGTCAGGGTTGGGGGTGGGCGGGGGTCACCCGCAACACAAAGCCCCTCTTCATCACAGTAACTCTATCCTGCTCAGCTGGCCCAACACAGGGTTTTAACTTTCTTTTTCTCTCCCTCTCTCCCTCTCTCCCTCCCTCTCTACCCCTCTCTCTTTCTCTCCCTCTCTCCCCGTCTCTCTTTGGATCCCCCACACAGGCCAATCATCTAACCGGTTGGTTATTGCCGACGCTGAATAATATTTGTTTGGCCCGCTAGACGTTGACACGCCTGCCCACGGCCATTCTGAAAAACAGAACATTACGAGGAGTCCGTCCATCTCAGGCCAGTTGGCGGCAGGGTCATGGAGGGGCTATCAACAACATTAAACAGGAACATCGGATGCCTGCGTCGGGCTTCAGAGAGTCGGGTTCCCCTGAGCCCTGGGGCCCCTCAGAGGCCAAGGCTTTCATCAGCTTCTAGGCCTTTGGATCTCTGGATCTCTGGATCTCTGGATCTCTGGTCTTGGACAGCATCAGAGAGTTTATGTAAATAAAATAGTTTTATGACCCTGGCCCTGCTCCTCTCAACCCCAGCACAGGTCCAGCCCAATCCCTAAACACAGTACAAACTACACACACTTCACATAACATATTATACACAATACACAGGCTACATGACACACACACAGACGCATTCTGGATCACTGGGTAAGGATGATAGAAATACAAATATATTGTACATTTCTGTCAAGGTTCCAGCCTTTCTAGGGAATCTTTCCAAGTCAATGCATTTCCTAGGCAACACTGTCTGACAACTGCTATTATAGAAAAAGGCTTCATTTCGTTAGAACATTTTAAACATACGTTACAAAACAACACAACAACATTATATTACTGAATACTAATATCCTGTATTAATTATACAAAATGCATTAAGAACACGACATCTATCTCCCATGGAAATCATACATTCGGACAGAATACCCATTAGGCCTAAATCATCTCTAGCCTACTCACTTTGCACCCAGACGACGAGGATAAGAGACAAAATCCTCATGCTGCCCACTGTCCTTCCACGCCAGCGACTAGTGTCCAGCGAACTGAAGCCTCCTGGAAACGTCCTCGGGTGTCTGAGAGTGCACGCTCCAGACCATACTGATGTTATTCCAAACTCTCAGAAGTTCCTCAAGTTGTCCACGCGCGCGTTGCCGACGATGACCGTGTGGTGTAGTGCAGCTACCCCGGCGCGCGCTCGACACGTTCTGTCCTGGAAGAGGATGTGTGCGCGTGTTTCTATTGTGTGTGGGTCTCTCGGAAGTCAGAACCGGTCAGAACGTGTTTGCTTTGAACGTTTGTGATCTATGTAGTTGTTATAGTTAATAAGGCTATACAATCACAAAACACAACGTTTCATCAACATGTTGTGTCTTAACGTGCCTACTAAAGTGGGTGGTTCTAATAAAGCCAGTTTTAAACATCACTGTAACGGTCAGTTGGAGAACCTTGGCGAAACTGCGAAAAAATAAACCATATTTGAATAGGATTTCTCGTGTTTACTGCTCAGTGCCTTATTTGAAATACAATGTGACATTTCCACAAAAGTTGATAGGCCTTTCACTCCCAAAATAGTTGGGAGCGCAAGAATATTATAGTTATGCTTTAAAATTCGAATTTATTTGAATAAAACACAAGATTTATTTAAGTACATTAAATAAATTTCATTTTAAAATCTTATATACTATTAGGATGGTTTCGGGGTATGCTTTCCCTTTTCAGAATTAGATGTGAGTGAGCACAGCACAGTTTTTATGACAATGTGTTTTTTTTATTAAGATAAGATCGACAAGATGACAACGTGTCGTTTCTTTCTACAGTTTACCGGTTTTTCAAAACTCCATTCACGGACATAAAGAAACATGTGAAGCTCACAAAGAGACGGAGTACAAAACACACTTCCATTGTTCTGTCGACATAGGTGGCTTTGGGGTCTGTAGGTTCGCGTACGCGCACACACCCACCCGCACGCAAACATGCACGCGCGCACACGCACACACACCCACACAAAGTGGATCATTGAAGAACAACTGGGCGGCCTACTGTGTCTCTGCTCTGCTACATCATCATGGATATTATGTATCTCACCAATCACAACATGCAGCTCTGTCATACATATAACATGCTCACACCCACATGCACACTCACGCCTACACACACCTGTGCACACACACACACACACTCACACACACACTTCTCTGGCACCTGTCACCAAGCCACTGTGTGTGCAGCTGTTGTGTTAAAACTGGGCCACACTGCTGTTACCATAACATGAAAGTGTCATGGAGTCCCATGGTCAAAGCGTGACTTTATACCCCTGCTCTGTTCTCCAGGCCAACATTCTTCCCCTGAAAAACCAGCAGCATTACCATATTCACTACGTCCCTCTCAGGAGGCCAGTGAAGTGGATAAATGACAATGATTACAAAGTAACTAGCGTGTCCGGTAACACAGAAGAAAACGTGAGGGAGAGATTGATGATGGACTGGCTATCAATGTGCTGTGAAGGGTTATAACAGCATTTACTTTTTCCTCTGTGTCCGGCGGTTACATTTAAAACAAAAAAACACTGAGAGGGTGAACTGAATTTTCTCGCTTTATCCTCCAGTACACAACTTGTTCCGACAGGAGTTTCTTTGGTCAGCCGGTTGTGTTCTATGGTGGAGACTGGGATAAGGACTTCGGGCCCTGGTGGAATGGGGTTGTGCAATGCCTGGCAATATGAACACAAATCATTTATGCAGAACACCTACTACACTTGGTCCAATTACTACTGACACGGCCTGGAACATAGCCGCTGCTTTCTCGTGATGTCACCACCCGCGCCTGGTCTGCACAATGTGGACTTACCACAAGTGGAGTTGGACAAACATCATGGGAAAAGGAAAGGACACGTAGGATGTGTTGGACGTGTGCTGCTATAAATGTTTTTATTTTATAGTTTGCAAGTAAAAACAAATTATCTTGAAACACATGGTGACATTCTTTGTCAAGTCATTGTCTTAAAAATAAGTCAACTAAACACAAGTGCTTCTGCCATAAATAAAATCAGAACCACCTTAATTTGCTTAGGACAATAACATGGCGGCGAATATAGCCTATAGGTGCACCTTAATAAACAGTTGATTTGCATATATACAGGATATGCAGCTCCAGACCAATCCAGAAGATGTGGGAGATTTTAGTTTCTGACTCTGCAGTACTTCTGTCTGGAAAGGATCATATACAATCATATACAATATATTCACAATGTGCCTTATTAGTCTTCACTTGTCCGATCAGAAAACATGACAGGTTTAGGCAAAAACATCTGAAAGTGCAGGATTACTAATTAAAGACAGTGTTTCAGTTGAAGTGCCTTCTCATCAGATGAGGTCACCAATACCTGGGGCGTGTGACAACAAATTAACTGTACAATCTATATTCATTTCTGCACATTTCTTTTTTTAATATAGACATTCTCAAATAAAGTGTCCACGAAGAACAGTTTTTGGTTATTGATATATTGATATTACTTATTGTGACAGGGTTGTTGCTTTTCTTTGGTTCAGGGAGGTAATAATGGTTTGCACTTTGGGCCCAATTAAAGTCTGGCGAATCAGGGAGCATTGGGGTTATGCATATTTATTATGCATAACCCCAGTGCTTGCTTGCCTTTGAAGCTAAGCATGGTTGGTTCTGGTTGGTTCTGTGTTGGGAGATTTTGTTATCTCCCTTTTATTGGTGTTGGAGGTCCAGTAGGGGGCCAAGTTTCCTCTGGTCTAAAGATCAAATCCCAAAGCCACAGGGCACTGAAGGGGACATTGCCCCTTTATAGGGTGCAGTCTTTCTGATGGGACGTTATATAGATGACTCTCTGTGGTCACTAAAGCCTGGTGTCTTTGTTACACGTCCAGTACACTTCCTCATTCCATCATGGACACCAAATAATTCCCAGTTGAAATATAAAGTCCGCCAGCAACTGTGTTTGATTACTGATATATGGTTATTGCTTATTGAGATAAGGATATTGTTTTTCTTCTGTATAGTGATCCATTTTGTGTACTTTGGGCCCAATAATCTGTAGTCAAACCAGGAAGCAGAGAGGACAAATAGAAAGAAAGAATAATGAATAGAATGGATGAAGATAACATTTAGGATAATCCAAACTCTCTTCAAAACCGCAGCCTAATTCTACTAACCTACTATATTAATTCTACTAACCTACTATATTAATTCTACTAACTTACTATATTAATTCTCCTAACCTAGTATATTAATTATCCTAATCTACTATATTAATACTCCTAACCTACTATGTTAATTCTCATAACCTACTATGTTTATTCTACTAATCTCATCTCTCATCATCTCATCTTCATCCGTTTATCCGTATCGGGTCGCGGGGGCAGCAGCTCCAGCAGGGGAGCCCAAACTTCCCTTTCCCGAGCCACATTTGCCAGCTCTAACTTGGGGATCCCGAGGCGTTCCCCAGGCCAGTGTCTAAATATAATCTCTCCACCTAGTCCTGTGCCTACCCCGAGGTCTCCTCCCAGCTGGACGTGCCTGGAACACCTCCCTAGGGAGACGTCCTGGGGGTATCCTTACCAGATGCCCGAACCACCTCAACTGGCTCCCTTCGACGCAAAGGAGCAGCGGCTCTTCTCCGAGATCCTCACGGATGGCTGAGCTTCTCACCTTATCCCTAAGGGAGAAGCCAGCCACCCTTCTGAGAAAACCCATTTCAGCCGCTTGTACTCGCAATCTTGTTCTTGAGGTCATGACCCAGCCTTCATGACCATAGGTGAGGGTAGGAAGGAAAATTGACGGGTATATCGAAAGCTTTGCCTTCCGGCTCAGCTCTCTTTTTGTCACAACGGTGCAGTAAAGCGAATGCAATACCGCCCGCTGCTCCGATTCTCCGGCCAATCTCCCACTCCATTGTCCCCTCACTCGCGAACAAGACCCTGAGATACTTGAACTCCTTTACTTGGGGTAACGCCTCATTCCAAGTATTCTACTAACCTACTATGTTTATTCTACTAACCTACTATGTTTATTCTCCGAACCCACTTTATTAATTCTACTAATCTACTATGTTATTTCTCCTTACCTACTATGTTAATACACCTAACCTACTATGTTAAATCTGCTAACCTACTATGTTTATTCTCCTAACCTACTATATTAATTCTCCTAATGTTAAATCTCCTAACCTACTATGTTGTTTCTTCTAACTTACAATATTAATTCTCCTAACCCACTATGTTAATTCTACTATGTTATTTCTCCTAACCTTGTACTTTTTTTCTCCTGAAGGTGCTGCTAACCTGCTACGAAAAAGTAAATTCTGGTATTAGCATCATCTTCAAAATCAGAATTAGTGTCAAAACTATAATAACGGAATTTTAGAAAGATACCAAGATTGGGGCAGAAATATGTTAATGAACAAACCTGCCCGTGAAAGGACTGGAGGAAGAGTTCTGAAGGATGGAGTGGGAGTGGTGTCAATGCAGAGGGGTGGAGCAGGTCATTAAAGGACTGGGAGAGCTCAAAACAAGCTCATACAGAGACAGGCAGTTGGAGCATAATACAGTAAGGCAATAATAACTAAGGCTTTTGTATTATTTACAGACAGTACGCTTGTCGATTTGTTTGACAGTTGTCTTGTGAGTCTTTCAGGCTTTAAACTGCCATTTCTCTCCTTCCCCTCTTTAGATGAAGATGAAGGCTCTGGTTTCACTGTTGTTGACAGTGAATGGTAAGGCAACTCAGCGTCTGTTTCTAGATCTGTCAGAAAGTTATCACCACTTATTCTTCTGAAGAGTGATGGGTAGATTGTTTGTACATGTCGCCTTTCCCATAATGCAGCACTTACCAAAACACAGTTAAAAAATGTGTATTTATATTATGAACTCCTACATTTGTTCCTTTTAATAACTGTACAGTTGGTTGTCTCTTCCATAATAACTGTACAGTTGGTGGTCTCTGCCACTGTAATGGGAAATGCAGTGTGTGTTAAATATCCAGGACCAGGAGATCTTTAAGGGGAAACTTGTACTTTTCATTTATTTATTTATTTGGTGGGTTGGGGTTTGTTGGTCCATGGGTCCAGCCTTCATGTCTGTTTATGACCGTTGTAATGTAATGGCTCATATCTAGGTCATATATTCTCTGATAGCCACTTGATAGATCTCTCTGATGTAGATTTATGATTCAATAGTGAAGGGAATCTGAGTCTCTCAATCTTTCTGGGGTAACCCTATTAGTCTCAAAACCCAGATTAAATAGTCTTTATATTATTTGGCAATCACTAATCTGCATGTCCAGCCTTTTTATTTTGCCTCGCAATAAGGTGTTTTACCAGGTCATTGTTGAGAACAAGGAGAAGTTTTTAGTCATACTTGGCAAAGTAATTAATTGGAAATGAATGCTGTAGGTAACAGAAATGGTTTAGAGTTGCACAAATGGTTTAGAGTTGCAGAACTCTCACAAACATCTGAATGTTTCTCCACCTTACATTGTTATCTTGGAACACTTGTCAGCTCAACACTTTTGATTATATAGATTTATTCCTTTCTTAAAGACCCAGTTCAGGGCCACTCTGTTTTGCAAGCAGTCCAGGTTAATTATTCACTGTAATTTCATCAGGTTATTTCCCCACATACTGGATGGTCTTTATCTGAAATATACATTTTTTTTTGGAAGTCCAAAACACACCTGCAGCACACTGGGGCTCATTAGGGATCTTAAATTAATAAATAAGTTGTTAAACTTTGTCCAAAGCTATGTCAAAACATTATACACATTCCAATATGATTGGGTGATGATTCACACACACACACACACACACACATATACACTCACCTAAAGGATTATTAGGAACACCTGTTCAATTTCTCATTAATGCAATTATCTAATCAACCAATCACCTGGCAGTTGCTTCAATGCATTTAGGGGTGTGGTCCTGGTCAAGACAATCTCCTGAACTCCAAACTGAATGTCAGAATGGGAAAGAGAGCGTGGCATGGTTGTTGGTGCCAGACGGGCCGGTCTGAGTATTTCACAATCTGCTCAGTTACTAGGATTTTCACACACAACCATTTCTAGGGTTTACATAGAATAGTGTGAAAAGGGAAAAACATCCAGTATGCGGCAGTCCTGTGGGCGAAAATACCTTGTTGATGCTAGAGGTCAGAGGAAAATGGGCAGACTGATTCAAGCTGATAGAAGAGCAACTTTGACTGAAATAACCACTCGTTACAACCGAGGTATGCAGCAAAGCATTTGTGAAGCCACAACACGCACAACCTTGAGGCGGATGGGCTACAACAGCAGATGACCCCACCGGGTACCACTCATCTCCACTACAAATAGGAAAAAGAGGCTACTATTTGCACGAGCTCACCAAAATTGGACAGTTGAAGACTGGAAGAATGTTGCCGGGTCTGATGAGTCTCGATTTCTGTTGAGACATTCAGATGGTAGAGTCAGAATTTGGCGTAAACAGAATGAGATCATGGATCCATCATGCCTTGTTACCACTGTGCAGGCTGGTGGTGGTGGTGTAATGGTGTGGGGGATGTTTTCTTGGCACACTTTAGGCCCCTTAGTGCCAATTGGGCATCGTTAAATGCCACGGCCTACCTGAGCATTGTTTCTGACCATGTCCATCCCTTTATGACCACCATGTACCCATCCTCTGAATAATTTCAAATTGGTTTCTTGAACATGACAATGAGTTCACTGTACTGAAATGGCCCCCACAGTCACCAGATCTCAACCTAATAGAGCATCTGGATGGGATGTGGTGGAACGGGAGCTTCGTGCCCTGGATGTGCATCCCACAAATCTCCATCAACTGCAAGATGCTATCCTATCAATATGGGCCAACATTTCTAAAGAATGCTTTCAGCACCTTGTTGAATCAATGCCACGTCGAATTAAGGCAGTTCTGAAGGCGAAAGAGGGTCAAACACAGTATTAGTATGGTGTTCCTAATAATCCTTTAGGTGAGTGTATATATATATATATGTTACAGTATTCTAAATGTAAAGTACTTTTCAAGCATGTTTCTCTACTCCACAGTGGCCCTGGGTGTACCACATGGGTTAATGGATGAATGGGTCGCAGCACCAAAACCAGTTCTGCCACTTGACAGTCAAGGCACAGTGGGACAGGGAAAACCAGCTGGCTGGAACCCGGAGACAATTGTGGAGAGAATCCCATTGACACCTGCTGACCTGAGCCCACTGGTGAAGGACAAACCAGAGGAACTGAGCCCTAAATTGCAGGACAAACCAGAGGAACCGAGACCTAAATTGCAGGACAGACCAGAGGAACTAAAGCCACTGGTGAAGGACAAACCAGAGGAACTGAGCCCTAAAGTGCAGGACAAAAAAGAAGTGCAGAGACCAGTGGAGCAGAAGAACGAAAATCCAGCTGAATGGACGCTTGTGATCCAGGATAAACCAAAGAACCAAGGGGAGATGGATAAACCAAAGCAAGCCAAGGAGGATTCTGGGAAACTGAGCCCTGTTGTGCATGAGACAGCAGAGGGAGTAGTGGCACCTGTGATGGAGGCGTTTGTGGGGGAGGTGTCTCTGCCTGAGCAGGAGTCAGAGGCTGAGATGGAGGAGGATCTACTGAGGATTGGCATGGAAGATTCTGATATTGGGAAACCAGAGATGAGGAATATACCAGAGCCAAAGATGGGATTGGAATTGGAAGAGCCAGAGATTAGGGAACCAGACCAGATGGAACGAAGTTTAGAAATGGACCCAGAAGTGAAGCTAGACCCAGAGGTTGAGATGGCATCAGAGATGAAGATGGCGTCAGAGATGAAGATGGCGTCAGAGATGAAGATGGCGTCAGAGCTGGGGATGGAGTCAGAGCAGGAGATGGAGTCAGAGCTGGAGATGGAGTCAGAGCAGGAGATGGAGTCAGAGCTGGAGATGGAGTCAGAGCTGGAGATGGAGTCAGAGCAGGAGATGGAGTCAGAGCTGGAGATGGAGTCAGAGCTGGAGATGGAGTCAGAGCAGGAGATGGAGTCAGAGCTGGAGATGGAGTCAGAGCTGGAGATGGAGTCAGAGATGAAGAAGGCACGTGGTCTAGGTGGTCTAGGTGAAGAACAGATTTACATCCCAGAGGAACAACCAATCATGGAGCTGGAACCAGAAACAAGGGATTTGCCTTCGGGAGGGAATACAATCATGAAAGATTACAACATCATGGGGGAGGAGCCAATGGAAAACATGCCTGTGATGAGGGCGGATCACGTCCAGTCTGAGGAACCAATCGTGGAGCTGGAACCAAAACTGAGGGAGGCGCCTTTGACTGGACATCACCCAAGGATGGACTTGGCTGTGGTGGCAGAAGATCCAGTTCTGGAGTTGGAACCTTTAGAATGGGAGACGCCTCGTAGTGAAGAGCAATTACTATTGGAGGAGAGGGTTCGATTTATTCAGAGGCCTCTCATGGAGCAGCCAATGATGGGTGAGGGGCCCATGATGGATGGAGCATCATACATGAGAGTGGAGCAAGAGAGGATGATGCAGTCTTTAAATATGGAGGAAGAGGGGTTCTAGCAACCTGATAATGTATTAACTAACAATAATGTAATAACTAGTAATAATGTAATAATAATAACTTGGGAGGGCTGTAATAAAAATGATAATATATAATGGTAAACATTTGCACCTAATGTAATAATTTACTGCAGTATTGACTGATTATTACATTATTTAATGGGTAAAAAATAAGAACTGATAAAGCAACAATGTACTCAGACTGTATTTACCTTGTTTATTAATTGGCTATGAAGAATCCCACTTCCAAAACACTTACCCTTACTCTAGGTTTATTTATCAAGCAGCTGCCACATACACACACATACTAGAGAGAGACAAAGAGAGAGAAGAAATGTGGACAATTTACTGTGTTGTTTCACTCCAATTTGCTTGTGAGACAGGAATATGGTCACATTTGGTTCATATTAAAGCGTGATCTGACTAGTCTAGCTAGACTCTTTCAAGTTCAAGTTTTATTTGTCAAATGCACCATCTCATCCTGCACAATGAAATTGTTGTGACATGGCACCCAACAACTACGTAATGAGAATTAAGTTAATAAATATACATAAATATAAATAACACTGAACACTAGCAGCAGTTTGAAAAGAGGACTAGCAGCAATATGTTTCATATTAAGTCTCGTATTAAAAACGTAATGGGGTTTTAAAGGCTTAGTAGATGTTTCATCATTATACTGACTTGTATACCTCAAAGACCACTTCAAACTCTGTAACTATTAATGCATTTTTAGATAAATGTGAACTTTCCAGACTAAGTGCGGAAGATGGTGATTCCTTGAACTCTGACCTCACAATTGCAGAGGTTCGGAGCGCCATTGCCTCCCTAAAGAGTAATAAGTCCTGATGGACTTCCAGGGGAATTATACAAAACATTCAGTGAGAATTCATCCCCGTACCTGTTGAAATTATATGAACATGCTAAGATACAGGGTAATTTGCCCCCCACCTTAACTGAGGCTGTGGTCACATTAATTCACAAAAAAGGGAAGGACTCACAGGAAGTAGGTGCTTATCGTCCTATCTCCCTACTTAATGTTGATGGGAAATTATTTGCCAAAATATTAGCTAACAGGCTGAATCCTTTATTGGGAAAGCTAGTTCATAAGGACCAGACGGGTTTCATACCAAATAGGAGTGCTACTTTTAATCTTAGACATCTTTTCAATATTAAATATACAAAGAGAGGTCCACCCACTGATCTTGTCATACTTGCATTTGACCAGATTGAGTGGTGTTACTTATTTGAAGTTCTTAATAGGTTAAATTTTGGAAATAAGTTCCTGTCATTAATCAAACTCATTTACAAGAATCCTACAGCTCAAATCCCAACAAACCGGACAATATCCTCTCCGTTCAGCTTACATAGAGGGACAAGGCAGGGGTGTCCACTATCCCTTGGCTATTGAACCTCTAGCCCAATGTATTAGAATGGAAGCCCAGATTTATGGCTACTCCACCAAAGACACTAATAATAAGATATCAATATACGCAGATGACATATATAACGAGGCCTCAACTTACCATCCCTAATCTTCTCGATGAAATCAACCTGTTTGGGACCTTTTTGTGTTATCGGATCGATTTGTCTAAGAGCGTTTTAATGCCGGTCCAAATGAGTGACTTAACACACCTAGATCACTTTCCATTTACAGTCTCTCCAGAGAAATTGACCTATTTGGGGATAGAAGTGACAAAACAGTACTCATCTCTATTCCAGGCAAACTTCCCCCCTCTAATAGAGTGATTACAGACTAGAATATTATTCTGGGACACGCTCCCAATTTCTTTAATTGGGAGAATCAATGCTATAAAGATGATTTTCCTCACACAATTGTTATACCTATTTCAGAACATCCCAATGTTTCTAAAAATATATTTTTTTAAAACCTAGATTCTTTAATAGTTCCTTTTCTGTGGGGACACAAAGTTCACAGAATAGGTAAAAAACATCTCTGTAGGCCAAAGCCAGAGGGGGGATTGGCACTACCAGACTTTTTGCTATATTACTGGGCCTCAGCGATTAAGATTTTTATTTGTATTTATTATTGTACTTTTATTTTATTTTTTATTTTGAATTAGTTATAAAATAAGCTCTCAGAATGTACAAGTGAATTGTATGTCAAATCATATGCTTTAATAAAAAGACATAAAAAAAAAAAAAAAGAGAGAACATGACCCAACTTCACCCCTAAGGTGAGAGGAGGAATTGAGGGAGAGGGGGGTTCCACACAAACACACAACATCCCATAATACCACACATACACACACAAACACACAACATCCTATATTACCACACATACACACACAGACACACAACATCCCATATTACCACACATACACACACAAACACACAACATCCTATATTACCACACATACACACACAGACACACAACATCCCATATTACCACACATACACACACAAACACACAACATCCCATATTACCACACATATTACCACACATACACACACAGACACACAACATCCCATATTACCACACATACACACACAGACACACAACATCCCATATTACCACACATTCACACACAGACACACAACATCCTATATTACCACACATACACACACAGACACACAACATCCTATATTACCACACATACACACACATACACACAACATCCCATATTACCACACATACACACACATACACACACACACACAGACACACAACATCCCATATTACCACACATACACACACAGACACACAACATCCTATATTACCACACATACACACACAGACACACAACATCCTATATTACCACACATACACACACAGACACACAACATCCTATATTACCACACATACACACACATACACACAACATCCCATATTACCACACATACACACACATACACACACACACAGACACACAACATCCCATATTACCACACATACACACAGACACAACCACACGTGTACATGTAGAATGATTGCAATAACTGCTTTCTACCACAAGGAGACTCACTTGCAAAGTCCTGAACTGCCAGTGCTAAATTCTCTTCAGAAGTCCAAGGAAGGGTTGGCGCAGATTAAGCTGAGTTCTCTGATCCGCCCCAGACTGTCAGTGAGTCATTCACTGCCTCTAACTCAACCTGACAGGGACGATGTGTAAACAGCCTTGACGTCTCTACAGTTCGACAGGCAGACTAACTTCACTCAAGGCCACCTGCTCTCCATTCCCATTCACACAGTTGGTAGGTATGTTATGGACCTGAGGGGACTGAGGACACACACACTTGGGTTGGAGGACTGTTACATGGATGTATGTTTGTCTGTTTGTGCTTGTGTGTGTGTGTTTTGTTTCCCTCTGTTCTGTCAGGCAGATCATTTAATCTGGTTGGATTGTCCGATTCGTCCTCTTAGGTTTGGCTGCCTGGCTAGCCCAATCACCAGGCAGGAAAGGAGCATTGGGTGGCGCTAATGGCCATCATCTGTGTTTTTAAAAATGGTACCAATAGTGTTATATTGGAGAGCATATTTGGCTAGCTATGGGAACTAAACAGAAAACTCCCCAGCAAACAGATTATGTAAATATTGTTGTTGCATGCGGACAAATTAGTCAAACTATAATTGCTGATGTGACTATAATTGCTATTCTGTTCTGTGGGCTGGGTGTTCCTGACGTCTGGGGGCGTTCCTCTGCTCTGACTAGGAAGGAACCGGGAGCAGCCTCTAGACACTGATCTAAATTCAGAAGACATGCTGCCTCTAGACACTGATCTAAATTCAGAAGACATGCTGCCTCTAGACACTGATCTAAATTCAGAGGACATGCTGCCTCTAGACACTGATCTAAATTCAGAAGACATGCTGCCTCTAGACACTGATCTGAATTCAGAGGACATGCTGCCTCTAGACACTGATCTGAATTCAGAGGACATGCTGCCTCTAGACACTGATCTGAATTCAGAGGACATGCTGCCTCTAGACACTGATCTGAATTCAGAGGACATGCTGCCTCTAGACACTGATCTAAATTCAGAGGACATGCTGCCTCTAGACACTGATCTGAATTCAGAGGACATGCTGCCTCTAGACACTGATCTGAATTCAGAGGACATACTTCGCCCCGTGGCCAGTGTTTGAGGAAAATAAGCTGATCCGAGATCTGTGCTTAAAGACACCCACCACCTCAAGCTGTGTGAAGACAGCTGTCTTCGGTTTTGTGATTTTTTTTTAACTATGCTTGTTGGGTATTCCACTATAACATATCCATTCCAGTATGAATTTCCAGTTACTTAAATTTTTCTGTTCAGCAGTGATATTATTGTTCAATAAAAATAAAAAAAGATATTAGGAGCCAAAAAAAGACACTGGATTTAATTTGTATGTAGAACAGGGCTTCAAATATTTCTGAAAGCGACTAATTGACTGTAACGAATGATGTCAATAAAGGGCTGTTTTTAGAGAGGTTATTCCTGCTTGTGTTTTTGATTTCGCCGACTTCCCCAAGCGCTCAGTGTTTCGGCAGACAGCGAAAGCTGAGCACACGGGTGACAGGAAAGAGCCGTTGAGAGGGCTTTGACCAAGCACTGTTTACTCAGCCACCATTGTCCCCTGGATGCCTGACCGTTATACATCCAACATACTGGCCATCCTACTGGGACTTGTTTCCTTCTCTGGCTCAAAATAACAAACGTTATATTGTCCCTTGCATGTCGTCTGCAGGACCAGCGACAAGCTGAGGGGTTTTTGTTGTCGCGGGCAATTGTCTCCCGCGGCGACGAAAGCTATTGACCCATCCAGCTTAGTGTACTTTAAATCTCAGTCAGGGCTTCCGCTGGGACTCCATGCTGGGTGTTTGCTGCTGTGCGTGAAATGTATTTGCGGAGCAGAGCTAATCGAGAGAACTACTATTTGCCCATCCACACCCATCCCATCAGAGTTAGAGAAGATTAGCACCTTTCAACAAACACACACATGCGTACACGCAAAAACACACACGGAGACACACACATCCAGAAACAGAAGCCTGGTGTCTGTGAGTGTGACTCATTTTCCATTGGACCACGGAGGAAGGATTAGCAGCTTTCAGGTGACAATCAACCATGTCTAATCTTTCTAATGTAATCCCTAATCAACACACACACACACACACACACAATTGATTATACAAATCTTATGTACAGTCCCACAGGAAAAGTGTTACCACTCAGAGAACTTCTCTCTGATAATCTGTCCACCCCTCTCTCTCCCTCTGTCCCTCTCCCTCCCTCTGTCTCCCTCTCTCCCTCTGGTCCCTCTCTCTCCCTCTGGTCCCCCTCTCTCCCTCTGGTCCCCCTCTCTCCCTCTGGTCCCCCTCTCCCAGGCTCTGGTCCCCCTCTCCCAGGCTCTGGTCCCCCTCTCCCAGGCTCTGGTCCCCCTCTCAGCCTCTGTCCCTCTCCCTCTCCAGAGGTTCCATGGAAGTCTGAAACAACCACAGCCAGTTTGAGGGATCAGAAGCAGGTCACTCGGCGCGCTAACAGGGAACCTGGCCGTTGGCAGCTTGTAGTGGATCGGCCCACAATGCAATGCCAATCTATTTTTGGCAGGGAAATATCCACCAGCTTTGCGACGCTTCACCTGACTAAGTCAACCGTTTCCAATCATATCTGGCGATTGGACAATCAATCATTCAAATGCATTTTGTAAAGCCCTTTCTGCATCAGCAGTTGTCTCAAAATGCTTGAACAGAGAGCCCATGTAAAAATCCTGTAGAGCAACAACAACAGATTGATTCACATCCATGACAAATGTGTCACAGCCTCTTAACAGTGACATTGCATACCGCTGAACAGTTCCCCGCGTGGGGACAGCTTTTATGTAAATATCCTTGACAAATAATATTAAGGATGAGCCATTTGATAAACGCATGATGAAAGCCATTCAATGCGTGTCCCTCAGAGAACGGGTTCTCACGACAAACCAATCCCCACGAAGACCTAATCTTGGTCCAAGAAACTGTCGCTGCGTGTCGGCATGAGTCCAACAGTTCCCCTGACACACAGCTGTTGCTGCTTTTGCTACTGCAATGTGTCCTATTTCCTCTGATGAACGGCCTGGGGTTACTGTTCTGGTGTTGGTGACTCAGCGGAGCAGCTTTGTCTTTCACTGGGGGCAGTTTGCTGAGGCTCTGGGGGATGTCCAGACACAGATTGAGTTTCTATATCTCATTGAATAGAACAGACTGTGTGTGTGTGTGTGTGTACAATCTCTAAGCCCAGACACACCTGTTTCTGCAGGGTGTTTCGAGAGCGAGTAAACCCCCCAGCCTTGCGAACATGTACAGGCTGGATCAGACTTCAGCCCATCGGCCCTAAATCATAAACTCTACAATGTCCACTGCCATAGTTCCACTGAAACACCACAAAACAACTGTATATTTTAAGGCAAACAAACAGTATCACATAAATCCCAACTTCAACTCCCACTCACCCATCCATCAGGATAGGCTCTCCCACAGATCTTTCCATCAAGATAGGCTCTCCTACAGAGGTGGAAAGTGAGGGGGGTAGTTTTAGAAAGTCAGTGGTGGTGAAAAAAACTGAAGAAGTGAGCCAAGTCATTCCCTGGCCATTCTTGATAGGCGGAGAGGGGATTGGACTGGGGTCAGCATTAATCAACCCCACACTGACCAGCTTTACACAGCACAGTACATCCAAAGGACCTCCACATAGTGTGTAGTTGTAGAATGTGAGCCACAGGAAGTTATCACCACGCATGACAATTAGGCACTAAAAGGGTTAATAACTCTGGCTGATTTAAAATGTTTTGGTTAATAAGTCAGGGTTAATAAACCTGGGTTATTAAGTCTGAGTTAGTAACACTGGGTTAATAACGCTGGATTATTCAATCAATCAATCAAATGTATTTATAAAGCCCTTTTTTACATCAGCAGTTGTCACAAAGTGCTTTTACAAAACACCCGGCCTTAAACCCCAAGGAGCAAACAACAGTAGTGTTGAATTTCAGTGGCTAGGAAAAACTCCCTAAGAAAGCATACATTTAGAAAAAAACCTAGAGAGGACCCAGGCTCAGAGGGCTGACCAGTCCTCTTTTGGCTGTGCCGGGTGAACATATTAAGAGTACAAATTCTAATAATTAATAAATGCATGTGGGCTGAGTCCAGAGTCTATTTTCCATCCAGGTCGGAAACATGACCAGATGGACAAGGACCGGGACAACACAGGGGAGGCGAGAGGTGACAGTACAGTAGCAGCTGAAATCGTCAGGTATCATCTTGATCTGTAACACAACCAGGAGGACTTTGGACAGGGACAGCAACGGGTATTTCAAGCCAGGTACTCCTCAGGTGTGGGCCAGGACCTCATGTTCTCCTAAGTTTAAAACGTCAGGGGACAGGGAACATTTTGAAAACGCATTTCTTAGATCTACAAGGAATTATCGTGGAGAAGGAGAACTGACCCTACTCCCCCAGCACAATAATATGGCAGCGTAAGACCTTGGGACTGAGACTGTGTTATTAAGTCTGGGTAATTAAGACTGTGTTAAATTGGCTGTGGACAGTTAATATGGGAGCACATTCATCGGGGGGGGGACATACTGCTTCTCATTGGCACTGTAACTGCATTCCAAAATGGGACACATGCCAGAATAACAGGGTTTTGACATAAACATGTTTTTGGACTACAGTACCCACGAGCCCCGGCGAACCAAAGTGCCCTGGCAGACACTTGGGGTGGTGACCGTGATGCCAATCTGCTCTGTTAATCAAGACAATCAGGTTTTACACTGTCACACACACATGAACATGGGGACTGAACTAGGCGTCAAGTGAGCGGAGATCAGCAGAGAAGGTTTTAGCCAAATAAGGGGTCCTGGCTTTAGGCAGCATATCTGACTGTCTGTCATTCTGTAATGCTAGCCAAGTATGTCTTAATTTATTATGCTCCCTCTCTCTCTCTGTTTCTGTCGCTCTTCATCTCCCTCATACACCCGTTGTCCCTCTCCAACTCACTCCTTCTGGAAGGTGCAGCTCCGGGGTTTTAGGGGCGTGTTTGAAGGGACGGTGCCAGGCTTTAAACCCAGGATGCTGCAGACAGAGAGACACAGACAGAGACAGACAGAGACAGAGAGACACAGACAGAGACAGACAGACAGACAGAAAAAGGCAACCAGAAACGAAGAGAGACAGATACTGGGACAGATATATTAAGCTACAGAAACAGAGAGACAGGGTCTGACAGAGACAGAGAGACAGGGTCTGATAGAGACAGAGAGGCGTAGAGAAACAGGGTGAAAACATCAAACTACAGGTCTGTATCAAGTCATACCATCATCATCCTTGATTTCATGTGTTCTGCTTATTCATGTCATACATCCTCATGCCTCATTCCATGTTGTCAATTCATACTTATCCTACAACAGCTCATGTATTCAGTTCACTTTTTAAATACTTCGTTAACCTCTCTGCAGTACGGGCTCATCGTTTTTAAAAGCCTAACCACATGAGCGTGTCTGTCAAAAACAGTTACATTACACGTATCTCAGGGTGGGAAATGTTGCTTCAGTCCTGAAAATCTACAGTGTGACGGATTGTTGAAGTGGAACTCTGTTGACCGCCCAACCCGTTTGGAGAAAGATTAATCAGTGCCGGAAGAGAATGGTGCTGAGTGAGGTCGGGATGTGGAGCGGTTCCTAATCGATACATAAGAACCCACCCGGACCAGAATCAAGCCAGAACTAGGGGAGCCCCAGGGTCTGCTCAGACCTGTCAGACATGTCAAGGTTGGGGTGACAGGCTCACATGAGCCCACACATGTAGGCAACAAATACAGTACACACACGCACACATACACACACAAAAAAACTTTAGGAATCTTCATCCACATGGACAAACACACAATGATTACCCAATCAAAATAAAAAATGTCCCGACCCCCATCAATCTAAAATTAAAGCCTAACCCTTAAAACCCTTAAAGTAAACCCTGTAACTTTTTAACAAATCCCTTAACCAAAAATGGCCTTTTTATGCTTGGGGACCTGCGAAAGGTCCTCACAGGGTCACATTTCACTTGTTTCCCCATTCTTGCTGGGAATTGTCGTTCCCCATCTTTGACGTGAGATGTTAACACACATAGCTCTGACTGATGCTCGGACAAAAGGTCAACCAAAGTATTGGATGACTCCGTCAGAGTTCCGTGGACATGCAGACACGACCTACAGCCGAACGGCAGGACCAGGACAGGGGAGATGGAGAGACCGGCGAGAACAGGGACGAAGAACAGCACCCACAGGTGGGGGGAAACGGAACAGCAGACGAAGGCAAGTGTAGTGAGGACTGGTGACTGTGAACCTGTGGCGGCGTTGTCAGCTGGCCGCCCATTGTAGTTGTGTTTTTGGTCCTGGTGCTGAGATGTCTTAGTCTCATGTTCTTAACGTGTGTAGAAGTGGTCCTTTGAGTGTCCAGCGTGGGGTTGAGTTGGGGTTTTCAATCCTCTCCTCGGGGACTCCCCGGCTATCCCAATATTTAAAAAAATTCCAGATTCAACTCGATTCAGCACTCCCGATTCAACCCGATTCAGCTCTCCCGATTCAACCCGTCAGTTAATCATCAAGCCATCGATCAGTGAATCAGCAAGTTCAGTTCTACAACAAAGATGTGAATCGTCTGGTGGGCCCCAATGAGAGGAGTGAAACGTACAGGTACAGAATAGCTGGTTAGTCTGGTTGTGGTCCTAACTGGGTCATGTCCCCTACAGTGGCGTCTGACCGCAAGCAGATGGCCGGAGAGGCGTGGGACAGACGGAGCACGTGGAAGCCCAGCGTTTATTATTCTCTGGGGAATGAGTGCTTCCACATCGCCGGTCATGAAATCTGCATCCGAGAGTCCATGGACTCGTACGGCGCTCTAGTCTGGCCTGGGGTGAGACCTTCGCTGGCATTGGGTTATGTCGCCGGATGCATTTGCCCAAGGGAGAATGGAAATTCATTGCACTTAATTCGCACTGATGGATACGATTGCTCCAGCGTCCGTTGTGTCGATGGTGACAATGATAATGATGATTTTATGCTAATGTTATAGTGGTTACGCTATTTTATGCTAATGTTATAAGGGCGAAGATGATGAAATTATGAAAGATAATTATGTAATAATGGTGATGATGATGAAATTATGAAAGATAATTTTGTAAAAATGGTGATGATGAAGGGCGATGATGTTAAAAATAGTGAAGATGATGATGCAATAATGGTGATAATGCAGACGATAATGCTGACCATTATAATGGCAGTGATGGTGAAATGATGTCGCTGTGTGCAGGTTTTAGGTTTAACTCTACTCATGGGGACCAAATGTCCCCATGAGTAAAGTAAAACCAGAAACAATTTGACTCATGGGGACTTTCTGCCGGTCCCCATGAGACAAAAGTCAATTTCCAGCTCAGGGTATAGGGTCAAACAGAGAATTCATTTTACAATTGGGGTTTATTTAAGGTCCAGGAGTTGTTGGTTAAGTTTAGGGTTAAGGTTAGGCATTACATCTAGGTAAAGTTTAGGCATGAATGTTATTTTATTGAAGTTAAGGTTAGGTTTAGATTAGGGATAGGTTAAGGTTAGGGTAAGGGTTATGGTCAGGTTTAGAGTTAAGATAAGATTAGGCGGAGCATGCAATTTCTGGTCCCCATGAGGATAGCCATACAAACTTGTGTGTGTGTGCACATGTGGGTGTGTGTGCGTATGTAGGCAGTTGCTCTGAGTCAGTTCCTGGAGAATAACTGTCACCAGGTGAACCTGCTGGATAAGGCCGTGTTGGAGATCGGTGCAGGGACAGGCTTATTGTCCATAGTGGCCAGTCTGCTGGGTGAGTCTATACATCTGACCCCCGTCAGTCTGAATAACTGCCTCATTTAGAGGGTCAGTCTGTCAGTTTGAGACACCGTACGACAGACTAATTCATTTGACTGACTGACCTTTCCTTTTATATTCCTGTTTTCCAGGTGCCTGGGTCACAGCCACTGACCTGCCCGAAATCCTACCAAACCTGACCTTTAACCTCTCTCGGAACTCAAGGAGGCGCTGCCGCTACGCACCCCAGGTGGCAGCCCTCACCTGGGGACAGAACCTGGAAAGGGATTTCCCCTGCACTTCCTATCGCTACGACTACGTGCTGGCAGCCGATGTGGTGTATCACCATGACTACATGGACGAGCTGCTGGCTACCATGTGCCACTTCTGCAGACCAGGAAGTGGCACCACACTGCTCTGGGCCAATAAGATGAGATTCCAGTCCGACCTGAGTTTCACAGAGAGGTTTCAGAGTTGTTTTAAAACCACTCTGCTGGCAGAGTTTGACGAGGAGGAAGTGAGGGTCTACAAGGCAACACCACGGGAGTAACACCACGAGAGTAACACCACGGGAGAGTTTTATTAGACAAAAACAGTGTTTTGACATTCCGCTTATACATTATAATAACAACCTGTGTCCTTCAAAAACTAAATGACTCAAAACCAAGTGTGACTTCTCCAAAAACAATTTTATTTACATATATCATTGTTCTTTTTCTTCATTCCTTTGATCCTTTGACAAGAATTGTTGCTAATAAATTCACTTTGAATTACTTAGAATTTTTCTCAACACATTTTTCGCAGTCTTAAAACATTCTTGTAACTCCACTTTATATTTTTTCACATTTAAATAAGCCCAGTGTCTTCCAAAGACACTAGTCAAGAAAGTTTAAAGAAAGAATTTTTATGCAAAGAAACATCTGTTTAAGAACGAAATGTTGACAAATGGAGGAAGTGTCTGGGGAGAGGGAAGTCTGGGCATCCCTGCTTAGACTGCTGCCCCCGCGACCCGGCCCCGGATAAGCGGAAGATGATGGATGGATGGATGTTGACAAATGTATAAGAGTAAATTTGACTTGTAAAGTTTCCGAGGTTTTCCTTAACAACAGAAACAACATGCTGGTAGTTTGTCATGGCTTCAACAGAGATATTTTTAAAGGTGTTTGCATTTCATCTGAAATCTACCAGTGATAGTCCCACCTCCATTTACAATAGTGAACAAACCATTTGAATGAATATGAAAATGTGCTTGTTCAAGAAGATGGTAAACACAAATACTGATAAAAAGGCTTTCTTCAACTATGGCTTTTATTCGGGTTAGGTTTGGTATGTTTCTTAGCACATTTAAACCCTTCTTAATTCTGAAACCTTCTCTTATTTTCAGTATCTTTTTGTTGTCTCATTACCACGATCACCCATCATTACCACGATCACCTAAATGTTGGAACACAGACGCTCAACTGAACAGAGGTCCAACGGTCATCTAGCAATCTCACTAACAGCAGAACAAACCTAATGATCAATCAACATTCAGGGTCACTCAAAATAACAACTCAAAATGACAAGTCAAAGGTATGTTTTGCTGTTCCTCAAGGCTCGGTTCTGGGCCCATTATTGTTCTCACTATATGCTCCCTCTGGGTGATGTAATCCGAAATCACAATGTACATTTTCACTGTTATTCAGATGACACACAGTTATATATTTCAATGAAGCATGGATAAGCCCCTAAATTAGCTACTTTGGAAGAATGCGTTTCAGATATTAGGAAGTGGATAACAGAGAATTTCTTGCTCTTAAACTCAAGGAAAACAGAAACGCTTTAGGACACAAGAAACAAATAGTGTTGTTAGCAGATCTCACTGTAAGCTGTAAGAAACCTCGACGTCACCCTTGACCCTGACCTCTCCTTTGAAGAACATTTTTTGCAAAAATCAGTAATGTTCTATTAAAAACTGATGCAGAAAAACTAATCCATGCTTTCGTTACTTCTAGACTAGATTACTGCAATGCTCTTCTTTCCGGTTACCCTGACAAATCAATAAATAAACTTCAATTAGTGCTGCACACGGCTGCTAGAAACCTAACTAGAACAGATTATTTTTTTACAAATTAAGCTGCCTGTTAGGGTTAGGGCTGATTTTAAGGTTTTACTGTTAACCTATAAATCAATACATGAACTTGCTCTTACTTACCTTGCTGAAATTATCAACTTTATAGTTACAACTCATTCTGCTGGGGGTAACGTCGGGTGCTGGTTTAGCTCAGTGGGTTACTTCCTCATAACAGTTATTTCATGGTCTGCAGGCCAGAGGTACGACCCCGGGCGCTGTCCTGTGCTTTTTTTTTTTTTTATGGAAGCTTTGCAAACGCGAAATTTCTCCAAACATATCCCCACACTTGCAAAAATGCTTGTCGTGTAGCCTACAACTTTATAGTTACAACTCATTCTGCTGGGAGTAACGTCGGGTGCTGGTTTAGCTCAGTGGGTTACTTCCTCATAACAGTTATTTCATGGTCTGCAGGCCAGAGGTACGACCCCGGGCGCTGTCCTGTGCTTTTTTTTTTTTTTATGGAAGCTTTGCAAACGCGAAATTTCTCCAAACATATCCCCACACTTGCAAAAATGCTTGTCGTGTAGCCTACAACTTTATAGTTAAAACTCATTCTGCTGGGAGTAACGTCGGGTGCTGGTTTAGCTCAGTGGGTTACTTCCTCATAACAGTTATTTCATGGTCTGCAGGCCAGAGGTACGACCCCGGGCGCTGTCCTGTGCTTTTTTTTTTTTTATGGAAGCTTTGCAAACGCGAAATTTCTCCAAACATATCCCCACACTTGCAAAAATGCTTGTCGTTTAGCCTACAACTTTATAGTTAAAACTCATTCTGCTGGCGGAGACGAGAGGCGCTGGTTTAGCTCAGTGGGTTACTTCTTGTGTAAAAATTATTTCATGGTCTGCAGGCCAGAGGTACGACTCCGGGCGCTGTTCAGTGCTTTTTTTTTTAATGGAAGCTTTGCAAACGCGAAATGTCTCCAAACATATCCCCACACTTGCAAAAATGCTTGTCGTGTAGCCTACAACTTTATAGTTACAACTCATTCTGCTGGGAGTAACGTCGGGTGCTGGTTTAGCTCAGTGGCTTACTTCCTCATAAATGTTATTTCATGGTCTGCAGGCGAGAGGTACGACTCCGGGCGCTGTCCAGTGCTTTTTCTTTTTTTTATGGAAGCTTTGCAAACGCGAAATTTCTCCAAACATATCCCCACACTTGCAAAAATGCCTGTCGTTTAGCCTACAACTTTATAGTTAAAACTCATTCTGCTGGCGGAGACGAGAGGCGCTGGTTTAGCTCAGTGGGTTACTTCTTGTGTAAAAATTATTTCATGGTCTGCAGGCCAGAGGTACGACTCCGGGCGCTGTTCAGTGCTTTTTTTTTTTTAATGGAAGCTTTGCAAACGCGAAATGTCTCCAAACATATCCCCACACTTGCAAAAATGCTTGTCGTGTAGCCTACAACTTTATAGTTACAACTCATTCTGCTGGGAGTAACGTCGGGTGCTGGTTTAGCTCAGTGGGTTACTTCCTCATAACAGTTATTTCATGGTCTGCAGGCCGGAGGTACGACCCCGGGCGCTGTCCAGTGCTTTTTTTTTTTTTAAAGTTGTCATACATACCTACACGTAACCTACAATAGCAAGATGGAGGCCTTTTAATTGGACCTAGAATCTCTAAACAAACAGCTGGAGGCAGGTCCTTTTCTCATAGAGCTCCACTACTGTGGAATGATCTGCCAATTAAGGTTAGAAATTCATACTTTCAAGTGTCTACTAAAAACTAATCTCTACATCACGGTTTATGATTAAGTGCTGGGGGATTGGGTCAGTTCTCCTTCCCCACTAAGTTATCCTTCTCCACTATAAATTGTTGTTGATAATTTTCCCAGTCTCCTCCCTTTTTAAACTTCAGGAGGACATGAGGTCCTGGTCCACACCTGCGGAGTACCTGGTTTGGGGTTGCTGTCCCGGTCCTTGTCCATCTGGTCATAATTCTAACCTAGTCTAAATTTAAATAGACTATGGATTTAGCCCACATGCATTTATTAATTATTCCAATTTAACTTTTAATATCTCACCTGGCACAGCCAGAAGAGGACTGGTCACCCCTCTGAGCCTGGGTCCTCTCTAGGTTTCTTCCTAAAATTCGGCCTTCTTAGGGAGTTTTTCCTAGCCACTGAAATTGCTCCTTGGGGTTTAAGGCCGGGTGTTTCTGTAAAAGCACTTTGTGACAACTGCTGTTGTAAAAAGGGCTTTATAGATAAATTTGATTGATTCCATCTCCATGGCAACGTTTAACCGAATAACCTGATTGGCTGTTATGGACTGTCCCCGAGTGCCTGTTTGGGTCCAGGTGTCATTGTCAGAATAGCGACGTTTGTCCCCAGGTTTTTGACAGCTCTTCCCCTCGCTGTTCTATTCTATGACGTCAAATGTTCAATAAAGATTCCGTTGGTTGCCTTTAGTGATGTCATCAGACAGTGGAATGTTCCACACCTCCAGACAGAACTTCACCTCGGAAGTCTGCGGACTGTGTTTGCTCCCTATTCTCTGTGCCCTGTCTCCTTGGAGAAAGTCATGACAAGCAGCAGGTAGATGACCTGGGCTGCTCCAAGATGGACTCCCTGCGGAGGTCATTGGGCACGGTGCCGGTGGGACCCCAGACATTGAGCTCGCCGTACACCCCCATCTCAATCATCTCCTCCTGCCAGGGGATGGGGATGTTTCCGGAGGAGAACTCGTCAAAGAAAGCACTGTCCACGTTGTCCAGCACCACGCCCTTCACCGAGGAGAACTCCCCCACGTCGTCCAAGTCCTTGGCGTAGACCACCTTGGCGTCGGGGACAAACGGAGGGGAGAGGATGCCTGCAGGAGAAAGGGAAGGCTGGGGGGTTGGACAGACTCACACTGTGGTACATGTAGACGAGGGCTTCTTGTGCTTCTCACGTCAGACCTGTTTTCTGTGGCGGCTGGAAGACGACCAAGCTACGAACTCAGGCAAGTAATTACGGTCTGACCCAAGCACACAGACAGGACGGCACAAAAACAAACCCTTTGGCTTCCTACCGGCATTAAGCCTCCTCCAGTTGATGCCACTGAAGAAGGGGTGCACCCTGATCTCATCGCAGGTTCCGTTCCTGAAGCCCAATCGCAGGTTCACCTGTTTCTCCAGCAGGGCGGAACAGATGGACTTGGCGTTCTCGCTGAACATCTCTGGGTAGACCACAGTCCCGGTCATGATACGTTCCTTCAGCTCCTCCTTCTCAACCTGACCAGAGGGAGGCCAGGTAAGGAGGAACATCGTACCATAAATAGGCCACCTAAAGCCTCGAAACACCAGTGGTTCTACATGACCAAAAACAGAGGCCTAGGACACGAGGCAACAAAGGACTACACACCCGTTATCAATATGAACGCTTGAAATGACGAAGCAGGGTTACCTTCTCCCCTCGTTCCCTGAATGGGTTCTTGGCAGCCATGAACTCAAAGAGTGTGACCCCAAGGGTGAAATAGTCCACCGAGGTGTCATACATCTCTCCCTTCAGCAGCTCTGGGGCCATGAACCCTGGTAGCAGAGGTTAAAGGTCACACACAGTATGCATTTCGGGGGACTCTAAACCCACTGAGAGATAGTGAGGTCAGGCAGATGAACCCACGGGAGAGGCTGACCTGGTGTCCCAGCGTAGCCTTTGACCTTTTCCTCATTCTCCTTCAGCTCCACAGCCAGACCCAGGTCAGAGATACGCACATTACCTGAGGAGACAGCATTAAGACAGTGAGACATCGCACCAGGCTCACAACGCACAAACGTGTGCGTGCACATGCCCAGTATGGCACACTTAGTGGGTACCTTTGTTATCCAGAAGCACGTTCTCAGGTTTGAGGTCTCTATAGATGATTCTCTGCTGATGCAGGTGCTCCAATCCTTGGATGATCTGAGCAGCGTAAAAACAGGCCCTGGGCTCCTCAAACCCTGGGTTGTTCTCGTCCACCAGGTAGATGTGGTACCTGGGGTAATAATGGAAAACAAACGTTCTACAAATCTATCGTAACCAATAACAAATATTATAGTTTCTGCTGCATGTGAGTGTGTACTTCAGATCTCCTCCATTCATAATGGTCATGACCAGACAGAGCTCATCCTTGGTCTGGAAAGCGTAGGCCAGTGACACGATGAAAGGACTGTAAACCCTGGCAAGGATCCTTTTCTCCACCATGGCACCCTAGAGTAGAGGAGGGGGAAGGACATGAGTCACAAATCCACACTGCTGCCCCTCTCGTTTGATATCTATGAAGAGGTAGGATGAAGCAAATGTCAGAATTTACTTTGTGGCAGGTTAGAAGTAAAACTAAGGGCAAAGGGTTCGAGAAAATGCAAAAACAATTCTTACTTTTCACATCAATTTGACATGTCCTCTGTTCTAGACAGTACCCAGTCGGATTACTTTTAACAAGCATCCAACCTTTCTCCATTCTTAAATGTCATTACTGATATTACATGGACGGATAGGTTAAAAATAATGAAATGTAAACCTTAATCTCCCCTACCCAATCATATTATTTCAGTTATTGTGATGATGGAGGTACAGAAATGTATCTCCAATCAGGACTCTGAACTAGTTTTCAAGGACATTAATTAAATATCCCCAGCAGTTCATTTGATGGCAGCTTTCCCCTAAAGCTCTACATAACCGCTATACCCCTGTGCTGTGTTTAATACCGATGGCTAAGGCAACCAGACAGACACTATTATAATCTCTGCAATGTGTACTGTGAAACGCAACCTGGAGAACAGGTACTGCAGCATATATCAAAACTACTGTCAACTAGTTCCATTAGCGTAACCATTGACCCTTGAGATGAAAAGGGTTCACTTCCAGCAGTCACAGGGACTATGCTGTATATGACACCTGAAAAAGAATACCCATTTATGATTGTACAATGCAATCTGGATTATTTGCGGCACGGTCCAGTGCTGAAAGGGGGCTCTTTATCCAACTAAGTCCATAAGGCACCCTTAAGCTTTTTTAGAAATATATACAAGATGCATTTAAGCAAAAAAAGTTGGGAATGTAAAATGTTTTTTTGGTATATTTCACAGAAAAATAAACATGAATGGGTAAGGAATGACTTACGAACAGTCTGGCACATATTATACTCAATTATTTACAATTTCTTCACTGCATTTAGCATTCAGACCCCCACCAACCCGAATTCTGTTTGACAATATGCAAAAACCATCACGCTTCCCATAAAAAAAAAATTTTTTACTGTTACATTTTGATAGCAACAAAAGTGTGATGTATACAAATGAATGAATTTGCTCTTGGGATATCGTTTCTTCAGCAATTACAGAAAACATCACCTCAGTGACACCAGTCCAGGTGAGCCATTAGAATACACCAGCCCTCCCATCCACCCATCAACCTTTCACCTGGTAGCCATTCCTCTTCTTCAACCTCTTTTTGTTGAGCTTCTTGCAGGCGTACAGTTTCCCTGTGGCCTTCATTTGACAGGCAGACACCTCTCCGAACCCACCCTTCCCGAGCACACGGAGGTTCAGGAACCAGTCTTGGTCCATGGGCTGCATCTCCAGCCACTTCCACTGGAGGAACCTCTTCAGGTACATGCTCTCCAGGAAGAAGGCGTAGGGAGCCTCCTGGAGGTATCCCAGCACCGAGGCCAGCGTCTGGGCAAAGAGGCCATCCCCGGCCCCCTTCTGGGACTCCTTCACCTGGTTCACTATCTCCGGGGTCAGGAAAGGGCAGTAGAGTTTGGCCGAGGACTCCAGGTAGCGCTGGATGATCCGGGACCCCTTCTGGGCCCGGTCTGAGTCCTCGGCCAAGTCAAACTCCTCAATGTCCCGCCACAGGTGGCACGGGCCATGGTATTCGGGTGTCGCCTCCAGGAACTCACGGAACAGGCGCTTGCCAATTGGCTGCTGCACGCAGACCCACTGAAAGGAGAGGTCCAGGGACTCCTGGAGGCCCTCGCACACCGTGATGTGGGGCAGTTTGAGGCGGCTGTGATACTTCTTGTCACGCAAGACGGCCGAGTTGGAGCCGTCAAAGCTACCCCGGGCACTGATGTAGGTCGAGTTGGCAACCACCGTGGTCAGGCTGCCCAAATCCATGGCAACCGAGGGCGACGACAAGGACACTCAGAAGGAGAGCATGGTGACAGAGGAAGACAGAGACGGAAAGCACGGACAGGGCAAGGGACAGCCAAGTGAGAAGTTCAAGCGCAACAGCACGTGTGAGAAAAAAGAGAAGGCGTGTGAGAAAAAAGGAGGGACGACAGAGGAATGGAAAGAGGTGAGACTAAGGAGAGGGGAGGCGCAGGAAGGCGGGGCAACACCTGCAGCTGGACAGCAGATCCTCCTCCTGACCCAAGGCCCACTGTCCTCATGGCTTTACCTGACTCCACACCTTTCAGACAGTAATACCTTTATCCAATAACACCCTAATACCAGGCTGTGATCCATTTAAACTGAGACACCACGGCCAGTGCAGCGCCTCCACTACAGACCAAAAAGGCCCCACCACCGCAGGGTATAAGCACCAAATCACCTGGTAATACTCCTGGCTTCATGAGCATACGCAACTCCCAGCAAGCTCAACAGAGTTCCAGTCTTACCCATCACCACTTATCCCTGTGCGATTGAGACTACAAAAAAAAGCCTTGGAAAAACCAGGACCTTTATAGATGCGAAGAATAGAGGAACACTCTCTACAAACGTTACATATGGAAGAAAAGTTGAAAAACAACACTCAGCTGAGTTACAGAAACCCACAAATAGTCACTAGAGACATCTTGTTAAAACATTCTCTACATTTAATTCACAAACGTACCTTAGATAACAGAAAGTTTTTTTTGTTGGGAGTCAGTACATGTGTTGTTCAGTTTTACAAAGATCTTGGAAAGAAGTCGATAGAGACCTACACAACCCACAAATTTATTACATCAATAATGTCCAGGTCTTCATTTTTCTGCTAACCTGCAAAGGACACTATAAACTATCATTCTAATAGGATCGGGTTCAGTCGCTCACATAGCTTAACATTTTCCTAAAAAGGCTGTAAAGGATCAGTATTTTCATCGCTGGTGCCAGTCTTCCGCAAACACACGGGGAGACAGAGCGGTTTGTGGAGTCAACAGAAACACACTTCAAATCAGAAAAACAAGGACCAGAACAGCAGCTGCCTGCAGAACAGCAGGAAGCTGGCACACTGGGGGAGATAATTGGGGTGTAACAATTTTTAATATACAATGTGTCCACATTTTCAAAAGGGAAGCCCCCATCTTTCTTAGGGCTTTGCGGCAACTGGACCGGCCATTTTGGATCCAGTGAGAGTCTATGAGCCGGCGTTCTGTAGGGCATCAGCACTGGCAACCATCTTGAAACAGTGGTTCACCACCGATTGAGTCTTAATCAAAATATAATAATAGAAATGACTATTTCACACGCCAGGAAAACTATATTCTCCAACAGCAGTGGGTTGCCTTGAATATCTTATTACTTTATTTTTTGCGTTATTCTTGAGTAGATGGCTTGCCAAGAAGTGGGAGATTACACAGAAAGGCTGCGGCCCAGTGGCAAAGGCATAGACAACACCTCCCAGAGTGCCCTTCTGTATCATCTGATTCAGAAGCCCGCCTCGGAGAGGAGTTCTGCCCGCCCTGCACACCCAAACATTCTTCAACACCCTGAGAGAGACAGCCAGATAGACAGAGAGAGACGGACTGCGCTTGCTGGAGAGGTGACGGGCTGGAGCAGGCAGGAGTTTAATCTTCATCATCATTCTCATCGTAGTCATCCTCCTCGTCATCATCCCCCATGTACGACACTGGGGTCTCCACACGGGAGCCACTGTAGTGAGAGTCGTTAGAACTGGAGGCGAGGGTGCCATCAGCAACAGAGTCACTGCACAGATGGAGGAATCGGGGAACAGAATCAATACACAGATGGAACAAGAGAGGAACAGAATAACTGCAGAGATGACGAAAGAGAGGAATAGCCACTACACAGAGCGAGAGTGGAATAGCCACTACACAGATGAAGAGAGGAACAGAATCACTGCACAGAGATGGAGCGATACAGGAGACTAAACTTTTCAACTCCAGCCCTCAACGGCCTGAAACGATACAAATGTCCTGCCTAGTAGTTAAAGATGTAATGTAGGCTATTAACAGGAATATTTTGCATGTTGGTCCTAATTTTTCAACTCCAGTGGTGAAGCATCAAAGTTGTTTTGGTCTGAAGTACCATTTGAGATCAATCTGGTTTTATAGTTGTATGCTAGCGCCATTAACTGCAGTCGCCGGAAACATGCTTTAAAACGTCCCCACAATAACTACAGAACCAGGGGTCCGTAAAGGCATGCCAATGCAAAAGCCCGGGAAGGGTAGTTCTAGTAATGTCCATCATTTAAACTATAACAATCATAAATGTGTACTACACAAACTCCTGTTTATTTCCTTTGTTTCCCTCGTCTCAGATATTTAGAAATGCGCACAGTGCTAGTCATGCATAGCCACATGCAGCTTAAATACCACAGAGACGTTTCAAGGCCAAGACAGTACTGATGCCACTTTCAGGCGCTACAAAGTTCATTTCTTATGTCAGTATGCTGCCATGCAGCCTGTGAAGACAAACAAAACATGATGTATCAGCCGATCCATTCTGACAGTTAGGAGAACGCTAAAAGCACCACGACTGAACTAGCTAGTGTGCATTATAAAAATGTGCCACTCGTGATGTTTGCAGAAAAGAAAAATGATCTTTCCATCTTCACAAGTAAAGCCACATTTTTCAAAAAGACTATGCCAGAAACTTCTTTGGTCCTTGGAATTTTAGAAAACCATTTGGGTTGATGCTCATGCAGCGGGACAGGCAAATAAGTCTGAAACCTCTGGATGACACTTCAACACTAACAGTGGAAAACAGGGTCGCAACACGCAAAGAGAAACTAAATGTTCCTTAAAGCGCATCAAACGCTTGGGACGCCAATAGGATTTTTCCTGCAAGTCGTAAGACATTAAAGACAGTATACGACTAGAGAACGTGAGAACGCGTTTACCGCTGGCCGAAAGAAAATCTGAACAGGGCTCGATTAGAGCGAAGATGTGCGTGTTGAGGGCCGGGGCTGATCAGTCCTGCCATAGTCCACGCCGTGCTGAAGCAGTCGGGGGCTACGACGGATTAAGGAGAGGGACTTGCCTGCTCTGGCCATGACAGCGCCCCCCGTTGGTGGACGACCCCCCGGTGATGTAGACGTTACTGATGGGTCCTTGGGCCATCTCTACCAGTAAAAAAAGAAAATAAAAAGACAAACAAACCACACATCAATCCGTTTCTCAAAGCCGACATTTCCACCATAATCCACATTCCACCATTTCATCCCTAGTTCTCCATTTCTAAATGGCATTTTGTGTAGTGCAATGCACCGCCGCCGAGATCTTTGGGGTGTGAAGTTAAAGCACAGCCTCCATGACCTCTGACCGCACTGACTTTTGACCGCACCATGACCTCTGACCTGTGACATAGGGCTCCAGAGCTTTGGGCACAAGGCTGCGTGCCACCTTCAGGTCCTCCGGGGAACACTTGCCCCCCTCCAGCCCGTAGGCCATGCCCATGCGCTTCAGCACCTCGATGTCGTCGTGGATCTCGAACATACTGTCAAAGTTGAACAGGTACTCAAACCTAAAAGAGGGGTAGTGCAACCACAGATGATTAATTAACGTAGAACGTTGCCTCGACGAGAAAAAAAAAAAAAAAAGGCTTTACAGGAACAAAGTCAACGATGAATTAAAATGTTTGCACTACAACACACACACACAGGGACTCACTTGTCATTGGAGATGCTGCAGTCGATCACGGTCTTCTTGCTGGTGTTGACAATGATGAAGGGGAGGTGGATGAGAGAGTTGGGCGCCGGAGGTCGGTTGGTCTGCTGCTCCGTCTGCCGGTTGCGCTGCACAAGGTTCTTAAAGGCTATTTGCTGCAAGAGACAGGGAAGAGCGTAAAACAGTGCCAAGGGGACCTGCACGTCTGCATTTCAAGCCTCCCTTCGACGCGGACCGTGTCATGGCACTTAGATCACCTGTAATATGAGCTCCTGGAGTTGTGACTGCTTCTGCTTGATTCTCTCCAGCCGCCGCTCCCGCTCTATCTAAAGAGAAGACAGGAAGTGTGGCAGAAGAAGGGCGGTGAGGGGAAAGGATGTTCCCCCTGAACGTTGTCTTTCACCATACATAATTGTGAACTTTGATATCTGAGCTAAATTCAGACCATATTCATTGTTACAGGTAAATCAATTTAACAAATCTAAATTGAAAAACTAAATGAAACTTTGAGGTAATGTATAAAGTAAAGCATGGAGGCGGAGGCATTATGGTGTGGGGCTGCTTTGCGGTTTCAGGGCCTGGCCAACTTGACATAATTTAGTAAACCACAACACTCGAGGAAAATGTAACTGCACCTGTCAAAAAAGTTGATGAGTTGTTGGATTTCGCAACAGGATGATGTTCTACAAACACAATAGAACAGCTCGGTCCTATTAAAATGCTACTGGGGGACTCAGTGAGCAGGGCATGCAAAAAAGCCCTCGAACACGACACTGTTGAAGCAGAAGTGTGAAGTAGAGTGGGCAGAAAAACCTCCCACTCCCAAACAACTTAAGAGACTGATAGACCATTTCAAGAAACGGCTACATAAAGATAAAAAAGCAACAACAGCTATGGGAGCTAAGGTTCTATGTTTTCAGAACTATGAAATAGCACCATTTTTTGTTGTGATTTGTTTAAGTGGGTCACCATGTGTCCCAAAAAGCTTTTGCGGTGGTGTACTTTTTCACATGATAGTACGTAGACTCACCTCCAGGTTGTGGCACTCCTGGGCAGAGTTGGTGGGCAGGCCGATCCACTTGATCTCCTTCTTCTCCTTAGAGATGATGTTCATGGCCATGAGGACGTTGAGCGCGTCATAGACACGCCGACGGATGTTCTTCTGATCATACACATGCTAAAAGACAAACGTGCGTTAATCTGACTGTGCGAGTGCACGTAGACACTTAGCAGATTCAGAGTGTCTTATTGTACCGAACATGTTCGGTGTATCGGCCTTTTAATCTCACAATGAGGTTTATTTTGTCTCAGAGAGCGGTTCCACGCTATGCGGCAACCTCTGGAAACGAGTGCTTACGTTGCACAATGGTTCCCCTGGGCCTGCGTTTCCGCTGTTGGGGCTTTCCTTGTATTGGTCTCGGCCGACGGCCTCACAGTTCACACAAAGGCTAGTGACCAGGCTGGCGCCCAAAAACAAAAAATAAAGTGAGAAACTGAGTAGGACTCACCGAGTCATTGGGGGAGATGTGATTGTCTGCGGCGCTGAACTCGGCCACCAGCTCATCTGCCACCTCGTTGTAGGTGGTGACACCCTTCTTCTGCACCTTCTCACAGACCTTCATGGAGAAATGTCGCAGCCCTTTGCCATTCTTCTCTCCCTTCTTACCTCGTTTCCTGTTGGGGGGGGACACAAATTTAAAAGGCACAGTGCTGTCAGAAATATACATTTTCTTTTCCAACACTGGAGTTAAACTAACAGACATGAAATAATAATAGCCCCTTTTGCAAGACCGATGTTAGAAAAAAGAACATGTTCAGGCGGGATAAAACGTCACTTCATTTGTGGTGCCAAATTATTTGATTGCAACAGACTTCTTCTAAGGGGGGGGCCTCGATATCATTGTACCATATCCTTTAAGACGTTTCCCAACAAGTCACGTGATCAGAATGAGCATGTGGGACCGGAGCTCAAGAATAACATTTAAAAAATATCTCCAATAAATCTTTTTGAAATCTTTCATTAAATAAGCACAGTGGTTTATTAGACAGTGATGGTTTTTAAAAAAAAAAATCTTATTAGAAACACTGTATAAGTGGTTCCAAAAAAAAAAGGAAAAAAAGCTACACACCCAACTAGTTTATCACTGGACAGAGAGGCGGTAGTGCCAGGATGTTGAGCAAGTATTTAGGGAGGGGAAGTTAAAGGCAGCACAAACAACCATTTGAAGTTGGCTTGAGTGGGAGGGACCATTATGTTCAATGGGAGTGACATTCAAAGTAAAGAATTACGGCTCAAAACACAGAGGTATTCTTGACGTTTGGTCACGTTAACACAGTAGATATTTTCCATTCTGGGTCACTAAAAACAGACGGAATGACATCCGGGCCTCAAGTCCTCACTGACATTACCGGACATGAGGTTTGTGGAAAGAACCGTCCAGCGCAATCAGCTCCGTTGTTATTGTCCAGTTACATTGTTGGTTTATCTCTGTGGATTTGACCATGTGATCGCCAGTGAAAACAGTGCTGTGCTCGTACAGTCGTTGGCTACCCTCTACAAAGGCTTGTGAGATGTTACTTCTTGACCGGGCAGGTGAAATGTCATTCCCTGACGTCAGTGATACAGTTCACCTTCACAGCAGGTCAACGGGTGGCAACTCACCCTGACGACCACGGCGATGCGTCGGCGGCCTGGCCCTGTGTGAGGAACTGGGAGCTGGGTGTGTGAGGGCTGTTCACCAGGATGGCACTGGAAACACTGGCCCTCTGGGGCGTGCCGAGAACCTTCAGGGACAGGAAGACAGGAATTCCAGTTTAAGAGTGAAGTTAGGGGTATCAATCATACACACTAAGGAACTTGCATTGCAGCAAAACACAGGAGCCAAGGTGAGCCCCGAGAACGTTCCAACACATGCTGCGTCCCACATATACTCAAGGGTTCCCGTCATTCGGGAAGTCACCAGTACACCATAATCTGTGCCGACTCATTGTCAAACCTTCCCGACACGGAGACCGGGGTCCATCGTCTACATGACGAGCTGGACAGATGTTAAGAGCAGTACACCTCCGGCTCACTACGTGGCCGAGCGTTACAGGCGAAAAGAAGGCCGACAGGCAGGTCAGGTCTGCCAGCCGCCTGTCATCATGTGACACCCTAAGCTGATTGTTCCTCATGTATGTACTTTGCGGATGTAACGGGATGATGGGGGTAATCCCACTGACGGCCCAGGGCGATCGGCTCAGGCTCACCCCCGGTCACCTCGAAATGACCACAGACGAGGCTCGGAAACCACAGACACACTGGCTGCAGGCGTGGCGAACAGGCAACACCGCTAGGTGCCCCTTCCAACGTCTGTAGGGGCAACCGCCGCCCTGCTCTCTAGCACACAGCCTCAAGGAAAACGCTGTTTAAATCCAGTCTGTGGTCGTCATTTCTGTCCGCACAGTGCATGGTTCAGACAGACCAGCCGCACTCACCATGTGTGGAGCGATGTTGACATTTGAGGGTCCCAGGGTTTTGGGCAGCAGTTGCTTGGTAACGGGGATGGACGCAGGATGGACCGCCACCATAGACACGACACCTGAGAGGGGCACAGTGTTATCGTTGGGGGTGGGGGTCAAAATGTGGTCACATGGAACCACTGTCCACAAAAGGTCTGCCTCTATTCATCACCTGTTCCCTCCTGTGGACGGCAGGCTTATGGGACGCTGACTAACTGACCAAGAATACAAGGACCTTTAAAACCCCGGTGCAGTCTGGTTTTAAAGCCTGTGCTTAGACAACGTTTGAAAGGGAGTAAAGTGTCACACGCTCCTTCTGCGCGGACTCATTGCCCCCTACTGTTAAATTGAAGATACACCTGGCAAAGACACTGGGACTGAATGACAAGGGCATGAACACGGTCCTTCCACCGAGCGGCCTTAAACATGCTCGAACTGTAAATCGCTCTGGATAAGACCATCTGCTCAAATGACTGAAAATGTAATGTAAACACAAGCTAGAAAGTGTTCGTCAAAACATTTTTAGTCAAACATTACTTCTAGTGGACCATCTAGGGAGGGGCCACCTTGTTTCGTTCGAACCAGACAGGCCCAGTTGAATTTGTCCCACAAAACTATTTATGCAATTAGGAAGGAACACACCTCTGACCATAATGCTTTACCCACCTTTACTGGGACTGAGATTCTGGTCGATGAAAAGCTGCAGTTCATTAGTTTCCATCAGACCAACCTGTGGGCAGACACCATCAGAATCTACTCAAGTTATATCAACAGCAAGTGAAGGAAACAGATTGACCCATTTTTGATTAACGCCAAACAGTCAATCAATTAATGTAATAAATACATTTAATATATAAAGAGCGTATTAGAATTACAGTACCAGTATCAAAGATAAAAGTTCACCAGAGATTCAAGATGTTCACAAGAGCAAAGATGCATACAGTGGTGAGCAAGATGCAAGAGAATTTCCCAAACCTCACTTTATATCCCAACACTGAAATTGTGGGGGTCGGTTAGCTAACATGAACATACCAAGACTAGTCCTGCAGAATAGACCACTTATTGTTTTGGGACACATTCCAATCTGTTCCTGGGGCCATCCCATATCACGGAGCAGTGTTATCTAAATAATGAATAACCACTTTATATGTAAACAAAGAATTTACATTTCGCAGTTCCTTCACAAGACCGTATTGAATCTCAAAAAGCTCTCCTGTGAGGTCCATGAGCCAGGCTAGCAAGAAGGAAAGAAAAGCATGGTGTAGTCTCTGATCGGACTCACATCTTTGGCCATGATCCTGTCGGCCCGGGGAAGAAGGGCTCTGATGAAAGGGCACCTCCTCAGGTACGTCGCCAATGAGATCCCTGGAACAGAGGATGTCCGTAATAAAGTTGGCGAGATTTTAAGCTGCCTTTGATGTAAAAAAGCATACAGCTGAACATTTGACTATGGATTTGGGATTTTAAAAAAGGACCAAGTAGATCCCAATCCTGTTTGTGACAGTCAGAGGCAGTTCTATTCAGATAGCCCTGAATTTACTGTCTAAGGCCGGTCCCGGCTTTGTCAGCAAAGTCAATGAGCAGTTTTCAAATCAAACACTAATCTACCACGACGTTAACAAGGCAGCATGGCACATTGTCCAGAAATGTGCATGTTTCTTCCCAGAAAATATATTATTTTCTGTTAATTGGCTGATACCTCCTGTGATCACTATATCCTCATACAGGGATCAGGCAATTGAGCTGGAAGTCCCACCCAGTCAACTAAATCAAAACAGCATACCTGCAAGGTGGCAAGTACCATGTTAAGTCCAGGTCATATACTCTAACCATCTCTATGGTGGTAAGGTCACGCGGCTGAACTATTACGCATGTACATGAAATTAATATTCTAGATGATTTTTTTGAAGGCAGGCTGCATTATCTATCAAAAAGACCAGTCTGTTTGCAACCAACCTATTGCACAAATGCGTTGGATGTACCACTAACTGGCTAACAAAAACATTGCTAGCTGACGAATTTCTCTTCCGAGGGCAACTTAAATGCATACTTCAGAGTTTAAATTGAGTCCGCTAAGATGAGTACCAAAGGTCCTCCTCCTGATGTGACACGATAACTTTTGTCATGCAAACTGTTAAGGCCTAGTTAGGTGCATACCACGTCCTAGACCTGAGATTCCCCACGAAGTTTGCATGGCAGAGCAAACGTTGCTAGCTAGCTAGCACAGGCATAATAATACACAATTCTGGGCTGGGCTGATAATTTGCTATATTTTGGAATCTGTTTTTAACCGACACGCTGCAATAGTTAGCCAACTGATGCCCGTCTTACGTTAGCTCGCTTACTACCTACCATTAGTAATATTACAGGCTAGCTAGTTTAGAGGCACGTTGAGACGAGACTGTACCGAGCGCAAATAGACGGTTGGGTATAAGAAAACATAATTAAATTGATTTTTCATGAATTATAACAATACAATGATAACTGCATTTACAAGTAAAAATCAATATGCAATAACAGATTGAGTATGAAGTATACAAACCAGTGCACGCTTTTTCTTGTGCTTCTTCGGCGTCTGTTTTTGGTTGGCATCGAGGACAGAGGAAGAGGAGGTCTAAATCCCTATCCTCAAACAGGAAACAAAACTAGACGTCAAATTATTATGATTCTAAAATAACTATGTATTTATGGTTCTGAGCAATTCAGTCTTCCACGCTTGAGAAATTGGTCTTAATTTAGTGAATCATTACTGTACCTTAACGAATTACAACTAGTGTAAGGCAGCTCGCTGGTCAATCTCAAAATGGATGCTTTTCAAACCTAACTATGAATGAAATGAATTAAGCTTGGTTGCATCGATGAAATACAAAGTCTATAGTGTAACTAATACAAGACTTCGAATTTGTTTTGCAATATTAAGTCGCCGAAGACAAAAAAAACATTACTAGGTTACACTACCAAACCAATGTGCATACTGATATTGCAAAACTGCAGCCATCATCCTAATGTTCAGATAACTAGTCATGTTTGCAATTCTTGAAATAAACGTGAAAAAAAATAGGTATAACTGTGTATACCTAAAGTGCAAGAAAGCGAGTAATATTTTGACGATCAGCTGATATGCTTGGTACAGCTAGCTTACATGTCCTTGCAGCTAGCTTGTCAAAATTAGCCAACTGACCGAAAGCTATCAGAAACAACGGGAAGTAGCTACCTAGAATGCTAGCAAGCCACCGCGGTCTGTACTGGGTAGCTGTAGCACCGTGTTACCTAAACTGCTAACATAACTATCTACCTGTAAAGATATAAGCGGGTAGACAGTCGTTTAGAGAAATAACCATATAGACATGTTCTCCATTAGAATGTCAGATGTATAAAATCCCGCTTTCAATCGATAAATACCCAAATCGATTGACTCGGCTAGCCGTTAGCTCAATACTCCTGTACAACAGTTTACCTTCTTCAAAACCAATCTTGGCGGTGTCAAACGTCTGAGGTCTCTGATTGGATCATTTTAATATGACGCAAACAATCGACTCTACTAAAGCCACACCTTCAGCGCTTTCTGATTGCTTCGTGCGTTACAACCTCATATCCCGCGTTCTCCCATTGGTCTTGGCTTTTCAGGGATCCAGGAACCTTTTTGTCGATTTTATGTTAATTGGTAGTATCTACTGTATAAACATTTTGAACTGATAATACCACTAAGAAAACATTTGAATAACACAAGTCACTGTTGTATTAACCTATTCAGTCGTCATTTAATGTTTACCCTGTAGTTGCTGCCCGTGATGAATCGTTCACGATCGAACAACTATTCGTTGAACATTGGAAACCATTGGACCCGTCCATTTGGCTCCATGATTTCCTTAACATGTTTAGCTCAAACAACGATTAGGAAAATACTCACTAAAGATTGCATGTGCGCACTGCAGCAATAATAGATAGCAAAGAGAACACATTTGTGAGTATATTTTTTTTAACGTCAGATAAAAAAAAAATATCAGCTTATCAAATAATTAGAACAGGCAGCCTAAAATGTAACATATTTGAACGTGCATTTCCCGCTATAACGTAACTTGAGCATATGAGTTTGCCTTAACACTGGAGCACTTCATTGTTCTGGTTTATTTTCAAACATTTGAAACGGAGATGTTTGGCAGGCAAAATACGGCTCAGATTAATTGAGCCACAAGAGCCGACTCACCGAAATGAGTCGGAATGCCTAACACCAGTTGCTGCACTGACATCCACCACTGTCCGTGTCCAAAAACTTTGTGCTAGATTACATTTCTCATTGCTCTGTAAGGCACGTTGATTATTCTCCTGATTACATTTGAGCGTGTTGTACAAATGGTATGCATGTCGTGGTGAAAGTGTTTAAATGCAATTGTTTCTGCATAGTGAGACACAAAAGTCATAATGTTTTTAAGGTCTGACAGACGTAGATGGCAGGGCAGCGCAACACTGATTCTATAAGTTGTAACCTTTTTACAGTCTATGGTTGTAACACGCACATCTCGGCTGAGCCGCCCGGTCATTCATGACGTCTCCGCTGTTATTTTTCAAAGATGTCCTTTCAACCTTACCAACTATTTGATCAAACACAAAAAAGTGGAAATCATCCATCGTGCAACATAGTACCCTAAGCAACATCGTTTTTATTCTGAATTGTATGAATGGGTGCCAGCTGGGGGAGACTTTGCAAAACAAGCAGATCCCTCTTGAGGAACGCACGTGAATTACGGCTATTCACCAATATCACTATCCTGTTTATTTTCGCTACAGTGAAGTTAAACTAGTGAATGATTGTCGACAGAAGTGTGTCCATTGTGCCAAACAAAACGTTTGCTAAAGCCTACTGGTTAGAGTTCCTAACCAATAACTAAAAGTAAAACTTTTAGATATGAATCTGCAAGAAGGGCATTTCATGTCTCTCTCTTTCACAAACGTGTGTTTTTCAATCATTGTTGTGACCAGAATATTCTCTATCCCCTAAACCTCATCCTAACCTAATCCTATCCACAAGTATATACCCTTTACGCTTAAATATAAACTTGCCCTTACACAAAACTGCCTATACCTAAAAGTAACCCCAAGTTAGTACGTTTTACACTAAACCTAACCCATCTATAACCAACCAGTTGATGCCTGATGATTCCTACTGTGACAGCCAACCTGGTCAAACTCAACCTGGTCCGTGGTTATTTAAAAAGGTTATTTACTCATAATCTTTACCCGACACGTGTTGCCTAGCTACTGTGCATCAATTTCTTGTTGTTGGTTTCTCTTTTGGATTTCAGGCTGGATATTTGTATACGTTATTTGTGACATCTGCTGATGTTAAAAGGGCTTTATAAAATAATTTAGATTTTCAGGGGAAGCAAGAAACTCTTGCAATGACGTCATCTTTTCTTGGACCTTGGGAACTAACGTTAGCAAGCTAGCTTGGCTCTTGAGGTAGCCGAATAAATCGACAGTGACCAGACTCAGGTATGTACAGTACTGTACGTAATCAAATTTCACTGTCAGGTAATGGACTTTGTGAACACAAAGGACTCATTCAACTTTTAGATAGCTAACTTGTTGTTGTTACTCGCCATCCAAAGAGACTGTGGTTCATTGAATTGAAATGCTGATACCAAGCCAGGTTTATTTAAAGCTTATAATGTGCTAGCAGTAGGCTAATAGTCAGAATTTACGGTACACGTTAAGATACTGATTAAATGTATTTACTAAAACACATAAAGATGATTAAGCTACACTAGCTAGCTACTTCAGATACAAACAGAGATAGCATTTCGGGATATGTAGTCTTCACTAGGAATCCTGCTCAGCCATCACTCGTATTTGATTGATTGAAGTAGCCTACAACCCGACGCCATTTGACTATATTGTTACGTCCCATTGTTATCCAGTGTGCAATCCGTAAGACTTCGACACCAAGTCTCTAAAGTATATGCGACGTTTGGCAGTATATCCGCGCAAGCCCATAACGAGCAACTGACTATACATTTTGTTTAGAAAGTCGTGTAAAAAAATTGTAGGTCACAAGAACATAAAAATATAAGCGCAACCTAAATCACAAAATTCTGCCATTATGTTGAATCATGGGATTATAACGCTGCCAGTCACCTTTCCCATTGTTGAGATGTTTCACTTGAGTTATTTAACATCAGGGAGGTCAGTTGATTCGTCCAGCGCTAAGCTTGCTGGCTACAACTCCCTTTTTGGTAGTCGGGATATGCGAGGCAGTCAGCCCAGACGCACCAAGTTAAGTGTCTCGGTTGTACAGCGGTGGCCAAGGCAAACCAGAACGCGCAGGACTGACACACTCCTCTACGTCAGTGGCGGTGGTCGGCTGTTATTTGACGATAAGTTATTGTTGATTAAGTTCGGTCCGAGGTAGTTGTTTGTATGTTGTTGTCGCTATTCACTCGTATTCTATACAGTTATATATTTTTGACGAGGTTGCCGAAAACTCGATCCCGGGGTAGTTCCGTTTACATTTGTTCACTCTATTAATGCATGTCTCGAAAGCGGTTTTTATATATTACTTTTAACGGGAATGTATTGCATGTTTCTTTTAGGTCTTGTTTGCGTCTGTCACGCAGTTTGAAATAAACACACCCGGTCGAATCATTACACATTCCGCTTATTCTGCAAAGTTTTAAATAACCATTTTATCTGGCAGAAGCACGCGTGGTGTGTTTGGGGCCATGCGACGCCCTTAACTAGTTGAGCAGTGATGTTATCCCCCTACTCGTGTTACATTCCAGTCCGCCACGAGCTCTATATGCTGGGGGCCTCCTTGGGTGCGCGCCACAGTTCAACGTTCTCCATTCTCAAAATAGTTAGCCTCGCTTGTTGACCAGGTCCCCAACGTTTTGACCAAAGCTTGTTTGCTTGTGCCACTGTCTGTCTGTTCGACTTGTCTCATCAAAATACAAAGTGAGTGTCTCTGTGGCCTCCATCATCTCCCTGTGTGTGTGTGTGTGTGTGTGTGACCCCGACCCCAACCTGAATGTTTGTGGATGACTGCGTGTCCTTGTGTATCCTGGTGTGTGTCTTAGTGTGTGTTTGCGTCCTGTTGTCGTTGCTGCCGGGCCTCTCGCTGGTGTCTGACCCGTGTCCTGTCTCCGTGCAGCATGAACTGAAGTCTTCGCCAAGCGACAAGGTCTGTCAGTTCATATCCTTTACGCAGGTGGGGGAGAAAACTGCTGCCCACCGCCTGACCCAGAATGACTGGGAACTAGACGTGGCCACTGACAACTACTTTCAGAACCCAGACCTCTACTGTCAGGACTCCATGAAAACCCCCGTCGAGAAGAAGAAGCTGGAACAGCTCTACAACCGCTACAAAGGCAAGCGGGAGACGTTAGATCAAAATACAGCGTGTGGACATTGTGTGTGATATTTGCTACTCTCTCCAGATCATGTGTTTTTGTTGAAGCATCTGTAATACACATGAAACTCCACAGATCCCCAGGATGAGAATAAGATCGGCGTCGATGGCATCCAACAGTTCTGCGATGACCTTGCCCTGGACCCGGCTAGCATTAGCGTCCTGGTTGTGGCGTGGAAGTTCAGAGCCGCCACCCAGTGCGAGTTCAGCAGGAAGGAGTTCTTGGACGGCATGTCTGAATTGGGGTAAGCTAGAAAGGGTGTCATCGCCCTGCGACGCAGTGATGGTGTGTTATTGGTCATTACCCATGGGTGTGTTGTCACTGGGGTGTGTTGTTATTGTGGTGTTTGGATTTATGTGTCTTTCCGTAGTGGGGAGAGCAGCTATGTTTAGACTCACTCTCCCTTTGCATTAATGCTGTGTGTCTCCGTGGTTGGTGGGAAGCCAGCCTGGTTAGCTGTCAGTCCTGACCAATACAGAACAGAAACATGCTTTTGAATGCAAATGGAAACATTTGTCTTCAGGGTTTACCTAAGTGTTCATTTCGGCAGCTATTTTAGTCTTTTAGTCGGTTTAGTCAGTCTACTGAAACCCTGGACAACAGGCCTACTTCAGTTGGACACTGAATGTGCGCAATTTTCCTATTGTGTTGGTTTTTATTGACATATCTACTCACTACTCCGCAGGTGTGACAGCCTTGAGAAACTGAAGGCTCATCTTCCAAGGTTAGAACAAGAGCTGAAAGACAGCGGCAAGTTCAAGGATTTCTACCAGTTCACCTTCAACTTCGCCAAGAACCCTGGACAGAAGGGACTAGGTAAGCACATGACCATAGTAGGAGTTACCATGGTTACAAACGTTTATCAACGTTCAGGCTCAAATCTGTGTGAACACATGCAATTTAACAATAGTGACTGAGATATGTATATTAAAAAAAAATTACTCTATATGTTTCAGATCTAGAAATGGCGGTGGCTTATTGGAACCTGGTACTGACAGGACGCTTTAAGTTTCTGGACCTCTGGAATAGATTCTTATTGGTGAGTGTGGTGTGTTATGCGTTGCAGGCTCGTCATTGCAACCTGGGTTCTTATCCAGCCTGGGATTTGCGCAAAGGACTGTGCAAATTGGCTCAGCCAATCTGTGTTGGGGGAGAGATGCTCAGACCGTGTTGTTCATTGCAGTCCTTAGTCAGAGAAGCCCTCTCCTCCAAAGCTGATTATTTCCCTGGTTGAGCGAGATGGATGGCAGTTAGCACAACTACTTGAGCTGGATGACTTCTTGTTAGTTTGTCAGGTGCATTTGGCATCCTGTTTTCTCCTGTGCACTTCTTGAACTTTTGTTTTCTTGTGTTTCACACAGGAACACCATAAAAGATCGATTCCCAAAGACACTTGGAACCTCCTCTTGGATTTTGGCAACATGATCGCAGACGACATGTCAAACTATGACGAGGAGGGTAAGCCATATTCTCTGGGTGTGGTGTGATTCGGTCGGGGCTCATTGCTGTTTCTAAACGGGCAGTGCACTGAACATTGCTCCCAAACACACAATGGCAGACTGCAGTAGTCATCACCCCTGGTCCGGGAAAGCCACTGAGTGGGCAGGCTGTTGTTCCAGGTCAGCACCAACACACCTGATTCAGCAAAACAAGGTTCTAAAGAACCGTGAATCATTTCAATCGGATGATTTATTACAAGGCCTAAACAAAGCTAATGTTACGGTGTTAGAGCTGTGACAGTAACTTTTAAGTTATTGACATTGATCATTTATCACCTACATTTTGCTAATGTTGTTTGTTGACAAAATCGGGGTGATTATTAATGCCATAGTTCATGGCTACAACCATCGGTTTATATTTGTAGTAATAGTTTGAAAGATCATGTGAATGTTATGTTTATTTATTGGTATCACATTTATTCCAATATTTATTTTTGTCCAAAACACCCTGCTTTATTTGGCTGTGGTTAGCTGATGGATTGAGACAGCCAATTAATTTACAAACATGTTTCTTTTTCCTGTCAGGGGCGTGGCCAGTTCTCATAGACGACTTTGTGGAATTCGCCCGGCCGATCTTAACGGGATCAAAGCGAAAAACCCACTGATCAAACTCAAGTCTTAGAACAGGGGCAGCACTTTTGTTTCCTCTTTTTTGTGTGGCATAAAAAAAAGGTTTAAACAGAAATCAGAGAAACAATTGTAACTGTAACTGAAAAACAATTAGGTAACCATCTATCAGGGAGAAGCAAGAGGGAACCAAAGGAACAAAACCAGGAGCATCGCTGGATTTTATTCCTGTCCTTCTTTGGTGGGAGTTCCCACACGCACATCTCCAGCAGGTGACCTTAGCAGAACATATCCCATGCTGGAGATTGGCCAAGAAAACATCTTTAGAATATCAGTGTTTCTGCCCAGGCTTCTTCAGAATCTGAAGATTTCTCTGAAGAGGAGCAGAAAATAAACACGCTACCTACCCTGGCACAGCCAGAATTTCTCTTACTCTAAAGAACGGCAAAAACATTGACGGTAGGAGATCGGCTCTGGGAATTGAAGATTTGCAAATGAGAAAGACACGTGTTTTGAGTTGATTGTTGTTAGTTATCTTTCTGTGGCACATGGGGTTCTGTGGAGACTGTTCAGAACAGCCCTGCAACCCATGACTCCCCAACCCACCGCCAACAAAACTGTTACAGTTATATATAAATAATATACATAGTGTTCTAAAACATTTATGTACAGAGAGAATTATATGAAGAATAATATAAGTTATCTTTGTGTAAATAAAAGGCCTGGTATATTATTGGATTTGAACTGGTAGGTCTGGTTATCAACTTTTGGAAAACTGGGTTTTGGAAAAGAATGTGCTTTGTACTATTGTTCACATGACTGTAGGGGGAAGGATAATTTATTCTGACCTGAAAGAACTGAAATACTGCTGTTTTTATTTTCTACCTGTTTTTATATATATATTTTGCTGAAGTGTGTTGGGTAATTAAGGACACATTGGTGCATACATCCCAAGTAGGACCGGATCAACAGTTCAGAACTACTAATCAGTCACTAGGGGGCACTGTTTGTTACACGTCTGTGAGAGGAAGGATTGCTTGCTGGACAGGGTTACGTATGCTGAAAATAATATTGACCTATCCCAGCTTCTGGGGCCAGAATTGTACTGTGTAGAATTTTACTGAGGGTAATTGTGCCACGAAAGTTTGGTGTACTGTTTTGTAGCAGCACCTGTTGCTGCGGTCAGTGGCTACTTAACGGCAGAAGTGATGGCATGGACATCGTTTGCAATGCGAAGCAGTCCAAAAATATATATTACATCCAAATGTTTAACCCCGCCATCCGCTACAAAATCCAAAGCTAACATGTACCCTTGCTTGGGTTGAATCTAGGCTGTCAGTCTCTTGGCTGGGAAGCTAGTGGCAGCAGATGGGAAGGACGGAACGTGTACTTGCAAATATTGACATTAACGTTCACTGTTTCCGAAGGGGGATGACTCAAACAATCAGTTTTAATTTTTGAATGGGTGTTTTTTGGCATGGATACCATGGTTAAATACAGAACAACCAGAACCAGAGTCCAGTAAATGCATATTGCAATATTGGGTCTAGAAGCTTGGGTAATGATACACTGCGGGCTATTTATGCACTATCAGTACCCATATGATCAAGCTGTTTACTGTTTGTCATTTACCAGTATTGTTAATCTCAGAAGGAAAACTGAATAAAGAATGTTTTTATCAGATGGGTAGAGGCTGAGTCGATGTGTTGTATCCACTGAAGCAGTAGTCAGCAGTGTCTCAGTGGTGTGTTGCCTAGGAAAATGTCAAATTGAACTTTGCTTCTGATCCAATTTAGCACACTCAAGCATTAAAGATACATTCAAGGTTTTTTGGCCACTCGTGTTGTGAAGTGGTGCTGTTGAGCCAAAACAGGTCCCTTGAAGTACATGCCCCTTTCATCAAAACCACTCAACAATGAAATTTCAATTCCAACTGTGTTATGATACTGATTCTAATGATAAATTATGCACATATAAACAACATAATACACAGACTAAAACAAGTTTAGAAAAGGTTTTAGGTAAGCAAAGGTCCCAGAATACGTCTTTCAGTGTGCCCTGATTTTGTGTTGTTTTTCCCTTCAACATTATTGATTCATATCCTTCAGAGTAACAAAGGTGTCCAGGAAAAGGTATCGGTAGTTGAAGTATAATTTCTGTCAAATTTAAAAACATTTTCAAGATGAAAGACATAAAAAAAAAGTACAGGTACGCCAAACCACTAATTAATTACTTTTTTCTATTTTGTGATGTTTACTGTCATAAACAAAACATATACACAGATCAGTGTCTTCATGGCCCACCATCCTTTTGCCCTCTGCCCCGAGAGCGGAGAATAGAACATAAATCCTCTGTGTTGTGGAGAATAAAACATACATCCTTTGTGTCGTGGAGAACAGAACATAAATCCTCTGTGTTGTGGAGAATAAAACATACATCCTCTGTGTCGTGGAGAATAAAACATACATCCTTTGTGTCGTGGAGAATAGAACATAAATCTTCTGTGTTGTGAAGAATAAAACATACATCCTCTGTCGTGGAGAATAGAACATAAATCCTCTGTGTTGTGGAACAAGTTGAATTTGGACTAACAGCATTTATTCAAATTACTAGAGAGATAGAGGTCACATCCAGGTAGGTATTATCGATGATTGTATCACTAGCATCATCAATTCTGTGATGTTATGACAACTACCTGGGATTCATTCTCTCCAACTCACGGTTGCATGTAGGTCCTTATAAAGGATTTGCCTCCTGGCTATTTTTCTGTATTGTTGTACATGCAGAAACATAACAAATGTAGTTTGCTTCATTTCCTTTGTGGTGTAGTATGTTCTTAGACATGCAATTGTCAGATGTCAAAAAGTTATTTCCCACCTAGTTAATTCAACCCAATGGGTTTACTGGGGTTTGGCGTTTGAATACCATGGTTAGAAATCAAGCCTGATATTAATCGGCCTAAATTTGGCCCTGGTCAGATATTAATCGGCCTAAATTTGGCCCAGGTCAGATATTAATCGGCCTAAATTTGGCCCTGGTCAGATATTAATCGGCCTAAATTTGGCCCAGGTCAGATATTAAATTGGCCTAAATTTGGCCCTTGAAGTTGTCAGCAGCAGTATCATGCCACTATCAAATTATACACCTTCCTGATGCATATCAGGAAAAGGGTTTCAAAGCAACTTCAAAGGCACTGGGCTCCACCCAACCTCACAGTCAGAGCTATATTGTCTAAATATATAAAAGTCTGGGACATTACTCAATTTTCCCAGAAGTAGCCATCCAGGCAAAATCTCTCCATGAGCAAGGAGAAAAATCTAAGAACCTAAGAACAACATCCAGGGATCTGCAGACCTCTCTCTTCAGCTAAGACCAGCATACATGACTCTACCATCACAAAGACGGGACTAAAATGGGTTTCATGGAGTAGCAAGGAGGAAACCACTGCAGGAGAATCTCAGGCCATCTGTCTACGAGCTGAAGCTGAATCAAACCTGGGTCATTCAGCAAGACTGAGCTAAGACATACTTGCAAACCTGAATGGTTGAAGAACAATAAATGTAACGTGTTGGAATGCCCAAGCCAAAGTCCAGACCTAAACCCTGAGATGCCGCGAAGACCTGAAATAAGTTTATTTTCAAATATCACTCACGGAGCAATTCTGCATGGAAGAATTGGGAAAACGTCCTCTGCAGCGCCGTGGAGGACTAATCAATAACAACAAGAAGACTCATTTCTGCCAAAGGTGACATAACCAGTTTTTGCGTCTAGGGGCCGATTACATTTTCGCATGGGGGCATTGCATTGGGTGTTACATAACTTAAATATCAAATATCAAATATCAAACTAAAATCTGCTACCTCAGAATGAGATTTTTGTTTTCATTAACCTTTAACATTAATATTCTCTGGAGTGGAAAGTAGGCCACGGTCCTTTGTGTAAATCCATAACATCGATATAACATAACGGCACAGCAGCCTGTTGCTACCAGGCTTGATGGAACAAAAAGCGTCGAGGACAAAAAGTGAAATAGTTGTACTCGATTTCTTTAGAAATTGTGTTTTTCACCTGATCAATCGCAATTGCTGGCTTCGATGTACAAACAAGCCCTCAAGCTGAATGGGTCCATTATTTACCTGAGGTGGGTGTTTACAAAAAGCAATGTAACCCGCCTCGCGATACCGGACAGGTGAAGTAAAAAGAAATGACGGATGTAAGGCTGAATTGTAGCCTACCCTAACGGACTTCAAAAGTTTCTTGTTTCTGAATTTTACGAAAGGATACGGATTTAAACATTAGCCTAAACTTGTTTCTGTACATGTAATTGTACCAATTAACATTTGAGAATCATTGTCTTTACAGTTCTTCATTTGTTTCCAGGTCTTTCTGGCAGCTGGAAATGTATGGTACGTGGTAGCCCAGGACCTATGGCATTATAATCTAAACTGCTAACTATTTGGAGTTGATAGATCACAACGTTTACTGCGAGCGTGCGTTTAAATTTATTTTCAACGATCCTGAAGAGGTATGGAGAGTGAAACGAACGGAAATATCTCCAAACTTCACCTGAACAGCACCAAAGCAAATGACAGGTAATGGTATACGTCTTCTCCTTTTAAATAATAGTAATCATCTATTGTATTATAACAGATTTGATAAAATCTTGAAGGCATGATCAATTCAGTTTGAAACAAACTAAAGCTGGCAATGATGAACATTTTTGCAGGCAATTACAGTTGACGCAGCACCTGTCCAGTTTGCATGTCAGGTGACATCTTGGCCAGTGAATAATTAACAACGTCTGTATATCGCAAAAGGAAAAACTGTTTAGTTGCGAACATTTGCCAAAGAGAAACAAGCAGAACGAAACAGGAAAAGACCTACCCGTTTTAGTCCAATATCAAAACGTTTTGACGAAAGGTTTACATGTAGCAATTAAAACATTTGCTGTGAGAATGCCCTCCCAAGCCATAACCCCCTAACCCTATTTGGCCTTCTTGCTGGCGTTGTCTTTACACTGTCTTTTTCACACAAGTTTGGATACCAAATAAATTAATCGCCAATAAATGCACACCGTATTGTGCTCGATGTCGTTTTAGTCTCTCTAGGGTTCCGGCTTCCCTTGTTTATTCAATAGCGTCATCGGATGCTAGCCACCTGTAAACAGCAACGCTAAACAAACGGATCTCAAGACTAAAAATGATCTAGTCCAGATTATTGTAACTAATGTTTTGCCCGTTTTAGGTAACCTAACAGTAAGCTATATTACAGTTCCAGGCATTGAACTCATACTGACATCCCTCTGGGGTCAATTCAGTGTAGGCTACTGAGTCTAAAATGTGGGTCATTCAGATCCATACCTTTTTTTTTTTTTTTTTTTATCCCTGTGTTCCTGGAATGTTTCTCTGTGTAGGGTGGACCCATACGGCTTTGAGAAACCTGAAGGTTATGAGTCCCATGAAGAGAAGATGGCAGAGTACCTAGCTGTTCTCACCAGAAGGTCTGCTAAGTGGTCAAAACTCCTGGGGAAGGGGAACGTTAAGGTGGAAAAGAACCAGACGGGTGAGATCTGTTTTTCTTTGTAGAAGATTCTCTCCATCTACATTTTTGGAGATTCTCAACTTAAAAAATGTAACCTTAACTACTAAACTTAACCCCTAACCTGATGTATATGTTCCATTGTCACAGTGAAGCGATATGTGCGTAAAGGTGTGCCAAACGAGCACAGAGCCCAGATTTGGATGGCATCCAGCGGGGCCCAGGCTCAGCTCGAGAAGAACCCAGGCTACTACCACTCTCTCCTGGGCACTGAGCAGCAGCACAACCCCAAGCTGGAGGAGACCATCCGCACGGGTACTTTAGCTACACGCTAATCAGTCACTTGCAGAGACACTGTTCACATCTGACCATTGCTTATGGTCGTTCTTGGCGTGCAGTACAAAAAATGTCCTACCTTCTTGAATCAGGAAACGAATTTAGTCCAAAAACCAAATTGATGAACATTACCGTTACATGGTTGCTTCACTGCGATTGTCTGATGGTTGAATGTCCCCGCCCCTGCAGATATGCACAGGACATTTCCTGACAACGTGCTGTTCCAGAGCAGCTCTGAACCCTGTCTGCAGAAGGCTCTGTACAATGTTCTGTTGGCCTACGGACACCACAACCCTGCAGTCGGGTACTGCCAGGTACCAATACAGGCCCTCTGCATGATACATTATTTCTTGAAGGTGTTATCCTCCATCTATAATCTCCTTTCACCCCGGGAACCAATCAGATAGTAAGGAGGCATGATAAGAGTCCTGACCGAATCTGTCCTATGGAAACAGAGTGGTCCATCCTCTCAATTGAACGACCGTCTGTGCAGCTAATTGGATTTTTGATTCAGATTGTGTTTGGTGTTAATGCCTTGGATCAGGTTGATTTTGCTTTTTGAAAATATTTGAATGGGTTGGTCTTGTGACTGGAGTGCACCTTTAACTTTTGTTTACCTGACTATCTACTGTTTCCTCTTTGTGAAGCGGTTCTGTCCCCCGAGGCTATCATACCTGCATGTCACCGGCCTTCTATAGTGTGTTTAAATATCATTATTGTTTCTCTCCCTGTTCTAGGGCATGAACTTCATTGCAGGCTACCTCATCATCATCACTAAAAATGAAGAGAAGTCCTTCTGGCTGATGGACGCTTTGTTGGGAAGAATACTCCCAGGTTAGTCACAGACACTTCTGCCTGTATTTCTGTCTGTACATGCATCCATTGTTGAGTTTGGTTTCTACTCAAACCTTGGAATGTAGATCTGTCCAGAAGAAATAAATACTTTTAATTGGTTGACAGAATGGAGAAGACGGGGCTTACTTCCCAACTCTGAGGTCAATTAACCTTTTAAAAGGAAAATGATTACATAGGGTTATGCGTTAAGGGACATGCACTTTACATCCAGTCAAGGGTAAGGGTTAGGGTTCAACCCCTATAGATCACAAGCTCCGCCCACTCCACTGGCTCAACCAATCACAAACATCCCACATGTTGTGCTTGTGTGAGAGCCTGCGGTGTGGTTGTACACAGTTTATTTATCAGTGGAACATACCGGATGTTTTGGGAGCTGTTTCTTTGGAAAAGCTCCATGATCACATGATGTGGTGAGCCTGTGTTTGTTGTGGGTTTGTTGCGCCCACAGAGATGAGCAAGCACAGGGTGTGACCTCAGGCTCCAGGATACATTAAACACACACACACGCACACGTTTGTCTTTCCCTTCTTGTGGGGACCTGAGACCTAACCTTAAGCAAGAAATCCATGTTCACAAGCCCAAAACCTATCCCTACTGCCCTACTCTATCCCTAATGCCTAACCCTAAACCTATCCCTAATGCCTAACCCTAAACCTATCCCTAATGCCTAACCCTAAACCTATCCCTAATGCCTAACCCTAAACCTATCCCTAATGCCTAACCCAAAACCTATCCCTAATGCCTAAACCTATCCCTAATGCCTAACCCTAAACCTATCCCTAATGCCTAACCCTAAACCTATCCCTAATGCCTAAACCTATCCCTAATGCCTAACCCTAAACCTATCCCTAATGCCTAACCCTAAACCTATCCCTAATGCCTAACCCTAAACCTATCCCTAATGCCTAACCCTAAACCTATCCCTAATGCCTAAACCTATCCCTAATGCCTAACCCTAAACCTATCCCTAATGCCTAACCCTAAACCTATCCCTAATGCCTAACCCTAAACCTATCCCTAATGCCTAAACCTATCCCTAATGCCTAAACCTATCCCTAATGCCTAAACCTAAACCTATCCCTAATGCCTAAACCTAAACCTATCCCTAATGCCTAACCCTAAACCTATCCCTAATGCCTAAACCTATCCCTAATGCCTAACCCTAAACCTATCCCTAATGCCTAAACCTATCCCTAATGCCTAACCCTAAACCTATCCCTAATGCCTAACTCTAAAGCCTAACTCTAAACCCTAATCTATCCCTAATGCCTAAACTGTTATTCCCTAACCTGTAAGTAACCCCAATTCTAACACTATTCCCAATTGTACATTTTACCCAAAAACCTTCCCCCAAGCCCAAAATTAAAAATGTTCCTGGGTTGAGGACTGTCCCAAAAACAAATTGGGGTCCAATTTGAGTATCTTTGTGGGGCACTCCCGTCCATACATGTACACACAGACCCAGATCACGCAAACACACCCTGAGCTGAATGGTCCTGTCCTGTAGACTACTACAGCCCGGCCATGCTGGGTTTGAAGACGGACCAGGAGGTGCTGGGGGAGCTGGTGAGGCTGAAGGTCCCGGCCGTGTGGCAGATCATGGTCCAACACGACATCATGTGGACCCTGGTGGTCTCCCGATGGTTCATCTGCCTCTACATTGATGTCCTGCCTGTAGAGGTGAGATTCAAGGGGTGTGTGTGTGTGTGTGTGTGTGTGTGTTGTTAAGATGGTAATTCATGAAGTCTGAGTCTGTTGTCATCTTCGCGCTTGTAACGATGAACCCCAGACGGTTCTCCGGATCTGGGACAGCCTGTTCTACGAGGGTTCCAAGATCCTGTTCCGTGTCGCCTTGACCCTGATCCACCACAGCCAGGCTGAGATCGTGCAGGCGCACTCCATGCCTGAAGTGTGCGAGCGCTTCAAACGGGTCGCCCAGGGAGACTTCACGTACGACTGCCACGCTTTCATGCAGGTACGCCGCTCCTGGAGAGACGTCTTGAGTCAGCTCACCTTCTTGAGATTCCAACCGTAGTCCATTAGTGAGGAAAATGCACAACTGACCTTAGATCAGTGTCTTATCGGTAAGTTAAAACAGGAGCTTTGTGAACAAACACTCTTTTATCTGGTACTGACAGGAAATCTTCAGGGAACCAGGAAGCCTCTCCAAGGCAACCATCAATAAACTGAGGGTGACCTGCCGAGAGCGGATTTTGGCTGAGGATACCAGACTCCGCCCCTGATCACAGCCACCACTCTGATGACAACCTGCAGTATCTCTGGGCTTGATCTTTTTGTTCATCTTCCTTGGAGTTGGGCAATAACAATCTTTTTTCTTTCTCCCAAAACACCTGGAGAAATGTGTAATATATCCCAGGGACCACATACATATTCATATTTATCTTCCTATATTTTGAAATGGACCAAATTTCATATTAGGATTATTTTTGTACTGTGAAAAAAGCATTTGGAACTTTTGTGGTATTACATTGGGAATGTGGTTTGACTGTCTGGAGATGGGTTGTAAGTACACCAAATTTGTTACCAGATCTTTCCGATGTCTTTGAAACTACCCACAAAAGACCTACAGTACATAGCATCACTAGCAAGCTTGAGTTGGCAACTGGTAGCCACTCCCCATAACTGCTGTTGCGTTTGGCCCAGGTAGCTAGCTTTGCTTCCGGTAACAGCACCCACTACCTCTTTCCTGATTAAAACTCTTTCCCCCCCATACCTGAAGTCCTTGGCAAAATGTGAGGGCCTAGGAAGAAGGCTTGTCCAAATCAACTTTCCCGAACCCATTGGGAGTGGCTGTTAATTGACTGGGCTGTAGGTATAACTGGACAATATGAAATTTAATACTAATAGTGCTTTTTGGAATCTTGGTCTTTAACACAGCAACCCTGACCTGCAGAAACTGACTGATGCTACTTTGGCATTTCTGTCCCTGGCTCTGGTTACTCAGATCAACTTTAATTTTTACTTCTGATGAGCCTACCCTGTCAGTCTTTGTCTTGTCTTTCTGCTGGCCGAGGTCTGCACTTTTATTTGTTCTGCGAGTATATGGTTGTTAGGATGGTTAAGCTTGTCTTACTAGGTTACTTCAAACACTGGGTTAACTTGTGGCTCAATTTGTTCATGTATTTGGAAATTATCAGCGGCATTAAAAGACACCGACTGTGCACGTGTCTGAGTAAAATCAGCCTGAGAATGAAGTTAATTTAAAAGGATAAGGTTTGCAGAGCTAATAGCATATTCAACTTCCAGGACATTTTTCTACAGATTCTGAAGCCACTTGACACCACAGAGGGGTCACACACATAATGGTCTTGGTGGTTCATTAAAAGTGACACAAAAGTTTGTGTTCCTCAATTTAAATGTATCACAAAAGCAAACGGTTTAGACAACTCGGGAACAAAACTGCAAAAAATAGACAAACTACACCCAGAGCTAATTCCTCCAGCTCAATTTATTGGCATCTCTGCATTTAAAAGCTCTACTCAAACATAGTAAGTTGACTTAAGACTTTTTTCCAATAAGTCCACATTTAGACTGAAGTCCATGTTAAGCCTACTTGTCTTAAGTCTGAATTGGGCCCTTAGAAAACCTTTCAAACACCTTTTAAAACCCTAATAAAAACTATGGATGTTTCACATTGCTAGATATGGGGTGAAAAAAAAAGAAAAAAGCACATCCTTTGTTTACTTCCCCTTGTCACTCCAAACAATGCATCTCTATGATAATTTAATGTCAGGCAAGTAAAACAAAAAAAAGAGAACCTAATAAAGTAACACAATGTGTAGAAAGACTACACCCCAAATTACCCCACACATTGGGAGTGGCCAAAATGAGTACACCAATACCACAGTGTAACTTGATACGGACAAGAGTGGGTTTAACATTGGCGTGGTCACGGATCCCACCCACCTGGCACGAGGGGAGGCACGGACTCCATTTGGCATGGACATTTAATATTATTCTGGGGGGGGGGGAATAACACCTCCCACTTCCCAAAACGGTGCGACGCATTTCACTAGAAGTTGCGTAGGTGCATTGTGTCAGAACGGTCTTCATCCCTGCCTGAGCATCATGCAAGTCACGCTCTTTAGTGGAGTAAGGTTTAGTACCATCAGTGCAACAAAATGCAGCGTGCAGCTTTCCAAAGGTCCTACGGTCAGTAGCCCCGGGCACAACTCAGTAACAGCAGTTAGGCAGTCAAGTGGTAGTCAAGTTTCATGATTATTCATTCTACTGTAGTGTATCACTGGTTCTCCTAAATAAACATCAACAACAACAATGTGAGTCCCCGTCCAAAAACAAAATCAAGCCCATTTACAGGCAGGGTCTCTGGGACGTTTCTGGACAGGGGGTGTTACAATCCCTCACTCTATTCACCATCAGTTAGTTGTCTACAGAGGCTCACTATCCAGTGGCCTCAGAGGACCCCCAGATGGTTTCCCTAGATTAACCAAGAATTTAACACCATTTGCAATGACTAGAGGTTACCTGGCTAAGCGCCTCAGATCTAGGGTCGGATTATTCTAGTGTCAAAGGATTTAAAAAAACTTGGGTTAACCTAAGGGGCAAATTCTACCAAGGTGCTACATTCATTGTTATGGTCAACGATGTCGCAAAACATTATGCAACAAGTCCCAACTTCCGTTGGTTGAGAGGGGAGGTGATCAGTCAGGGCAGCGAATGACAAGCGTAACATTCCCTTTACACCAGAGTAACAGCCACTTCCATGTGACCGACAAAATGGCCACCAACAGAAACTGAAGTCTTAAGGAGAAAATTATGATAAAGAAAAAAAAAATCATAATTAGAGAAGAGGCAGCAGCAATACTTGTACACAAACAATCCCTCAGAATTCCGTCAGACACCATTAAACCACGAGAAGGGACATGAGGAAACACAGATGGGACATGAGGCAGAGACAGTGAGACCATGATTCAACATACAGTTACGGGAGCTCTCCACCACACCAACCCCTTTCTGCGACGGCAGCCGTGTCTGTCAGGGCTGTGATGCCTACGTCGTTATAATCTCACAGCAGAATCACATTTCTCTTTTTTCCCCCTCTTTCATACAAAGGAGCAATTCAGTCCAAAAGAGGGCATGTACACTCCCCACCCTACAGAGACTCAGCGTGGGGGGGGAGGGGGGGCACGGGGATGAGGGGGGAGACATGGAACGAATGAGGACTCAAGGACAAAACCAACTGAGTGGGGTCAGTAAAGTGAGTTCGGGGTCGTAGTGAGGTTTAGCCAATCCTAATGACTGTTAGTGTGTGGGGGGGCAAGGGTCGCGCTCTCTTGTCACTTGGGGGTGGGCGGTGGTGGTGGGGCGTGGTGAGCTCAGATGGTCTGATAGCCAGCGTGGCTCCTCTTCCGGCCAATGAGGTAGGCCACCAGGACGACCAGAACCAGGCCGGCCAGGGCCGCCCCCACGATGATGGGGATCAACATATCATCCTCATCCAGCTGGCACTCCTCCGCTGTGGGGGGGGGGGGGACAAGAAAAATGTACCCGTTAGCAGAGTTCAAGGGATCAGAATTATTCCACCCTTCAAAATGGTGGAATAATAAACTTTTTATATAAACGTTTTAACTGCAATCTCCATATACCGGTCTGGGGCCCAGGGGGCCTTGGATAATGGAAATAGTTAATGTTCTAGAAAGCGCGCCCCCCCCCCCCCCCCCCCCCATTATTTCTTAATCCAGCCACGAACGCAGTCCCCCTGGCGGAGTTGGTAGAGCACCTGTTCCAAACTCGGCCCCGGTGAGGTTAAACGGCTGCACCTGCAGTTGAAAGGTGTTGAGGGAGAAGTTGACCGTCACCGCCAGGGTCTGCTCCTCGCGACACATGTAGCTACGGCCGGCTGTGCCGCGCAGGTAGTCCAGGCTACCGTTGCTCTCCGCAATGGGACCTGTGGCATCGGGGACAGGGTGAGGACGAGAGGAACGAAGGGGCGGAGGAGAAGAGAAGTTACGGAAGGGGTGAGAAAGAACACAAACGGAACGGTTTGTAGTAGTGACGGCCACACGAGGCTTCATTACCGGTCTTCTGGCAGCAGGATATTATGCTAACAGCGCATATTATTTTTCAAAATAAAAGCCATCATTGAAATATATAAGGAAATAAAATTGCCAATCAAGTCTGTACATTTTATGTTTAATGTCTGTTCCAATAGTTTGTTCTTTTTTAGACTATATTTTTAACTATATTGCCGTAAAGATTTCAATTATGGCTTTTATTGTGATAATGAAAATCTGAGCGCTGCCAGCATAATATCCTGCTGCTAAAACAACGCTAATGAAGCGCCGTTTGGCCATCACACGTTTGCAGTGATCGTTGAATTCTAGATGGAGACTCACGCTTCACATCGGGCCAGATGGCGGACAGGGACACCGCACTCAGATGGAACTTGTTCGTTGTAGCATTCTGCAGACACAAGAGAATCAATGACCTCACCATCTCTCTCGCTGGCACGCAAACAAAAACACAGAGGAGAGTCCGTGTCATCCGAAAATGGAACGGTTGGGTCACGAGAGACTGTCCTCCGCTCGGTCGTGAGGCTCCATCTAGTGGCAGACTGGGTTCAGTGCAGGAAGCCTTGCAGCACTAATACAGGAGAGAGGCTTTATCTGCTCTACACCGCAGGCATCCCTGGTGTGCTGTAGAACGTTCTGATTTAAAAAGGTTTAAAGACATCATGACTGAAATGATAAAATGTCACACTCATTCCGGGCATCTGACCTAGTACAATCTGTGGCATGTAACTGACACTTGTTCAGACTAACGCGTTTCACAATGACTGGTGATCAGATACTGAACTCAAATCGATGAGGGGCAGAGGTCAACGAAATCGCACATTCCAAGACTCACCTGGAGCATGAGAGCACCTAGCATGTTGAATGGCTTCACCTTCTAAATACTAATAGTGTACTTTGCACCCTAGGTAGTGTACTATGCACCCTAGGTAATGGGATTGGTATCCTATGTGCAATTTGTGACACGGCCAGAAGATAAGTCAGCAAGTGACTGTCAGGGCCAAGGGAGGGAAACAGAAAAGGTTAGGAAGAACAAAGGGCTCTGACCATAGAGAAGACCAAGGTGAGGTTGGTTTTGTTCGGCACGTCAGTCAGCTGCAGGGTGGCGCTCTCCAAGTCACATGACCCTGAGCTCCTGGTCAGGTTGGGCTGGAGGTTCTGCACTTTCCAGACAGTCTGAACACAGGGCAAGAAGTCAGTCAGTGTGACAGGAATGGTGTGTGTGTGTGTGTGTGTGTGTGTGTGTGATCATCGTGTACCTTATTTAGAGCAGCAGAGCTGACACTGATGTTGATCTGCAGTCCCATGCGGGCCATCAGACAGGTTGTCCCGTTGCCGTTGGTTACGCTGTAGTTGCCCCTCTCGGGCCGGGTCGGTGGCGTGGGCGGGGCGGCCGTGGGCGGGGCATCAGTGGCGGCATAGCTCTGGCGCAGCGTGACGGCTGTGGGGACATAACCCTTGGTCAGTTAAGTCAAACCACCGACGTCGGACTACAAACGGAGTACGTGGACTGAAGACAAACATTCAGCGTTCTCATCCTCAGCTGGCCGGCACCTAGTTGTCAAAGCACAGGCTAGGTTTTCCCGAAAAGTGACCCCTTCTCACATGCACGCACACGTGTAAAGGAACAGCGTGTAACAGATCACTGAGAAAGAACTTGACGAGCAACCTCTGCAAACATGTACCACCAGAGGAGAGGAGAGGACAAGCCGTGAGTCCATGTGAGATGCACCCATTGAATAGGTCATTAAACCCTGGGATAAGGCTGTGGCCACTTTAATGTGGCAGCTTGAAAAAAGCTCAGAAGTGGCTGAGACGAGGAAAAGAAATGCAGCTTCTACCGAAACGTCAAACGGAAAATCCAAACACTTTAGCGAGAAACACCACTATTTTTTCTTTTTAAGAACCATTGGCATGAAAAAACAAGCCGGTACCATTTTGTTTCAGCTACTCAGTCACTTTAATTAGTACAGCTGTTGCCAGACACAATATCTTCAGTTCATGTCAACTTCACATATGTCTACAGTAAAAACAAAAAGTTTGACCTGGAAGACGAAGACCAGTCACATCATCTTCATTTTAGTTCATGCACATTTGGCTTTGAAGTGGCAACATTGAGACTTCTCTTGTTAGATTGTACCAGGATGCTGCAGTCCCAATGATATTCAATAAGTATTATTTTCCACCAAAGTTATTGCGTAAGGTTGGTTTCTTAATGTTAACAGCCAGCAGTTAAGCAAAGTCTTATCGCCTGCTCTCTTATCACAGCCAGACAGCTATGCGTCATGTCTTGCCATCAAGCGCATAGAAAATATTGGGCATCCCCAACTGTTTACAGGTTATCTATTGTATAATTTGCCAAGATTCACTTTGTTTTGCAAGTCTATGAAAAAATATATAACTGCATTTTAGAACCCAGCTCCCATCTCAACACGAGCTAGGCTAACGTCCACCCTGTGTCAGTTAGCACGTACAAATTGGAGTGACAGCTTGAAACAACAATTCAAATGTCAAGCGTGAGACATCTTTCACCCACCACTAAGACACTCCAGCTGGTAGTATTGTTTGTAGTTACTGCTTCTCTTCAGATTAGCTTCAAAACCCTCCCACACCCATTTTTTTGAAACAAGAATTTCCAGTCTAAGATGGAATTTGGTCAAATAGGGGTTTAATAAGTAACTCAATCTGCAGTTGTTTAATAAAAAACAGACAAAGAAAACAAATAGTTCTTCGTCAGACACCCTGGTTCCACACTGACATTGGTCCTCAATAATTGTATTGATCCTGAATAATCTTAGGTGGCTCAGCTATAATTTACCAGTTTAGGCTACATTTACTCTTAGTTTGTCCTGCAAAAATTAGAAGATTAAAGGACAAACTTTGCATAATTTATAATGGCTTGAAAAACTACTAAAGCACAAAACCAATATTATCTATAAAAAAAAAATAAACAAGGACAGCGTCAGAAACAAGACAATTATTAGTGCAGTGAGTTACATCAATAATGTCACAGACACATAATAGCCTGTGTTTTAATCACTAGGCACAGCGATTTTTGGAATCACGTGAGGCTGAGGGGCCCATTGCCACAACAACAGCGCACCTGCCCGGATTGACCTGCCGAGTGGGGCTTCAGTCTGCAACGCACTAGTGCCACTAAGCAAAATAGAAAAACTCGACCTTGTCTCGTCATGCATCGACCTGTGATCTATAATCCAGGTCAATGCAAGTCATGGGGCGAAGAAAGAATACCCATGTTTACATAATAATCAAACGAGATTAAATAGTTACCTACGACCGACATCTGGCTTAATGCCTGGCTAGCTAGCTACTCTCGGTTCTGTAAATTGACGCACTTACGTCCATTATGCGCGAAAATACTCACCTAAAAGCGCGATGAAACACAGGAACAATTGTTGTTTGCGACTACGGTGAGTCATATTTCTGTTGGGTTCTTTGCCAAAGCGAATCACAACAACATGCACACGACCCAGCGATAGAAACGCAGGACGGTCAAGAAGCTAACTTGATGATACCCGCAAACCCACTTCTCGTGTGAACTCTTTGCTTATGCCAGCCAGAACTCTGTCGAAACTATTCGTCGGACGTTTCCTTTCGCCGGTATCCGTTGCTCTTTTCACTTTATTATGTGCCAAATAACTGATGTTTACTGAGTGTTTGATTCGTTAAATACCCAATAGCATTCCAGGTACCACATCTCTCTGCACCAGGAAGAAATGACAAAAGTCATGTGATCGAGAGTTTAAGAACCGCCCAGATAGATGACGTACGTTGCACGTTCCTACGCTCAGACGTTGCATCCATCAACGCACGGTTGCGTGCTACATAAATGAGTGCATCATCCCGCTATACTACTGTATTTTCGTGTGGTAAACGGACACGTAAAACACGTATCCCAGCTTTGTGAGACCTGGTACTGGTTAGCTACATATGAGCAGAAAAACTCGCAACATAATTATGTATATGGATGAACAGCTGTGCAGCAAGGAGTTGAGAATACTGATAGTCATTATTTTAGCAGCAGGATATTATGCTGGAAGCACTCAGATTTTTGTTATCACAATAAAAGCCATAATTGAAATGTATAAGTAAAAATAGTTAACAATCTGGTCTGTGAACAAGAACAGACAAGAATATCATTGGAATGGACATTAAACATAAAATGTACAAACTAGATTGTTAACTACATTGCCGTATATATTTCAATTATGGCTTTTATTTTGAAAAAGAAAATCTGAATTAGCGCTGCTAGCATAATATCCTGCTGCTAGAAGAACGGTAATGAAGCCTCATTTCTAGTTGTGAAGATCAACGAAATGTTGTGGCAGAACACTTCAACGCGATTTCTGCAGCGCTCCCCTCGGCCTGCTGGTTTTCGTGCCAACCATTACCTAGACTCTGCACCAGCGTAGTGACGAACTTCCGCTTTTGTCTAGATGTCGGTATAGCAGTTTCCGGTTTACTTACTAATACTCATCCGCATTAATAAACACCTAAACTCACAACAAGATGAGTGATGCTGTTGTACGAAAAAAAAGAAAATAAATATAATGTAAGGGACTCATCATTTTAATCAGGAGAATGTCCTCTTTTTTATAAAATATGGCTTGCACCATTCAATGACTTCAAACGCTAGACTAGATATAGTCAGAAAAGGCAATTTTTTATATACTTCTACGTAATGCAGGTTTAAGCACAATTAATACCATATAGGACCAGATGTTGACTTCCTATGCCAGTTGTTATTTTTCAGTTTCGTTGTGAAATGAGTTAACAGTGGTAAAATAAAAGAGGAGACCTGTTTTGGTGCTTTTTTGAGGCTATGGAATTTTAAGCTTCATTCAGGTTAGAAGAGGCTGAACGAAGGTTCGTTTCAATTCACTTGCTATGGGGACACGCTAGCGTTCCAGCTCAGCCAGCGTTCTTTTGCCATTTTTGAGGCTAGGGTGAATTTTTATGCGTTCTATTGTCCTGCCTAATACTACACTAAAAAGGAACACGTCGCAAACTAGCTTAGCCGATAGCCGGCCGGCACACCACAGTAAACTACTTACCCTTGTAGTTGTGCAGATAACTCGATACGTAGAGTTTGAATCCCTTGTTCCGCTTGCTTGTTGGAGCAGGGGACCAGGCATCAACAATTCGATGGACATCACTAATGCTTATTTTAGGCAGGTCTTGGAGACATCTACTTAAAACTGACATTTTGGGCGACGCGCGTGATCGCCTTAAGTAAACCGGAAAATGATATGCCAACATCTGGATAAAGCGGAAGTTCGTCCATACGCTTGTGCACAGAGCCTATTAAGTCAAATAAGTGTGATTAGGATGTCAGTGAAAACCCACAACAGCTCTCTGTGAACAGGATTCGAGATCTGTGCATAAGTTGTAAGTCGGTATTTCTGTAGTAGCCGTGTTGTTTCAGTTGTAATGTTCAAAACACAAAAATAAAATAATTTAAAAACGTATTCGTTTTCAAAACAGGTGTATACAAACAACATGTTCCGTAAGTCTAACTAACCAGATTGCTGAGTGATTTCATGCTCTTCGCTATATGGTAACACTTCCTTAAAGAACATGCTTTTCAAGACCATTTGCTCCAAATTCAGTGTAATGTCCTAAACAGGGATGAGTTGATGGATGAGAGAAATTCTCAGTCACAAAGGTCAAGAAGGTGCTGTTGTTTTGTCTATATGTAGCATTTCACAGCGTCATAATTAAAACATTTATCAATCGACCACCAGTGACGGATTTAGTGATTTGGGGGCTGGTTGAGGCCTCGACATCATCCATTTTTTCCCTTGTTGTCTTTATCAAAACCATATCGGCAACATTTTGAACATAACTTCATCCTTTTTTGTTGAATGAAACTGCCCTTTCAACTGCATTTAGGGGTGTGGTCCAGGTCAAGACAATCTCCTGAACTCCAAACTGAATGTCAGAATGGGAAAGAAAGGTGATTTAAGCAATTTTGAGCATGGCATGGTTGTTGGTGCCAGACGGGCCGCTCTGAGTATTTTACAATCTGCTCAGTTACTGAGATTTTCACGCACAACCATTTCTAGGGTTTACAAAGAATGGTGTGAAAAGGGAAAAACATCCAGTATGCGGCAGTCCTGTGGGCGAAAATGCCTTGTTGATGCTAGAGGTCAGAGGAGAATGGGCCGACTGATTCAAGCTGATAGAAGAGCAACTTTGACTGAAATAACCACTCGTTACAACCGAGGTATGCAGCAAAGCATTTGTGAAGCCACAACACGCACAACCTTGAGGCGGATGGGCTACAACAGCAGAAGACCCCACCGGGTACCACTCATCTCCACTACAATTAGGAAAAAGAGGCTACAATTTGCACGAGCTCACCAAAATTGGACAGTTGAAGACTGGAAGAATGTTGCCTGGTCTGATGAGTCTCGATTTCTGTTGAGACATTCAGATGGTAGAGTCAGAATTTGCCGTAAACAGAATGAGAACATGGATCCATCATGCCTTGTTACCACTGTGCAGGCTGGTGGTGGTGGTGTAATGGTGTGGGGGATGTTTTCTTGGCACACTTTAGGCCCCTTAGTGCCAATTGGGCATTGTTTAAATGCCACGGCCTACCTGAGCATTGTTTCTGACCATGTCCATCCCTTTATGACCACCATGTACCCATCCTCTGATGGCTACTTCCAGCAGGCTAATGCACCATGTCACAAAGCTTGAATCATTTCAAATTGGTTTCTTGAACATGACAATGAGTTCACTGTACTGAAATGGCCCCCACAGTCACCAGATCTCAACCTCATAGAGCATCTTTGGGATGTGGTGGAACGGGAGCTTCGTGCCCTGGATGTGCATCCCACAAATCTCCATCAACTGCAAGATGCTATCCTATCAATATGGGCCAACATTTCTAAAGAATGCTTTCAGCACCTTGTTGAATCAATGCCACGTAAAATTAAGGCAGTTCTGAAGGCGAAAGGGGGTCAAACACAGTATTAGTATGGTGTTCCTAATAATCCTTTAGGTGAGTGTATGCCTTCCTTTTCTCACTATCCTGCATCTTTCCTGTTATGTCAGCTGGGAGGGCCACATATACCTGGAACGGACATTAAATTCTGTGTCACTACACAGTCAGATTTCTTGGGGAGTCAGGGGACAGTAAACATCAACATCACTAATTTGTGATCAGTAGCACTGTCGCTATCATGATCAACATTTGTGTCATTAAAATCAACATGCGTGATGTTAGAACGACATGATGGAATTGAATCAACGTCTTCTTAACCTCTGTCTGGTGTCTGTTCGTAAAGGTCCAGGTCAGGCACAGGGCTTTCTTATGTGACTGTCACACTGTCATATTCAGTAAGTAATGGCCATAGTCGCTAAGCTACAACTGTTATGGACACTTATGCCATTTTTCTCCTTCCTTTTTAATACCCCACTCGCACACCAGCATTTCATATTTTAAAAACGTTTATGTCCATCTCTTGTGTTGTGTAGCAGGTTCAGGCTGACTGAATAAGCTACCTAAACTATGTTTGGCTGATTCATGAGAAACAATATGGGACAAACCATTTGAGTAAGAGAGGGGGATTCGGTTTGAAAAAAAGAATGTATTAGAAGGCATTATTTATTTTAATCATTTTGAGCAACACAATCAGATCTTAACACAAAGATACTTGCAAAAAACACAATGTATTATTATATATTATTTAATTGTTTCCGTTTGAATTTTCACAGGGCCCTAAGCCTTCTGGGTCATAGGTTACCTTGCCTAATGGTACTGACCGCCCACTGTCAACCCCAAACATTCTGTTCCACAGCTAAAACACGGCAGTCAGAGTGCTATATAATTGCAGTATTCACGTGTTTTGACTGATATAAAAACGAACCTCAGAACAAACTCCTAATCACAACTAATATTTAAGTGAATTTGAAGCTTTTGGGCAGCCTATGAAATAAACATAAACAAACAAATACAATGGGGAGTACCCCAAACGAGAACCCATCCCTCTGATTGGCCAGACATTGATCCCAGCCACACTGACACACATGTACACACATATGTGCACACAAACACATGCACCCACATACGTGCACACAAACACATGTACACATGTAGTGGTGTTAAATGCATTCCTATAGGCTTCCCCTTATGCTGTGAGACTGATGAAAGCCTATAGAGTTGGCCAGCTGTAGAGCATGGAGTAATTCACATGGATAGATGGTAAGAAATGTAATTCAGGTAACATATAATACCGAATGCTGGTTTAGTGGTAAATAAATAGATGCGGAAACTCTCACTGCAGAGAGTTAAAAAAGATCATTGTTATCATATCTGGCACCACAAAACACTTGCCTTTACCTTCTTAAATGTGTGGTTGTTTGAAAAGGCAATCTTAAAATGGATGCACCCTGGATTAATCAGTCTGCTCTGCCGATATTTCTAAATGGTTCAACTTACAAAGATTATAATGGATGTGTTTTAATAAAAAATATATATATATATTATAACGGACAACAAATACAGTGGAGAGAAATTTGAATCAAATTAATATTCCCTGATTTAGATTCAGAGGCAGTCTGTTGATAAAGCATGACATCAGTTGGAGAGACAGAAATACTGAACTTACACCACAATGCTGAGCTAAAAAGGTGCATTTAAAGATACAAAGAACTGTTTGGAAAGAGGAAGTACGCACAAAAAAACTGAAAACGAATGAAGATAAATTTAGATTTGTTTTGATAGGGAAAAAAGGAAGAGATTTAGAAAGATGGAGATTATATGAAGGATAGAAAAACGGGGGGGGGGGGGTAGAGACATTTTATCAGTACAGCCACTTCCTGTGATCAGAGAGAGAGAGAGTAAGTGAGTGAGAGAGAGTAAAGAAACGAAAAAAGAGAGGGCGGAGGAAGAGATTGGTGATGAACTAACAGAGCCCCCCAGACCCACCCCTCACCATTCAGCCCAGGAAAGCAACAGAGGATTGACCTCAGGGGGAGAATGGCCGCAGTGTGGAGGACAGGTGGAGTTATGATGCTCCTGCTCGTGTCGTCGGCAGGTAAGTGCCAACCCAGCTTCACTACCGTGGTCATGGAGTAGCCACGGTGGAACAGGCGCAAATGGTCCATTAAGACCAACCAAGTGCCCAATCGGAATTCGGGCTCAGGGTCAAGGTCAGGGTTTGTTTTGAAGTGTTTGTGTTTGATTAGAGAGTGGTGAATTGAACGGTTTCTGTTGTCCAGGTTGAATGTTTCCTGTATTGATGTGTACACACACACTCTGCCCAACAGTCTGTGTTGGAGCTCACTTTTCAACCCCCCCATCATTTCTGTATAATGTTGGTAATTGTGTGGCTACATTTCTGCAAATCTAATTTTGGGGTCTGTGAAGAACATGAAAGCTTTGACGTGGCCATGTTTGTTTCCACATTAGCAGAAAGCCAGAGTCCCACACGTAGACACAGAGAAGACAGTAGCACCCGTTGCTGTGTTGGTGAGAACTTAGTGGAAAGTGTTTTTTTTCCAGAGATTGTTTCGTCTCTGAGTAGTGAGAGTTAATCAATAATGTGTGTTAAATTGAGTCTGTGATGCCCCACCGACTCTATTCAGCTTTTACTCAGTAACGGCTTAACAGGTCTCAAACAAAACATAGCGGTGTAAACTCGTAGGCCTAATAATTGGCATTAGTTAACTACAGTCAAGTTGGGGCCATCAGGATAGCCACATGCTCAACAGTGTTGGCCCAATAAATGAATGGTTGCTGGTTCTAATCCCTGAGCCCACAAGGTAAAACAAAACACTAGACAGTTATTCCCTGAGCCAGGCAGTCAGCCTTAACTGTTTCCAGGTTGCTGCCGTGAAGAAGAATGTGTTCTTAGCATACTGTAATAATGTAATAATTAAACATATAAATAATTAATTAAAATATATTATTTCAAGCTACACATTATTTTGAAATGTTTTTTAATGCCCCTATTTAAAATAGTGTATGATGTTTTATAACAATACATTGTATTAACCCAGTGTTTTTTCTCATCACCACCCAGTTGCATTGACTGACACATCCCTTGTAATCACGAAATACACTTTAAAATATGGCATTAAATGTTGAAAGGTCACTAATTGATGAAATATACAATTAAATGGTTGAATACACCATTCAAGTATGATATACACCATTACCGTATGAAGTACACTTTGAAATTATAAAATAGGTTACAATATTAGGAAATCGGTCATGATATTGTGAAAAAGGCCATGAGTCTATGAAATACATATTGTGAAGAAGGAAAAAAAACATTGAGAAACAAAATGTATTTGTCATTATGCACTCAGCACAGGCAGAAGTGGTTTGGGCCCATACCCTGAGCAACAGGCCAATTTAATAAAAGGTTCAGGCAGGACTCATAGTCAGGCAAGAAACACTAGGCAGGCAGAAGTCAAGAAGGGAGTCCAGAAGTCAAAAAACGGCAGGCAAAAATAGAAGGCAGGCAAGCAGAATAGTCATAAGGGTTAGCTAGAGTCGATTCACTACGAAGGCAAAACTGAAAAATCGAGACAGGCTTAATATGTGGCAAAAAACAATACCTCATAATGACATAAACAGATACCTCATAAACAGAACTGAACAAAGTAAAGAATGCTAATGTGGGAACAGGTGTGACACTAGTAGGGCTAATAACAAAAGATGCAAGCTACATTCAAGATAATGGAATATAACAAATAGAAACCAAAAGACAAGAACGTAAAAAACACAAAAATAAAACAGAACCGACATACACAGAACTTTACAGTATTATCATGATAATTTCACCATTATTTTTAAAAGGGGCATTATAAAAAAAGATTTAATAATAATGTGCCTTAAAATAATGTATATGTTTAATTAATTCATTATATATTTATATATTTAATTCTTAAATGTTCACTGCTTTGGTCCTCCATATTCCCTTGACCTTTGCTCCTATATGGAGGACCAAAGGAGTAAAAACTAAAGATTTAAATATATAAATAATTAAATAAATATAGCATGCATCTGTTGGTGAAGCTAGGCTTCAGGCTACAGCACTTAATAATTGGTGTGGTGTCATGCACTTCAGCCTTTAATTCCAGCAAACATAATCAGCACAAGTCAAATTAAAGAAGGCTGAAATGCAATTCAGTCAGTCATTTAATAAGAGAACAACATGTAGACCTGTGCCATTGGATTGGACGTTTATAAACTCTGGAATATCCCATTTTGTGTGTCTTTTGGGTATTTAACATATTCCCACACCCACCCAGAGCCAAGGCCACCCATTACACCTGGTTCCCACGGTTAAGTACAGAACATCGGCTGCCAACACGGATCTGATCGGATCTCAGGCAACCAGACCCGACCTGGATCTGTGAAGACGTCCAGTGTGGACCGGCGCACAGACTGTGCCAGTAACCGTCTTTGATGCATTTTGGATTGTGAGCTCCTGTAACCATGACAGAACACCTCAGACAACATGGAGGACAAATCGACCGGGGCACTAGACAGAGTGGCAGCAACACCAGACGTCAGGCTGTAGGGAGGCCCCACAGTGCTGGGCTGGGCTGACCGCTCAGTTACCCATTATGGGGAGCACATCCTCACCTTTACTGTTGCCACGAGGTTACAGGTTTTACCGACAGTGTACAATCTAGCCCTGTAGTGTTCTGCAAACCATGATCCTTTCTGAGTCATACTGTAACGGAGTCCGTTGCACATTTTGTTATTGGTCGCTGTTCGTACAGGGATTTATCGTTAGACACAAATGTACTGACGTCGCTTTAGTTACTAAGGTTTGGGAGAGAAGTCGACAAGTTAACCGTGAATGGAAGAAACGGGTCGGGTAGAAGCTTATTGGTGTCTATGATATCGTCAATACACAGAACATGATGTGTCTGAAAAAGTGTTGATATGTATAATCAACATTCATAACATCATCCTTTCGCAGTTGCCAGAGGACCCTGGTTCAATGCCGATATGTGTATACACAAAGCCAGACATTTTTGTCGTAGGGGTAAAGATAGAGAGAGGTGCTGATTTTGGGAGTGAGTTGCGTTTGAGTGCTTCACGGAGCAGGCCTCGCATGACACACTACTCAAATATCAGCCCCTTATCTTAAGCTTGAATGGTTTCTGTTATCAGCTCAAGCTTCCAATGCTTGACCATGATCACAGGCTGATAGTATGTGCGTTCTAGATTGCAGGCCTACATAAGTGAAGGACAAGGCAGCCCAGATGTTGCTCTGTGTCAGTGGTCTTTGCTTCCTGAGAACATCAGAAATGAGTCTTTTCTTGAATATGCGTTTTATATGTGGGCTCAAATTAAGTATTTAAAAAGGTATGTGCATTTATCTGTATACAATTAACAGCTGCCCCCAGCTAAAGGTTTTTTAAATGAACCCCCACATCCTCTACACGCACAAACACACACAAACAGACATTAATAGTAACTCCACCAATGTGTCACAACAGCTCCTGTAGAAACCGCTGAACTGCTTATGAACACCCATACAGCCAAACCACATGGAGTGATTGAAGGAGAGATACAGAGAGTACAGTGAGAGAGAGAGCACAACCTTCTCAGTGACAGGAAGACAGTTATCTACAGGGTCGTTTTTCTTTTCCGAAGACACGCGGCCTCTCTCTTTCTAGTTCTACTAAACATTTCCATTTACGTAATTTGTGAAAACATAATTTGTATCCTTAATCAATTCCTATTTTTGAATCAAAAGGAATATTTTCACAGAATTTTTTTATATATATATATATATATATATATATATATTTTTTTTTTTACAATTGTGAAGTTTTATGTTTGCTAAATGTTCACATTGAACAAATAACTGATTAGACCAGAGCCGCACCAGCAGAGCCACATGCTATTTGGGAACTAAGACTTTCAGCCTTTTCAGTAGGAAATGGAGTACAACACATAACATTCCCATCAGACCCGCCCACGTTTTGGGGAGGCCCAAACCTAAGGTGTAGTTCGATAAGGTGTAGCCTGTCTTCAGCCTGTAGTACGCTAACTCTCCTGTCCGTCACCCACTAAACTTGGTATGCACTAATCATGTGTTTCAATGACTGACCCTGTGCCCCCCCCCCCCCAACACACAATCCAGCAGAGACCTCAGGTTTTCAGATGACAGATCCAATCATCTGTTACATTCTGGATGGAGCACTGCTCTTTTACAGCGTTATCGCCACCATGCTCTTCTTTAAAATCAAGGTGAGTTGCAAAACCTGCCGTAAAAAAAACAAACGGAATCACAACAATACAGTAAGGTCACAAGCCTTGCCTTGCCTTTTTGATCAGTGCGCGGTCAGACTCAGCCCACCCTTGAATCACACGGCGGGGTAGAGACTAATCAAACGTACGTTAAATAGGGCCTTTTCAACCTTGGCCGGGGACGGTGTTGTCAGGTCACACGAACCTGAGAGATCTATAACATAACTGACAAAACCTGATGTGATTACGGGATATCCTTATCTGAAACTGTTTTGGTTACACAAGCGTATGCAGTTTAGGGGTGAGGTTTTAATGCACAGTGTTGGGGGCGATTTTGTTTCGTTTTTTTACCAGAGGAGGCTTTTTAATAGAGGGCCGCACTTATGAATGGAGTTGATGAACTGGAAACCGTGTGTTTGATGTGTTTAATACTGTTCTACTGATTTAATTCTAGATGTTAATAGGAGGCTGTCCTCTCCAACTGAGGTGGCACCAGGTGTTTGTGTCTACTTAAATATATTAGAAATATATTAGAAATAATATTAAGTAATTATTAATACTTATCCCAGAGGTGACATTAAGGAACAAAATCGTTTTCCCCCCTTCATGTCACGTCCAGGGCTCTTTAGCTGACACTGCCAATATAATTTTTTTTATACTAACAGTATAATTAATTCACAAAGTAGCTTCACAGCTGTTATAGTGCTCTTCATGTGTAAAGTAAAGGGTGGTAAACTATCTTTAGAAAGACGTTTCCCCAACATTGATTGCACTCATCATAATACAATTACAACACTGACACAACAATGTCATCCGTTTTTTATATTGTGCGTAACAGTTTACAGATCAAACAAACGGACAGGAGCTTTTTTTACCGCGACAGGTGACGAAGTGTTACATTTGGATATTTATTTAGTCTTGTTTAGTCATTTTGACTTAAAATATCTTTAGGTTTCAGTTACATATGTGTCATTTTAATAATGATTTAATCTAGTTATTGCTAAAATGTTGAAAAGAGTTTGCCATTTTAAACAACAAAATGTTCTTACATTTTAGTCAAATTAAATGTATTGCCTTAACCGTAAACATACAGCCACTTTGGCAGGATGCCAATGAGTGTAAGGGAACACCAATACATACATAATATATAAAACACATAATCTGGACCAATCTACTAAAATAAATGAACAATTTCACTCAAAACCGTGTCTGTAAGCACTTAACCACACGGATTTGCGCGCATTTTATGTAATTAAATAAACAGGGCGAACATTTTTCAAAAAACCCCGTGTCCTTTATAACGTCATTTCAGACGTTATGAAATTATTTTAAATTATTTATATGACGTCAGTTCATTCAAATTATTTAATGACGTCTCGTTTTAGTCCACCAAAATGTTAAATATTTTTTGTTCATTTTTTTCTGGATCTATTTAGTCAGGTAACCTCTAGTCAATTGCCACTGAAAAATAGATGTTTGACTAATACAAAAATCACTATGTTGACGAAATGACTTCAGTTTCCCAATCTCCCCCTTTCAAAATTATCTGTCTCTGGTTAGCTGATCTCGGTAAACCCAAAACTATAGTCTTACGTAGTCTATATTTTAGTAAATGTTCCTGAGTTTGCAACTATCCACTGCACAATCTATGTTTACACATTCCGTCCTAAAACTAACTTCAACCCGAATCCCTCCAATGATTTCCCTCTGTTTTCCTCCGTAGTGGTGCAAAACATCCCAGACCACAGAACCCGTACCGGAAGATACCTATGCAGTATGTTACAACCTTCCATACCGTCTATTTTGTGGATGCGTGTGCGTGCGAATGTGTTCATATAGCATTATGTAAATTACATGATACTGAGATGGTTAATGTATGTTTTTGTTTAGCAACTTAAGCCAGGTGCCCATGAAGAGTATGAAGATTTAAAGACGGCAACAGCTACTCGGCCGGTGAGTCTGGAGTATTTCTGCCCTGTTAAAAGCACTGACATCCGCAGTACACTGTTTTGCTGATGTTTTCATGTTTGTTTCAATCTCTCTCAGATGAAAAGACCAGGAGCTAGTAGCGACACATACCAGGTAATTATACAATGTTTTTATACCACAGGTTTGCTGTCAGTTACCAATAATTATGCTGTTTTGATTTTAACTAGGAACTATTGGGTTTGGCCAGGTTTTAAATAATTTATAAACGCGAAACCACACTTTTTACTGTAGAGCTTGCCTAGGCTATTATGTGTAGCTTAAATATGCTAAATTCCAGATGCAGGTTTATTTTTTAAAGTTATTTTATGTAGCGAAACCACAAAATGTAAATGAAACGATAAGACTTTACAGAACAATGTCACCCGAAAAGTACCCAGGGTCCAAGTACCCCAGGCTGTAGTGTACAGTTCGGGCGGGGTTCAATGTGGGCGGAGTCAAAGGTTTAATTCCAGCCACTGTTTTTTTGTCCATCTGAGGTTTGACCATCACACACGTTTGTGCGAGGCACACATTGAATACAAACATATTACATTTTTTAAGATCATAAGAAATATTATATTAAGTGGTACCAGCCATCTGCTACACCACTCCACATCTTTCCCATCTCTCTGCTCAAAATTGCTCATCGCTGGCAGGAAATATAATTGCCACTCCAAATTCGCTCAATTAATTTTTTGTTTTGTCATAATTCTGTCAATTTTGTGTTTACGAATATCGAGTATTCTTTTTTTTAATTTTTATGAAGGCTAGCTTGTTTTTATTCACAATATGAAAGGATGAGGATACAGTAAGTAATCATCATTTCAAATAGTCTACAGATCTATCAGTCTTTTAGCCAAAATGTATATACTCAAACAAGTAGCACTATATTATTAGCTTATTATTAATTTTATACAACGGAATAGTAAAAAAAAATCCATAAACTATCGACTGCCAAGAAAATCAGATGCCCAGCATTTTAAAACAACATATTGCCTATAGAATGTATAAAATAAGTCAATTTACTTGCTTGGAATTCAAATAAATTGAAACGAATAAAGCTGTATCAGCATGCAGCCAAAAAGGAACAAAAAATATATTATTTCAATGGGCTACATGCAAATAAATTGCAAATCACCAAACTGCAAAGTGCAGTCAGGGCTTCTCCAGGGTTTTGGACAGGTTCATCCAATTCCACAATCTATGGTGCTTTCATATAATGGCCAGTAGGGGGTGCCGCATTGGAAAGAGAACTGAACTGATGTTTTAAATTACAAATAAAAGCTGAACATTTTAATTATAAAAAAATGTTTTGTTCTCCAGACTCTCCAGGTGACGGATGATGCTAATGATGCCTACCAGGTGATCACCTCCAAGGGAAAGGCAAGTCTTTTTACATTTACTACAAAGAACTAGGGTAATAAGCGGAACGCTGTCATCCAACTTTTGTTAGAGAACACTAAGGGCCAATAACCTACATACTTTCCTCGTGGGTAATCTCATGACAGGGTCGCAAGAAGAAGGAAAAAAAGGCCCAAGACCCCCAGCATGTCAGTGAAGAGAACCAGCCCATTGAGTCTCCCCCACCGCTACCCCCACATTGACCGCTACGTCTGAACAGATCCCTGTCAGCTTTTATCTTGTGAGGACCTTCTAGACAGTCTTCCTTCTGTATCTATAGTAGTCTTACCTTCCTGGCTTGTCACTGCATGTAAGAAATCCGCAGATTTGGTTTAGCGCCAACCAGACTGGACTGGTAAATGTCAGGCAGGGTTGTCTTTTCTCCTCGCTCATCGTATGCCTGCAAGCTCAAATGGGTTTATTGTTGGCTGGGACAAAAACATTTGGGAATAGTTTTTTTTCATAATTAATTACATAATTTGTAGAATTCAAAACAATAAAACAACTGTGCATGTCTGATGTAAGTATGGTTTCATGGCAGTAGTCTTTCAGCGCCCTCCACTGACACAGTATGTGATAAGGGCAATACTGTGGCCAAAACAAAAGACACAGTTTTCTTTCCAATGTTAAAACACTTGGAAAATGGTTTAATGATGTTTACAACAAAAGAACTGTACAATTACAGTAAAAGATTATCTTTATATATATATAAAAACAAAAAACAAAAATACAGCAGACAAATGCATCAAATCTACTATGTATCCTGATTCACATACTTTAAATTTTCTACACAATCGTTCAGTTCTATATGCGGTTGGTATCCGGATCTGAGGTCGCAACATTGAGTAGAGTTCTAGTCCATAGTGAGTTCACAATGACATTCTCTCCCGTAGTTCTAGTGGCACGACTCAGATTCCGATGAAAACTACAGAGGCTGAGAGGATAAATAGGACACATTCCTTTAGCTTAGCCCAATCTCGGTTTACAGAGGGAGAATTAAATTATCTTACAGAATGTATTCCTTAAAAATCCACAAACAGAAGTAATATGTACAGGTATACCTTTTTTTATTGTAATTTTTTTCTGCTTGTTTTTCTTAAACAACGGTCACTCACTTGGGTCGTGTTAACTGATATCATCACACATTTTTTGACACACCCAAAACATACAAAAATACTATATCTTTAACCTACCAAGAGTTAGACAGTTCTGCAATTAGTTCCATGCTGTGACAGAAAAAGAGCGATACACCAAACAATCGAGATGTTTTAAACAGACTTTTTTCATTTAGGTTTCTCAGAAATATACCAAAATATACATCTAAGCTTTGGATTACTTAGGCTAGGACTAAAGCCAGTGCTGGGTTTGTCTTCATACACAAGCTGCAGGGTGAGAGGAAGAGAGAGAGTAACAGGACAGAGAGTTATCTTTGGTATCTGCGTTTGTCAAACGTTAAATATTTGGATATTTTTGCTTTGGGATAGCGCTTGTGAGATCCAACAACTCCCCACTTGGAATAAAGCATCAAGCAAATATGTTTCCCTGGGATCCCATTGGCCAAATGGCTTAGCCAATCAGACACAGGCCATGCAGAGTGAAGGACCATGATGCATAGTGTCACTGCAGAACAGAGAATCGAAACATAGAGAAGGAAAAACGCGGGAGGGGACGTGTATCCTAGAGACAACGTATCCCGGCAAATGGCTGCACGGCCATGGAGCCAGATGGATCCAGTGTAGCCGGGTACGTCCACAACAGTAGTGGAGATGGAACAGGCGTACCGGCAACGGTCCTAAAAACAGACACAGGCTCATCTTGTTCCCGGACTTGTCGGCCCAAATGCTGGCTGCACAGAGGCCCAGGAACGAGGTCGGAGAAAGACGCGACCTAACACAGGATCAACCCTCAGTGTATAACAGCCAGCATCACCCAGCCGCTATGGGATTGGATAACTGACCTGTCCGTCAGAGAAGCCCAATGTAGCCACTCCCACCTCAACCTGCCCCCACCCATGGGCACTGCCACACGTGCTGGTCGTTTTTTTGTTGTCGGCGCGCCCGCGTGCGCACACATCTCTGCCACACAGGTTATTTGACCTCACAGGCTTTGCTTTGCAAAGCAGCTTTAATGTTAAAAGAGGACACGCACAACTGCCCACACATGTCATAGGTTTGTGAGGCGGCAAAGGGTGGGAGTCCACATACAATCACTAGAAGTCTTTGGTTAGCGTTACCACAGGGAAGGAAGCGGCGTGAGACAGAGCACCACCAGGTGAGCAAATGCTCACACGACAACAACATCTACATTCAGAATCTACAAGTAGAATAAAAACAAGATTGTCAAATCATAGATAACAGAACAGGCTGGGATAAATCAAGTGCACGCTACTATTACAGTGGTGAAAACTCAAAGAAATGTGAACTGTCTTTCAGCCTTTTATTAGGAGGCAACTGGAGGTGTAGGTGTGACAGACCAATGAGGTCACTGAGAGCTCTGGCGATGATGACATTCGTGAGTGCTGGCCTGCGTCATGTCTCCCCCTGGTGGCATCAGCTGTCATGACACTCAAAACAAACCTGTGGGCTTCTTTGATAGGACCCTTGTTTTGCAAAAAACATTACATTACATTTCTTTCTAAAGTAGATTAAAGCAGGTTTTACCTAGACTTGAGTTAGAAATGAGGTATACAAGAGTCCCCTTAACCAAGCTGGTCACCCCAGACTAACATCCCTCTGCCCTCTCCCCCAACCCCAAGCCTTTATACACCCACACAGCGAAGGGTAGACACACACACATCAGCACAGATCCACTTCCAGAGCATCAGACAAACCACAGAGACCCAGACCCGGGCACGCACTGAGTCTCAACTAAACAAGCGCCATGCTTTTGAAGAACTTGGTGTAAACTCAGAGGATCCGCAATCACATAGCAACAAGGATGCCGTCACAGACGATGGAACAGAGTCCACAGTCCCTGTTCTATACTCTCATTCCCTTCTGAGTGTTAACCTAATCCTAACTGTCTCTGTAGGCTGACGACAAATGAACCACCACGGTCCACAATCAGCCCTCTCTTCACTCTCCCTTTCACACACACAGACACACACACACACACACACCTGCTGGAGTTTTTAGTAAAGCTTTTTCTACAAGTACTCCCACATCTCTGAGTCACCCCTAGTCAGTCATAGGTAGCAACATAACCACACCAGAACAGCACATACTCAATACCCAGAACACACTGCATCATTTCAACGGAGCACAACGCTCCAGGTCAACAGATGGAACACAAAAGTTTAGTGAGGAGGTAGTCTTCCTCGCTAGATTTCTCTCAAACACTTTCACACAAACAATATGCTACAATGCTTGTCTTCCAAATTACAATAAGGCATAAATGATAAGTTAATCTTTTGTCAAACTAAGAAAGCCAGTGATCTTGCCCTCTCATGCTATACAAAACAATTTAAAGGCATATGTAATAAAAATAAAATGATTGTTAAAAACAGCACAGCAAATCAAGTCCACAGTAAACAAAACAAACAAGACATAAGAATAGGATCAGGTGTTTCAAAGTCTGTTCCCCTAGCAACCACACAAGCAGGGACTGTCCAATGAGAGCACCACAGCAGGCCCCTCCCCCTTAACAGACCAATCCCACTTATATGATGGGCACAAGTGTCTGCGAGTCACAACACAAAGGGGCACGGCCAATGTTTTTTGGTCTTGGCAAAGTTTTTCAAAATTGCTATCATCAATAAAAACTAATTTCTGTCTTTTGAGTACAAGTCTGACAAAACACTACATTCATTCTTGATAACCTACTAGTTCAAATATAAAATATGAATATCTTACATGTGTTGTATATATATATATATTTATATGAATAGAATAAAATAAAAAAAAGTAATTTTCTGTAATCATATAGACGTTCCTCATAAATATTTCAGTAAATTCCCATGGTACTGATGGCTGTTGGTTTTGCAAGCTATCACACTTCACAACTGGTGAGTGACTACAAACAGGACTGCAAAGAAGTCCCATTTAGTCTGCCATGACCACAAGGACAGAAAACCAGCTAGGTGAGCAGCATCAAGATGTCAACCCAGCCACAGAGAGAAAGGCTTTTGTTTAGCTTTGGCAAGAAGGATCATAAAGTAAAGTTGAACTGTTAAAACCTGGAAATACCCTTTTAGTAGTAGTACTTGAAAATAGCAGTAGTAGTTTGCCCTAGTTGGAGATAACAATGATTATTGTTGATTATGTACAATTCACTGTTTACACGTTTTTTGAAATGGCAAGCTGGGCAATCCAAGCTGTACATTCTACAATATTCTACGGGTGAAAGATTTCTTAAAATGAACCTAATGGTAAGTGCTGCCGAGGTATTCAGTGAAAGTAATTTGAGGGTAAAAAGAAAGGAGCACATAAAAAGGGGATAAGAGGGTAGATATCTTTCTGCTGTCGAATCAGGCGGTCATTGTTCAGGTAACTTTAGGGTCGACAGAACAACACTACTTCTGTGGTAGAGTACTGTTACGAAATGGTAGGTCAAATAAAGGCAGCACAGGGGCTACTCTACAGGTAGGGGATCCTGGCCAGTTTCAAATACTGTGACTGGTGACGCTAGTGGATGAGCCCCTCCCATAGCAAAGCTAGTTGGGTGTTCAAAGTGAAGAAGACGAGGGGCTTTAACCACAGAACCTGAGACCTGCTAACAGGATGTGATCGTGAAGCTAGACGAAAGAAAACTGGCAGGTCTTTCAAAAAAAAGCTGGCCAGCGTCATGAGTCGAAGCAGCCAGTTGTTAAAGCTAGAATATCCTTGATCCTTCATGTGGGTGGGGGGGGGTGGGTGCACAGGGGGTTGAAACGGGACAAAAGTCTCGGAAGCTGAAACGGGTGGGTAGAAGCTGAGACAAAGTGTCAGTAGTAGTGTGTGGGATCGTGCGAACGGCGACTTGCTCGCTCACACAGGCACAGCGAGTAGTGAGAAAACGACTTTGGTTCAAGCTTTTCATTTCATGGCTGAGGATTGGTAGAAAAAACTGAAACGGCCAGAGACTACCGAAAGCCTGACAATAATCTAAACTGCTGCGATGTGGATATGCCAGTTTAGGAAGGATCACAACACCCTCCCTGTCATATTAGGGGCAAATGTAGCGAAACAAAGCCAAGGCAAGCACCCAAGGATGTAACCATTCAAACCTGAACACCACTCATATATATTAACTTTATACAGGGTGTCACGACCCCTGATCTCCATTCTTTTCTAATTGGTTAATTTGCCACTTTGAGGCATAGCAGGGAGAGCGATCGTCAAATTAAAAAATAAGTTTGTCTTTGGAAAGTGATCGGAAAAATATTGCATTTTTATCTCCTGTTGTCTAGAAAGAGAAAGAGCTTGTACTCATAAATATTTGGCCTACGCTAAGCTAGACTGACAATTAACAACAATAGTTTTAACAAATATTTTTGGTATATCTTGAAGTCAGTCGAAAGACTGCAGAAATAAAAGACCTAAAAAAAAGAAGTGACAAACTTTTCAACTTCTCCAAAAACAGACAGACTGCAGTTCATAATCCAGTTTTTTTGGTACAGATACTGTGCACAAGTAGATAAACAGCTATATATATATATATATATATATATATATATATATATATATATATATATATATATGAGCATAAACAGACATAAACCATCTAACTCACACCTACGTCATTCAGTTGGCGTGGCAACCAGACCTACCGTCAGAGAAAACTCCAGAACGTCATGCAACTAAATGAGCAGTAACGATCACAAGATCACTGCACCCCCTGACACCTGCACTGGGAACCCTGACCAACACCACCCCTCCCCCCACCCACCCCCACCAACCCTCTGACAACACCCCACACGCAAGGGATTGTTGGTGTACGTAACCAGTTTAAAGCTCTAGGCGGCGTCATTTCATGTCGGCTTGCTGGCCTGTTCCTAGACTATGATTTACAAAAGCTCAGCAGCCACTCGGGGGCACTGCTGACACAGAAGCAGAGAGAGACGCAAGGTCAACCCCTTTCCTTAAAGCAACGATAACCGTTATGTCAGCCTCTTATTATTACTTGTTTTTAAAGCCTTATAACCACGATTAAAAATGTATGTAATATGTATGTCATATATATGAAGCCCAACTTGATGTTAGACATACAAAGTTCTGAACATGACCAGTCACTCACATAAAAACAAGGGAAAACAAACTAAAATGAGAACTATAAAATATAACTTTGATATGATTTGTGCTAGGGCCTGTCAAACAAAGCCTCTGACACTAAATAGTCATATACCATAGACAGGGGAGATGCACAAACCCCTCTATTAGTGATGATGTAAATTGTGAACTTAGTAGTAAATCATTTTGTTAGAAAAAAAAAACTGTATAAAAAGTAAAATCACACATTTTTGGTTAGAGGTTTTCAAGAAAAAGTTCTGAATAAAGAAAAAGAAGAGATATACTTTTAAAAAAGAGAAGGAAAGGAGGCTGGTCCCTCTGTAGTTTCATATGCCCAGACGTGGGTCAGGGTTCACAAGTAGCATGGACCGTAGAGTTCAAGGCCATCCTGTATAAGAAAATGGCTGCCTCAGTCCTCCAGTGTGACCCACCGCATCCGGCAACAAAAACAGCCGGGGAGTCGCTTTTTGCAGTACAAGGGAAGAGATCAAATGAAAAAAGAAATAAAAACGTATAAAATAAATTCCAACCCCCTTCGCAGAGGATTTCTTTTTGGTGGCAGCAAAAGGATTAAATAATGATGGTGGGGGTAAGGATCGGGGGAGGGGGCGCCCAGAGATGGGCAGAGTCAACAGCCAAAGGTGAAATCCCAAACAACAGCCCTATTCCCCACAGTGACCTACTATGGCAACAGCCAACCATATCATACGCTACATTTCAACACAAGTGGGGCACCAAACCGGGCACAGGGTGTCATTTGAGTTTCACTGGGCCTTGGATGCCATGGTGACGGTGGAGGCGGGGACTGGGACTGTCGTCGTGGTGACCTGGTGGTCGGCTGTGACCTGCAGGCTCCCGCCCCCTGCGGTCCCGGCTGACACCAGGCTGACAGGGTTGCTGGTGAGCAGGGACAGGTTCTGGGGGTTCAGGAAGAGCGGCGCGGTCACCAGGTTGGGCGTGCTGCCGGCCGAGGTGTTGGCGAAGAGCAGGTTGCCACTCCCGTCCAGTGAGGTTATGGGGAGAGTGCCACCTGACGCCAGAGCTGTGGGGAGATCAGAGGAGCAACGGAGGTCAGTTGGATGGATAAGTACGGACGCAGTCTCTAGATTTACATGTAGTTAGCTACCCATTTTACATGTAGTTAGCCAACCATTTACCTGTCGTTAGCTAGCTAATTATCTTTCGTTAACTAGCTAGTTACCTGTCGTTAGCTAGGCATTTACATGTAGCTAGCTACCCATTTACATGTAGTTAGCTAGCTATTTACATCTACCCCAGCTTGGTGATTTTCTTGTGCTCTATTTAATTCATGAAATCAAAAGTTGTAGCAAACAAGCAACAACTTTTTTTCCACCGAAGTTTCATCAAGTCTTTATGATTCACAGTCTGGGTGAAATGTGCCAACCACGAATTCCCGGCCTTTAGCCGGCTCCGAAAACGGTCTACTTATCTTGCCTCTCTTTCCACTGGCTGTAGAATCATTACTAAATTTTAGATACTGATGTAAAACTAACCTGGTCCCCAGACTACCAATTGGCCTTTGTCAGACTGAGTGTGCCAGAGACCTGCTGAGTATTTGGCACCATAACATTTTAGACCTTCACACAGGTGGGGAAGCTGTTGGGTGAGATGACTGGTTGGTCAGTAAGGCCGATACATGTTGATTCTCCTAGTGGTTCTCACAGGCCTTGTTTTAACGCGCTCGGCCAGCCTTTGCAGCGGCGGTGGGGTCAGGGTGTGTGTGTGTGACGTGTAGAGTAATTAAACATTTGTACTTGCCGCTCCACAGACCTTGAATGGTGGCCAGAGTGCTGTTGCTCAACATGGCCGGGTTCAGAGCCCCGCCCAGACCCCCCGGGGCCAGGCTCAGCAAGGCCCCCCTGCGCCACAGACACAGTGAAACGCTGTCATTGTCGAACTCACTCAGCGAGCGAATTATTCTTACACCTCCACCAATCCTTGACATTGTGACAATCGGAGCAATACGCACATAACAGTTCTACTACTATTACCATTGTAAAAAGCCTCAACGTGGCTTACAACATCCCCATCCTACTCACCCAGGGTTGAACTGCGAGGACGCCATCAGCCCCGGGTTAAGCCCGGCCATGGCCGCGAAACTGGCGCTGGTGGGCATCTGGGCGGCGCCTTGCAGAGCCGCCGAGAGTCCCGGTCCGGCAACCATCACCTGACCGGTGCCCAGGGTGGTCGCCAGGGAGGACGGCGCCTGCGTGACCGCCGCTTGCTCCTGGGTTCCGCCCGTCTCCACCGCCGTGGACCGGAGCGCCGTGGGGGAGGGGCTCAGCGACGGGGAGCTGGTCACCGTGGTGACCATCGGCGTCGTGGAGATGACAGAGGCTGTGTTCGTGGTCGCCCCGCTGGCGGTCGTGCCTAGGACCAAAAGGGGTTGGGGGAGGGGGGGGGGGGGTTAGACGCCTGGGAATTACTTTAAATATTTTACATGACCGTGGCCCGTCGCTGTACCTGTGAAGGTCTGGCCCGAGACACTGGTGCTGTTCATGGGCATCCCTGGGTTGACGGTCAGCGTGGTTGGCGTGGTGCTGGTCAGAAGGCTTGCCGTACTGGCCACCTAAACCGTGGAACAACAGGGAGGGGGCTCAAACGCGGTCAAAGCGAACCGAAACGACAGCGATGTGATCGTGTGTGTTCGGTGCGAGTCCTACCAGGGGACTGGTGGGGCTGAAGATGGATTTAATCGGGGTGCTTCCCATCCCCACGTTGCTGTGGCCACTACTGGGGGGGTTGATCCTCTTCTCCTTCTGCCGGCGGTTACAGAACCACACCCGAATCACCTCCTTCTCCATGTTGAGCTGGTCGGCGATCATGGTGATCTCCTCAGAGGTAGGTTTTTGGTTCTGCTTGAAGAGGGCAAAAGAACAATGATTCCTTTTAAGCACGGGTCGCTACGTTCATCACGGGACAGAATTACTTCCTGGAAACGGAATATTGTGTTAATTTGATCAATGGATTCTCAAACTTTTTTTTTTGCACATTTTGATTTTACAATTTAAAAGATTGCAACCCCACCATGTTGAAAAAGGGGATATAATCAATTAGGTTAAGGGGCTCTCTCTTTTTGGTCAAGAATATTTGTTCAAGGGTTACACAGAGGAATGCCATACAGTTTTTCTCTAAATGTATTACTTTACATTTATTAGAATAATACAGTATTAATATCATTTGTGTGCTTTTCCTGTAGTTTTGATAGATTCTGTGAGTTTGTTAATTGCTAGTAGTTAATTGCTAATGCTATGAGGCTCAGTTGACAAAGCATGAAAATTTGGTTGAATTCTTAAAGAGGTGAAATGTGTGGCCCCCTGTGCAGCTCCAAGGCTTTCCCCCTCCTGGAAGTCTCACGTCTTACAGGGGGGGGGGGGGGTGTCAGCGGGCGAGGTGCGAGGAGAAAGGGGACATCTATAAATGTGTTGCATACCAAAAATCACTGTCTTTCAGCCATCCCAGCTTGTTAAGTAAATATCTTGAAACGTTTTAAATCTAAGATGCTGTGGAAAAGTAAACTGAAAGTAACTGTCAGCATAAAGTGTACAGCAGCATCTCTGCTTGCTAGGTGTCCAAGGAAGGCAGGACGATATTATAATCCAGAACCCGTCCAACCCAACCTGAAATACCATTTGCCTCAAATCTTTAGTTCAAAATTTGTTCTGAAAGTTGCTTTTCCAGAGGGTTAGAGGCTGGAGGTGCAAAACTTTGCTCACCTCTATAAAGCTCTTTTCTAAGGCCACGCGGATGTTGGTCTCAATGCTGGTCCTCTTCTTGCGCCTGCGGTTTAGCCCCTCCATGCCCAGACCGTGGGAGCCCAAGGCGCTGGGGCTGGCCGGGATCTGGTCGGACGACAGGTTCTCTGCACAAACAGCACCGTGACAAGGGACAGAGAGAGAGGTAAAGAGCAGGACAGCACATACAGGGCAGCACATACAGGGCAGCACATACAGGGCTTTCGGTCAGCTTAGGAACAAACCTGCGTCATTGAGCCATTTCTCCAGCAGCGGCTTCAACTTGCACATGTTCTTGAAGCTGAGGTTCAAGGCCTCAAAGCGGGAGATGGTGGTCTGGCTGAAGTCGTTACCGTACAGCTTGCCCATGGCCAGGCCGACGTCCCCCTGAGGACAGAGATGGTTAGAGGTATAACTATGCACAAATTCCTACCAAAGCCGACACCACCTGCTACCACCAACACACCTGTGTAAAGCCCAGTTTGATTCGTCTCTGTTTGAAGGTCTTGGCGAACTGTTCTAGTTCTTCCAGGTCACTGGGCTCCTCCAGACTGGGCGTGTCCAGGCGTTTGGGCGGGGTCTGGCTGTGTGACAGGGACTGAATGGGTGTGGCTGCTATCGTGCGGGTTGGGGTCGCTGGCTAAAGGTTGGAAAATGGGGTAAAAATGGAGTTGAGGAAATCACAAATTTATATTGGGTACATCTCAATTGATCAACTCTAGTTCAGTCCGCTCTCCCCACCTTCTATTCAAAATCCATAGCATTAAAAACCCAAAAGTCCCTCCCCTCCTGTAGGTCTTTGAGAAAGGAGACAGGGAGGGAAGATCTAGTGACGTCTGACCTGTGTTGCAAGTGTGATGCTTGGCTGAGTGTGCAGGAGGTTGGCTTGGCTTTGAGGTAGCTGAGTTAGAAGATTCTGGGCTTGCAGGAGACCTGTTCAGAGAGTTACAGACAACAGGTCAGAGGTCAAAAGTCAGGAATGTTTGCAGCATTTTCCGGTTTGTTTGTGTGTAGTACATACTCTGTGTCGTGACAGCTGCTGATGTAAAAAGGGCTTTGTAAATTCATTTGATTGTGTACATACTCTGTTGGCCCTGCGGTGTCTGGGAGATGATGAACTGGCCAGGCTGTAGCTGGGTGGCGATGTGGTGTCCGGGCTGGACCAGGACGAACTGGGGCATCGTCAGGTTCTGCTGCTGCAGCTGTTGTAACTGCTGAAAGTCGTCACACACAACAGGAGGATCGCACATTAATACCGCAGGCACACACAGACACAAGTCTGACGCACAAGCACGCACGCTTCCTATTTAATTTAGTTTTCCGGGGTTAACGAGAGTTTGGCAAAATGTTTGCATTTTTATACAGAGCATTTGGAAAGTATTCAGAATCAATTTGATCCATTTTAGTATACAACTGTAAAATAACAATATGTAAGAAAAAGGTGAAGGGTTTTGAATATTTTCCAAATGCACTGAATAGTTCAACAGTTAAATGGTACAGGTAGGT